>NC_092199.1:4624166-5265833 GCF_043641665.1 Enoplosus armatus | reverse complement strand
ATTGATTGATTGATTGATTATCCCCAAAATCAAAGTAAGACAGAATAATAACAGGAGTGACAAAATCCATTAATATTAACTTTTTTTTTATGTTGGTGTATCAATAATATCTTGACATTACTAAATGCAAACCCCTGGTTTAGTCTGATTTAAACTTGAATATTAGTTTTGAACGTTTTACCCCCCATACAGTATGTTTCATTGTTGCTGACCATTTCCAGGAAGCCATCCGTTTTCTTGTAGTACGGTATGAATATCAGCTTACAGAGACTTGAAACTTTCTTGGCATATGTGATCCATCATAGCCGACATTTCACCACCTTTTTTTTTTTAATCAATGTATGGTAATACAGCTGTCAGCAGGGACTCTTCCTTAGCTCAAGGTTCTGAGATGTGACAGTCAGCTGCTGATGAGCATTAACAAGCTCTACTGTCAGGAAATCAAACCCAGAAAACAGACATGGACATGGTGACATTGTTTCTTGCATTACAAGAGTTGCTTCTCGGTAGTTTACATCTCGAGTGTCAGTGTGTCCTGACAAGAAGCATTTTCAAAACAGCCCCTGCTTACACCTGCAGTACGACATGATGGTAATGTAACTGTCAAAAAAACAAAGGTGATGAATTGTTCATTGTGATAGATAATTTTTCTCTCACAAGTTTCTCTGCATGTTATTTTCATTGTTAACTGAAATAGACCAAAAACAATGCAAGCCTGGAGGACAGGAAATTCATCTAAAACTATAGTATGTCTTGGTAATATAAATGCCTGTATATTTGAATGGGTTAAACTGTGCAAAATCAGCCTTATGGTGCTTTAAATTTATAAAGAGTGATGTTTGAAATACAAGAAGGAATTATTAGCCACTTAAAGGTATTTTGTAGCCTGACATCTTGCACTCACACAACTGAATTAGTATTTGTAGCAAAACATCTTGTCTAAAATTGTAAAACATATTCACACACACACACACACACACACACACACACACACACACACACACACACACACACACACACACACGTACTGGTTGGCTCATACAGGAGCTGCATAGAGATGGCTGCAGGATGAGGAAATGAGGACGCTCAGGCAGGCAGGCAGGCAGGCAGACAGAAAGAACTGACCTGCAGGCAATTTGTCTCCATGCCCTGGGAATGGCACACAGCATGACAGTGAAGGCACAGGCTGCCAGGGTGGAGAAGAGGCAGAGGTAGAGCACACCCTCCACCCCGTCGTAGCACACCCCCACCATTGCATCCAGGTAGTCCTAAAGAGATCAAACACATAATTTGCTTGTACAGGGGGGCTGTTACTGTCATATTTACATTCACAGCAGACAATATGAAGCAAAGATGAAAAAGCACTTGGAGCACCGGAGTGTGTCGTCTCCAGGACTACATATACGTCATTCGTGTCATGCACATTCAGTGGGATGTTCCACATTATTCATGTAAACTGCACTGCAGTTGTTCAACAGTGCGAGAAACCGCAGTAAGAAAAATACAGTTTAGAAAAGTTGATCTCATTAAATTTCAAATTCTTTCTGCTGTGTCTTGCTCTGCTCTCTTCCCAGTTCCACTTTCGGTTTGATGCTGAAATCCTGCGTGGTCACTTACTCTCCTGTTGACCTAGTTGTGCTGCTGTGATGCCAATTAGGATGCAGTGAACGAACCTTGTTGAGTCCCCTGCAGTCCAGCAGGGCGGTCAGCTGGTGCAGACTGGCCTCCGAGGAGTTGAGCAAATGCTGGATACCTAGTAGGTCTCTCTGTGGAGAGGTCACCATACAGTATCACCGAAAAATACGTAAGCACTTATATATAAGAGAAACTACAGCATAAAAGTCACAGCTTGGTGTTTGTGTGTGTGATACCTCAGCTGTAGGGAACAGAGGGACAGCAAACTGCAGCAGACCCTGGATCTGGATCTGCATGGTGGTCAGGGACCTCTGGAAGATGGTCAGAGGCTGCAAACAAGACAGTGTGTTTGAACGCACGCAGAGTAAATTGCATGCAAATGAAGAGCAAACATTGATCTTAATGGAAGTCTCAAGGGAGGCATCATAATGAAAGAGTCGGGTTCTCAAGGCTGTTGTCAAATGACATGATGTACATGCTTTTTCTAAAAGCATATGCAGACTTCTTGTCCTTCCACAAAGTAAAACCACATGAATGAAAGCATATAACCTATATAATGGAAATTATTCTACAGTTAGTTTATTTAAAGGGACAATCCAGCTAAATTAACAGCAAAAGCAACAAGTGGGCCAGAGTTAGCCTTGAGTGTTAATAAGAAACCATAAAAATCAAATAAATATGGACATTTGTCACAAAGTTAACATGTATAAAGGAACATAGAACAGTATGTGTATGTGTAAGTAACTGAGCTAGCTGGAGTGCAGTCACAGCTAGCCTAAGATAAACCTTATTTACTAGTTAGTTAGCGTCACTGCGGTTTGGTTCTTACCTCTGTTTTATGTTTTTTAAAAAAATAAAATTGCACATTTCTATAGCATAACATATTTTTCATTTCAGAAGACACGTCACAAAATCAGATTTTGGTCTTAACTCAATTTTGACCAAACATATTTCTTTGTTATGTCTTTGTAGGGCGGCAAACTGATAAAATATCCTATTACCACATTACAACATTCTGTGGTTTCTGTCATTGTGGTGGTGTAGGTTTATGTTCTCACCAAGAGAGGGCAAAATAAGCCTCCACATTCAGTACGATGCAAGTGGATAATCACATCCTACCAGAAAGACAGCACCTTCTGCCCCGTACACCTTTTTAATTAACATTCAAGCATACCTATAAATGAATTAATCTGTCAAATCTCCAAAGTAAAATTGTATCTTCACAGTCACCCAACCTAACAAGGATAGCCTAGAAACCACCCAATGTTACACTAAAACAGGATATGGTCAATTACCTCAACCATCCATAAATGTAATTGCTTTCCTTTGATCTGACTTTTTTTTCTGGATCTGCATGGCTGTCCATGGCCAAACTGCTCTCTGCTGCACAATCCAATGTCCTGATCAGATCTAGCTTTTTATTTTAGCTTAGGTGAGCGTGTTCTGAGACAAGTTAAGTAAAAATAGGGCAGAGAAAGTAGATGGAGGAGGACAGCAAGAAAACGAGAAGAGGAGACGATGATAAGAATAGAAAAAGAGCCGTGGAAAGAAGCAGAGTTGACGCAGGAGTGAAGCCCAGAGCAATGAAATACAAGGGCACAGAGGGCAGAACTACAGGGCAGTGCTGCGGTTCAGGCTGAAAATACATGAGAGAGTAAGAGAGACTCATAAGAGAGAAAGAGAAACAGAGGCAGAACTTGTATGTTTGCCAATCAGAGTGAATTCCTGCATCTGCCAGCTTGCTTGTGAACTTTGCACCTGTTGGGTATCTGTGTGGCAGAGAAAAGAGTGCTGACTTTGTTTACCAGGCGGGGTGACAGCTGTCTGCCCTCTCTTACTGTGCCCTTGTTATCCTCAGGGCATGTCTACTAGAGCCAGATAATAAGATCTGAGCTCCGCTGGGCCAGAGCTCGCAGAAAAGGACTTTACCAACGACTGATGTCAGCGGTGAAGTCAGTAATGTGACCCACAATCTCTACTCTGCTTCTCTGAAGAGGAACCTCACAGAACCTCCGAAGAGAGGTTTATAATCTGTTATTTCATAGCCGTTGTCTTGGCAGCTTTGTAACATTTTGGCATGTTTTGGCTTGTTTGCTTTGGACATGCCAAAGCAAGAAGAAATACAAGAGACAGAGAAAGAGAGAAAACTAATGGTGACAACCTAGGCGATAGTGTTGAATGCCAGACTTGTTAGGTGAAGTTAGGATGTAAATCAGACAGACAGGGCTGGACGGAGAGAAAGAGCTTGACAAAGATGAGGCTTGATGGGCAGAGAAATGAACTCCCCGTTGAGCAATGATTTTGTGAATTACAGGCCAAAAGATGTCTAAACATTTAGGTTAAAAGTAAGCAAAATGTGGGTAAAAAGTTGAAGTTTTAAAACATGTAGGTCACATAAAACAATTTCATTCAACAGCATTTAAATAACTATATTTTAATATGTAGTAAGGACCTGCTCCTGCTGCTTAAACAACTGTTTTCCTAACCTAGACGCAGGGCTGGGGCCAATCCAATTATTTGTAAATTGTCATATTTTATTTAATCAGTTAACTGTTCATTTATACTCTTTTATATTAATATTAATTCTGTAATTTTTATTTCCCAAAATAAAGGTTTACATGTTCCTCCTTCACATTAAAATTCTGGTGTCGAAATTCCCCCTTTTAAAGGGCATTGACGCTTAATAAATTGACTGAAATGTATTATGTTATCAACTGTTTATCAAATTTGGTATTGAATAATTGGCCAGCGTCTTAGGCCCGTTTCTAATTTCTAATCAGATATTTCATTTACATTTATAACATTTTAATTAGGCAAAACCTTTTATCTAACACTGATATGTGGAGCAGTTTGTTTATTTTGATTAATGCAAAAGCAAAGGTGTCAGAACATAGTAAACAAGTAAGGTACTGTTTAACTCCCATCCCTAGTTCTTTGTTTATTTATTTTGTTGACGTAAAATAAGCAAAATTTAAGTGTTCTCAGTGGCAGCTATGGCCCTGCTTTTAAACATCTACAAAATGTTCAATTTTTCAACCACATGAATCCCCGTTTTAACCTGCAACTCATCAAACCAATGCATCAGTGAACACTCAGTAGGAGCTCAGCAAAGCATCCTGTTTCCTACCTGCTGGAAGGGGTTGGAGAGAGTCTGGTTGCAGTAAAGGTAGTAATGAACAATTTCTGTGAAAAACACAGACACAGACAGGCAGAGGAAGCTCATTAAATGCATTTAGCGCAATTAGTGCCACAGCTTTATGCTCTCAAAAGTTACTCCTCCATTTATGCAACATTATTCATGTTGTTCCCGCTGAAACTCACCAGCACCGATGATACCCTTTGTTTGGCTCAGGAGGTACTTGTCAGGGGACACACAGAAATCACTTGTGACCTGAAATAAAACAGGAGACATGTAAGAGCAGTGAACAGAAAACAAAGACAAAGCTGAAAAGAATGAAATAAGTAGGTTAAAAACAAAAATTCATAAAGATCCAGTGTCAAATACTAAGTATCTCATATTAATGGTTAATTTGATCATCCTGATCACAAAAAGGGAAATAAAGAGAGGCTGCTCTTTAACATGTCTAGACAGGAATACTTTTCAATTCTGTCACTCAGAACCACTTTCACTCCACCGCACAGTGCTAACAAGAAACCTGCCTTGGCAAAATAACAAAAGTGAGGAGCGGTGGTCTCCTCCGAACTGTGCTGTATGAATGTTAAAAGTCCCCTGGGCTCAGGACAAACACACTCCGTGTAGCTTAACCTCCTCTGGGGGGTACGCTAATGAGCCCCGCGCACAGATGAGATAAAGCAAGCTGAGTTCCTCAACAAACCCGAGCTAGTCTGTAAGAAACGAGGGACGCCAAGGAGCTCTGCAATTCAGGAGCAGGTTTGTTATAATTCTTGGAGGGAAGCTTTGATTATCTGAGAATGCAGAGCTCTGACTACACACTGTCTGTAATTAAGAGTTCTGTGAAAAGGCTGCATTCATTATACATTCATTTATTATGTACTTGGCTCTAATCTAACTGCAGCCCCGCACACACACAATTTAAAGATTCCCATGCAGACACATCTGACATGCGCACCTGTCAACACAGACTGCAGCCACACACGAAGATCCTCACATATACACTGCCTACACCCTGAAACACCACACTGCCATGCAGGTCTGCTGTTCCTCTGGTTGTCTGACATCATTAGAGCTCAGCAACAAAACTTGTTCTCATTTAAAGTGGGACACAGCAGAATGGCTGCAGTGGCAAACACATTATCACACGCTCAGCCTTCAGTCAGGATGGAGGAGGTCAGTCAGAGTGAAGAAAGCATTTCAGTGATTTTCAGACATTGTCAGATGGCAGTAGTGTGTTTGGGATATGTGACGGCTAAGTGGCCACCCGCTCACACACAAGTTCCCCACAGGTGCTCCAGTTCAATTGGTCCAAAACCATTAAAGCCAGATGATGTGGAGAGTTGCCCTCAGGTGTGAATGTCGATTTATTTTAGCCCTGCAATGGACTTATGGCTGACCAGTGTTCGCTAAAGTCTGCAGCTCCTGAAAGCCCCCAAAAACGACTAAATAAAAAATCTTTCTCAAAAAGATTCAAACCAGCACAACAGATTTATGTTTTCTTACACAGTACCAAGGCTGAAACCATAAGCCCATCATTTAATTGGCAGAAATTGATCTGCAATTTTGATAATGGATTAAGCATTTAAGTGATTTATCAAGCAAAAATGCAAAAAATTCACTGGTTCCAGCCCCTCCAATGTGAGGATTTGCTGCTTTTCTCTGTTTTATATAATATTTTAATGACATCAATAAATGACTAAATGATTAATCGAGTAAATAATGAACAGCCTGACAGAGTATCATGTATAATGGCTAAAAATGTGTAATTCGTGGTTCAGAGCAGTGCAGACTGTAATGAGTCCCACATGCAGTGTCTGTTTAACCTTCAAGCAAGCAGGTTACACATTAACACATAACTGAGAGGTCTCACATGCATGGGCACAAACACACACATGTATTCGCACACAGAAACGAAGAAGGACGTTTGGATCGCTGCCTGAGCAATTATCAGGCCTTTTCAAGCTGCGGTGACGTTTGGCCCAGTGCACGTCAACCATACAGTCCAGTCCAGGGTCAGCCTTGGCCAGACACCACGCAACAGACAGGTTACGTAACAGGTTGACGTAAATGCCATGCTTTTGTAACACACACTGAGAGGACAAATTGTGAGAATGATTTCTGTAAAGCCAGTTCATTCATTCAAGTGGAGATGAAGAGCGAAGGGGATTTTGAAGCCACAATGCAGCTAACTTTGGTCTACAGTAAAATATCTCTAAATACTGTCCAGACTGAGAATACATTTGGTAGGGATATTTACCGTCTCCAGATGATCATTTCTAATATTGAAAAATGTCCCCTTGACAAACACTCGAGTCATGACAAAGCATTCAGATTGATGGCGGCAGATATTCATGGTCCCCTAAGGATAGATCACTTTCATACTCAAATAAACCGAAAATCTAATAGACCAGGAAATGTATTGGATGCTTTAAACATGCCTAAAGAGGGCCACCCTTAGCCCAAACTCTCAACTTCTTACAGAACTAATATTCATTTTCCTCAGAGAAGGTTATTCTATTGCCTTTAGCGTGACCCTTAGACCCACATTTCCACCTGCACACAGCATCCTGTATGCCATAGTGTAGCAGACTAATTGAACTGTAAATCATCTGTGTGTTGTTTGTTGAAAAGTTCAGCATTGTACACAACATGCTCGCCTGGTTTTTGGACTGCGTGTCTCAGCATTGCTATCACAAGGAATCCACAAGATTTCAACCACTGATCCAGCAAATGAAGACCACAGACAGAGTATAGACTTGAAAAAGGAGACATCAAACTGCTGGATGAAAAAAGGAAGATAAAACCAGAGACCAATCCTGCTGCTTTCGACCCAGTGCTCATTATCTCCAACTTAAATTCACACACGTTAACAATCATCTGCCGCCCGAGCACAACATCCAACAACAAACCTGAGAAAAAAATTAGCACACATGCCAGAGGCAGTAGAGTGTGCTCATCCATCTGATATGCACTCTTTCAAATGTATCTCTGTGTGTGTGGCTTTTTGTTTGGCTGACCATAACAGAACAATGATTCACCTATTCAGCTACTATTGGATTACTGTTGTCTTAATCCTTGACTTTGAATGAAGTTATTCAGGCTTGTTATAATCATGCTGACAAGGTGTGTGTTAGGGATTTTTCTCTTTTGTCGGTCTATTTTTAGCGGTGTGCTGTTTGACAGGAGAGATCAAAAGCATGTGAGGTGACAGAAAGACAAACCCAAGATCAGAAGAATTTGATATTGGGCAGTGAGAACTTGCTAAAACCATTTTAGATGACACTGCATGGCTGTGGGGGCTCTTTCTAGCCTGAGAATAATCTAAACTTTTAAAAAGTGAGGCTTGATTAGCAGCTATACATGCAATATTTTGGATGAAAAGGCTTGATGCAAATTCAGCTGCATCCCATGTTAATGTTTTGGTAAAAAGGTGCACGTGTCTCTGAAGCTGACTCATATACACATGCAGTTATAGGCAGGCAGGCATCTTTTCGCCCTTACCCCCACACACACTGAAAGACATTTTTCAAGTGCAGTGTGCGTATAAATAAAGCCATTTTTCATCACTGTCAGGCATGACAAGAATTGATTGCAGACCAGTTTGCACAAGTTTATATTGGGGTAAACCAGTCAGTGAGGGGTGAGGAAAAGCAGCTCACCACAGCAGTGGCCAGGTCAGCTCCCAGAGAAGTCCAGCTCAGGACCAGCGTCAGCACTCCAAACACCATCATCCTGCAAGGACACAAAGCAACAGCAAGGTCACTGTGCAACTCAGTGCAATAATCACTGAATCAAATGCAGATTAACTGAAGCCTCAGCAGCCAGGACATGATGGCTTGGAAAAGCTTGCCATTTATCCAAATGAAGAAAAGTCATTTGTCCAATTGAAACACAATGATTAATGATTTGCGTCACTTGTCCCACTTTGCAGTACATTCCTTCCAATCATCTGTATTGATTATAGGAGGAGCACCTATTCTTTCTTAAATCACATTATTAGAAAACTGGGACAGTACCTAGAGCTTGTCACTTAAACCTGCAATAACTGGCCACTTGGTGGCAGCAGAAACACATTGTATACAGCAACACTGACATATTTTCACCTTTTAAGATGATAAGGCGAACTTGATAGCAAACAGAAGCTCATTTACAGATACAGAGCAACATTAGCATTCATTTGAGTTTGTGTCCACCTAAATTAATTAAGTCCAATATTCACTCTCTTTTAGCCCCATTTCTCTCCACACAGACAAAAATTATCTGTCATTTTAGCTGTGAAATGCTCCATTATGTTCACAGGCTAGCCGTTAACTTTGTCTGCCTGCTGTTTGGTGATGGACAGGTAGCAAACAGTGGGTTTTTTAAAAAGCTTTTTCACTAAAAAAAAGCTGCCTGCCAAAAAAGATGCTGATGAAAGCCGTGACAGTGAACCAAAACATCAAATGTAAAGCTGGGAAAATCAAAACAACATGAGACGCTATAAAGCTCTGTAGCGCTCAGGACACTTCTTTTTTATTATAGCTGCTTTAAGTTGGTCTTTTCATAAGACATGATGAAGAAATAACATGTCGTAAGATGCAGGATAAAATCTATAATATATACAGATGACAAAATGTGTGGACAATCTCAAAACTGAAGCAAAAAAGTGGAATTTTGTTTATGTAGTTATCAGCATCCAACAGAGGGAGTACAGTGACGCAAATGGAGTTATTTTCAAACCAGCCTCTGCTATTGAAAGGAAACAGCATGAGCCCTGAGGACCAGGAGTGGTGATCTCATTGGCCCTGTCATCATCAGAAAAAGTCAGAGGTCATGTTTTGTTTTGCAGCCTTAACATACAGCTGCAGTGCCACGGCTTCATGAACCGAGGGAGGAGCATCGGAGCATATACGCTCAGCTGGCCTTCATTCGATTACAGCCCCCTGGGTGGATGGCTGCTCCCTGCACCCATGAGGACATACAAATGCGGTTTTGTTTTACAGTGGGCTTCCTTCCTGATGATCTCATAGTAGTAGAGAGTGACATCAGAGACATGTGACCATAAAGGGAAAGAGAGATGGGAAGATTTGGGTGAGAATTCCTGCATGCAGGGGAGCGGTGATGTGTATATAAAATATGTTAGAAAAAGATCAATACCCATTAAAAGATGAACACTGGTCCTGTCATAAATCTGCTCTCGTTATGTGAAATAATCTCCAGAAAATCCAATAAGCTCCTGTTGATTCGACCACTGTGGCACTTTCCCGATATTCCCCTCACAGCATGTCACCAGGGTTTAAATATTATTTGGGTATGCGTGTCCAGGCCCTGTCCATCTTTCAGCACTCTCCAGCTCCCTGGCTAATCCAATTCACAATGTGCTGAGAAGATACTGAGCTCCCAACGCTGAACTTACAAGCCACCACTTGTCCTTAGTCATTCTTCCCTTATCTTTTATTTCCAGTTCTTTACTCTCTCTCCCCCCTATTCTTTCTCTGCCTTCTGCCTCGCTCTTTATCAGTTTTTCACTCTCGTGGTCTGTCTCCTTCCTTCTCTCAGATACAGAGCCCTCACAAGCCCCGACACTTCACTAGGAAACAGATAGGAAAGAGAGCAAGGCCTCATGGAGTCCTTATCTTGATTTAAAATAAAAAAAACAGGACAAATGCAAAAGTTGCTCTACTGTCTTAGTGGTACTAATGTCTGTATGTACCTGCATACAGTTGTATGGAAAGTATCTTTTCTGAGAACAATACACAAGTGCCCTGAATGTTTCTGTGTGTTGTTTTCACTAATGTGTGTCCACTACTTGTTTGTGATCACAAGATGATCACAGGGATGGAAAAAAAGGCTGTTAAACACAATTCTGTTCATTATTTCTGACTTTTCTCTAATTTATGCTTATTTTCTTATGAAATACTGAATACTTTCACCTCCATAGGCTTCTGAAAACCTTTCAAATAAAACAAACTGAGCAGGAAGCCCCAATTTCCTTTGGCTGAAGTGGTCACCATCTTTTGTCCACACTAAGGCCATGCGCTGTGTTGAGGGGCACGAACACACACTGCTTTGTTTTATAAGATCATAAGCCAAACACGTTGGAAACCACTGGCCTATGTGTGTGCCAGGCCATGCCAGTTTGTTGTTGTAGGGTGTGTGATACTGGACAGCCGGAGCTTCTTTATGACACTGGGTGACCGAGCAAGAGAGAGAAATGCCCTCTGATTGCCTCCTCAGTGCCGACAGGTCACATCCAAACCAAGCGAGACTATATTTAGTTTTGTGCTCTAGTGGGCAAAGCTACACAGAGTAGCAGGAAATCGGGTGTAAACATGACGCAAAGCACATCGAGTGAAGAAGTCACAGAGGCCGAAGAGCAGGGCAGATGATGCCAGTAAACACACTCACTAAGGATGAGGTGAAGTCACTCTGAATTAAATCAGTGTGGGGAGTAGATTTTCTACTTAACTGAAAAAACTGAAATATTTTGCTACAAACTGCTGTTAAATCCAGTCTATACCAAAGATATGGACAGTGAAGTTGGCTCTATACATTATTATACAAACCACATACTGTATGTGTCAATTAAAACCGAGTGAAATGAAAGTGATGTGACCCTCAAAACTGAATTGCAGGAGAGACATGGGAAATAGCTTGTCATAATAACCACATCATTCTCTCAAGTTCTAATTGCCACAAATATCCGGTGCATTTAGTTTTGTGCCCTCTCAAGATGTGCTGAGAGCAGTCTGACTCGCTGTTATCAGGCTTCCAGCTGATCAAAGTGTTTATCCTAATAGCCTGGATGAATATGGAGGGCATCCATAAACGTTCATACGGATGTCAGAATTCTGCCTTATGATTGTCGCGCCTCATTATATTGTTTTTACGTGTCTTGAGCAGATCACGACGACTTTCTCACAGATTGTGACTTTCTTAACTATCAAGAAAACACCGGACACATCGACTTTACTGGATAAATGAGTGTTATATTGACTATAGGGCTGGGCAAAAATGTTATTCACGGAAATGTTTTCATAACAGTTGATATTGCTAATTATCACGATAAATGTCAAATCATTATTTCTTTCAAGTTTAAAGGCAGATTTTTGCTCCTGAGTGAGTTTTCTTCAGTGTCGCTCTTCAGCTACGAGCCTGTCAGCCACTGTGTCTGTAAGCATACCTCTATTCCTGCGACATGATTGGCTGTTCTTCTTCTGTTCAATGGCGGGTGGCAACTCGTGTTTAAGGTGCATTAGCGCTCTCCCGTTTCGGTGTATGGGTGTATGGAACGTTTATCAAATATTTGTTATATTTCTATTGAGGTAAATTATATCGAAATAATTATCTTTATTGTTGAATTGCCCAGCCATACTTAGCATACTGTGTTGAAAGGTAATTTATACTGTATATATGCAGAACTACAAAGGCCCAAGCTTTGAGTGTTAGTCAACGGGACATTTGAGGTTACCTGAACAGCTCTGGCTTCCCCTGCAAAACTGTCCAGGCAGTAAACTTCCAATACTGTGAATGACTGTTCTTCTTGGTGTATGTGTCCTTGCTCGTGACAGCTCTAATGATTTCTGTCATCCAGGGAAATTATTTTCCTCCCTCCTTTACTTTCTTCTGCACGAAGGGAACATGCAGTCTTGCAATCCGTAACATTAAGCTTGGAAATAGGCTCATGCTGTATTTACATCATGATATTTTAATTCAATTTGCACAATAGATGCTCTGTTAAGTACTCAGGTTTTGAGATATCAGTTTTTTTATATTTCTGCCTCCACCCCAATACAATGGAGGTGGATGGAAATTTGTTTTGCGGTGCTCAAAGCATAAAAAAAAAGGAAATTACAACTGTAGAAATTCAGCAGCAACATGCCCCTCCAGAAACAGAAACAGACCAAAAAGAAATCCAAATAAAAACTGCTGACAGCGAGGTCTATCGACGTCTCTCCCTCTCTAACATGTGGGCGTTTCTTCTGGTCTAAGCTGTTACTGTGTGTCACGCTAACACCGAGCCAGCCAGTTATAAGCACCAGGAAAAGTCTGTAGGCCCCCAGAGTGTAATCTGCTCCCGAAAGCCTCCAACCACGTCCACTCTACTGGAAGAGAGCATGCCTTGGGAGGGCAGACACTCTTGACACTGACTCATCTTGTGTGCGCAGAGGGGTGGGAGGACGAAGTGGGAGTGGGTTCGTGGTTAGTAGGGCAAGTTTAGTGCAGCTCACAACCTCAACTGACTGATTGAGAGAGACAGAGTGACGCTCGGATGGATGAATGGAGGCCGGGTGGATTTCATGCCGTGTGAAAGCTCCTTTACAAGATGAAGAAAAAAAAAATCACATTCCAGTGGAGATGGATACACTTAAGCTATAGATGTAAGGAGATTAAATGAAAAGCGGAGGCACTGCATGTAAATATACACTGTACATACAGTACAGCATTTGTATCATCACCCGTAATATCATCTTTCAGTCTAACATGTATTACGAAGTGTGGGAGTGTTTTTCTATGCCATAATTCTGTCATTCCAACATCCTGTTTTCATATAAATTTCTTTCAGCACTTCCTACCTCCTTTTAAAAGCCCAAAAAACTTATATTATTGTTTCTTATCTAGAGGACATTGTGACAATCATTTTTTTTATGTTACGTTTTAATTGCATATATGTATATTTTCTTGTCATTGATCTGATAAAAGGCCTAAAAATACAAAGCTGAATAATTAATGACAGTACGTGGTGTCTGTTATCGAATGTAATTCATGTCTGAAGGTCAAGTGTTAAACTGGAATAACAATCTTCAGGAAGTTATATTGTTGATAATATCAAATGACTTTCGCTCCCATCTCTCCTCCGGTCTCCAATCCAATTTGTACAGCAAAGCTAGTGAGACTCCCAACACTCTGAGCAAGTTCAATCTACCGCTGGCAATGCTGAAAGGCAAACGTTGAAATACAACAGGGCCAGCAGGGCAGTGTTTGTACAAGGACGTGTTCCAATACTAAGCTGCCTTCAATGACAATTTCCCATGAGAAAGAGAGGCAAGTCCTGCCTCCAGCTCCCTCCGTCTACACCTACTCACACTAATTCATCTCGTTCTGCATTAAAATATATCATATCTGTTGGGCCTGTTCGGTATAAAAGATTAATATAAAGCACAGCATGGATTATTTGGCACTCGTAAATAAAGAATGATCTTCATCAGGATAACAAGATGTGGATGAGAGGTTGTAACTGCCACAGTGGTGGTAGAAACTACATTTTTAAAAACTTTCAGCCTCTTAGATGCAGTTTATACTTACATGAAGTTAAGTAGAGTAACGTTAAGTAGTCATGAGAATGTACCAGCAACGATCCAGTGTTTGCTTTGGAGAAGTGAGCATTACAATGTGCACATTCAGTTCTATGTTGTAACATCTGGACAAAATTGAATCTGTAGCAGCAGCTGCGGCACTAATGTGACAAAAACTAAATGAATGTATTTTGTCTCTCAGTTAGTCGTAATTTACTTAGTCTGCTAATCTCCCAATCCACCTCTTCTCTCATATATCCTGCCTCTGCCTTTTCACTCTCCGCCTTTCTTTCCATTTGAGCAGCATAGAAAAATCCCACATAAAAAAAACATAAAAATGGAACAGATTGCCTCTTTTCTTTGTAAACAAAAAAAATGGCTCTTGTTTCTCGGTAAATAGCTCTGTTTACAGGGAGTATTAGACTCACGTGGTGAGCAGCCAGCGAGACTGCTTGGCCAGCCCCAGACAGGCCAGCAGGCAGATGATCAGGTCCACGATGAGGAGCAGCAGGTAGGTGAGCCACCTGCAGAGACACACACAGACAGAAAATTAAACTGCTGCGAGTGGATGCCTGTTTTGGCAAAGTAAGAGGAGTTTGGCTAAAGGAAAATTGCAGTTGCATGTAACCTGGGTCATATTGATGTAGTTTTCGCCATTACTCCTTCTAGCATTTGCGCAATCATAGCTTAGCAACGGTAACTAGCCACAGATCTGTCAAGTTATGGATTTCTCAACATGCACAGTCAAAAGTGTAAGAAATGGATTACGCAGTGTGTTGTTCTGCTCTAACTTGAGCTGCGAACATTAGCATGCCCTGCTAACTGGCTTACCACATACAGTAGTAGAAGTATTAGTCATACTTTATCTGGTTTGAGGGAGTTTTCACTTTGTTTCCCAAGACAGTGTTATATTTCTCAGATCCTTTTAAAAATGAAATAGCATTTATATTATATTTTTATTTATAATACTGTGCTATTATACTAAGATTAACTAGCTACCCTGCAATATGAGAACAATGCTGCTTCTTATTGTCATGTCTGCTACATGGACCATCAGCTGCTAAGGATGCTGACTTTTTGCCTGGGACACGTAACTTTAGCCTCAGTCTTTTAGCACCATATCATATATGTAGCCATTATGGAGATTTACCCCTTTGACACGTTTTAAAAGGAGTCAGCTGGAAACGTTAAAAAGTCAGCCAAAGACAACTTACTAAGAATTTCGAGTGGTTATCTTTCACCATCATCATTGTAAACTGCGTATGTGCAGGCAGCTTATAAAAGCATAGGAACAGCAAGTAAAGGGGATTAATGGGTCAATCACTATGCTGAATTCAATGTTATCATAACTGACAGAGAAAGTTGTGATGAACCAGAATTTTAAGTCATTAAAGCCCTTCTGACGTGGAGAAAACAAGTGGGGGCTAGAAACCAGAAGGGGAGAGTGTCCCACTTATTTTCACCTCAACAGACACATGCAATAGCTGTCATCTGAGGTGTGCGTGAGTGTGTGTTGATGCTTGAGGGTACGTTCCCGTCCAGCACTACCCTCCTCAGTGTATCCATCTGTTGTGGGAGCAGCGGTCAGTCTGCGACCGGACGCAGAGAACCTGTCCAGATGGTTAATAATGAATGGACACAAATCCATATGGCTGAATGTTGTATGCTGTTAAAAAGCTGGGGGGAGGGGCAGTTATATCATCTTTTCACTCTGATCTATTGATCTATAAATATCTCATCAATGTCACGTCATTCTTTCTCATATTATCTCCATCAGTGTTCATCTTACTCTCTTTTTCCATCATATCTCCTCCAACATCATGTTCATTTTGTACAGTACTTTCTTTTTCATTCTTTCATTACTTCCCATCCATCTGTGCCTCCGTCACTCTACAGCATCCTTCCCACATCTCCCTCATCTCTCATGCTCTCCTCCATCTTTCTCTTTTTTCCTCCTCCTCCTTTTCACTCTCTTTAATCTCTCTCCTCTCTGTCTCTCTCCCTTTCAATCCCTTTTTCTCTCCACTGCCCTTCTCTCCCTTGCCACCACCTCCTTGCTATTTCTTCCTTGTTTCATCTTTCCCCCCTCTTGGCAGGGTACAGTACATGAAGCTGGGACATCAACATGCACGTGGAGGCTCTCGGGTGACACTGCCACCGTGTTTGCCTGTGTTATCTTAATCCAATTAGAGTCAAACCAAGTGCAGCGCAGAGACACGTAGGGATGGGGGTTACATTTATGTATAATAGAAAAGTAGAAGAAATTGTGTCGGATAGTAGAGAGCAGTTCCAAAAGTGCTAGATTCATTTTAAAAAGTTGGTAATGATAATGCTCTTTATTCAACCTCCCTCGCTGAGAGGTCAGAGGTCACCGTAATCTACCAATAGCAGGTTTTATGGGGTTGCGGGGGGGGGGGGGGGCAGCTGACCCAGGGTCCACACTAACTAAGGGACCCCATTAAGGAACCCATAAAATCACACCTTTTACTTTCCTTTATTTTTTCTTTACCATAAATTCAATTTGACTGTTTTTACTGATTTACTTTACTTACTACTGTATTCTGTTCGGCAGAAAATGTAAAAAAACAAAACAAAAACAAGAAATAGATTTAATAACCTGCAGTATGAATCTGCTGTTTGTATCCCTCTAATCTGGTGGTATTGTGGTCTCGTCTGTCCCTGACCCTTTGACCTTTTTGCTTGGCTGTTTTGGTGGACTATTTATTAATTTACTAATCTAGTCTTTTAAATAAATGTTTAAAAGACTACGTGAAAAGATTTTTCAAAAATGCTTAATCTTATAATTAATTCAATTTGATATTGATGAGTAAATTACAAAAGTTGCAGAATACATTCTACGTAAATCTGTTTCGCGTTTTGAATTTTCAGGTATAGTTGGTTCCACTGTGCTACAGTCTACAGAGGCTAAAATACTGCAAAATGCAACCAAAACCAAAATCTGGTGTACAGACATGTTAAGGCAGATTCTTGTCGTGTGTATTGTATTTTAGCTCATTATAAGTCCAGACAGAGATATCATAGGCATATTATTATAGCAATCATAATCGTCACCCTGACGGAGCATAATCTTCTATCTAGTTGAACTTTAGGAAGGCAAATGTTTGCCAACCTTTAACTGAGATGAAGGATCTGTTTGACCAATTCCCATTCTCCCACCAGAGAAAACCCAAGACCAAATTCTTTCATGATTGTTTATGTGCATTTTACGTGTGCTCAATCAGTAATCTCCGGCTATTGTCAATCAAACAGATACTTAATCTTGTTAAGTGTTTATAATCTGTCTTCCAGATGTCCTTTTTCACTCTGTAAAGCATTTTATTGGAAAAATTGAAATACTTTTTTGGTATAGCACTTTTCTTACAAACTTACAAAGAGAACCAATTATACTGTGAAATGTAAAATGAGATTAAATAATAAATAAAGATAGATTAAATAGTACAATATAGTCTAGTCCCTATTAAAAGGAATGTTTTTTTTTCTATTCAGTAAAGCAAACACTGTGAGCAAGCTTGAAGAGTAAACAAAATATTCCAGGATGAGTACATTGAAGACAGACAGCCAACAGTGACAACAACAACACTAAGTCAAAAAGATGCAAACACACACACACACGCACACAGACACACACAAGTGCCCGACCGCATACAAAATATTTGTTGGGAGGTGAGGCAGCGATAATGAGTCCATTAACAGCTTATAATGTCTGGCCTCTCTCAGTCTGCCTGGTCTATTAATGCAGAGCAATGTGGGGTATCGAATTATCGGCAGAGCAGAAGAGTCACATTACAGATCAATACAAAAACACCAGCCTGTCTGTTACTGCGGACTCCACAGACATACCATCAAGCCTACACAAGGACTGAAAACATTGGCAATGGGCCTGTTTCTGTTCTAAGGTGATAACAGTATGAGTTTAATGGTAATGAGACAAGACCAAGGATAATACTTCTTACCACACTGAAGTTGTTAAGATTGTTGTCCTCATCTATCATTGGGCTCTATGCAGTGCAAGTGTTGATGCAATGACTGGTAATGATTTAATAGGGCTATTTTCAAACGTCCCACATAACCATGTCTGCAACGGACCTCACATACACATAAGTGGATGATACACACATGCAACCACATTACTTCATCCCATACACTAAATATCATGTGATATATTCAGGTCATAACGTGCAGAATGTAACTACCTACACATGAATGATCTATTCAACTCAATGTTCAACTGACAAATTGCTCAGTGATTGCAGCCACAAAAGAGACATGATATATCATTCCTGGTTAATCAGCATCCATCTTCCCTCGTGCTTCGACGTCGTCTCCTACATAAACTAGCACCACCAAGGATGGCTATGAATGAAGATGCTACTTGTTCCCAAGGTATGAATAATTATATTTATGAAGATGATTTGCATTTTGAAAAGCATGTGTACATTTTTGCCTCCAACAAAAGTTTGGCTGCACTAAACCTTTGAAAATATTCATGGAAACAGTAAACAACATTTTAAGTTTTGAAGAAAATCTACTTCCTGAATTTTGTCCCCTCAACTCTGGATGGGTTCCATTTGAGGCGGTTTTCTCTTCCTGTTTAACTAGGAACCTGCACATCTGCAGCAACACCAGTACTGTGAGAGAACAGAGCTCCTAGCCACCCTGCACTGTACACGCCCGACACGTGTATTTTTCTGTTCCTCACCTGTAGTACTCTATGTTTGCCGTTTGATCAGCGATGGATGCCAGGTCCACTTTAGCCTCCTCCCAGTCAGGCAGGCCCAGCAGCTGTTTGATCACGTTGTCAGCCATCTGCTGCATGAATTGCAATGTCTGCACGTAGTCGCCCCGCGTGGCGAAGATCTCGTCCAGCCTTGCGAGGTGCTGGTGCAGGCCGCTCTTCATGCTGCCCATGGTGCCAGTCACCTGGAGGGCACAAGAGGAGAGGAGGGGGGTGAGATGAATGGTTCAACAGTACTGGAGTTGGCAGTGGAATATCAAGCACGAAAGTCAGCATATCAGTTTAGAATTATAAAAAAATATATAACATGAAATTAAACTGGATGATAGCGTTTCCTAATGTGTAGAGAGGTTTAGGGTTGAAAGGCGACCTGTTTGGAAAACATAATAGAACATAAAAATATGTGTTGTGTCACGACTAAATATGAGCCGTTGTGCAGGCTGTGTTGACAGCTGTATTGATCCAAACAGAAGAGTGTCTGTTCTTTCACAAGTGTGTTAGACAGACAACTGAAAAACACCTCTGAAATTATAATGCCTCCACCTTTCTATCCTCCACCTTTATACTAAAACAATAATATATTGACAGACTATTCTGCACATGTGTGGGTGGCTTTGGTCCAAAAAAGTGGCCATTGGTGAGATTAGCCTAAACATGAGGCTGGTCTGTGTTGCCAATCAGCAGCAGAGCAGAGAGAGCGGTCAGTGTGGGAGAGCTGGACCACTGAGTGTGGGTGTCGGTGAAGACGAAGTCCCTTTTGAGTAAAAAGTTCATCTTGGAAAACTGCCAAAAGTGAGAGTCCATAGTAGATCTACTGGAGTTTTGTATTCCACGACTGCTGTTGTTCGTCAGACTTTTTTCTAAATTGATACCTCACTAATGAGACTGACAGTTTGTTTACCTGTTTAAGCCATTAATCCATTCCCCAAGGGGGAGTTTGATCCTCTAAGGCAAACAATAAACAAAAGTAATACACACTGATTTATTTCTAGACATCAGATTATTACCTTGTCAGCCATATACAGCAAGACCAGATTATATTTGTAGAGCGAACATCTCCTCTTCATGCAATACCCATTTCCATGGGTTTAATTACTCTGTGCTTTGCTTGAAGGGAGAGGTTGTTGACAGGGAAATGGCATTCACAGAGACATCCTGCTATTTGATAATTAAAAAGGGTAATAAATGCTTTCATTCAGCTCTGGGTACTTGGCATTCACAGGAGAGAATACTCATATTGTTGCTGTGTTTGTCAAGGACTGGGTCTGCTGGAGCTGAGGCGAGGAGCGGTTGGATGGAAGTAATTAGTTGGGTTTGCATTCAACGTGCGGCCCACACCAGACGGCTGCAAACAAGACTGAGAGTCTACAGCCACGCTAGCGGCTCTGTAAGGCTGTTCTTAGGCACAGTTGGGCTTTGAGCAACATGCTAACAGTAGCATGCTAACCTGCTCACAGTGACAATGCTAACATGCCGATGTTTAGCAAGTAATATTTACCACGTTCACCATCGTCCACCATCAGTTTCGTCCGTTAACATGCCAACATTTACTTAATAGTATTTGTAGCAAATAGTGTTCAGAATATTTCACTCAAAATCATCCTCATGGTGGAGCCAAATAAAAGGTCAGGGGACCATCATCATCAAGTCATCAGGATTCATCCTCTGGAGACGATGAATGTGTGAAGCTTCTTGCTGTGAGCCGACAGTGCTAACCACTGCACCTTGTATATGTGTTTGGAAATGAATTACTATAGTCTGTCCGTAAAGATAAGAAAGAAAAAGAAATCACATATGATCGATATTTTAAATGACAAAATCAATTATATTCATAATATGAAGAGTCCCTCTGGCGCCCCTAGTGGCAGAATGAATAAACTTGAAGCAACATATAGAGACTGGCTCACTTTCCAACAACAACAAAATATTGTGCCTTCAGAATCATTTGAAAAATGTCTAATCCCATCAAGATCTTACACACAAAGGCTTTATCATTTTTAATGACAAAAAAAGAACCATACTGGAGCAGCCACTGAGATCACATTCACAGTCCTGTGGTGCTCTGTAGTTTGTTATCTGATCACTCATACGAACTGCTTCCTCCTCAGACTGAGCAGATGAAATTGCAGATGAGAAATGAAGGCATGTATCTATCCTTGCCTCCAGTGTGAGAATCTTATCTAAAACGCCAGGGGAGACAGCCAATACAGCTAATCTCTCCTTCGTCTTGGTCTGATCTTCACCGTGTAAGTGATCCGCACCGATCAAGAAGATACGATTCCCAGCCCCAGTCTTCTTGGTCTTTATCTCAGTCTGATGTTTTGAGGGCATGAAGAAGCATTCTCTGCCTAACACATCCCTCTAAGCAAACAAGTGTGTTTGGTGCAAAGCTATTTAACCGTGGGATATTCATTTCTACACGCTGGAGGGTAAACAACAAACAAGGAAACATAAGAAATCCAGATAAATTACGTAACTGTGACAAATGACAAGTGGCCTTGGGCTGACAAAGTGGCAAAGTGCTGTCAAATATCAAATGTAGATTCTAGCTTAAGGAAAGAGAAGAAAATATAGATCAGTGGGCATTATGTAAAGGTTGTCGTTGGTATGGTCAGTTAGTCGCACATCCTTTTCTTGTATTGGCTCAATCCTAAGAACTAAGCATTTGCATTATATGCGTAAAACAATTACATTACTATCAATACTACATAATAATCCGAGAGTTAATATAGCAAGATTAGGATGGGAAATAGATTCTTTGCTGAATTATCTGTGTGTGTCTTGTCCCCAACATTACAATACTGCGTCTCAGGCTCCACAGAATATAAATCCAACTTCCTTCACTAGAATTGGACCTCTATCTTTAAGCCTGTTGGGGCTGGTACACATCCTGGGAGAAAGCGATGCTTCAGAGATGACTCTGAGGGCACGAAACAGAGAGAGGCTGTGAAAGAACATTTCCAATTTAAGATGCAAACCTCCCAGAGTGTCCACCTCTGGGCTGAAACAGAGAGATTGCTTGCCAAAGTTTGTTTTCATGTCGTTTTTTTGAAAAATTTTCTGCTTCTTGGATTCTAGTGCTGTGTTCCAAGTTTTCCTTTTGACAAGCTTCAAGTCTCCAAAGGGGCCTAACTTGGGATTTGTTGTATAGCTTGTAAATGACCAACCAATTCCAAACAGCTCTCACTCTATGGCTGAAACTGACTCAGTCTACGAAACAACATGTGCTCAATGTAGCTGCTGAGCAAGCATCCAAGAATCACTTCCACTATATTCTGTGATAAATGATGACCGATGAGCATATTTCTAAAACAAAGGTTAAGATACAGGATTACACCTTTTTTTCCTGCTCTAACTCATTGTCTCTTCTTGATAGTGAAGAGACTTTCTTCAATTAAAATTGAATGTGGGAGGTAGAGCATGAAATGGAACATGGGTCTGAAGTGCCTCAGGTGCTTGGTCACCTCAAAGACGGAGACCACTGCTGGCCGAGTAACGGAGCTCGGCGGAACATCTCTTTAAAAATATATTCTTTCCTACCTCCTTTTTTCCTCTCATAATTGATGACCACAGAGCTTTTAAGAGGTTGTCCTGCAGAGGGACTTATAGGTGTTTATGGGTTTGTTGATGACATACTGAGCAGACATTAAATCTAGACCTTTGGAAAACCTCTGGCCCACACAGCAAAGACTGTTGACCAAAGGAAGGAAGCGGGATTGTCACGCTAAAACTGGTTTGCTGTAGGTCTAATTACTTTGACACACAAGCAGGTTCAACTATGAATGTCTGTAGTTTCGGTCCACCAGAGGTGGAGTGGTTTGGCTACAGAGATGGCCTCTGGCCCAGCGTTAGTACTTTCCCTTAAATTTTAGAAGGCTGCCCATGTGAGAGTAAGGAAGCCAGAAAAAGTGTCCATTAATTATATCTCAACTGGATCGCACCTCCCAGCACACATACTAAAACACACAACCAGATGTCAAAGAGATCTTTACATCTGCACCCAAGGAAGGCAGCTGTTTAATGAGTACTTTCTATTTCCTAAACAACTGAAGAAAAGAGTCTTTTCTCCTGGAATGTAAACAAATGTCTTTCTTTTAAGAATCACCAGACTCCTAAACTACAACACATTGAGGGAGAGATGCCAATGCCCTGGCCTGCTCTCTGTTTTAAAGCTAAAGTTACTACATCTAAAGCTAAAGTTACTACATCTATCAAGTTCCATCACTTATCCTAGTCTGGTTTGTGGTGGCAGCAAGGTAGCACAGACGTCCTTTTCCACGCCACATCGTACAGCTCTTTCTGGGGGATCTCAAGGCACTGTATATTCAAACTTGGGATTGCAACACTATCATCTGCTCCTATCAACGTATTTAACTTTACTACATAGGGAAAAGTACATCCATTGTAGCTAAAATTAGCTCTTCGTCACGTACAGAGGAATCTAATGCCAGGGTAATCCCTCCAGCGTATTCTGGGTCTGCCTCTGGGTCTCCTCCCAGTTGGACCTGTCTAGAACTATAACTCTACAAGGAGGCATCCAGGAGATATACTAATCAGATGCCTCAACCACCTCAACAGCGGTTCTACTTTCGAGCTACTTAAGGTTTTCCACGATAGTCCATATGCATGAGCCCCGACAGCCCGAGAAGGGAACTCATATCTGCCATTTGCATCTACAATCTCATTCTTTTGGTCAGTACCCAAAGCTCAATGCCATACTGTAGGTGACTGCTGGAACATAAATCAACTGCTAAATCGCATGCTTCATCTCCAGGCTAAGCAGCTCCCTCTTCACCACGACAGTCTGGTACGATACCAGCATTAAGCTTAATTCATACTTCTGTGTTAAGGGGTTATGCCATATCTACATGCATGGGCTCTGTAACCTTTTCAAAAACATACCTACACGTCTGGGCTACAGCAGCTATGGAGATTTCATGCGGAGAGAGCATGGGCTGCCTGTGTTTTCCCCCACGAGTTTCTGATGATACTGAACTCAACATAAAGCAAGTTTGAAAAATAATCATCATTATCTTCTCCTTTCAGGAACAAAGCCATCTCCACTGCAACCCTTCTGCTTACCGCAGCCCCCGTTCTTTATAACAGTGAATGAAACAACATAAATACGGCATTTGCACAAAATTGCATTGTATTCAGTTACAAAAACAAGGCTGACATTCCCATCATTGCTTGTATCAAAAAGCAAATGAAAGAATGTAAACACAGTTACTGTGGGGAATGTAATTAAAGCAGGATCATATGCAATACGTCCAGCTAGTGTTGTGGTGGTGATATCAATGGGAGAAATATGGCGCTGAGACTATAAATCATAACTTACACCGACTTACTACAGTGGGACTCCAGTTAACCCCTTGCAATGACCATATCCTGCTTTACTGCCTGCACTGCACTGATCCGTCTGTTGATCTCACACTCATGAACAATACCCCCAAAACCAACATTTTTGTACAGGTTTCCTCCCACACAAAAGAGACCTAGGTTAAATATCTGTGGCAACATTTATCATCTCTCAAATTCATTACCTTTCGACCTCTCCCCAAAAGACAAAAATCAGTTTTTCAATTCATAATCGTTCCCACATATTATGAATACCATATCATTTTGTATTATTACAAAAAGCTTCTTACGAGAATGCTGTGGAAATATGCATGCTTGTAATTATGTAGTGGGCCAACTTCCAAGCCACGCTCTGGCCAAATACTCAGTGACTGACCCAGACATCGACTCAGTCCATTGTGCGGCTGCTGGCTGCCAAAACCTCTCACAACACCCATCTCCAAACAATAGAGTTATTATTAGTGTGGCTAAATACTTCAAATGTCACATCAGTCCCATTACAGCATAGATAAAGCATCCTGGTTGGCCAGTTTCCAGATTTTACAGCCTTTTTTTGCATCCCTGTTTGAAAATAATGTCTCTAAATTGCAGCTCACTCAGTATGCAAGTGCTTTGTTTGATTCACATTCTCAGTATGAAAGACGTTGTGTGTGAGTTTGTGTTCATAAACACATCATAAGCATATATTCCAGACCGTAGCTAATCAAGGTCTCAGCAGCAGTCAAGAAAAAAAACATCTACTGATAATGAGTCTAACTCCCTTCCTTTCCTCTCTTATATACTGAGTCTTTAGAAGCGAACTCACTTCTAAACTCTCTTGGAGCCGGGCTAAAAGGCATTTGTGTGGGCCAAATGGCAGTGAGGCCTTCATTGTCAATGACTTCAATACCGATTTCAATCCTGACTCTGCCAATCAGACAGGCAAGCATTGCTCCTTGTTCTTCCCCATCAAATGGCTTTGTCTCCTGGGCTCATGGTTGATTAGGTGGGGGGAGACTGGGAACTGTGTGTGGCACACTGGTCTCTTTGTCCTACTCAAGAACTAGACTCCTTAACAGTCTATAGCTGCGCGCAATGAACTCTCTCATGCACACACACACACACACACAGGCGATCACACTCACATGCATAAGATGCTAAAATAAAGACCACCGTGTCCAATTATGTGTTTGTACGAGTTCACACATCTCAGAGGAACACACTGACAAGCTTTCAGATGAGCTATATGTTAATGATTTCTCTCCTCTTGTTAATATGACTTTGAGAAATGAACGTGGCTAAGTGCTTTACAAGAATAATCAGTGAACAATTCATGCAATCTATAAATGACAAAGAGATGTATCTACATCTCTGTATTAAGGTAATACAAGCTTAAACCGTGGTTGAATTGATTAAATGCAGTTAAACAAAAAGGCTAACATGTTTATGGTTTATGTTCGCTGGTTAATGCACGTCACGTGAGAACTAATCCCAAGTGACAATCTGCAGCAGCTCGACTGATCTTCCAGCATCAGTAATCTCACAGAGTTCTTACATGTTTCCAGTTTAAATTAATTATAAAGTGCATCAATCAGCGCCAGAAAGCTAAGAACTACTCTCCATTAAAATCTGAGATCGTTTTCCATCATCATCATCAACATAGTGCTGCAGAGAGTGTGTGCTGTGGGCTCTATACCCTCTTAGCAAAGTGTTTATGACTGAGGCCATGTAGAGTCACTGCAGTAAGTGGCTCACATACCACCACATTAATCTCCATTAACACAGATGGAGACTTAATCCCCACTCTTCGACAGCAGGTCACCCAGGGTCTCTGCCTGCGCTGACACCATCGCAGGGCCACTGCTGGTCACACCGTCAGCAAATGTGCAAACTCGACAGCAGAAAAAGAGCTATCGATATGTTGTTCGTCACACTTTCAAGTCTCAAGTTCATCTTTACAAGTCTCAAGTTCATCTTTACATGTCTCAAGTCAAGTCTCAATTCAATCTGTACAAGTCTCAAGTTAATATTCACGTCTCACGTAAATGTATGCAAGTCTCTAGTCGAGTATCAGGTTGATCTACACAAGTCTAAAGTCAAGTCTAGAGTCAATCTATGCAAGCCCCAGTCAATTTTGCAGAAGTCTCATGTCAATCTATACAAGACTCAAGGCAAGACACAAGTCAGTCTGCAATGGCAATGGTTCAGTTCAGTCAAGAGAAATCTCAAGTCATTTAAGACAAATCTAAGTCACAAGTATTATTAAATTCTTTCAGGTCCCTGCTCACTATTAAAATGACACATTTGAATATCTTGCTTTCATAGCTGTTACGTGTTTTTGGAAGTCAAGTGTGCAGCTTGGATGACTACACAAAAATGTAGGTTGCCAGGCCAAATTGCCAAGTACTTTCACTAATAGTGTTGACAGGTAATTAACGTCAACATTATTTCAAAAACATTGGTGGGTACAAAATCCAGATGGAGAAATATATCCAACTGACTTTGAGTTTAACTCTTGACTGAAGGAGAAAAATGCCTTGTCATTGGTTGCATTTGGGCGTCTGTGTGATGAGCGTCACTAAGATGGTAAGTGAGGAAGATAAAAATAGAAAAGTATCAGGCACACATGCTGAGCTAAAGTGAGCACAAGAAAGACAGGACTATTCTTTGTTTCTGCTGAGGCCACAGCGGCTGCGAGAAGGTGGAGCAGGGAGGTTGACAGAGTGTGTGTGTGTGTGTGTGTGTGTGTGAGAGAGTTGTCTGTCTGGGAGGAAAGAGTTTTTGTGTGGAGATGCTGTCAATTTGTGTGTAGCGGTAAAAAGCCATAAAAAGACCATAAAAACATTTAAAGGCATACCAAATTGAGTCCTCTGGGATTTTCTCCTCTCTTGAGTGTGTGTGTGTTTGTGTGTGTGTGAACACATCACAAGCAGCCTTTCTGAAGCCTTCACTCAGAGCTGTTTGTTTCTAGCTAGATGGGTCTCGCATCTATAAACTGTACGTGTCACGAAATAGCACAAACTGAACTGAATGTTTTCAGTTTGTTTTTACAAACTAAAAACATGGCGCCACTTCATTCATACAGGACCATTACGAGGTTTTCGGGACATTCATCATAAGACATTAATGTGTGGAGGTCAGTGTTTTACCTACCAGACTGTCCACACCGCCCAGCGTGTGATTGGCGTTGTACAGGGAGTAGGTCAACTGGTACACGCCATCGTTGGTCTCACTGTTGCCATAGAAACCCACACCCACAGCAACGCTGCAGAGAGAAGATGCATGGAGGGACAGGTAAGCCTTTGTTAAATTAATGAGAGGTGCAGAGTACAACAGCAGCTTGTAAATCCTGCATGTCCAAGGAGATGTCCTTTTCAGTCACTGAATTCAAAGTTTGACAGCTTCAAAGCCATTATTAGAACCCTCGCTGAATTCATAAATGAATGCATAACAACCTAGAAATAAAGATTTTATTCCTGTTCTAAAACACTGTGCCATCCCGCAGTAGAGATATACTACCTATAAGGAATGCAGCACAAACAGACAACAGCAACTACACAACACTTTATGAATATTTCATGCCTTCTTTTTCACCCTGGCATTTGGACATTATCATAAAGCAGTATCGTCAAATTTTCCATCAACCCTGACTTTTGGATAAACAGGAAAAAGCACGAAGGTAACGAGGCACTTTGGGACAATCCCTTAAAGGAGACAGAAATGTGATTTTGTCCATTCAATAGTTAATTGGCAAAAGGTAAACACATTCATCCACACAGAATGAATGGCAGTGGATTGGAAAGGCAGAGTTGCTGTGTGTGTGTGACTTGGGGGAGCATCTCAGAGACACACCATTTTCTTCCATAAAATGTTTTTATGCTGCACCTTTAACCACTGTGTCCAACTCAAGGACTGTCATGCTTCTTTAACTTTTTGCACAGTGATAAAATAAGCTAAGTGACTGAAACTGAAATCTGTGTTCAGAAAACCCACTTGATGGGCAGGTTTATGCAAACCTCAGAACTGAATGGTTTACTACAGCAGGAAAAACAAATATACTGTATCTATAGAGCAGTGAAGCTGCAAGAAACTGTTTGTATTTCTGTGTTCATTCTACGTAAACAACACTCTTTGAACCAGAAATGATACAATACAGTGTTTTGGAATGTGTGTGTGCATAATTTGAAACCGCTTTTGCATATTCAGTCATCCAAGTATTTCATTTGTTCAGCTGGAGCATCAGCACAAACAAAATAATCACCAACATAAACACACACTCTTAAGTAGTCTCTCTGAGCTTCTTTGTTCCCCAAAGTGCCGTGGCATTGTACTGCCACATGATGAGATCTGCAAGCAGCTACAAAATCATTCTCTACACAAACCCCACAAGTAAATCAGATGTAGAAACATAATGTCTCACAACATACTCTAAAGGCACAGGACAAGAAGCTCTTGCAAAGATACTGATGTCCATGTTATATTAGAGGCTAGTGTAACGTACTGAAGGTCGCAGATCTCACTGGTAAACAAACAACACTCCCAATGCAGTAAAATACCAGGGTTTCCAGCTGTGTTTTATGGTAGAGGCCACCTATGCTAACCTCGGGGTAAATTATTATCCTTTTATGAAATAAAACATTGTTCTTCAGGGAAAACGAGTCACTAAATGACACAGCAAAGGCCATAAAGTTACTGTGATGAGTAAGGCTTTTGGTTTGACCCTCACACAGTCACACATCACACTAAACTGATAATGAAAAGAGATGCAGTCAGGATCAGTAAGAGTCAGGAGATGACTTGGCTTAGTACCTCCGCTGACATTTCCTGAGGGAAACTCTTTATACACTTGAGTCACCCGTTTATCAAGTACACCACCTCCAGTGCAATCCAACTCAACAGCCCTGAAGTAAATCTTACATTTCTGAAGCATTCAACATTTCAAGGCTCCTCGGCCGAGATTCTCCAAGTGTCACTACTGCAGGGGTGAACGCCATTCTGTGTTTGTGAAGACAGGGCTGCCTAACATGTTGCTCCAAAATCTCCCATGAGTGTTTAACTGGTCTGAGATCTGGTGACTATAAAATGAGAAAATAGAGATGAATCAACACACTGGACTCACAGCTATATAAGCTTCATTATTGCAGAGCTGTCGTACTGGATTGTACCGGCTCACACTGACTCACTACATTATCTGATAATCAATGTCAGTTGATATAAAACAGGGAGGAATGGTGCTTAACTGGGACCCATATCACTCCCTAGAGTTGAGCAGATACAGTATATGGCTACTTAACGTTTGATGTATTATCAATATTTTATGACATCATTAATTGGGTGGCTCTTCACTTATCTAATAAACCATAAAACATCAATACAGCTTTCTCTGGTTTGTCAATCGCCACATTCACTTACAGCTATTTCGCCATTTATTTCAACCATGTATTCATTACTCTTAGCTGACTATTTCAACCACTTATCCATTACTTTAAGCTATTACCATTTATCCATTAATGTTACTTTTAGCTATATTTCAACCATTCAACCAGAGCTGTATCCTTAACCTTGTGGACTCCTCCGTTGAGCAGAAAAGAGTGACTAGAAATCGACGGTCAATGCTGCTTCATCGCTGAAGTCTGGCAGAGCTGTTGTAGCTGTGCAGGTGGAGCAGAACAACAGGGGCTATTTTCCTAATGAGTACAACAAGGACAGCGTCTCATTAACTGACCCCCTGCAGGTAAACCTCCCACTCTGCAGGTTTTAACACAACCCTCAGGGAGAGGCATCGAGAACGGGAGGAGGTACATTAAAGACAGAGTAGACATGAAAAAAAAAACATCAGTTTGGAGAGAAACAGGACGTGACAGATATAGACAGACCAAAAGAGACAGACTGACAGTAATACAAGCAGACAGACAGTGTATACTGTATATAAGCAGACAGGGAGACAGACAGTTTACAACAAATGATATGACATAAAAGCAGAGAGCAAGACAATGGGACAAACACAGCAAGACAGAAAAACAACAGAAAACAAATAAGTTTTGCCTTGCTTCATGCACCCACATTTAATAATAATCCACTGATGATGACGCATATACTGGTATATTTTATTTGTTGGATGTTTTTTTGTTTTTTTCCCACCAAATAACATCACCTACAAAAGAAAAAATACCACAGGAGTTGCTCTCCTTTCATCTGTGTGTGTCCAAACAGATCCTCTAATGCCACAAATAGAGAAAATGTATTGGGTAAAAGCAGCCGGGAGAAACATGGACTTCTTTGAACTATGCAAACATTATAAGGCTATAATTTAATGAATATAAGGAACCTGGAAAGACTGAAAGGCGTGTGCGAAGGGAACGAATATCTCTCTTTTTCTACCCCTCTTTCACTCTTTCTGTCCTTCCAGTTCTCTTAGTGGCGCTCCTTGATCTACGGTCTAATTCAAAGAGAAAGAATATCTTGGATTTGAGTGGGCATGCACTGAGCTAAAGTCCGAACTGTCATGTTGATAAATGAAAAAGTGGATAAAAGACATTGAGGGGGAATTCAAAAAAGGAACCAAAAGCTTCAGCCTGCAGCAGAAAAATGCCCATGGCCACTATGAATAGACTCAGACATGCTTGAATATTTGAGATTTTGCCCCAAAATGGCAGCGATGACTCCCCTGGGATGACAAATATAGAGATGAATTTCATATTTTCCTTTGCCCTCCTGAAGTCTCAGCAAGGGCCAACCCAAAAAACCCTCTTAATATGCAGTAGGCCCATAATATAAAAAGACAAATAGCTCCTTTCTAAATTTTTCATGCACACATCTCCATTTCAGAGCTAGGAAACTTCCAAAATAGCCAACTAGCCAACTAGGCTGATATGCAGTAAAAACTGAAGTTATAAATTGTCAGTTACTAAAAATAGATGACCCTAAAAAAAGTCAACGAGGGCTTTAAAACACTACTGCTGGTACAATTTTACTGCTGATACTGAAGGCATTCTATGAAAAGCTTTTGGTGTGCCAAAGCATTTCTGTGTGGGATCCAAACGGAGGACACTGATATCATGTAAACAGACTTTTTATCTCTCTTCCTTTCTTTCTTTCTCTCTTCCTTTTCTTATGTCCTCTGTTCTCATTTCCGCTTTCTGATCGGCAACAGACACCTATCACAACAAACAAATACAAATAAATATTTCAAGCGTCCTGGAAAGAAGAACCTCCGATGAACCATTTACATAAGCAGCGGAAACACAGGGAAAAGGTCTGCGCTGTGTATCTACTGCCTTTGTGAATTAAACTCCTTTGGAGCAGATCTGAGAGCACTGACGTTTTCTACCTCTTTCACTGAATGCAGTTTAAATTAATTCTTTATTATTAATAAATAAAGAACCAACTATAAGGTGTCGTTAACCTCAGCTCTAAAATGATTGGTAATCCTATTTAGTATTTTTCAGACTGGTTTATGCGTAAATTAATTATTTGTGGGTTTTTGGGTTTGCATACATGCTTTCCTCAAATTGCCTCTCGTATTTTGAGTTGAATTGAATTGAATGTTTGTCCCACAACTGTTCATTATGACCAATAACTGACAGATAATGTTTAAGATGACGGACATCTTACACACTATACTGAGAGGAATTAAGGGCACTATTAACTTTTCAATATACATTTAAGACCTTCTAGACAAATAATATATTGTAATACATACATAAATTGTAAACCTTGTACAACCTGCTTTGGAAATCAATCAGTACCAAACTATTATATTAATATATTACAAACTATATCATGGTTATATTCATATAAACAAAACCATCAGTCCAGATGTCCTCTGAGCAGCTTTATCACTTACAGTACAGTATAATTACGCAGTTCATGTGCTACACCATGGGCAGGGCTGCAACCACGGCGGAGTGACATCTGCTCTGGTTTCACCAGTGTTAATTAGGATGGACATCACGGCGTATCAGCTGCAGCCACCGTCAAACATAATTAGAGTGGAGGACGGCAAGACTTTAACCAGGGACAAAAGGAAGAGAGGAGGACAAACAAGACTGAGTGTAGAGGTACAGGAAGTCAAACAAAAGAGGACATAGTGAAGAGAAGTGTTTTCCTGTTTCCAAGTCCAATCCTAAATCCACTGGGCAATCACTCTGGTATAACCAGTAGACTGACATAATCAAAGTTGAGAATCACATGAAGGAGAGTCGATTTCCCAAAGGATGTTTCCTCCAAATTCATTCATCTCACAATATTAACACTTACAACTCATCAAGTCGAGCCACGAAAGCTCTTTGAATCCACACCAAATTTTGTAATACACAGACACGGGCATATCGTACAGGTATGAATTGTTTTCAACCAAAAAGGCTGAGAGACATTTTCTAATCCAGGCGATCAATTCATAAGAGGTCCCAATAACTTGAACCAATCTGTCAAGTCAAAATGCAACAAGACTTGAATGTACTGTATGTCATTACACAACAGTTCCCATAGTCCTGAGCTTCTGCTAGTTGGTGCTTGCAGCTGTATTTTCACTCTTTGCAACATACATCTTTAATGTGACGAGGGCAGCCACATTTAAGTCACTCTACATTTCAAGAAACTGCACATAAATAACTAAATATCACGTAATGAAGACTGGTTGACGGGGGGGGGGCACTGAATAAATGTGTGCGACATCACGCTAAGTGTTATATGATAATTGTTTTCGGGCTGTTTTTCCAAATACTGATTCAAAGACAATTTGACATACAGAACGCTCGTCATCATGCTTTTAGCGACCAGCATTTAGCCTTGAATTGAGTCGGCGGCTACATATTTTAAATGTTTCCTTTTAAAACCTCTGTTGGATAAGGCATTCTTTAGTGGAAAGCATTTCTTTTATTTCTTTTTTTTTTATCTACACTTTATTACATTTTGCATTCTGTCGATGTGGGAAGTGGCACAAAAAAATAACAAAGAAGAAAGGGGATGTAAAGCATCACTGGGATTCACCTACAGATGGTACAGAACAGCTTTAGCCTGCATTGCTGCAGAGCTTTCCAGATATTTTACACAACCATGTGTGTTTAACAATGAACCGTCTCTGAAAAAAGATAGATGTGCGATAATGCTCGAGGCTTAACTTAATATTACCCACTGGTTGCTAAACATGACTGTCACATGGTTGAGAAAAGCATCCACTCCTCTGGCAACAAATTCAATTAGCTACTTTGTGGGTAGGGCACATCTCATTTACTGACCTAATAGGCTCTATCTGTTGATGTAAGTGCTGACTCTGTTGGTAATTTTATAACAGACTGGAGGTGAACCTTTGCCCCTGTAGTTTGAGGGTGGTGAGGTTCATGTTTGTCAGCAGCACTAAGGGTTGATTTTCAAGTTTGACACGGCAGCAGAATGTTTACTGTATGAAAAGTTGGATCTAAGTAAAAAATAATAGACTGCTCTAGGTTGTCTGTGTACCAGCTAAAGGCTATAATACTGATATCATTCATCTTTACCGCAGCTAAACATAATGTCATTTCACATCAGGAAAGTTTTCAGTTCACCACAGACTTGATGAGATCCAGCAGCCTCCAGCCAAAACAAATCACTGCATCTACTTCATCACTCCTCCGCTGTTAAATCAGGGGGGTGTAACACTGGGTCAGATATCATCTTCAAAATAAGGAATAATTTCTCCTCCTGTTAAATAGTCTCATTTTAACAATTTAAAGTGGTTAATTGAACTCATTCCTCATGCATAAGACATGAGATTTAAGCTTGAAATTTATTATAGATGATTCTTTTTTTCTGTCTTGTGATGGTGACGCAAATTCTATACTAATGGGACTAATGAAAACTGTAATTTTACTCCCCTTCAGTAACCTGCAACCTGCTTTCCAATATTTAGGTTGTATTATCCAGTCAGTGATATAAACAAGAGGGTTTTTTTTATTGAAGCAAAATAAATAGGTTACGCTTGATCAACTTTATAGTCTGCTAGTTCAGGCGAGCATTAAGCTGGGGGAAATGTTATTTACAAGTATAGTAAGAGTTTAAAAAATCCATTATAATTTCTGAGCTGTACTTTGTTTCAAGCCCTGTGTAATATTCATATCAAGACTTAAATTGTAGTGATAGACAAGTGGTAGGATATAATGACCTTCATGTACTTTATTTTTTCACATGAAATGTATATAATAATCCCTATAATATACTCTCTTGTCTGTTAGTCTGTGCCTAAAGTGGCATACAGTACTGTAGGCTGCTCAGCAGAGTGATTATTGCATTTGTCTCAAACGTATATATCGTGTTCTGTATGGTAACCTATCCTCCTACATTTGTTTTTCCATTTTATTTTGCAGACTGAGTTGGCGCGTCCTATTCAGAGGTTCAAGGCACCAAGGTGAAGAGATTTCTCTGCCTGTTGGCTGTCACAGGCAGTAATGCATGATCACGCTTTGTCAGCAGAATATTCATAATACACCCACATCAGGATGGTTTCTCCCACAACAAAGGGAGAGTCAGAATGCTAACTAATGCTATTTTGTTTAATGCCAGAGCTGGTGAATTATAAGATGATTGTGCCAATATCCCCCCACACCAGAAGCCATTTCTTGGCATGGTAACATGTACAGACTGATGTTCAAGGAAAGCACTGCTCGTAAAAATCAAAAACCTTTCTCCCTTCTGCATTTTTAAATCACAAATCATACAAAAATGTAGAAAGGGTAAGGGTTATCAGAGAGATTTCATCCAACATCAACCTGATCAATGTCTCACAGGGCTAAAAGAGACTTGGCAGAGACAGATCAAAGAATGATCTCATCAAAAGGAACAAAATAAAGAAGGCTGCCAATGCTATTGTGAACCCAAACCAAAGCTGCAGAACTGCAAATAGAAGCTTAAGCTTATTCCAAAAGAGAGGTGGACTGACAGGTATGTAGACCAGAAAGAGAGACCCTGAACACCTCTAGAATACAAATGGGAAAACAGAGACAGGCAGACAAACACACATACAATATATGGACAAATATACAGAGAGCCTATGCACTGTGAACTTATAAGTTTTGGATCTCATGTGTGTAAACAGAATGTGCAGAAACAGACGGAGAGTCTTTGCAGTGAAAACATCGCGCCATTTACAGCTCCCCATGAGGAATACTGAATGACCAATAAAGAAAATGGGAAAACACACAGAGTGGCAGACATCAACAGAGAGTGTGTGGGCACTATAATCAGCCGTTAGTCATAACATCTCGTCTCGCGTCTTGATTCTCTCACCATGTGATGAGGCCGGCAGCGACGGCGGACCAGGTGACGCAGCAGGAGTTGGGCTTCTTGCTCTCCTCCTCCTCGTCTTTGCGGCAGCAGCACAAGCAGCTCAGGTAGATGGCCAGACATAGCAGGTTGAGGCCGAGCCCTGCAGCCGCCACACAGCCCAGGAATATGAGAGACTACGGAGAGAGAGAGGGAAGGGGGAGTCAGAAACAAAAAGTGGTATCAGCTCATGTTTTGCTTTAAGCTACGAACAACCACTTTGACCTGAAATGGGTCACTTATGACTAATGCTTCCCAGCAAGTTTTATGTAACATAGTTTTTGGGAAATGTGTCTGTTGATTCAGTTACCTGTTAAAGACAAAACAATGCAGTTTTATATTATATACATGTATGTAGCACATTTAATTACAAATTGTGCTGTACATTAAAATGCATGCAGCATCACCATGTAAAAATACTTACACATAAGCAAAATGTACTGAAGTATCAAAAGTAAAATTACTCATTACACAGAAGAATGGCTGTATCAAGAATGTTATATTATTGGATCATTATTACTATTACTATTAATGTGTAAACAGTGTTTTGATGCCGAAGCTGGTCGTGTTTGCATGCATACACAAAACAATACCTGCATTGAGTATCCTTGAGTAATGATACCTTTTTTGTCTTTTACCTGGCTTTTTAGTGTCTTTTAACTAATTGTTTTGTTAGTACAAACTACAACTAGCAGCTATGACACAGATATCTTTTCCCAGGATTTAGTGAAGAGCAAAACAAGTGAATCTTAACAGAAACACAACTCAAAATGAATGCTAATGCTGCTCTGTGTCTGCTGGATTTGTAAATAGGCAACTGTTTGCTAACACATTAGCCGTAACATGTTAGCCATAGCAATAATATGTCAAGTTCTGTGTTTGTCAGATTGTTTTGGAGTTATTCTACCCTCACGTGGCCAAGAGATACAGTATTTCAATACAAATAACCAATTAGCCTTTAAGACGTTCTTATAGTATGTGCTAATATGACAATGCTAGCTCCCTGTGATAATTTAAGCTAACATACCGTGTTAGCATGAAGCACCGGACCACGCGAATGACCACAGACGAATTAATGCCTTTATAGTGTTTGTTCTAATGATAATGAACAGGTTGTTTTTTTTATTTCATTTGTCCCACTGTACCAAATCTCAAAAAGGCAATTCATCATATAAAAAGCCGTTACAAAGCCGATCCCTTTGTCCTCTGCTAAATGTCTCTCTATTAGCAGAGCATCATGATGTAGGCTGAGGATGTTCTGTGACTCCAAACAAACAATTTCAAACTATAGTCAACAGTCACTGTGACTAGTGCGGTATTAAGACACACACAAAAAAAAACCACAATATGAGTTTGTCTGCACCAACCCCACAAACAAGGCCAGCTGCATCCACAGTCTCCAGCAGGAGAGCAGACGCCTCCTCATCCATCTCTGCATCTACTTCTCCCTTTCATTCCTTCTTTAGCCCCCATACCACCTTCTGTGAGAGATGTGAGTGCCGTGACAAAAATAGCAACAAGACTGTCCTAACAGCCTCAAATGAATTCTGCATCCATCTGTGAGCAGATGGGTTTATTCAAGCTCGGTCCCTCTCTTTTTCTTTTTTTTTTCCCCCTTTACTCTTCCTTTTTAGTTTGTCTGAAATCTTTTTGGTGCTGAGCCATCTGTTCTCATGCTGTGATGTTATGTGTCCCACAAGTCAAGTAGTAGGATTAAAATTCAAAAATGGAAGAATCTGCTGGATTATGTCAACGACTGCTATAAAAGAGCCAGGTAAAGCGCAAACTGAAAAATCCTCCAGAAACCTCAAAACAGCTGTTTATATCATCTGACACAGCCCACCCCCCCCACCCCCCCTCCGTAGACTTTGCTAATAAAACAGCAAAAATACAACTGCAAGATATATACAGATATCATTATTGTGTGCGTTCACTCATTTTGCACTTTCTACGCCATGAATCGTTGTTTTTATCATTTGCTTCCTTCCCCCTGAACACAGTCTTTCTTTCTACTCTCGCTCCTCTCCCTAGCTCCATCTGTTGGGGTGAGGTGCCTCATCTTGTCCCATTTCACGGCTACATGCCTTTCATGTAGAAGGCTGCACATCTGCTGACAAAAAAAAAAAGGAATAAAGAAAATGCAGAAGAGGTGTCAAAGGAAGGACGGGGCAATCTCCACTCACTGACCCTTCGACTTCCTCATATTCTCCAGTGCCCCATCAAATTGGTGTGGAAATGAGCGGAAATGTAGCGCCGCAGTTTAAGAGATGGGATTGTAAATGCGTTAATGGGTGTGCTCAGACAGATGTATGGCAGTGTGCACCAAGGTGAGACAAAGAGACCGAGGGAGAAGCTCCTTGTCTCGTTCTGAGGGGCGGGGTGGGGTTTATCGAGTGATGAGAGTCGGCGTAAACTAGGTGTAATTGAGTTGAACAAAGTAAATGAGAGGAGATGTGGGGCGCAGGTGGATAATATGAACGTTGGGGGGGATGGGGCCTCAGATTGTTTGACAGTGAAGAAAAGGGAGTGGGGTGGGGTGGGGGGGTCGAAACCCTGGGCCACCCAGTGGCTCTTATCGTCATGGTAACGTGCAGGTTAGTTTGGTGCCCTTGCGACAGGGAGGGAGGATGAGTGAAAGGGCGAATTACCACAGCCTATTAGAATTAAAGCAGCATGTGACAGGCCTGCTTGAATTGCCATGCCTCTGTCTTGTGATTCCCCTGCAGCCAGGCAGTGCACAGAAAGGGGGGAATGTGGCAGAAGGGGGAGAACCAGGGAGGAAAATGGAAGACAGTTCAGGGTCCTGGCTGGGGCTCCTTAGGGCTCACATGGACCATCGAAGGAATAAACTTTTGGTTTATATTATCTTTTAGTGGCACATTTGTTTGGGCCCACTCAAAACTCATTGTATAATTAAAGAATTGCATGGGGCTTAAAAGGGAACTCACAAATCTATTCTTTTTGGGAGAAACATTTATTCCAAGGTTGCTTTTAAAGCAGTTATGGCCAAGACAACGCTCTCCACTTTCTTTCCGTCTATCACTCTCTCTATCTACTGTCCTTTCTTCTTCGTTGTAGGGCTCAAAAATAATGGCTTCTGAATTATGTAGCATCCATTCAGTGGAAGGTCGCACACAGAGACTGAACGTGCACGAAGACACGCACACACACAACACCACAACCCCATCCTGGAGCCATCCCTTCCCAAGTGCTCCAACCTTCCATTAAGTTTAAAAACACCATTTATCTTTTACCGACCAGAGTGTGCACACATTCGCTCTTTGGTAAAAATCAAATTGGCAGGTCTGACCACTTAACTGCTACCTAAATTAAATCTAAGTAGTTTCCCATAAAAGCAGACTCCATATGTTAACACCCTTCTCCTTACTTACTCATTCCTAACTCAAGAGACCCACTCCACTGTTTTCTCTGTTTTGTTTCCTCCCGATTGTCCCTATAGACAGGGGGTGGGGTGAGCATGAGGCTGGAGGCAATGACACAGGAAAGAAAAGGAAGGAAGATCTAGCTGAGCGGAAAGGCAATCCCTGAGATGTGGAGGGGGAGGGAGAAAAAAAAGAGAAATAGGAAGAGAGGGTGACAGAGTGATGGAGGGAATATTGTAGTTAATGAAAAGAGTGAGACGGCAGGGTGTGGATGAGAAAGTGTGAAAGAGAAAAAGAAGGAAACGAATGACAAAGTGTGTGTTCGCACGTGTCGGTAAAGGGAAGACAAAGACACAGCTACCTCATCCACATGGCTACCTCAGACAGACTCTTTATTACTCAGAGCACGGCCCAGTTTCTCTCCTATTACAAGCCCATTGTAGATGGTTTCGCCCCGAGGCTGGAACGTTGCATAATGCTACGATTTTCCCAAAATAGTGAGCAAACCTAAGAATCTCATTGTTGTACGTAACGTACAAAAAATGAAAAAAACACACGAGTGCGTGACGAGACAAATCAGCCGTGTGCTCTGGCCCACAGGACGTCTAAGGGATGACACATAAGTGAACTCTGAAAGTTAAAAAAAAAAAAGGAATATCTTATAAAGGAACTTTTGAGCCATCTGTGACTCCCAAATATTCATGTGGCCCCTGTGTGAACTTTACAAAATGCAAAGCTGCCAGTTCATGAAGTACATCCAATGTAATCCAATTAGGGCTACAAGTAATTATTATTCTAATCTTTGATTTTTTTCAATTAATAGAGCTATAAAATGTAAGAAATCCAACAATTAATTGATTATAATTGCCATTCTTCTGTCAATCGATTGACTGATTGATAATTGATTGAAGTACTAATCATTTTAGTGCTAAATCCAATACAAAAGCCTCATTTAAATAAGTCCATATTTAAAGCTTCACAGTCACACAACTTTTCCAACTGTTTTCAAATGTTCAGTGTCCATGTATGGCATGTTTTACCCAGTAACTCCGACCTGGATATAACCTCATGATGAGCACTCCGCTGTTAAAAAATAAAGGTGCTTTATTGGAGCAGAATGGAAAGAGACAGAAAACAGAGGAGATGGACGATGTGCTGTATGTCAAGGCAGATGCAAACTAACAAGAGTCTGAGTGGTATATAATTCGTGCCTTATGCTGAGGGCCCATTAAAAATCAATTTTTAATACACATGTAGTGACCATAATTAATACATAGGGATGGAAAGGACCTCCATCTGTTACAGTGCATCTGCTGAGCAGGAGTAAGGCATGTAACAGAGGAATTCCACAAGCTTGGAGTGGTGCTAAATGCACGCTAAGCGCCACGAAGTGTCTTCCGCAAGCATGGCTTCTCCACAGCAGGTGGCAGACAGCTGTGCGGAGGTGGAGAAGGTCTCCAGGCACAGTGTGCACTCATGTACAATATATATGTGTGTGTGTGTGTGTGTGTGTGTGTGTGTGTGTGCGTGTGTGTGTGTAGGTGGCCTGAATGGACAGTGACATTCCTGCAACATGATAGGGGTTAAACGGGTGTCAGGTCAGTTAGACAGGGAAGAAGACATGGGCAAAGAAAGAAATTCCACCTTAAAAGTCAAAGACTAGTGAGCAGCAGGAGCCTCTTCGTGCTATTAGAAATCAGTAGAGATGGTTTTAGCATTATACCTATCTTTTAACTATTGTAATTCTCTCTCTGATTTAGAATTGAACGTCCATAAAGTTGGAGGACTTGCAGTGTGAGTAAAGCTCCAAAAATACTGGATCCTACAATTCCCATACTGGAACTTTTTGTTAACCACTCAAATCCCTCGCCCCCAGTTTGTAACACTGGGTTTCCACTGAAATTTAAAATCCCCAAGCTGGAGTTGAGATAACCCTGATGACGTGATCAGAGTTATTTTCTCAGACTTAACAAAGCTCCCCCAGAGCCACAGGAGACTTTGTAAGACCGCTTTCAGTACATGATGATAAACTGATCTTCATGTGTTGGAGTTCCCCTTTAAAGAGCAAAAATAGACAGAAGGCAGATTCCTTTAAGAAAGCTTATAGTGAAGTTATTCCTCTGATGTTTCCTTCTTTGATACATTTAACTTGCTGCACAGTGTAATACAACACTTACATAATGAATTTGTATGATGAAGGGTTGAATGTAGGCTGCAGAGCTCCTTGAGAAATGGCATCACAGTGAAGAAATGCCCCCCTCCCCAAAGATCAATGGAGCAGTCCGGCTCACTGTCTTCCCCCACGCTGCTGCCTGTCCCACTCTGACACTCGGGTGAACGCCCCAGGGACCAGGGCTCTTTACGGCAGAGTGCACTCGGCTGGGCCTGCCCATGTTCACAGCTGGGATGCCATTAAGTCCCAGCAAAGCGACCCATGAGTTATGGATGAGAGGAGGAGGAAGAGGGAGGAAGAAGGGGCGTTGTTGCTAAAGGATCCTTTAAATCTGTTACGCTGCACTGCCTTGTTGCCTTTACAAACTGAAGGTCTCAGGAGCTTTGTGAGGTGTAGTGCTTGCTCATTTCCTAAGATTTTCTTCTCAGCTTTTTGGTAAAGAGAAATGTTTGGCTTATTCCTGTTTTTCTGAACAACCTTCATGAATCTCTGTCAAGTAACTGCCTCTGTGGAGGCCATGCTTACTGGGACATCTTTAGAGTGCGGTGAAGTGTGTTATCTCCCTATTTCCTTGACACCCTCTGTGAACCCAAAGCCCAAACCCTTCCCTCAGGGGAGTCAGGGGTCGTGATTTTGATGCTACACCCCCACAACAAAGGACACCCAACCCCCTCCAACTTCCAAGGAAGAGCAGACTTTCATTGTTGTTTCTGCTGGAGGGGGAATGTGGCTGCGTGAATCCACTTGTCCCAGTTCACGCAGCTTTGGTGGGTACATGCATTTGATCTGACTTGCTGAAGATTCTCATTGTGCTCTTCATCACCAACTAAAATCATGACACAAACAATCATAAACCCTGCAGCACCATGGATAGCAATTCAGTGCTGCCATATCCTGTTTAAATGTTGTAAGATCAGCATGAGGGATGGTCATAATGCTTTATTAGTACAGACCTTGGCCATACAATCTAGCCAATCAGGTGATGCTAATCACTGGCTTCAAGCACTATCGAGACAGATTGGGGTTAATGACCTTCTGGAGAGCCAGAGGCGACACTGGTGAGTGCGTCTTTCTGTGTGTATGCATGACACAAACGAGGACTAAGTAGTGGCTGCGTGAGAAAAAAAAAGAAGACATCATGACTGCTGCGGAGGCTGAGCTGAGGTGAATCACTGTTTTAACAATAAGGTTACCCAGTCATTCACACAAACGGAGAGAGGCTGAGGTGGGACAAGCGGCGTGGAAATCAAGAATAACAGATTTAAGATTGATTTTCCAGAGGAGGAGTCAATAGGAGCTGGTAAATATCCAATGCAATCAAGAGTGGTTGTGATAGTTCAGCCCTTGGTATGCATCATGCTCCATTTTCTACCACACACACTAAACACAGCTAAGACAACAGCGTATGCATTCAGTTGTAAAATCAGAAAGAAACTGCTTGTAACAAACAGCATTATGTGACGATGGGCTGCTGCAAAGACACAATCAAATATTTGAGATCACAAAATGAGGAATATTTCCAAATGTAACAAATGAAATAAAAACGTAATTTAAGTAGGAAATCATGGCTGCAGTGCAATCAAAGTAAGTGCATCACTTGAAGAACATTATCTTTTTCAAAAAATGGGAAAATACATATTTTATCCTCATGACTTCACACATATTCTCTCAGGCTTCCACACCTGAGCGGCTCTCACACAATAGCACATCCATTTAGATATAGGAAGGTCTAACATCAATAAACAAAGAGGGGAAGGGGAAGGAAATGCTGATGACCGCAGAAAAATGAGTGAGAGAGCAAGAAACGGGGAAAACAAAGACAACAGAAGAAACAGAAAGGTCTGGAGGAGGAGGAGGCTGTTTACATGCACCCGGGTGGAACACTGTTCCCGAGGAATCACTGTAAGAAGAGCCACTGAAGCAGAAAGATCAAGTGTGTTAAGAGTGTGTGTTTGCTCCTGTAATTGAATAGTATGTCTGTGGCTTGTTCATTTATCCCGTATCATTCTAGGCCATGCACGGTAATAGCAAGATAAAAGCTTTCAACAGAAACTTGTCTGAGTTGGACATTAAAATGATCAGTGGAGGAGACAAGAAAAGTGGATGCTGCTCCGTCAAGGACAAATTGTGCCGCTATTAAGTCTTCGTTCTCCTGTGCTGGGGGACAGACAAATGTGCTTTAATCGTCTGTAATTATACACAGGAAGTGTGAAATCTAAGGTAATAAAACTGATTAATTTTTGCAATAAACTCTGCACTTACTGAGTATCTAATGCTGTCAGTTCTATAAACCTGAAGTTGCATCAAGCACAAGCACGAACATGATAAATCTCTACCTTAAAATACAAAAGCTTTGCATTCTTTCTAACGTTCAGGACATAAAGCACACTACACTACAGCAGCTCCATGTTTTAGCACTGAGAGTACAGAACATGGCACATTTCCCTTCAGCAATAGCGTAACAACACGTGTTTTGATATTTCTTGTGCTTGACTGAGCATGCATTGAGTATACATCCACAATCTTTACAGTAATTACTGTGTCAACCACAGATAATAATAGGAAAATATTTAATGATCGTAAAAAAAAAAACGGGCCAGCTATGACCTCTGAATAGTGGTTGTATTGTCTTTCATCAAAAGGACCTCATTAGTATAAGATACATCACTGTGAGTAAACATTTTCCCCTAAATTAAAAGCGGAGCTGGCCCTGATAATAGCAATAACACTGCTTGCCGACTCAGAGGCCAAAATGACTGACACCCACAACATAAACACACCATGAAGCAAACAGAAGCAGAAACACTGTAATGCACATTTCCCCCTTGTTCCCTATTACTTGTTGTCTCAGCATTACATTCTAACATTATGTCACTCAGACGCTTTATAATAACTACAAATTCACCAGTTTAACGTCGTGACCCCGGCTGCTCGGATAGTGTCAGCGTGCCTCGGCTGGATGGGCATGAGGAACAGCACTACATGTGATGGACACAAAGCAGGAAATGGGAGGAGAAGTCAGAAGCACAAGGACCTGCTGACCTACACATGATGTCTGGCTCAATACACAACACACACACACACGGGCACACACACACATAAATCTTAGAAAAACCATGCCCTTGTCCTATTTTTGGGTGAGCTTTTTCAGTTTTAAATGTTTGCTTTCCTCCAGGCCTCGGGGCAGGGAGACGAGGAGCAGAGAAATACTATTTAACACATCAGAAAGACCTGGCTGAGGAGGGCTGAGTGATCGCTGAGGAGATCAGCAGAGTATCTGAGGAGCATGTGCGTCCCCGAAGCAATCATCAACAACGATGGCGTGTCAGTAAAGGCCTTGGCACGCTTAAATCAAAGTGCTTATCGGATCTTCTAACATCTTCCTGAAACCCCTTTTTCAATAGCGGAATCGGAGTGGACGAGTCTGTGTCTGACAATCTTCATAACTTTCCCAAACAGACAATTATCATGTTTACTTCACACAGGGATTGGTCAGGTGGAGGAGTGGAAGTAGGCCTCTCTCCACAGACATTTCGTCACTTTTCATGTGTATTCCTTCGAGGAGAGACTGTCCTGAGCTCTTAGAGAGACACAGGGAGGCAGTGTGATGCAGCTATAAAGGCAGACTTCATGCACAGACACAAACACCTTCAGCAGTAGTCAGACAACAAGTCGTATGACCTACTGTAGTTCGTTTCAAGCATACAGAACCCTTTACTCTGCGGTTTTGAGCAGCACTGGATGAGATTGTCCAAAACTACGTGACTGTGAGATAAAGAAGAATAGCTTGCTTATTGTCAGTAGACAGAAATTAGAGGAAGAACTCCAAGTCAGGTGATTCAGCTGATGGAAATTCCATTGCTAACAATACCAGTGTCCAACAGCGAGTGAGGAACCTACTACCACACACACACACACACACACACACACTCACTAACACATGTAGACAAAGAACAGTGGAAGATCACAACCCCTTGCATTCCATCACATTCATTGGCCCAAAGCCAACAAAAGGAATTCACCAGGATTGCCCACACTACAACCAGCCAATTACACTTCCTCTAAAAAGGCATGGCTGCTCGATACTCTCCGCAGCAGCAGACATCTAAACATCGATACAGAAATCCATTTACAAAAGAGTGGCTATCATTACACACGGCTCGATTATAAAGCTTAATTTTTGTTTCGTTAAGCTGAATTCTTTACTACTAAACGCTGCAAATATATCAGTTGCAAGGCTGTTAATCATCCCAGCGCAGAAAGAACCTGGATAAAACATTCATTCACCTCAGTGAATGAATGTTTTAATGCTTTGCAGCATTACAAAACAAAACAATACAAATAGAAGTTTTACTGCCTTACAGTACTGCTACTAGCACCAACAATATGCTCACCATATGAAACTGATTATACATGATATGAGTCACTTCATTAGCAGCATTAACACCAGCCCTGAATAATTCACGTATAATTCACAACTATGCAAGTGCATCCAGGGGGCAATACATCACCTGTTTTCTCAGATCTGCATCCCTTCATTGCATATACAGCATATTATCACTGCTACTAATGCAATCCAAAAAGAGAAGGTGGTGATCAGAATTAAGCTCGCCAGCCCACAAAGGACAGGGAATGTAATGGCCTAAATAGTCCTTGCATCAGCTTGAAATTGTGTCATTAGCTTTGGTGCTTTGCACAAAGTTGTGCTACAACGTGGGAGCATGAAGGGCTTGACCTATATCTGTGGAAGACAGATAAAAGAGAGCATGGCTGTGTCAGAGAAGAGGTAGTGAGAGAAACAAGTTATAGAGAACAAGAGAAGTTGACGGTTGCGATGATGGGGGTTTCCCACCCCTGATTTGAGAGCCTGCCTGTGGCTGACAGTCTTTTCAGGAGGAGGAAGTGCTGCTCTCCTGCTGAGACTCCACCACCCTGCCTCCCCACACCCCGTGGCCCCGGCTCTACTTCCACTGTGCCACGGAGAATGGAAACTGGCAGCACGAGAAGAAAAAATCTCCTTCACTTCTCTCTCCGTCTCTCAGCACTAAAAGGAGCTAAAAGCAAAAGGTAGCATCGCAGCTAATGTTGAGGCCAGTGGTTTACGATGGTATTGGGCCACAGACACTAAGACAGCTTACAATCTTTGTAGCTAACGTGAGCTACCTGCTCATGTTATTTCCCAATGACCATTTTGTGATAAGTAACAACCTACTGTGCTGTGATTGGCTAGCCTCCGGACATGATGGAGCATTTAGCAGCTGAGGGCCACATGCTCGTAGGTGGGTGAGTCCCAAAAATGAGCTAAAAGGAAAGTAACATTGTGTTCAGTATATTGTTATTATACTGTGCTTTTCCTGCTATGACAAGTCAAAATACCGTCTGTGAAAAAGGAGTTTTTATATATATGAGGACACAGGGGTTTAACTGCTGCAGTCTTACTTGGTCTGGTATGACCAGTAGCTTATGGTGGCTAATGTTGGCATACTTCAGCTAGGTTTTACAGTGTAACTGACATTACTAAAGCTTATCAAAGCAGTTGCTGCTTGCTTGCCCCACCTCAGCTCCACCCTGTTGGCCATATTTTTGTACAGTCGATGGTGGAAAAAGTGAAGGAGTGATTGTAAAGTACTATCAAGTGATATCTGACACTGTAGTCTTTTGTGATACTAGTGCATGGTGTCCTTCCTCTCCTCCAGGCATTATGAGTCTAAACTTAACTGATTTCTGCAGGTTTATCCTTCATCTTTCTTTTACATTTGACTGAAAACACACATTTATATGTTGCAGTATTTCCCACAACTAATTCTTCCGCTGTCTGTCCCTTTCCACATCTTTATGAGGCCCCTCTCCGACTCCCTACGACCCCGAAGGTCCCCTGACCTCAACCTGAAAACCACTGTGCTACAACGCTGCAGCGATTAACTTTAATGTCATATATTCTCAGCATGATGTACCTACGTGCACTGGCAGAGGCTGAGCTGTAACCTTGAAATAATAAAACATTCATAGGACTTGACATGTGTTCACATGCAGGTCATTAGTCATCCAACGTTGATCCCAGCCCGCTTCAAAACTGTGTGAAACAGTCCTGTCACCGCCTCTGGAGTTAGATAGGAACCACTGTTTCACTCCCATGGGTGAAACACATCTCTGCCAAGACTCACCCACAAGTGTGTGCTTCCTGGTCCTCTCTCTGTGTCTGTCCAACAGACACAAAGACAACTTATCATTCTCACTTTAAAATAAATGAAAACTGTTAACAAGGCCGATTGAACGCAGCATTTACAAGATGTGCATGTTCTGTCTCTGGTGGCAAACAGCATTTCTGTAATATTCACTGAAAAAAAAAACAAGTGACTCAATGGTGTAAGAGCATTTTTGCAAAGAGGAGTAAAGGCTGACAACACCTAAAACAGGTAGCATCAGTAACCCAAGCGTTTTTGACTTGGTTCACTGGTCTATGGGACTGGATATAGCTCTCAAGGTGTCTACCACTGAAGTGCACTGGATGACACCCACAGAGACATTATGGGCCACTTTTGTCATCAATAATGCAAAATGCAATCTGAATCTGAAGGCAGCATAATGATGATAAACTGATTTCAGTGATACCACAGGGAAATGGTATATTAAAGGATTATTATAGAAAGAGAGATACAACATGTCACAACAGCATTATAAACTCACTATTGGGTACTTATTGCATATTGTGTCCCTGTTTTACTTGTGCTCTTGATAACTGGGCTCCTGATAAATCCCCATGTCCCATCTTCCTCCTCTACTGACCTGCTGGTAGTTCTCATTTTCAGGCTGGAAGCTGTTGTCAATGGGCTGAAACCTCAGGTTGATATGAGGAAAATTGTGAAGCCAGTAAGTCCACCAGGGCGCAATGTAATCCACCCGAGCCGAAGACATCCCTGCCCCGAGAAAAAAGTTGGGCAACACGCCTAAATTAGCCTCCCTTTACTAAAGCGAGCCGCTTGGTCCGCTGCCGGAGATCTTAATCCCGTCTCATATCAAACAAAGACAATGATAGAAGCATGCTCGTCTGTGGAAACACACTCTCAGCCACACATGAGAGAAGACGTCCAAGAAGTCCTGCAGAGACAGCAGTGTTGTTGTTGCAAAGTGGAATCCGACAGAGATTTTGTTTTTTTCATGAAAGAGGAGATAATCACACTGCGCCCATGTCTCCGTGTCTGTGTGGACCCGCAGCTCCTATCCGACCGACAGCCGCTCCAAACACACAACACAGTCACCGGCGGGGACGCGCGCTGATAGGACATGGGGAGACACGGGGGCGCGCAAAGACGCCCCTCTGAGGAGTTTAGAAACACCCAGACTGTCTGAGGTAAGACTGTTCAAACGTAAACACAACACACGCTCACTGTGATAGTGATATCATTTTAATCTGGACATGTTTCTTTATTGAAGTGTCGGTCCGTTAGTCGCTCTGCGGAATTCGCTGCTGCACTGCCACCTAGTGGCCAACTGAGGCAGATACAGACAACTTTAACCTACAGCAGGGGTGTAACGCCTGTCCTCTTAGGGGACGTCCGAGTCCAAGAACAGGAACTTTTCTTTTAAAAATAGAGGGCGTCGAGTCTCTGTGCAGCTGTCTTTATATTTGCAGACACTCAGTAACTATACTAGTGAAGTTAAACCACAGAGTATTGGTTGTTTGCTGGATTTCATCCCAGTTAACAGGGGTTTCACAGATCTGTTCACCCACCATGTAGATCCTGTCCTCACTGGTTTTATGAGCATCCAGACAGGAGCATGCATATACTAATGTTTTAATAGCATGTTTTATGCTTGTTGTATTTATATATACTTGCTACACAATGTAACAGGATTAATTCGCTGTCGCTTATTCAGACGAGCCTGTCGTAAATTAAACACTTTTGTATACATTTTACAAATACACACATTTGACAGTGGGAGGCCGAACTAGTTCAGTATACAGAGGCTCAAATTAATATGCTGGACAAATGAGTAAATGGAATTTATTTAAAAAGGCATTCACTTTAACAGGTATTTGAAAGACGGCAAACCACCATGTATGACCTGTCCTACTTTAACAAGGCGACTTCACACAAACCCGATCAATACTTTAAGATATAGTTCTGTTTTTCTAATACATCATGTTTGAATCATGGGATGAAAATACACCACAGACAAATAACTGAGTTTTCCAATTTTTTATTACAATTCTCTGTACATCACGGATTTACTTCAGCTCCTTCACAGCCAGACCTGCAAAGAAAGAAAACAGGTGAGAAAAATATTCTGGCATAAAACATCACACCTGCAAAGACAGGGACCCTTATTTCCCCCCCTCTTGTGGATGTAGGCGTAAACTTGAATGTCATGACTTCTCACTAATGGACACGTTTGAGAATCCCTTGTTAAGAGAAATACTATACACGTTTGCCTTCATTGAGCATCAGACAGGCTTCAGTCAGTTACCCTAAAAATGGCCAGCAAGTTGATTCAAATGTTTCAAAAAGCTACAAGATTTAATGTAAAATAATTTTCAGATGCAGTTTTAGCCCACACACACTATTCAAACCCTCTTCATTGTTTCACTTTGATAATGTATAAACAGCCACCTAAATTATACAACAGTTAAAATCTGAGGAAACATCTGTCACACACTCATTCAGATTAACAGAATGAAAGATTCAACTGCCAAACCCCACATGCACCAGGGTTCACAGGTGATCTTTAAATGCAAAAAGCCATCCAAGTAGATAATCACAACCGCTGTGGTGTTCAAATATTTTATACACCGTGTACGTCCATAGCCCGGTCGGATACAATGCTGTTCCCCTTCGTTTGGCATACGTTGCAATGATATGAGACTATTCTCCTTAACATATTGGACCATTTTTACAGTATTCTGACTGTTGCTCATGAATGAGCTTCAGTGGTCTTCAGCCTCGAGACTTCGAAAAACTGTCTGAAATTGTGCTTTAACTTCCAGTCATTTTCCACGAGGACCTCACCATCTACCCCCCCGTGGACTCTTCACGTCTAAAGCTTACGAAACCCAGCTGAGTTTTTATTATAAACTACAGTTTATACAGTTTTCTTCTAGTTATGTTCCTTAGGCCCAATAAACATACCGGATCCATTTCCTACATTGTAAAACATCTGCAATGTGTTTTTATGAGTGCTCTGAAAACCCTAACCCTGTTTACATCAGTTTGAGCTTTTTTTTTTCTTTTTAATATGGGCACATTCTTTCTTCAATTAGTGTTGTAACCATCAGAAATGTACCACACAGTCCTTCTGCACATGAAATGAGATTAATTCAGGGATGTTCATAGGAACATGCCCTTAGCACCTAGTGGTCCAGAACGCCACAGGGTACCTTTAAATCAAACCCAGGTGAACAAGATGCAAACTTCTTAAAAACAGAACAATCCAAGACTATGTTCAAAGTCAAGTGTACATATTTTATGTAGATGCAGAAACCACTTTGAACCAAGACTGCATTTTCCAGACTGTTTTGTCTTAGCCTTCATAAGCTGAGTTCTTGTTCATACTGACCTGGGGGCAGGGACTGCTTGAGCTTCTCAGCCTTCTCCTTGTCTGTGATGACCAGGGTGTACAGGTACCTGCTGCAGCGCACCTTGAATTTAACATTGTCCTTGTTCTTCTTGATCTTTACGGCTGGAGGGAGACAAGCCAGTTCAGATTCAACTCAGGAGACATCATCTTGGACTACAATCACAATTTAAAACTTCCCAGTGACACTGATGGATGTGTGAGTGTCTGTACAATTTCCAAAAGGCTTTATTTTACAGGCCCATCATTTTTAAATGAGTCTCCTGATACACTTCTGAAATGCAGAGCTTGTTATTAAAAAATAGGCTTTTCCTTGAAAAAAGCTCCATTTAAGGCCAAGAAAGTTAATCCATTATCAGTGTAACATGGGAAACTTTATTTTCCATATATCTTGACTTGTATGCTTGCCTGTAGACACATTTTGGCATATTCAGCTGGCATGCTGCGCAGTGACTCCAGGCTCAAGGTTAGACTAGCCATTACTTGTAATAACTCAAGTACAAAATCAACACTGTCTCCTTTCTTCTGTAAGAAAGGCCAAATCACATGGTTTTTATTTGGAAACGTCATAGGAAATTACAGACCCATAAACATTGTCAGGTTTAACTTGAACAAAGCTCACATGTACTTGTTTGATTTTCCTGCAGTGGCAAGAAACATGCAAGTTGTAACCTACATATCCACATATAAACATGCTCATATGAGACATACATGATTTTAATTTACATCAACTCAGGGGAGACAGTTTAGCTTAACTTACACTTGGCATCCTTCCTCCTGGCTGTCAGCAGGAAATCTTTGATTTCTTCAATCTTGCGAGGCTACAAATAAAAACAGCAGGCATAATTAATATTCAGACAACTAAACAGGACCAACAGATTGACACTGAGCAGTGAAGTGATGTTAGGGGACCGGTGGAACTGAGGTTTCTGTTGAAAGTCGAAACTCAGCACTAGGTCCATCATTATTCTTGCAAGACTGTGATGCATCACGAGCACATCAGCCTGAGATGTTTGGACGTCTTGCTGACGGCAGAAGCATGTCTTTATTCAAGTAATAAGATGGTTCATGCTAACGTTAAGCTAACCACTCATAGCTAACTGCAGATAACTTAAGTCTGCAGCAGTTCGGAACAGCTTCCATCATTTTTATGGTTAGTTTTGGAGTTATTAACACCAGTATCTCATAATTATATTATTAATTAACACTGCTATGGGCTGATGAACACATCTAACCTTAGAAACAGGCTGTAGAGCCGGGTGGCCCATGCTAGCAGCATTAAGCTAATGCTAATCACAAATGCTAGCTGCTTAATAGCATATCTGTCGATTGATCCAGCACCATAAGCACACACTTCAAGTTACGACATGCCAACATACATAAAATACGACCTAATCAGCTAAGCAGACATTTGCCATTCTTGTATTTAAAGGAGAACATGTCCTTACCATGCTGCCGTGTCAGCGGACTGAGCGCTGCGGAAGAGCAGAGAAAGACGGTGTCAGTTTATGGGTTATAACAACGGGAAGAAAAGTGTTGGGAAGCAAATCATTATCTCGTAATATAGCTGCTAAAAGAAATACTTTTAATTTAGCAGACACGTTGATGTAAATATTAGAGTTTAAGAGGATGGATGATGATTGAGATTGTGAGTTTGTTTGTGTGTGAACGTGAAACTCACTCAGTCTGCCGGAGAGGGGATGAAAAGGGGTGGAACTTCCGGTTAAGGAAGCATTTATACGGCGCTACGGCGAGAACAGAGGGCCAATGTTAAGAAGAAAACGCGTATTACCCGTTGTAATGTACAATCAAGAGAATTTGCGTAGAGAATAGTTTACTATAAATAAGTGTTACATATTGCCACTCTGTACATATCTCTAGCATCACCAAAATTCACATTAAAATAGAAATATATGTTTTCATATAAAAGTGTAATGTTGATATATTAATATTCTTATTGTTTTTGTCCTGATAATTTCACCCACAGTTCATCTCAGCCTCAATAATTTGTTGCTTCTGGCATATCACAGTCAAACTATGAATTTATTCAGTTGGTGAACACAGATGATAAAAATGAGCTCTTCAGCTCAACACAACATGCATCATACAGGACATAGTGCTCTGAGAATACCTATAGTCATGCCTGTGAAGCATGATTATTATGTATGAAGGCAATTCCTTACCTTCTGTAAGGAGCTTTTGTCATCCTCCAATTCATTACATTGTTTTTCATTGAGCTCTTCTGGTGAACCAATATGCCATAGACTGTTTCATGATCCTCTGCCTTAGTGAACAGTGATCATATAACCTCACCCTCTCTTTTTCCTGGTACAGCACATACTGCATGTTGATGGCCAAACAGAGTATATTCTCTCATAAAGTGGATGACAAGAGAAGCTGCAAGAACAGTCCTTCCTGGTGGGATTGAGGAACAGTTTGTGCGCTCCATCCTTTGTCTTGCACTGAGGTCTTTGAATAGTAACACTGGCCAATGTTTATTTTCACTGTATCCCCCCTGCTGGGTCTGTATTGTGAGCCTTACCTGTCTCTCGAGTCAAGTTAAGTCAAGCCGAGTTTATTCATGTAGCCCAAAAAGGCCAGAAGAGGTCAAATGACCAAGCATCAGGAAACAGGATGTAATGGCTGTATTTCATCCATATTTACACATATATATCATCCTTGAAATAGTTTAATTTCAAGTGTATTAAGAAAAAACCCCATCAGAGTGTACTTTCTGTGTAGTTTTAGATCATAAACTCCTGCTCAGGTCAGTAAACCAGCCCAGAAGTAAATACAGAGGACAAACCCTCAGCAGCTACGACCCTGAGTAAACAGTGGAAGTGAAATATTCAGTAGAAGAGGATAAATACACAGGCAATAAAAAGCTGTACCACTGAGCTGGTTCAAAAGTCAATTATAGCTCCTCTTGTATGGACAATAAAACCTCTTCAGAACTGACACTAGATTTTGCTAGGAAATTTCACAGCAAGGAAGGCAAAGGTGGAAATAAACTTCTCCTAAAAAGGATTATATTCACACAGCAGGTTCTATCTATCTATCTATCTATCTATCTATCTATCTATCTATCTATCTATCTATCTATCTATCTATCTATCTATCTATCTATCTATCTATCCTCATTTTCTTTTCTTAAACTGAAGGAACTGTGGCTACAGAGAGGCTGTAAGCCCAGGGGCCCAATTTGTTTCCTCTGCACGACTGCTGTGTTGTCTGTTTTACTTCTATATATTCTGGCACGAATTTCTTTAGTTCCACACTAACTGTGAATTATGGTTGCTCAAAAAAGATTTGCTCGAGACACCTCGGAGACAACACACATTACAACCGTACATGCTGACTTATGGGTTCAATTATCTTTTACAGTTAAGACAGACAAATCTAAAAGGTGCCAGCATAATAAGGCTTTAAGTACATAAATGGTTCACACAGAAGAAATTCACATCTATTATCCCTACAACTTGGCAAAAATAATTGACCAAAAAACAGTTAATGGGCCAATCCTGCTATAGTCAATGCTGTGAAACACACCTCTGCACTGGGTGTCAGTTTCCTTTACTTTTCTTTAACTTAAGGTAATGTTTGTCCTAGGAATAGGCAATATACTCACTACATTATTGAATACAGATTGGCATTAGATGTTTCTCCTGGAACTGAGTTCGTTAATGAGCTCCATCTGCTGTTTTAGTATTCAAGTTTCAAATACGGTGGACGATCTCTGTCAATAATTCACACCAGGAGCTCTGCGCGGGCCGCGCACATTTGGTCGTTAAAGTTTGAGTGACACCTTTGGCCGTTTCCATGGAGATCTACTTTGACATGGCATTAATTCATAAAGACAGGAAACACCAGATCAGTCGTTTTTAATTAACCTACTATCTACCTGTCTGCCCGTGTCCACAGGCCATCTACCCCTAGATACTCAATCAGTGCTTGTGATATTGAGCACGTTTCACTCTGGTTTTTAAATTTTCAGCAGTCTCATGTCAATCAAGGTGAAAGATGGAGTGCGGTTTGTTTCACTAATGGTTCAAGATTTCAAAGGAGGACCACGGCTTGTCTGCACTCACCTGCAACACAAGCACAGGCTAGAACTCCGCACTGCAGATTGTATGTTTTTATCCCTTCATTCCTTGTTGTTTTGTATACTTGTTTACAGTCTTGAACCATTTTCCTCACGATAACAGGAACTTAATGAACAGTTTATCTCAGCATGGCTTTGTACTCCTCGCTGCCAAGAAGATTATACTCTATTTTTCCAACTGACATCAGGCACACCGCTCCTCGGCATAGCTGAGGGAACCTGAGGGGAACTCTTACCTTCAATAAAAGGATGCTGGATCTTTACTGCACTCTCCTTGATCCCTGTTCACAGTGTGTGACAGGATGGAATATTTATTCATTCAAGTGATTCAACCTGATTTTGTTGATACTGATCTTATACTTCTTATTGTTTGGGGTCCCACTGCTCTAGGTATAAGAATAATTATTAATGTGACTGTTATAACCCAATATTTAGAAAAGTACTGAAGGATATTTATAGACATATTTGCCACAAAAAAGTACTGTCAATATCAACCACAGATACAGACCATATGCACATATATTATATTTAACTATGTTTTACAGCTATGGTCTCTGAGACCCTAAAAAGAAGTAATGTGCCAGTTTCTGTAGTGGACTTCACGTCATCGGTTCAAAATCATGTTTATAAGCAATTGTCATGAAATTAGGAAAAGTCATAAAGCATGAAGCTGATAAAACAATATTAAGTATGTTTTTGAGCTGTTTCACAGGACGCAGACAGAACATGAGTTATATGAGTGTATTGAGTATACATTGAGTATACATTTCATGTGTATGAGTGTGTAAGTGAGCGTGTGCCTTTTCTGTATTTCTCCTATTTATATTTTATCATCCACTGTTATTTGTTATCTTTATTGAATATCCGTATCTGTGAGGGGCGGATGGATTACAGTAAAAGTGCATGGGGAGGATCAGCTCAGCCTCATGGATTACAACAAATGACCATGCTCGGTTTGACTAAAGCTCTTCTGCACCGGGATGATCTTTATTCCATTTGCTTGCACAGCAACAAACGTGATCCTCCGTGCCGAGCTGTTTGTAGAGGCCCAGCCTGATTCTGAATATCATTTTTGACCATTGCAGTTCTGGTTTCCTGTCAATAGAGGGCAGCGAGTAATCGCTCATACGGGGTTGAACTGCGTCTGCTCCTCGCTGTGACAATGGGAGACGCTGTGTATCAAGGAATGGACTCCAGCAGTCACCAGTTCTCTGTGTTTTGTAATGGGAGAGATTTGCAGGACTGAATGTTATTTTCTGTTTACTGCTTTCAAGTATTAAAACAAACACAATTGATTGTATAAGATGTCATGTGAGTACAATTAACCACTAGACCCCATATCATCAGGCTTATGGCCCAAAATCCTCTCGAACATAGGATCGTTTTTGCCAAAAACACCCCAGAATTCTACTTATCAATACATCTAAACTTTGTTTCTGCTTCAAGATATACTTGTATCCCATGAATCATTACAGATATGAACCGTCTCTCTGCCTTTTTTATAATTTGTACTTACAAATGACTATCATCCTTCCAAAAAAAGGCAGATTCAATGAGCCTGCCTGGGGCAAGTGTTAATTTATTTACACAGCAGCGTTCGTTTGTGAATTCATTCTGCACTGAAAACTCATTTAAAGTCCTTTTTTTTGGACGTACCTGGTATTAAAATAGTAACCCGAAACTATAATCCCCTTTTTTTGTGTAAAGGTAGTAATTGGAATAAAAATGTGTACCCTCAGGCTGAGAGATGATCGTACTTTGTAAGTGTGCGCTGGCTTATTAAAAAGGCATAGTAGGGTTACAGGAAAGAAATTATTCTAGCTCAGAGATCCTTTTTAACTCTAACAGACACGTAAAGCGTGGATGATGGAATTTCAGGAGCTCCACCACAGACATTGTAGGTAATGATACACATCATTTCTGCCTGCAGGCCTGTATGTGCGACAGCAGAAGCAGCTCTACCCGAGAGCTAATGAGTAATGCAGCGGCAGGTTCTGTTATTAATCATGATTTGATCTATGGATGAGGAGCAACAAAAGATTACCTGAAATAGTTTATTGAACCGTCATTATTGGATTTACTTCGGTCACGAAGTCAGTAGAAGGTTTTTAAATGCATGTCTAGCTTGAATGTGCCGTAAAATAGAGAAGAGGAGGTGGCGTACATTTATTTTATTTCAAGGATTAACTGTATCCAAAAAGTTGTTATTCACTGCAGGAAACCACCTCCAGTGGTAATGTGGAATGAAATACAAAGGCTTAAAAGTTAATGTGAAATTAAAATGAATGCCTGTGTCATTGAAGTTATGTTCAAGTGCGCTTGTGATTAGAAATGCAAGAGGAGAGTACTTCAGAATCCTCTCTACCGCACTGCTTCCCTAATCTCCCTGATTATTGATCAGATTGATTTGTCAAGTATTGATCCCTTTTCCGGCAGCCTTATCAGAGGCAAACTTAAACTACATCTGCAGATCAGGGGAGATTATTAGAGAGTCTGAGGGTTTACCCTGACAGAATCTCAATGTGTATGTGCTTAGACTTGTCAGAGAAGCCACAAATTGTTGAGAAAGTTTACCGTGAAGTTCTCAATTATCAAGTCGAAAGACCGATGTGTCACTGCAAGCCGCTGTGCGAGAAATCAGTGTTTGGCTTTTGTCACGACTTGCTGCAGTTCAGGCACGCTCAATTCAGAAAAAAACAGGGCACAGAAGAGAATAGAGAGGAGAAAGAAGAGGAAGAGCTTCCTGCGCAGGTCACAGAGTTGGCTGGGAGAGTATTTTGCAGATTTGAATGCTGCATTTGAGAGCTTATGCAGAAGATGTTACAGTCAGTCATAACGATGACGCTGAGCTCCCTGAAAACGTGAAGGTTGCCGTGGATGTTTTGCAGGAGGAAAATTAATCTTTCTTACAATTGGTAGACACCCTGTTATAGGAGAATTCATAGATGTGTCACCTATTCCAACCAGTCCATCCATTTCCACGTCTCCCATTGTGCAGGGCCTCAGGGCCGACCAACCGCACCTTCCCCATGAATTATGCCGAGAGACATTGTAGAGGCGGATGAATGTTACATTGAAAGTGGACAGAAGACTTGAGTGGAAGTGGTTTTGAGTTGCAGAAAGGTCAAAAGGGCAAACAAGAAGAAAAGTGGTGTTTTATAACCTTAAAGCCACTATATGTAGTGTGCTTATAGCAGCTTTCCAAGTATTCTGATCCTTTCAGACTGTCTCAGTGGTTTAGATCAGCGCTGCCTTTTGCAGTCTGTCGCGGCGTATTTTTTGATACCACCACAGGGGGTGCCAAAGTCCACAATTCCACACAGTGTGGTGGCTTTAATGTGTTAATACTGTTCATGCATATGTCAATATGCTGATGATCAATAATCAATTGCAGCCAAAATGTTCCTTCAAATATGACCACATACAGAGTGGATGGTATTAGTTTACTGGGGCCAACACATGTGGGACAACAGACTCAAAACTTGATGGCTTAAGAGTCACAGGTTAAATGTGATTGGCCATGGGAACAGAGATCTGATTGGCTCTGGTGGAGGTGGTTTAGACAGAAAAAAAGGTATAAAAAATACAGTATTTCAGAACTTTGGCGAGTGGTAGCTGGAGTTTCTCTCTGGACGCAGAATTTAAGAAGTACGTGTTCTCTATTTTATGAAGAAGAGTGAAGAGAGAAAATATTAAGAAAGAATAGTTTTACACATAGAGAATTAATGAAAATACCAGAAGAATAGCAAGATATTCACATGTTCTACTTCATATTATAAATTTTCAAGCATTTGTCGATCTTTTCAAAGTTTTTGAGTTTACTGAATTGCTTTTTTATATATTTTTTTACCATTGCTTCTTCTATTTGTTTTTATTTTTGATCATTAAAACCTAAAAAAACATTGAAGTGATATTTGTACAGATAGATGAATACTCTCTTGGTTGTCTCTGGACTTAACAAATTCCTTAACAGTCAAAGTTTACTCAGAGTTTATACCAGAATAAAGAATCGTTAAATAGAGTGAACTTGTAGCAGGCGCAGAAGAAGAGGGATAGGATGTGAACTTTTACCCGCTTTACTAATCTTCTTCCTTTTGATTACAATCTTGTAGTATTTCTCACAGGCTAATTATTTCACATTAGCGTGAGGGATGTACTGGGCTTATATGGAAGTTCCTTGACAACACCAAGAGTTTCAGTGTACCTCCAGCTCATGGTAACACTTTGTTCAGGCAGTTTTGTTCTGACTCAGGTCTGACTGTACAGCAGAGTCTAGTACATCATGAACAGGACTGTCCTCTGGACCATGTCTGAGACCTGCCCACCTGCCATTCGGTGTCTGTACAACCATCAATTTTCACTTGCTCCCCTCCAGCCAGCCAGCACGCACACACACACACACACACACACACACACACACCTGCCAGCCTGCAGTGCCAGGATGTCTATCGTCCCACATGCCCTCAGTCAGATTGCCCTTGCCTGCAACACTCTGCGCCCACAGTGTCAGTCTTGGCTGACAGCAGGCCTGCATTAGCCAGCTAACATTTCCTGGCTTCTGTTTGCTCAGCACGGGCAGAGCTGTCGGCTGTCAGCTGTGCCGATACTCACCTCGTAGCATCAGAGCAGCTTACAAATGCAGTCATTAGCATGACAGATTTCATTGGTTTGTAAATTGTGTTTTTTCTGCCAAAGATTCTGCTTGGTTACACGTGTGAAGTTAAGCCTGATTTAGCCTGTGGCTGTACATTAAGGGGTTACGGTGTAGCCTCAGAACCAGGGCACGTAATCAATTTTACGTAATAATGGCTACGGAGATACCACATGGGGATGGCACAAACTGTGATTGGCTGCTTGTGTTTTATCCAACAGGTTACTGATGGCGGTGGAGATTGTTGATGGTTAAGACAACGTTAGGGAAGTTAAAGGAAGGCTCATTGATCTGCTGCTTTCCAGTAACACACATCCAACAAAGTCATCTCCATGCAAACCTTCTGCACTCAATGAATGAATAAACGTAAACACGCCAGAAGCCGAGGAATATAATTAAAGCACAATACAGCCTGATCATGTACAATACATGCGTCTAGTGTTGGTGTGGAGCTCAACTATAAAACCTACACCTTAAGTATCTACAGCAGGACTACCAGTAACCCCTTGTGTTAAACATGCATCTCTTAAAGGGGTGCTATACAAGAGTGTAAGCCAGAAAAAAAAGGATTTGAATACCATTTTCTACATTTCTACATGAAGTCTCGCTCAAGGAGAAGTCTCGCTCTGAAATCTCACGAGAGGTGAGTTGTTGCAGGAAGACAACAGTGTTGCTGGTTAAACAATAAGTATCTTACTCTTTAACAAAAAGGTCTAGCCACTGCAGCCTGTTCACGGCTGTCAGCTGAGGCAAACTACTGGACCAATACCAAAACGTTTGATAACTATAATTCATTTTGACACCAAAATCTGTAAAAATACCGGAAATTCCCGGTAATTCCCATGTCACCCCCAGTTCATAACACAGGCTTTATGTCAAAAAACTGTAGTCTCAAAGCCAATCCGAGATAACGCTGACCGCATCATCAGAGTTATTGTCTCATACTTTAGAAAGCTCCCTTCAGAGCCACAGAGGACATTATATAACTGTCACAGGTTGATCTGGACTCGTGTGTCCTTCATGTGTAAAATCGTTGGAGTGCCTCTTGAATAAAATCAGCTCTTCATTAATCTTCATTATCATTTAGACCTAATCTATCATACTATTCATACTACTTGAAGCAATAAAACAAAGAAGCTGTGAAGTGCAGCTGAGTTGAAAATAGACAGTCGCCTGTCTGAGATGGTTGCTATGACTACCGTATACAAATGACAGAGTGCAGCATATACTGTTGATGTCGTGAGTCAAACAAAACGCCGCACTCCTCCCTCTCAATTGGTTGTGTGCTTTTTTTCCCCAATACTTGAAACTAGTGTGGCCATAACATTGATTCCATTAGGTTAATCAGTATATTCCATAGCTACATAATGTCTATATCTCACTCGCTGTTCTCATTACTATTGGATCATTACTTCCTTTAATACCATGTACCTTCCAGCTGCTCTTTGTCAGTGGTAATTAGGTGATGATCTGTAGCAAAAGATATTAAAATGAATTTTAAGGGCAATGGGCGGTATCATAGAATGAGATAAGTCCTTCTTTGAATGTCCTGGTTGAGCTATAAAATGGCCCCGGGGCACTTTGGGAAGATGGGGCCGAGAATCTATTTTCAAATGCCAAAAACAGTTCACCAGCACTTGCCATTTTGTGCATAGAGAATATTGCTGCTGCAGTCTATTGCTTTATGGAGGTATATTGAAATCTCTCGCTTTCCACCTACTCCCCTCGCGTCGTTGAATATTTATCCAATCTCCCCGCCACCATACCGTTATAGTTAGATGAGATATTTATGATCTCAAAGACAAAATGGATCTATTTATCCATTGTGTAACTCTGCATTCGCTGACTGCCAATGGAGGCATGTAAACACATTTCTTTCTTGCTGAAAGTCACAGAGAAACTACTCAAAGAACAGCTTAAAAATGAGAAATGTACCACTTCAGTCACTCTGACACCCTTTGAAATTTTACATTAACGTATTTTCAGCTTTTGCAATCACAAACAGCCTTAATACCAGATATTAAGAAAGCATTTGGAGACAGGGTATCACCTTGACAAGCCAAGGCAATGTCTTTAAAGGGTGATAACTGCCTTCTTTTTTCCATCACTGACCCAGTCTTGACCTCCAAGCATTGAGCTATTTTCTCCATGGCAACACAGATGAGGATCGACCCGCAGACACTCTTGTACACCCACACCCATGTGTTAATAGTGCCAAATGGTCATGAGAGCATTTCACTTCATTTTCAAAAAGAAAATTTATATAAGTGTGCGTGCAATTCATCATCTAATATCTCTTGAATATAAGGAAAAAATATTCAATGACGCCTTATAAATTCAATAATTTCTGTTAATTTCTGCTTTATGCATAAACTCTGATCTGTGAAAACATCAGTGTTGAATAACCTACAGTGTGCATTAGAGGAAATACCGAAGTTTATTTTGAGAATAACCAAAAGAATCCGTCTCAGTCCTCTTGCGTCTAGTTTTGTAAGAGAGCTGGAGTTTACAAATGTGAATTGTACAGCTACAGATCATGGGATGTTCTTCCAGCATATTCCGTCAGATGTACATATTTTAAAATTCAGTGGAACTCCCCTTAAAGTGCAAGACAGCGATAACTATAAGTCATCACGGAGAGGAGTGGTGTTGTATGAGTATAGCAACTCTGGCAGGAGAGATCAAAGAGAAATATATTACAAAGAAGTATTACCGGCTTCTGTGGGGAAATTGGGTAATTCTCCCAACATATTTAATGGGATTCAGAAGAACAGCGCTTCACAAAATGTGTAATATTTAAAAATAAGCGATAAAATTAAATACCATTAAATAAACAATTAAGCGAGAATGTTACAATTATGGGTCAAGGTACAGGAGGCAGAATGTGCCGACCCAGGAAGTGAATGTGATAAATAAAGAAATAAAGCCTAGTCGTCTTCAGTAGGCCTTTTCACAGCAGACATCTTGACTTGTCATAATAGGAAAAGTACAGGTGTTACTAATAACATTAACGATGGTTCTGTCCCAGTAAGCCATGACAGTGTTAACAACACCAGGACCCTGAAACTGAGGCAGCTAAATTGAATTCAGCCATGATTCACCGGCCACGTCCTTCAAAGGAGCCTGAAATGGGACAAAGCTGATGTAACTTGCAAGCTAGCGAAACATGCTTCTCCAGAGGATGAACACACTTCTTCACGTGTGTTTACATCCAGTCATGATGCACATCTCGTCCGTGAGTACTGGCACTCTCCTCCACGAATATATGAATACAGCATGAGATTCTACATACAGCGTATACAGGTGGCGGCACAATAATATGAACACCTGCACAGTCTAATGTAATAAAGAAGGTCTGAAGTAAATACTACCGTTGTGAGGCTCACAATGCTCATTTTCTGTTGACAACATGCCAGAAAGGTGTTCACTGTGCCTTATGGATTTATGAGACTCAATTTTCTGGTGGCGTTCTATTCGATTGTATTGTATTGTACAGGTGTTTGTGTCATTGTGTCCAGCTCTTGTGCATTATGAAATAATATGCAGGTATGTGTAGTCACAGCCTGCAAGGTATTATATCATTTATAGTTCCCCAGCTAAGGCTCTGTAAAGTTAATTCAAAACGCTCCTCAAGTATTTCAGTCAGTGGATCTGTGCGTGTGTTTGTGAGTCATCAACGATCATATGTTAAACATGCATTCGCACAACAAGGTCACCTTTGCTCACACCTCCAGTTTGACATTACTATGCAGACAAGTGAAGGAACGGAGCTGCGCTTGGCTCCTGCTGGAGGATGATGCTGGAAGATGCATTAAATTGTGTTTGCCATTCACCCACACCACTCCTCTTTGTGGAACTCACTATACAGAGCCACTGTGACAAGTGCATGACTCCCACATGAATTATGGATCATCCCAAGGGGCAAACACTGGGCCAAAAAGCTGTTAGGCCCCGCGGCCCTCTATGTGTGACATCCCTCACTCCATACAAATTCACTTCCAGTAAAAACTGACAATGGGTTGTCCTTCATAACCCAAAGTTAAGGTCGCAGACTTCACGGTATGCTATCATTAAGGCTGAATGGTACATAAAGGTGGGAGACTCTTGGTTTGATCACTTTTTGAAGTTTGGTTCAAAAAGCACCAAAACATCAACATGCAGTCTTCTTTTGAAGGAAAAAGTCATCATTTGGCTTAATTTTCTCTCATACTGTCAAACTGTACTATTTGGTGTATTTTCATTATCCTCACATTAGTCCGTCTCCTTAGAATTTAATTGACAGTCATCAACTCCAGCTCCTCTGCTCTGCTAATATTGCACTGCTTGTGTATTCATGTGCCTATGGGGCATTTCAGATTCCCTCGCTGCTGCCTTTAGCAGTCTCTTTTACTTTGTGAGAATGTAATAAAGGATACCATTGAACCGGTTAAATGTTTTCAGCGGGCTCATATGACACTGTGGATCGAGGCTTCTGGCCCTTTCCCAAACCATTACGCTATCACTTTAATGGTTGTGAGGAATTGGCAAATACTACAAAATGTGACTCGCTTTCAGCTGCCCCCTCACACACGATGCCAAGTCTCTGCAAGCTGCGTTTTTAGATATACAAGTTTTACACTAACAAGAGTTGACACCTAAACTGGTGGCATTTTCATGCTTTTGCATTTACTCCATTATATCCACAATGACATGAGTGAATGAGCATAGTATTTGTTTGTAAGAGGAGGAAATGATAGATTAGGGAAGCAGGACGAGGCAGTGGAAGCCTCTGAGCCGTAGCAGTAGGATTAATTCCCCTATTAGTTACTCTCTGCAGTGATGCTACACCATGAAAGTCTAATACCATCTTTTTATGGATTTGACTCAATTTAGATTACCCCCCCCCCCCCCCCCCCCACCCCCACCCTACATTCAGCAAAGGGATCACAGCGTCTCCTTCTGTTTCTCCATCCTTTTCTTTATTCCACTGGCGTCTCGTTGCTTTGTCAGAGATGATGCACGAGAACCGGTGAATAAATTGAAGATTGGCAAAGGACCATCCTCACCCCAAACTGAAACACACACCAGCAGAAAAACAATAACACTCTGTGCTTGGAATCATCATTAAGGCGAGGGGGAGAAGTCTCTCTACAAGTAAAAGAAAGCAGGTCTTTGCGGTGGATATAGTGATTTTCAAGGTGATTAAAAAGACATTAGTGGTACGACTCTCGCAGGTAATTCACAAGGTAGTCATTCAAAACCCAGTTAGAAACCAGGAAGAGCTCTGAGTGAAGAAATGACTGTTATTAGATGAAGATATTATATCAAATTGAGAAAGCTCCCCCACAATCTCCTGTCTATGAGCTATATCACTGTCGTTTGGAAAGATTGGCTTTCATTTCTTCTGGCATTTCCTCATCAAATAAGCGAATCATGAGAAAAGCTCAAACTTATTTAACAAAAATGGCTATATGTAATTAAGTCACACGTTGTCTTTCAACGTCCAGGACTTTAACATTAAACAGATAAAACTGAGCAAACAAGGCCTTGGAACATTTCCAAGAGAGCAGACCACTGTTCTCAAAATGATTTCTCCCATATAAACTTTATACGTTATCATCTTTTTGAAGGAACGGATGTAAGAAAAAACTTTTCTCACACAGCAGAAAACGATTATTGAACTCTGGGAACCCATTATTTTGGTGTCATTCAGGAGTGCTTATTGAGTTGTACACAGAATATGCTTTTCTAATGTATATTTGTACTCTACATTGACCACAAACGCCGCTTCTATTTCAAATTACAATCATGATGTAAATCTATTTCTATTCATGGCTTATTGGCTTCCATCTTTCATTCCAAGCTCCATTATTTTTGATGATTGCTTCCTGGTATTCGATGATACGAGTTCAATCTGGGTACCAAATTCAACAGAGGGATGTGAAGTTGGTCCACAAATATCAGGTAAAGCACACCGTTCATTTGTAGTGACATTGCAATATTGCATCTATATTTCTCTTCACTACACTGATTGACATTTTCCTTCAATGTTTCCCCTGTGCTTTGGCTTGAAGAATCTCAATTTCCCATTTCTGTCATTATTGTATGACTTGTTATTTTCGCCTGACCTGCTGTATTTCAATAGTAGATTTATTACTTCACCTGAAATGGACCAGAATTTGATTTTCATCCAGGATCTGGCTAATTGTTGAGACAAATGAAAGGACACACCTTCACAGCCTAGAAGTCTAAACTACAGGCCTAATTTAAAACAACATTTCAGATCAGTCATGCTGTCAGGAAGTTTCATCTGCCTCTCTTGGCCTAATTGGTTGAATTCACAGAGCAATTGGCAAAGTCTGTTTTTGATATCTCTGTCAAACCTCCAAGGCAGAACATTGTGTTTCTCTATTTTGTCTTGCCCAGGCGGATTGGAGGGGAGAGCTGTTAAAATTCATAAGATGTGCTTTTGTAAAGCATTTCCAGACATCCATCTCAGTAGATTTCGAGGGCTTGCAGGTTTACTCTGCCAAGCCTTAACTCAGCTGCCATCTTTAAAGTTTGTCTTATGCTTGTATCGTGGCCAAGTATGCACTCTGGGCATGGATGACACCTGAACCTGGTCACAGAAGTAGGAAAAGAGAAATAACATCTTGTTTCTATTTTTAGACTGTTAAAACTTGCTCATATGTTTGTCAGACAAGTCGAGTCTTACATGGAGCTGTAGGTCATGTCTGGGCGTCTTGCCCATAAAGACGCTTTGCTGTACACATCCACTGCAAAAGAAAAACTAAGAACGAAGCATTTTGAATATTCCCACAATTCCCAGTTTCCCCCTTTTATTTCCCCTTAGCTTTAAGGTTGTAAAGAAAACATACCTATTTCCATGCTGTCTGACAATATCACATATATAGTGTATCATCTTGTTCTAGCTCTTGATTGAAGCTCTGTGGTGTTCACACCGAGTGTAATATTCCTAAGACTCATTTTTATGGATGCACCATTTCATCAAATGGAAATGTTCTGCATCATTTTAGACACATTTCCCCAAAAGTCAACCTAACATGATTAGTATCTTTGGAAACTTTGAGCTCTCCTCTAGAATTTGGAATTTGGCATGACTTTGTAATGACTGAGCCACCAGCGGGTCAGTGAGGTTTAATTGAAATCTACCAAGAGTCTTATCAGCTTATTTTATAATATGGCATGTATTTATTGCAATATCACTTTTAAAATTCTCAGCATTTTTCCAAACCTGGATCTCCTCATAATTGTGTTTATTACTAAGAGTTAAAGTAACGTTGTACTACTGTGTAGAGATTCTGGAAACACGGACTCCGGTAAACACGTATATTGAGCAAGAAGTGCGAGTCTCCTAAAGCTTAATAAACTTCAGTTTTACATAAATCATGTAAAACTCTTGTCCCTGAATCAGTAAACACAGAAATTAACTATTTGCTATTGTAGCTAACTGCACAGGGATCTAGTCTAGAGGATTAGTTGTCCTCTTGTGTTTATCCCAACACTGCTTGGGCCTGCATGTTTTACAGCCATTGATTCCAACTCTTTTATCTCTGTACTGAATGTATGACCTATTCAAGACTTTGCAGACATTTTGCAGTCACATATTGCATATCTACCCTTTGCATGGTAAGGGTTTTCTCCTCATTAAAAGTCTCTTTAGAACAAGTGTACACATACGATATTATAATGTTAAACACAAAGCAGCCAACCATAACTACCTCATTGTTAAAATGTAGCACATTTGTAGCACACACAACAGTCTCAAGGGCTTAACCCCTCTCTGGTTTTAGGAGACAGTGCTGTTGTTTGAGGTAGGGGTTGGTGTGAGACGGCGTTTTCGTGAAAATGGAAAAGACAGAAGTGGGAGTTGCGGCTTACGTGAACAGCACTCTGACTCGTTTTCAGCCGTGAGAGATAGGACCAGAGTGATTCCCTTCAGACTTTAGGCCTTTATTAATGTCCCAGTCCAGGTTTTCTCTAAGGGACGCATGACCGAAGACGAGCCTCCACTTTCATCTCCCAGTTAATGAGAAAAGGCCAGATAACCATTGAGCCCCTCTAGGCTTGAGCAGAGATATGGAGGCCTAGTTCTCCTTGTAATCTCCTAACATAAAGCTTCATGCGTCACTGCCCTGGGATCCAGGACCACTTCAATAAGTCAATATACACACATTTAAACGTCATGTAAAGACATGTATTTACTCTTGTACTTTATATCACATGCTGTTCTGAAAAGGAGTCTCTTTCTGAGGATGTCCCCATTTATAGTCCTCAGGTTTGACTTCAGTAGCTCTTGTAACACACAAAGAAAGACAGTGGAAGAGAGGTACATGAAATTCAAGCTACCCCCACTCATATGTTTACATTAACAATGGATCAAATGGACTATGTGTAATGTGTAATGTGAATGCAGAAACTTACAGAGGCAAACTCGAGAATTATCACCTGACTCTGCAGTTCCCCTCTACAGAGCATTTTAGCACCTTTCAGCTCATTGTTTTGGTTTTATGGCTCATTTATGGTTTTATTTTTTGGTCTCACAGCTCTTATCAACCTCTTATAAACCCACTGTACACTACCTGCTGACAAAGTTAGCGACTACCTGGTGAGTGTGGTAGAGAATTTAGCAGCTAAAGAGTCTGGTATTTTTCTCGGAAGTTGGTGGAGACTAAAACAGTGCTAGAAGGACAGTGAATTGCTGAGATCCAGGAACGAGGTGACATCGCCGTAATGATGATGATGTAAAGATCCTGAAAGTGCTTGTTTTTGCCACTTACAGGCTCAGTCATTCTAAGTGTCTGACAACATTATTGAAAGGATCCCACGAAATCTCACGAGAGGTGACTTGTTGTAGGAAGACAACAGTGTTTCTGGTTAAACAAAGATTATCTTAGTTTTTAACAGTTTTATCTCTGTAGGGATCCTTTTCATAATGTTGTAAGACACTTACAGAATGACAATCTGAGCCTGTCAGTGGCAAAAAACACTTCTGGCGATCTACCGGACCAATTCCAAAACTTTGGGTAACTATCATTCATTTAGACACCAAAGTTAGGGCCAAGGTTTAAAAATACCGGACTTTCCCTTTAAATACATTATTTGGTATCTTTAGCTAGCTGTGTGCAACATGTATGTGTACCATAGTGGTAGGAAAATATTCAAATTAAAGGAGGTGTCTGACAACAGTGCAATTTGTCTTCCCTTTGTTTACTACAGATCACAGATTTATTGTAGAATGATATATTCAAGAGAACACCCTTTTCTCTTTTTCATTATTTCAATCTCAGTGATTGCTCCTCTGCGTTGTCAGTGATTTATTGAAGAGCCCTTTGGAAACTTGGTATAAAATACTAAAATAAGCACTTTGCTTGTAAATTCCCCGAACAAATTCATGAATGTCAAAACTATTATAAAACAAGCTGGAGGAAAGAAATGTTGCCCATTTCCAAAACTTCTGATAATTTAAATTCCATGACAATGTCACATCACCGACCGGTCTCTTCTTCAGGCACCAAGAGGAGCATGTGGCGTTATCATTTAACCGCAGACATCAATATCAATTATCAGTTTTCTGACTCACGTCTTCCCATCCTTCCACTGCCCCTCCTAAACTGCTCCATTTCCAATCTTCACTCCCATTAACACTTTTCTGTAATTGCATTAGGAGCGACAAAGGGGGAATAGATGTGCAAAACGTATGTTCCAGAAGGAAAGTAATTTCTCCGCATCTGCCAGTAATTGAATTTTAATTGTTATGCAGAAAGGCCATTTGCAATTGAGTGGGTATGTATAAAAAAGGAGACAGAGCTGTAGTGGGCAAAGACAGCCTCATTATTACACTGACCATCAAGTTAACCACTCTGCATGACCACATAACCTGTTTGAAACCGTATTTATAGCACAGGTTAAGACATCACATCACAGGTTGCTCACAGAGACAGACTGCACACTCGTACCCTCGAATACACACCAACACAACCTTTAGTAACAACACTGGCCTGACTCAGCAAGCTTGTCCTTGAAAGGACTCTGAGCTCATTTACCATTTTTTTTTTCTGTAAGGGACATTTCTACAAGATAGATCAAACTGCAAGATCATTTTGTGGCAGCCGCCCCCTGCTGAAGGAGAGCTGGTAAACATATGTATTATTGAGTTGTATTATTGTAGGAGTTATGGGGGTCAAAGCCTGTGGCACTGAGAGCTGATATACACACGCCATTAGTTAATTGTGATTTGATTTTAGACTTTTGGGTTTTATAGTCCAACAGTTGATTGGTAAGGAATGAATTATAGTGTTAGGGAGCTTTGTTGTTCAGTCATTGATCCGAAACTGCTTCATTTAAAGTAGTTGGCACTTACTTATTGGTCAGCTTGAAGGTATGAATTGACTTGAGGTTGATGAGAGGCTCAGCTGTTGAAGCATATGGCTTTGCATCTTTTATAGTCAATTACTTAATCAGCCTAATTTATCAGCGCTTCTAAGCTGCATCGCCTCTTCACTGCACCTGGCACTGCCGACCCATTCTGATCATTTTACGGTTTTTAAGTAGTTCGTTTTGTTTTAGCTGAATGTCTTTATGTTTTTTTAAAAAGCAAACTACATCAAATCCTAACTATTCTAATGTTGATGTGGCAATCAAGTACTGAACCTTGCATTTGTTCTGTCCTTGTAACCCTATTTATAGATAGAGATAGATATCTGTTGTATTCCTACTTTAAATACAGTACTTTTCGAATACATATTTATATTCTTAATATCTTCTTAACAATATAAATTAATAGAAACGGTGGTTACGTTTGTCCTGCCAAAATAAACCTGGAATGCTATGAAGCTATCATGCTTAGTTGTAACCCCTCATTGTTGTTATAGTGGTCCGAACAACATGTGCGCATCAAAGTTTAGTTGCGTCTAATTCTCCGGAGTGGGCTCTCGAGAGTTCACTGAATAGTTGCCTGTTTTATTTATTGTAGTAAATTAATTATTTACGATTCACACTCTAGATCCTTGACTCACTGACAAAGTTTTGTTGTTGTATTTGATCCATTTTCATCATCTGTTTTATTTATTGGTGTTGAGGCTGTTGAAAGCACACAGTTGCTGCCAGTTGCACCAAAAAACAGGAAGACATATTTCACTGAATAGTTGAGGAACTGTTCTCCGATGAGCTACAACATACTGCACCTTCAGAAATCCAAAACAGCCATTTTGTAACCGACAAGTCTACATTTATATAATCCATCATAAGTCTTGAATGCAATTATTCACATAAAATATTTCTTCATTTTAAAATAGTCCTGGTTATCCTGAAAAAGAAAATGTGCAATACAATAATATTTGAATCCAGCACCAAAATACAGTTTTTGGCCCTGCAAGGCTATTGTGTACATGAGTTCCTATTAACATAAAACCCTGGGCTCGACATTCATTTTTCAGCTTCTCCTGTTTGGTATTTTATGATTCATTGTAAACTTCACTGTCCTGAGGTGTAGAAAGTGTCAATAGCTATCAAGCAACATTATGTAGTTGTGGGGTTAAAGGCTATGTTCAAAACACTATAAGACTGTATAAGTCTTTCACACTATATGCAACATGCACTTGAATATGTTTCTGAATATTTCAAAGCTTTGTAGGAATGGTGCCGCCTTCTCAGAGGAGGTTGAAAGCTATGGTAAAAAGTAGTTCATGGTCTGTGATATTTTATTTTTTACCATGCAATACGTGTATTAACTCATTCTATTCAAAAGCAGATCTATCTATGCTCATGCAGTCTTTATGTTAGCCAATTTGACTTCAATATAAATCTCTCGATTGAAAAAAGACATTCTTCTTTCTAACTATACACTCGTGACAATTGTGTGAATGATTGACATCCAACATAGAAATGTCGGTTGGTAGGCTGGCAGGGGACCCATTGCTGTGTGTTCTTTGGGGCTGCTTTCCTTAACTAAATTTCGGCACTGCTCAGGAGGTGATGCTAAATCCAAGCTCCAGGTCCTCTTAGTGGGGAAGGAATGCCACAGCTCATTTTCAACTATGGCAAACGCCGCAGTTAATAAGGCTGGGCATGCGTTTAACTAAGCGCTGCAAGGAAATGGGTTTCAATATACAGATGATTCAAACCTTTCAACATGCATGTTTTGCTGCTGTGTTATGCTTTCGTCCATGTAAACAGTAGGTTGTGTGCTACTAGTATAATTTGATTTCCCTGTAATGTTTGGGTTGCATTTCCAGTAGTGAGCTATTTGTCCTTGACATTCCATGGCTATATATATATTTTTTCCCTTAAAGGAAAAAGACCCTCATAAATGATTGTGCTGACTCCTGCAGTCTGTTCTCCACCAGATTCCTCACCTGCACCCCCCCCCCCCCCCCCATATTATGATTCAAGCAGTGGGCTGGTTTGACAGTACGGAGCAGATAGAGAGACGGACCAGCAGCTACTGATGCATTCTTCAGGGCGGCCGACCTGTCCAGAGGGACGCACCGGGCTCTGGAGAGGGCTGGAGCTGGTCTGGTGCCGTTCACTCTCTGCTCCTTTCTGTTGACCTCCTATTGCCGGCTGGGCCCTTCTGTTGACTTAATGATACTGACTTTTAAAAGTCATTAAGTGAAAACATGAAAGGAAATCAATATTAGCCACACTTACAACTGCCACAACTGCACTCGCCCTGCATGAAATGAGAAATTTGTTCCGGTGTCGCCTTTTTAATGGCATAACGCTTTGGTTTGTAAAACACAGTTGAAATGAAAGGCAGAACCTAGAACCAAAGCCTTACAAGGTTCAACGTTCTGTTTTACTGTATAATCAGGGAGCACACTGAACAAAAGTTCTCTTACCACCAGAACTACAGACTAATCAAATGTGTCATCTACCCCCAAGCAGATCTAAGTTGCTATATATATATATACTTCACTTTTCTATTGGGATAAACCTTTAGTGCGGACTCTCCGGACTTCTTTCTCTCACAAAATTGTCAGAAACACTGACGTTTTTTAAAAGAAAGGTAAAGATGATTGCATTGGTCATGAGTGATGCCAAACCCATGCCCATACCCAAACCCTGGAGCTTTGGTAAAAAAGACACATAGTTCTCTTAAGCCTCTAATATCATCTCATTTTCAGCCGTGATTGGTTTTAGCAAGCAAACCTGGCCACGAAATGACCACAAGTAGGTTGCCAAGTCCTATGTGCTGCACTTTCCACCACTGATTCATTAAAATAAAGCTTCAAGATTTGCTGAAGAAAAGTAAGCATGAGACCAGTATTTCATCATGAGGGTGGTTTTCTTATCATCAGTGAACTGACCTTGGAGAACCACTGCTTGGCTTTAGCTGTGACCACAGATATCTCAAAGCTCCAATTGGATTAGAGACCTATTGGAATTGAAATAGCTGGAATAGAGCAGCTATGAAATAGGTTGTATTTCTCAGAAGGCATTAGCCCAGCCCACAGGGAGACGGAGTGTGCTGCTGGCGTGTGGAAGAGATCAGAGAGAGGGGATCCTCCTCTGCAGCTCCATTGTAGTCCAGGTAGCATAGATCAAACAGAGCAATCCCCACAGAGCTCCCCAGAAAGTGCTTACCGGGAGGCAATCTTAGGCAGCCCCAAAAGAGAGGCATGGCATATGGCCTTTTGAAGATAGTGGTTTGAGATTAGAGCATATCCCAAATCAGAGAGCATTGAGAGGGGTTGAACTGCGAGTATGTTGGTAAGAGACAGAATGTCAGATAAGGGAAAGGCAAAAATCCTAATGCAGCTATTTCAAAGTACACAGCAGAAAATGTGTATAGACCTGTTTAGATATCGATCGGCACCACCATCAAGGGTTTGAAGCAGAAGTGTTTTCAAGAACCGACTGGAATTCATCAAAAGTGATGCTGAAAAGTGTAACATCAAGCCTCCCTCCTTCAGCTGTCTGTGAAATTAGATACATATCTTGACAATATGACTTGTTTTCCACTTTGTCTGGATACTAATTTTCCACCTAGGCTCATTTTCGGCTCAATTCTTGTATCTGCTCTGCCCTATTCAACTGGAGAGAAAAAAAACAATCCAATATACTGTATAATAGCATAATTTATGACCGACTGTAGCAGCAGCGTGTGTGTTCTCGCGCTCATTGAGCGCTGTGTCTGACAGCTCTTCCCTGCAGCAGACTGGAGAGTCGGTCACTGCTGCGATGCCATTTTATCTTCCAAACATCTGAGTAATATAAAAAAACTGCATCATTGCACGCTAAGGGGGCTGATATAAAAAGGCACCTCACTTGGCCGAGACTTATTACCACTCCATTTGTGAAGCAATGTCTTGGCGATATTTCGTCTGATAAGATGGCAATTTCAATAAGAGGCTTCACTGGCTTTTGGCCCCTGTGGGTTTTGGCTTGAGTTGGATGGATATATTTCACAGGGGAGAGCTTGATGAAATGAGGGTCGAGCATTTGCAAAAGTGAGATAAAACTGTCTTTCCCAGACATTTTGCCAGGGAGTCATAAGAAGTTTGCTCTGTGTTGATTGGGAGAAAGAGGCCCAACCACGTTGTGAACAGTCTGTGGTTGGTGTCCCATCCATTTTCCACTCTGCTGAAGATGGTACAGAGGAAGCTATTGGTGGTGGTGGTGTGTGGTGGCAGGGGGGTGATTTTGGGATGTGCCAAGCCCAAAATTAAGATGACAGTAATGACAAGGCTCGATGCCGAACAGATCTATCCCACTGATGCAAGCCACAAGCTTAACAACCCATGTAGGCTCTATCTCCGTGTGATGTGTGTGTGTGTGTGCATGTGTCTGAGTTTGTGCATGCGTGTGTGTGTTTGATGTAGCACGCAATATGTGCGCTTGTTGACAAGATCACGGAGACTCAGTGTCAAACTAGACAGTTGATTGCAGGCTGGAGTAAACACCTGGCATCACGCTTGTCTACAGCTGAGGTGAATCATTGCACATGTACATCGACTGAAATGTCAAAATGAAGGCATGGAAAACAATATCAGTGAAGTAAACAGAGGTGGAAATCACAGCAAGTGGAAAATGTTTTATTGGCTGTTTGATGTGTTTGCCTAAGTCCAAAAGTTTGTATTTTATTTTGTTCGCTGAAGCAGTGGTTCTCAACCAGCCCTGTCAGATGGACCAGTACTCCCAATACTGCCATTTATTCCTTCTAACTCTTTATCCTTTACTTTTAGCTAACTATTTATTCATTACCAATGGGTTCAATGCACTCTCAACATGTAGTGTTCAGCTGATTTAATGGATGGATTTAAAACCCCCCCCCCCCACCATAATTTCTGTTTTTTCATATTATTGTGCTCCTCCACAATCTTTTCAAATACCCCCAAGCAACTAAAGTAGGTTGGGAATCACTGCTATTATACAATGGAAAAGTACAAGTGATTGTCTGTAGTTTTAGAATTCAGAAAGCGATCATAGCTTGGTCGTTGCTGAGCCTTCATTACTTATTCTCCTATTTTCAGACTGAACTATTTTACTTGAACAAATAATTGACATTCACCAAGTCCTCTTTCAATTTGGCAGAATTTTTAAGGGCAAAGTCGTGCTGAAAATGAAAAAGTATTCATAAATTAACCTGAGAGTTTTTTCCATTTTTCATGTGGAAAGTAATTTTGTGTCCTTTGCGAAACAGCTTTACTGAGAGATTAGAATAAAGTGAAAGCTAGCTTCCCCCGTTGACCTCACGCTTGCTGCTTTGAAGACGGAAGATCTTAAATTCTTCGGGTTCTGGTCTTGCTTGGTTATACACGGTCTCTCCTCTCCGCTAATGGAGATTAATTATGTAAAGATAACAATAGGAGAAGGGTTATTATGGAAAATTGCCTCTCCTACTCAAATAAGACGTCCACTTTTTGGGTGATAAGGAAAAGAGACACTCTTATCTTCACTGGGAGCAAAGATTGGTCTCAAGTATATGCTCAAAATGGATGTGGATCTCTCCTAATCACAAGCCTTCCCCTGACTGTGAGCCACTAGCGCTGTCCTTAGAATAACTCTGTGGTCAGTAGTTCTGCTCTAAGTGGAAAGTGGAAGACATTGTATTTGGTAGAACTGCTAATTAAAAGCCTGTCTCTGTTTTCCACAGTGTGTTCTCAGTACATAACACAATGCGAGAAAAACTGAACTGAAAATGTGATAAAGACCATTATTTTGTGTAAAGAAGAGGAGCGTAAGGTTGTAGGTTGGGGTGATGGCAGGAGAGTGTCTCTTCTTCTTCAGATCTCTAGAAGCGTGGGTTCAGTAAGTACTGCAAGTAATTCAGTGAATGTTTATTTATGTGTTATGGCCAGAGTTTTTTTTTTTTTATCTAAGTTTCAGTCCCTAGAATATGCCACAAGTCTCCCTAAGACAATTGGAAGTTAATTGCATATCTTTCAGATCACTGAATGCTGACTATTAAAATGACTCAGATTTTAACAATTTTCTTTTTTAGCTAGATAGATTGTCTTTATTTGGAGGGACATTTATTTTCACACATTTGTCTTATTGCATTGGCTATTATAAGTGAAAGTTTTAAATCAAGTCTATAGCACTGATTATGGCAAAGCAGTTTTTTTAATCCATTGAGTCACAGAGCAGAGAAGCAAGCTGATAGACAGCCACAAAAGGAGAGAGGTCAGGCAGAATTCAACGCGAGGGAGACAGAGGGCACTGTCATGGGATGCTGCAAGTGTGTTAGTTCAAACACCAAATCAAAGCTGTTTGCTTGCAATTCCAGTATACACACAGCAGAAGAGGCTGCTGTGACACGGAGAGTTAATTACTCCCTGGTTCTAAAACAGTAGTTCTAATGCCAGGGGTGAGGTTTCTTTGGCTTAACAGCAATTATTTGCTAAAATACCAGTAATAAAATGCTTGGTTTATCATGTCGGTTGGACCCTTAAATGAAGGGTCTTGCATGGAAAAATTAATAAGAAAGTTATGGATGGTGGTTTTCTGAAACTAAAGGGATTTCGTTTAGTCTCCTGACAAGTTTTAAACCAGCACACATCTTAAACATAATGCTGAATTCAAGGGAGCACATATTTGGAGCTTGCCTAATTGCCCTGCTTTTACTGTTGCAAGTTGACAACAAGAGCATATAATAAAGCCCATTTTACATGACCTGCATTTATAACTATCTGACCAGCTGCGGCACACTTAACTGTTAACTTTAAATATCACACACACTGAAGCACAAGCTCTCTTGACTCTTGTATTTTCTCCACGTACTTGCAGGCAACAAGGGAATATTTCAATTTATGAAGCTGTGTAATTACAAATAAGAAAGTAAAAATGGAAAGAAGTCAGCTGGAGTGAAAACTTGTGATGTAAGTGAGGAGAAGGTCATAGCTGAGGGCGGGTAGTTGCTCAGAGGAGATTGGGAGTTCAGAGACAATGAAAATAAACCCAATAGATCTTATCGCCTATGCATTGTCTTGTCTTCCATTGTGATAGTGCAAAATCACGTCAGGGATAAACACAGTATGAATTTTTAAGAGGCACCTTTCCTTATTTCTATTCCGCCTTATTTTGCCTCTGCTCAAAATGACCTCCGGTAATCTTCAGAGGTGAATAACGCCATTTCCCTGAAACCTGAATATGAAAGGAGATTGTGAGACCTATCACGGGAGTTGAAGCACAGGTGTTGAATATTACAGTATGTGTGTTTCATTAGTGTTTGGCAGTTTGAATGATGTGGTTGGAAATATTAAAAGCAGCATAGGTCTGTGTGCATTGATCTGAATAGTAAGGGCCACCTTGGCTGTGAACAGAATGCAACAAAGGAAAATAGACATAACACATCTAACAGATTGTGAAACTGATCAATGAATATTTGTTCAGCGAAAGATAGCATCTCATGAAAGACTTTCAGCTGAAATCAGCTATTTCCTGCAAGCACACAAAAAGTGAAGAAACAGCATTTGTATCTGGTACAAACACATGCACAATGAGTGGGATGTATGAAAGTGTATCATGTATGTATAATGAATCTAATATATGCAGGCAAAAACCGGTCCTGGGAATACATGCAGCACACATTTTCATCATGCAAGAGAGAGAAACTTCAGAGAGAGAAAGATCACAGTGGGCTATTTAGAAAGACATAAATGGGGCTCAGACCAGGCTACATATGTTCATAAAGATGACTATTGATCGGCATTTACACATGAAGCTCACACACTTATCATCTTCCTAGCATGTGAGGTGGCTCTCTTAGCCTTTAAGAAATTATGATTTTTCTTTTCATCTCTGCTTTGTGCAACATATTTGCTTTAATAACATCTAGCAAAGATATTTCCATTTTCAACATTATGTAAAACACACATTTACATTGGCAGAATTAGTGCTGAAAGCAGCAATACCATGTTATTGTTATTCCATAGGGCCTCCATAGGTTTTGTTAATAATATTAAAACCTAGACAGCAAAAAGTATTTTGAAAAAAGAAAAAGACAGGATTAGGCAGAAAATCAAACTAGATTTTTCAGTAGCTGAAAACCTTGTTGACCTCCAGTGGGTTAACTTTCTATCTTCCTGCAGTGATGTAGAGGGGTACTCCAGAGTGTGTCAGTACACCGCGACATCACTGTTGGGAGTGGTTACAGGTGCAACTGGGAAATACAGTACTTTTCTGACCACACCCAACCACATCAGGTGAAACAGACTTGAAACTTTCAATTAACTTCAAACAACTGTATTTATTCTTGGGTTGGATGGTGTTGTAAAGTTATGCTCTTTTGTGTGTAAATCGAGGAAAATGAGAATTGGCGGAGAAATCATGCCAGTTAAGATGAATATTTACACCAATCACATGCATTTCTGGTCGTCATTAACGTCCATTGTGTGCATTCACAGCAATCACAAGATATAATCATACCTAGCATTGATAGCATTGCGGTCAACCACATCTCTGAGCAGACGTTAGAGTTTCTGTCAATTTATAGCTTCATGTAAGACCTTCAATAAATCTTTCCAAAGATGAGAGTGGAATTTTTCGGCAAGGCTACAGGTCTGCAACCTGGCTTGAGCTTGACGGGCCCCGACTGGCTTGACAGTTTTGATTTATTAAGCAATTACTCACTGGTTTATTGTTATGATGGTTTTGGGGTGTGCTTTATCAGTGGGGAGAGGGGTTAAGACTTTGTCTGGGTGCGTGTGGTGGTTGACTAACTGATGCTTCGTAGAGCTAGATTACTGCTGTTTATGTCTTAATATTAGAGGTGGAGAGAAAGACATTTGTGAACATGATCATGATGTCTTTGTATAAACATGTTGTAGAAAATGTAGACTATATCCAATGGTCAGATAGCTACATTTATAAAAGACAAAGCTAATATAATTCTCATGTGTTAAATTTGTGTCACATTACAAATAAATGCCTTTCAATTTTTTTGGGGGGGGGCACTTTGTGTCAATTGTTCCCATTGTCATACCTCCTAAACGGCTAGGGGACAGATCAATAAGTAAGTGTATGAACTAAAAAAAGGGGTTCAATACAAGACAGTAGACACTAATTAAAATGACAGTTTGACTGTGTATCGGCTTGCTGTCTTCAGGTGAAGCACTGAAGAGATGACCTCTCCTCACAGAGTGGAAATGTAATTTCATGGCCTGTTACACACTGAACTCCAGGAGTAAACAGAGAGGTGTTAGCGCTCACGTCTGATGGGGGCATGCTCGGACCACAACAGCACTCGGGTGGTGGCCCCTCTAGTCCTTCATAGTGAATCCTCTCTCACTCAATGACTTTTCCCTTCAGCTTCGAGAGTGTAAACACTGACAGAGTGGATTGAACTTCTCCTAATAAGCACCCTTAATGTAATCATATGGAGCATATGCAAATTGTATGTGTGTGTGTGTGTGTGTGTGTTTTCATTGGGTGGAATGGGTGAGGAGCTGAAGAAGCCTGGGATTTAAAGAGGAGAAACTTGAGACCATTGATGACTGAATTTATTCAAGCAATTAATGAAAATGTTTCATGCACCACGATTTGTGAAATAAATGTAGAAACCAATATTGCTTTCTGCAGCCAGAGAGGCAACCAGCATTAAACAAGTAAAATAGTGAATAAAATCCCTTAAAACGTATTTTGTGATTCAGACTCTTGTACTTCAGAATATCATTGTTTCACAAAAATAAAAAAGGCAGTTTGATACAGGATAACAATTCAGTATTTTCATCATAAAAGACACAGACACTATAATACGTTTTTCTCACACTGCTGCAGCGTACAGCACATGTCATTCTCAGTCTCACTCCATTTATTATGTATAGATATACCAGAGATACAAACCAATGCATACTCAGTGGATTTAAAGATAGTGGTACCACCTGAAGATCTGCTGGCCTTGTAAAAAATTCAGTGAGGCTGTGAATGTAGAATGTGAGCAAAGGAAAATTCAGAGCCTATAATGAGTCTTTGAAGACATCAAAAGTGAGAGAAAACACATAAAACAATTGATCCAGGTTTCATTGCACAGGCTTTCCATCAAAATTGGCAAATTAATCATCTAGTAGGTTGCACAACCAACATCTCTCAAATAATAGACTTTGTTACCATGCTGAGATAAAGAGTTTTAATAATTCACAGAGTTGACCTTTGTTGAACCTTTTACTTATTCTCTCAGGAAAGGCCTACTTTCATTCCATCTATTCACTCTGACACTCTGAGTTCAAGACAATATCTGTCTGAGCAAAAAGACAAGCCGTCACAATCAAATAGGTCTGGCAAATAAACTCTGAATGTGGTGCGCTATCTCTGAACTCTGATGGGAAAACCTTACAGATATGGATTATTGCATTGATTCCTATTCTTTTTTTTAAATAGAAAACAAGGAAGGAAGATTAAAATTGATTTAATAAAAAGATAGAATAAAATAAATAAGCCACTGCTGTTCCAAAACCAACTTTCTTCAAACTGTACCTCTCCTACTTAAAAATGAAGGGAGGAAGACAAACGTGTTGCAGTATGCACATGTCCCCCGTGTTGTTTTTGACAAATAATGCAACAATCTGAGCACACGCGAGAAAATAGACAAAAAGACAAAACAATAACTCTACAAAATAACATTAATACTACATGAAAAGGGACTTTGAAATAAATAAATTGGGGTTATAATAATAAACCCCAACCTCCTCCCTACACTGCTCTATAGTGTCACCTGACTCCTGTCATAATTACTACAGCTGCTAGTGGGCTTTGTCACATAAACGTAAACATGTCATTTTGGTGCACTGCAGGTATATTAACCACAAGTATATACAAAAAAAATAAACAAAGTAAAAGAATAGTATACTGCTCAGTTGTATGGACAATAAATTTGAAATTGTCAAACTGTCTTAAAGTTAGGACAGCATGTATTAGAGTGACACACGGCGCCACATTTCAGTTATTGATTAGGCATCTTAATGACAATACATCTCAAGTGTATATTACTGCCCATAAAAACCCATTATCGCAGTACTTGTCTGTCACTGGCACCACCTAATGCAGTATTGTTCCAGCCCACAAACGTTTAAAAGGTTGCTTTTATGACCTACAGATCAATTTTGACCCTAACCTACCCTGCAAGAGAGGAGGAATCTAAATAATTCTGCTATGGTTACTGGTCCATTACCAATGATCTCCAAAGCCAATATAAAGGTGAACAGCGAACATGTAATATGGCCAGTGCTGTCCAGTTCACGGCATCCTCCCAGTGTGCCCAACTGTCTTCCTGAGATTTGCAATGCAGAGAGTAAAGATAGAAATGTGCAAATCTAAGTACCTTCTACTGTCCATTGGGTTGAACTTAAGTTCATAAAAAATTCAATTGGCATGTGTCTTTGTTAAGTGAAAGTTACAAACCATGAATGTCAAGTTTGTTTCTTTATTTCTAATTTCACTCACTAACTGACTTCTCTTGATATGCTACATTAGAATTGCTGCAGAAACAATGTTTAGTTTATGCTGGAGTCAACAGCTATAAAATATTAATTCACATATAATAACAGCAACAGCAATGTGTGCAGCACTGACACTCATTATCATATTCTGTGTGAGAGTAAAATACACTACTATGTCCATTTTAAATGGAAAACAAAACCTGAAATAATTCACTCCTGGCATTTCTATTACCAAGAACAGCTTATGATTAGTAAGAGTCTCTAATGTGAGATAGGCTTCTTTAAGCTGCTCTGGTTACAAAGAAAGACACACTTTGCACTGATATCTGTTTATTCTGCAAATGATGCTCATTTTGTGTAAAAGGTCAAACAATATTTCCACAAATTCCTCATAACAGTATGGATTTCAAATGGCATTTCTTAGTTATTTACACAAGAAAAACAGAGAATTAAAGCTTGTGTTTGATGATGTGTTTAGCCTATATATATATATATATATGATTTGTGATTTTAGAGGAAGTCACATGCTGGAAGTGAACAACAGCTGGTTGCAGTCACCATGCGCGGCCTCTCACAGTCTTGTCATAACAGTAAGGTTTCCCTATTTGTTCTCATCATGCTGTTAGAGATCAACAGCTCTGAAGGCTTTGTTTTTATCTCTCTGTATGAGTTAAACAAACAAAATACATTGTGTAAATTTGTCCACTTTAAAGGCGTTGGTTGCTGTACTTTTTAACTTTGGACAGAGCTAGCTACGCTAGTCTAAACCTGCCCTGGCTCTCAGAAAGAAAGCAAACAACTGTATTTCCCAGAATTCCTTCAGAATTCCTGTATTCCTTTAAAGGTGCATTAAGTAATTTTTGGCCAGTTTGGGGTAGAAAAACTTGAACTCATAGCAACAGAGCCTTAATATACAACGGTAGGCTATTCTGTATCAGCTTTTCATTTTATGGCGAGCATGTAAACAAACAATTGCCTACTTAACCTAGTGCATACATTCAGACACAGAGTTGGCATCAAAATTAAGCCCTCTGTTTCAGCACTCTATTCTATTTGTCTGGTTGGTCAACCAGCACCTGGGAAAAGTATCTGGGTCTCTTTTCACCACCCACATTTTTACTTTGTCTATCCACCATTTTGTGCTTAGCAGGTAGCCCACAAACCTGATTGGGGTTGGTCATAATTTAAGGTTTTATTACATTTTTATTATATTTACAGACAAGCAAACCAAAATAATAAGCTGAAAGCACGTAAAAACTGCAAGGAGCTGCAGGCTAGGGTGTTGACTCTCAGTGGAATGAGCAGTACTAGCAACCCCCTTTGCTTTATAAGTTATTATTAACCTGAATTCTTATTATCACGGGCATGGTATTTTGCTTTCTAACCCCAAACTAAAAATGAACCCTTTTTGACATCGCATGGGAAGGCATCTTAAGGCTTAACAACATGCTGCTCATATCGCCGCTGTATGTTCAGCTGCTATTAAAATGTCCCAGAGTGAAAACCAGTGGATAATAGAGACCACAGAGGCTTACTTTTCTTTTCACCGTTCATATGTGTGTCTCTGTCTCACCATTCTCCTTTCTCTGGCTCATTGGTCCATTACCTCTCTTTCTCTGCCCTGCCCTCCTCAGTCCTCTGGACACTCAGGCACCCATGACCCCGAGTGTGGGAAGAGGTGGGAGAGATCAGGGAGCACAGAAGGACTGGCTGCTATTAATTTGGCCCAGGCAACCTTCACAATAATCCAACGAGACAGCCGTTTAATTGCACTAACCCTGAGCCCGCGGCGAGCCTGCCTGTCCCGGCATTCTCCTTTCTCGGTGAATACCAAGGAGCCGTCTCACATCGCCTTCATTAGAGGAGCAGAAAGAAAGTGTTGGAGAGAGAGAGTGTGAGTCTGAAGAGTTGGATTTCTATTCTTCGCTGCTATTTTCTTTCCTTTGCTCATTTTTATTTTTCCTAGCATTGTTATCTCAATCCTCAATAGAAAAATAAGACGTGTCAGGGAAGGTTATCGATGGCCGTTGTAGGTTTATTTTTTAAAAGAAACTCTGGAGTATTGTTCACTTTCAACGGTAAGTTACAGCTTGCTGGAAGCAGACATTTTGGAACAAAGGCTGAGAATGAGTTGTTGTGTGCCCCAAAGATAGACTGTGTTAGAGCAGCAGAGGTCACGGAAAAGCAGATTTTTTTTTTGGCATTTCTGCTTTATTTGATGGAGATAGTAGAGAGAGAGACAGGAAAGGCAGGGGAGAGAGAGGGAATGATATGTAGCAAAGGGCCCGAGCTGGATTTGAACCCAGACCGCTGCGGTAAAGACTCAACCTTGGTATGTGGTACAAAATTTACCAGGTGACCTACTGGGGCGTCCTCATCTGACCTTTCTTAGAGAAAATGAACAGCCTAATTCACAGCTACAAAATTATGAGCCAAAGATAGAGGCTGCCTTCATGGTACATGGTCAAATTACTAATAAAATAACTATTTATACTGAAAATTTAGACAGACACTCAAGGCCTGGGCTTGTCACACCAGCATTTAAAACGACAAAGTCTCACTGCAATTTCAGTATTAACTGTTTCACAAAAGAGCCAACAGGAGTCGAAGACATATTTTGAATAAACTGTAATAACTGTATTCGAGGTAGTGAGTTTGCTGACTTACCATTAGCCGGCTTGTTTATTTCAACTTTGTTACTGAACATCATGGTGTACAACATGGTGAACAAAACAAAATGGAGAGCATTTCCTGGAGCTATTATGACTGACAAGCGCTAACACAGCCTGCTAGCGAGGTAGCGGTTAGCTTGCCAGCTACAGCAGTTCAACAGTTCACCAAGTAGCCTTACAAGTACAGGCACTGTGTCAACAAGCTTCTAGAAACACAACAATTTCACTCTACCAGTTTCTGGTGTGACCAGGTCTTAATAGAGAGCCTTACTTTGTGGAGTGAGCCAGGTCAGGTTGTGTTGAATACAAAATGCTGGTGAGGTAGTAAAAAAAGGATGTAATCCAGTTAGAGCCCTTGACATGTAACTCTCTTCACATTTTCATATAAATAATCTGAAAGGTTGTAAACCCACATCGGATGAACCAGGCCATTTAGGAACTCCTAGAAAATCCTCCTGCAGGTGAGAATGGCTTGGCAAGTGGTCCTCCATCCTGTCAGTCTTTACTCACTTCCTCTCTATCTGCTGTTTTGCTGGCCTCTCTCTCAATAGATATCCCTTCACTGCAGGTAATTACAGTGCAGCAGCACCACGGTCAGTAAAAGGCGAGGCCTACCACTCCAGGGGAAGGCACATGATCCATTAGCTGAGTACAGGGCTTGATGGTCCATCCCTCATTCCCATTTGTCTTTCCCTAAAACCCCCTCGCCTCCCCATCCCACTCTGCTTTAGACATCTCCCTTCTTCTCCTGCTCCATCAAAGATACAGAATTGAGCACATGCTGAAAAAAAATCTCTTTAAAAACGAATTTCAGCTTGAGAGCTCCACAGAGCTTTTTTACATACCTGAATAAAACTGTGCCCTGATAGCCAGACAGCCAGCCAGTAAGCCCGTATGCACTCTAACTGAATCATTTACCATGGGAGAATTTTGACAAAACTGAGCTCAGCTGCCTTGAATTCAATAAAGGCAAATGTAATATATTTTTCATATGCTGATACTGCTTGAGTCCAAATAATATAACTGGCCCACTGAGAGGTGCAGCCTAATGGCTTCACAGAGTTTTCATTTTCATGTCTTTTTTCATTTGGTTTGCAATGTTATGATGACAAATAAAGAATCAACAACCTTTACAAGAAAAATCCCACCATTACTGCCACTCTCGCTGTTAATAGACGTAAAATATCTTTTTCTGGAGACTTCAGCTCCTAATGAGGGAAACAGGTAAGAATCACACATGAAGCAATGAATCATTCCAATGGCAATTTTCGAAATAATTACACCCAATTTTCACAACCGTCTGCGCTGCTGCCACTCAACGGGCTGTTACGCTGAGTGACTCATGCTGGCTTTTGTGCTGACATGAGTCTCACAGGTATAATTCTTGTAGGCTTCTTTTACCACAGGCGCGTGTCTGTGGAAAAGAGAAGAAAAAAAGTTAATTCCTGTAATGACCTTCTCCACAACTAACAGACAAATCCATTAGCAGAGCAAAGGCGGGGAGAGAAACTAAGCCAGTAGGGCTGCAGCTTCCTGTCACACCTCTTGTCTTGTTTAATCGGGTGCAAGTCTGCACTGATCGATAACCCTTCCTGCAGGTAAAGGACCACAGGACCACATGTTACATCCGTCTCGAACTGCTGTTCCCGATTAGCTGCCTTGTCATCAGTCTGAAAACTCATTGGTACTCTAGTTAGAAGCTGGAAACATGTTTTTCATGTTCATATATTTACCTAGATGTCTGTGTCGGCTGATACTGTTGGAAATGGGGATTTATAAAGCTATTACCTTTTCTTTTGTCTCTATGGTCAATTCATAGGTAAACCTGAAAGCTCCAAAACCAACGTAAGAATACAGCACAAGAAAGTATAGGATATCTGAAATGAAAATATACACATTTTTCTTATTGAATGTGTTGTTATTGCTGCTTGTGGTGCTGTAACCATGGTCCACAAAGTGCCTTCGTAGGTTATTCATCTTTTCCTAGCATGTGCTTGCCATCACTGTAAAATGAGATCTTCATAAAAAAAAGTCACGGAGTGTCTAGTATATGATGACGTCTGAACCTCAACATTTCCATTTATAACTCTACACTGCAATCTTAAAATTGCCACTCCTGCGGACGACACACATGAAGTAGGGACAAAGGCAAAGGAAAATGCAATTGAATCAAATTCTGTTTTATCTGGAAGACAAAGAATACATATTTGAAATAGCAGGAAAAATTAGTACCCACACTAACATGACCCTCCATTTCAACCAGTGTTTCCTTCACAAAAATCTGCAGATTGATGCTATACGGAGCAGAACAGTAAAAGAGCCAATAATTGTTTTTCATGTAGTGAGTGATGACCTCATTGCATATATTCATACACTATATGCATAAATGCATGTGTATGAATATATGTATATGTATGAATTTCCCAGATATGTGACTATGAGAAATTATAGCTGTTGGTGTGCTTTCATCTTTTCCCTGGGCCTCTCGCTTTCTCTGTTTCTTGTTTCTCTCGCTAACCTGCACAGAAGAAATCCATTCTGCTGACCCTAATCTAAAAGTATGACACGAGGATTAATAACTTGCCTGATATGGAATATGCACAACTTTCTGTCAGCCAGATGAATAGGCTGCAGTCCAATTGAAATAACATATGAGGAGCTTTTTAATCATTGGGTCAAAGAAAAAAAAAATGTCCTTGCTTCACTCAACTCATGAAGGGGGACGAAATGGTTTACAGGTGGCAACTGCCTCCACACAAAATGAAAGAAGAAGAATAAACACCATAATGTTTGATGATATAATATTTGTAATAACTTGTGGTAGCTGCCTCTGTTGAACCCTTTCTTCTTCATCTTCTTCATTTCTTCATCATGTAAAGATGCATACCAGTGTGTGCTTCACAAGACATAATCATTTAAACTTTTTTTTTTGTCCATAATCAAATGATAACATTTTAAAGTTGGTGAATGTGTTAGCCTTCAATATTTCAATGAGAATAGCTTCAATGAGTCCTATTCACATATCCTGCCAATAAAGAGAGCTCTCCACCAACTCTTGAGTTCTTACATGCTCCACTAGGTTCAAAAGATTAGTCCATTTATCAATTAGGCGATCAACAGAGAGTTCATCGGAACCTATTTTGATAAGCAATTAATGGTGTATGTCATGTTTTAAAGACAATATGCTAATACGATTTCAGACTCTCAATTGTGAACATTGTTTCTATCATAGTTAACTGATTATTTCTGGGTTTTTGAATTGTTGGTCCGACCTACAGTATATGTGATGGACATTTTCCACCATATTTGACATTCAATTGATTATTTTAGAGAATAACTGGCAGATCAACTGATCAATGAAAATTATCTTTAGGTACAGCCCTATAAAAAAAACAACAACAGAAAACCATAAGAATGATCCAAAATAGACTAAAAGGCTCTGCAGAGCTGAGGGAGAATAATTCTCTGTGGGTTCTATGAGTGACCATGTCCCCGTTACACATAACCATTTGATCCATTGTTAATATAACAACTATTGATTAGTCCAGCTTTAACTTGCTCTATGTATAATAAAGGCTGCCCAATTCCAGCTGATAGTGTGCGGTTAAATTGCACACTGAAATAGTCAGTGACAGAAAAGCATTTTGCTGCTGCCTTCCAGTCAGCAATTCAGCACCACTAGTGGACAGCTCCTATTAAGCCCAAACCTCTGGTGTGGATTCAGATGCTCAGATCTGCAGGAGGTTGTGAGATACAGCACCTTTCTCAAACACGTAACAGTTTCTCACATGAAGCTGTCCTTCAGGCTCAGCTCCAGAAAGTTAACTTATCCAACCTCATCTAACCATTCAAAATACCTATACAAGAGAAATTATACTGCCTGAAGGTCAGCTGTTTTAGAGCGTAATGGATTTTGGACTCCATAAAACACACCAAAAAGTTGTTTCTTTTATGCTGAGGTAAATTGAATGCAGTGGGACTTTCAGAAAATTGTATGCAGGCAATTCAATTTAGGTCTAAATGCTATAGTAAGAGAAGCAAGAATTATAGTGGTTTAGAAGAAACAGCAGCGTGTAATTTTGAGATGATGTTGCCTAAATGTCAAGGATGAAACTAGGTTGCATTCATTGTCTCAAAAGTCAAAAACAATTGTGTTTAAAGTCTTTGTACCCATGTAGATTTGTCTTACAAGACCAGCAATGACGTTTTAAATTTAATGCTAACTTATATACCTCACCATGAAAATTGTTTAATAAATAATTTTCTCTGCCACTCAGCTGACTAGGCAGATCCATAGTCTACAAACTGTACGTAAACCGCTTGTCATTGCAATGTTCTGACTTCGTCGGTATGCAGTTGTTACAGAGGTCTGTGTGCAGACATGAACATCAAGGGCTGATAGGAAATAAAGTCTGGTTATTTAACAGTTTCAGTGAATTGTGACGCAGATGCTAAGTCTTGGCCTTCAGAGTTTGAAAACACCACACACATGCAAGACACTAGAGCACTAACACCTATGAACAGGTCTATTTGTATTTGATGTCTGTGGGAGGGTTTATGTAAGTTTATGCAAAGCTAATGTCAGATTTTTTCAATAATGAAAAGCCACTTTAATACAATAATATAATAGAGCTTTCAATTTACTTAGTCTTAAATTTACGCATTGCTTTTGTTATTGTTTAACTGAATTCCTTTACTGAATTGGTTAAATTATTCCCAGATGGGTATGGACTCTTATTTCACACTGACGTTAAGGATAATTGGGAGCAAGCATTTTCTCCCTCTCCGCTGTTCAAGGAAATGTCAGTCAGCATTAGCATACTCATTTATAGAGTGCTACAGCTGTCCCTGGCTGCTACCTCGCCGACCCTCGCTCTCTGTGCACCCAGCCACCCCTTTCAAGGAGGGTTATCACAACGATTATGAAAAATGACTCCTAAAAAAACCTGATGTGACACATTATCTCAACATTAAGGGAGTTTGAGCGAATAATAAGTTTGGCTTATTAATCAAGGTATGAAAGGGCAAGGAGCTGCCAACTGAAGTTAAATGCCACTGTCAATCTCAGCACGAGTCACTTTTGACTTCAAAGGACATTTCACCTGAATCAAGTCACCGTATTTATGGAAACACCATTGTCCCCAATGGGACTCATAACCCTCATGTGAGACAGGCGGAGATTTTCTTCAGATATTTGGTAGATAGCGCTTGGAAACCTCAGTATGATGAACATAATGAGCCCATTAATTCAGAGTTTGTATGAGTTTATACTGATGCATGTGTGGCTAAGTGCAGTCTTAGCCTACACGTCTATATCCTCTTACCTATGTGTGGGCACATGCACATATTAATGCTCTTGCATGTGAGCACATGCATACGTACGTTTCTGTCAGCACATTCTAATGTTGCCTGTTAGCCCATTAGGGATGTTGAATGAGTCGCGGTATGAAGATAAACCACGATCGCCCAGCGAGAAATATATTATTCTCTATAAGGCTGCTTTAAATAAAAGAAAGGAAGCAGGCTTTGAATTCCCTGTTCACTTTTCATGAATAAATGATGAGGTGTATTTGAATGAATCCATGTCCTTTCTTGGTGTCCTTTCTAAAGTTCGCTAAATGGCAGACACGGCGGTACATTCCCGTCTACGAGCTAGGTGCTGCTAATCTGATGGCCGAGCTATTCACTGTATCCCCTTGTTACAAAGACTTCTTTGGTGGAAGCTGCTGATAGCCTAAAGGTCCAGTATCAAAGAGGGCACAGAGGTATAGCAGTAAGTATAAACTGTAGTGCTACATCGTGGCTACTGCCGCTTGCTTTCTGCTTGCTGGGGTTTGATTTGCAGCTGTTGTTCTCTTGTGCTGTGATATAAACAAGCAGAAGAAATGCCGCCCTGTGTCATTTGTCCAGCATGAAAGAATGATGTGGTCATCTCTACAAAACAAAGGTCACTCTCTCACCAAGTGGTAAATTACTTTACTTTACCGAGTTCTACATTTATGTTAATTGGACCCGTTTGCGGGTGTATGACAGGCACGCACTTCACACATCTAATTGAATTGGTCACTGTCATTAAATACTTAAGCAGCTCAGGGGGCAAATTAGCTCGCAGACGTCTTTCAGAAACGGAAATGAGGACATATGGGACATGTCTCTGAGCTCTACAGAACAGACTCAAGGGAAAGACTACCAAAGGGTAGTGCCAGTCACAGCTCATGCCCAAGACCAGTCACACAAAGTCAGAGCCACGAATGAGAGAGAAACAGAGAGCGGAAGAGAGAAAGGCGACTCACTCAATGAGAGTCTGGGGCAAAGATAAGAGAAGAATTAGCAGTTAATTTGTGGAGAAATTAATCCGTTTTCAGCATGAATCAGAGCCTAACTCTGTGGCATTGTTTAAGGCAGTGAGCGCTCCTATCTCATGTCCCCAGATATTTGCAGGTCACTACAGAGGAGAGGATTTCAATTTGGTCACTGATGTTGGATCAAGAGAGGAAAGACACAAAAGAAGTCTTTGTTCCAGCAAGGGGTTCACTGGAAATGGCACATATCATCTGGGGAGAATTTCACAGCTGCCAACGTGTGCCACTGCGACGTGTATCTTCATAAGTTGCTTTTCATGAAGGCAAACTGAAGGCCACACAACAGCAAAACTGAACAAACTGTAATTGGAGCAGCCTCTATTTGATATTGAGCATTTAATCGCAGATCATTAATGCAGTGCCATTTAAAAAGCCTCAGCATCCCCAGAATATAGAGAAGGTGACATTTAAAAAGCCCCCAGTTCTCCGTCGACACCAAATATTTCGCCAGTTACTCAAATTAATTCACTGATGACTTGCCTTTGGATACGAGCTGCACAACATAACAATACAGGAGAATTTTCTGGAATTATTATACACCAGGCAAGGTTATGCGAAAGCACCGTGGGCTTCTGTTTTTCTTAGCTGAAACTAAAGACTTCAAAATGACACTGCAGTAGTCTGTTTAATATTGGAGTGGGTGCATGTGTGCGTATATGTCTGCAACTTGATTGACATTCTCTATACAGTGGCACATCACTGAGCTTCGACCTCTAACTACATTATACAATATATTCAGCAATACCTCGTACATTGTAAGTATAACTTATGAATGCCCCCTCCATGCCAAGGCGCCTTAACAAAATGGCATGAGGTGTTGCTGTTATGAGTTTTGTACTGTTCCCGTCGTTCCTGTGACTATTTCATTTCTGTGCGCTGACCGCTGTTGACAGCACGAGGCATCAGGAAAGAGAAAGAGCCATCGTTTCCAACAGGGGAGGCGAGATCCCCCTCTCAACCTTTCATCATCCTCGCACCAGTGAATGGATCTGAGAGACAAAGTATTTCACACTGTCTGAGGTATGGGCATTAGAGACAGCATTTCATTAGGGCCTCCACAGACGATTCATTCTGTTGAAGTAAATTACAGAATATATAAATTAATGGGGATATGAATGATTGGTGTCAACGGGACTCCATACTCTCGTGCAGTGCTCTCAAAAAAAGGTTTAAAGGATGAGGCAGGTGTTATTTAATTATTTTTTTAATTGTAAACAATCCCATAAAAAGACAAAACCAACAATGCATTAGTCTGCAGGGGTGGAGCAGAGATTTTAAAAGTGTGGGGGTTCTAGGGGTGGGACGGGAGCATGAGAATACCATGCATTTCTATATTTTCTTCACCACCATGTGCAAATAATATTGAGTTCAAAATGTACATTGTCGCACCACACCCTTCACCCCGGAGACACTATATTCACCAGCATTCGACATGCCATAGTATTAAGCAATGATGTTAGACTTTTTAGTTTCTGTTTGGCTCAAAGACTGCGACAAAGTAGACAGCACGAGTTGACGTCTGAGAAAAGTAGTTTGTTTTTACAAAAACAACTAATATAACGTGTAGCAATCAGTACGTCAGTAATGTAAAGCATGTATGGATGTGTGGCAGTGTATGTGAAGCACAAATCACAAAACGAAAACACATGCGGTCACCATGCCCATCGAGGAAAACAACCCCCAGCCCATTTGTTCCTAAAGAACATTAGAAATGATCCGTATTGAAGATGTACATGGGTCACAAATCTATAATCTAATTTTTAAAAAATGCTAAGAAATGTATTAAAACACCTGGGCACTGTAGTTCTGAGCAAACTCAAATAGGAGTAAAAAGTGCATTTGTTGGGGACTACTTTCCGCTGCGAATTAATACACATTTGATGCTCTAGTGAATATTACAGCAGCAGAAGGGTGTATTTACTTTTGACTCAAAATAAACTACAGTGCCCATGTTCATCATGATGAAGGAACATTGTCATCCAGTGCACCTGTGTGGCTAACTGATGTGTTTTTAATTGGTTTTGGACAACAATGGAGCTCTACGACACAGAGGATATATCAGGCTTCGGCTACACAGCCAATTCTTGCTAGTAGCATCACTTCATTGCTGGTTTTAGTCTTTTCATGGGATTTGTTGACAAAAAAAAAAGTGTCGCTAGCCTTATCCTTCAATAATATAAAAAAAATGTATAGAACATAAAAATGTATAATGGTAAATGTGCATGATTGTGAACACAAACACACACTTTCTACACAAGCAGCCACGGCGACAAAACAAAGGGGTGTGAATCCATTAACCTCTATTATCAGAAAACTTTTCCAGTCATCAATTCTCCTTCTCCATGATGCTGGATGAGAATGAGCTGTGTTCTCCCTATTAGCTTCTTGTAATTATGACACAGAACAAAAACAAAAACAAAACACACAAAAGCTGAAGCAAGCCAAAGCATTAAAATTAATTCACGGCACCTGCTTCCAAAGACATTGAGCCTCCAATGGCTTTCTGGTGAGGATTAAGTAGAATTGATGGCAACACATGGAAGAAAGAACAAAAAATACAACGAAACAACATACATACATACACATTCCACAAAACCCATTTGCTTGATTTACTGGGCCCTTGCAGAAAACCTTTCGACAAGGTTTAATTAGCGTGCATTTTACACCGTTTTTCATGTTTAAAAGGTGATGAATTGTATAATTAAAGGGCTCACAATGTAAATCAATGGGGCAGAAAGAGAGAAGGTAATTAAACAGAGCCCTGGCTGGCATCATAATGTTGCAACTTTCATGGGAGACAAGACACCCCCCAGTGCCCAAACACTTGTTGACTGTATTAATGAAGGAATGTCGACACACAAAGACACCTCTTGAAAGGGAAACCGTATGTGCAGCTTTTTTTTAATCAGGTTAATATAAAGAAGTATATATCAGTAAATAAATAACATGCTACTCCGTCATAGACCCATTCTGTTTTGTGGAAAGGATTTCATTGACAGTTTCTCTTGGTATAAAGGGTCTAAATTAGTCCAGAAAAATGGCAACTCCACTTGTGTCTCGACCTGTAAATTTTCAATGACAGAGCTGCATGTTTGCTGTCTTTGCAGCCCGTAGAGAGGCAAGGAAATGCTCTAAAAACAAGTAAATATTAGTATTTTACTACTTGGCTCATTCCCCATCCTGCATGATGAGAAAATGTCAGGATTCTGCACCGTCCTGCTGGGCTGGTGTTTCCATCCTTAAACTGCATCTCCCTTTCAAATCAAGCTTGCGTTTTCTCTATTCTCCCTGGATTTATGACATTTTAGAGCTATGAAAAGCTGCAAATGCTGATGTGACAGACCTCATTTGCAGTCTCAGTCCCAGTGCTCAACAGACTCAAAGCCTTAGGTGTTCTGCTACTTGAGCAGCCAAAGATAAAGCTCTTTTTTTTTTGGCCAACCATCCCAGAGTTTCTTGGGATTGCCAGGGCTGGCGGCGGGGCTGCAGATGTGTGGTAATTGAGTTTGGAATGGGCTGTTTGAGGTGGAGCTGCCGCTATGCAGCTCAGTCATAGCTATCCTCCCAATTTTCTCTCTTTAAGGAGTTCTCGCCCCGGGGAGTGTGCAAGTGAGTGGACTATAGCTGACTGTTACTGTTGCGTGGAGTTACAGATGACACAGGCTCTACTCTCATTGAGGCACTCCCGCCCACACCCTGTTCTCACATACTGTATTGTAGCCTACTGTGCTAACAAGATTAACCACTGACTTACGTTCAGACATCCTTATAGTTTCCTCCTTTGGCACTTTTCACCATAGTATGAATGATAAGTTCCCCTTCTTTTGCTAATCTAAAGCACAGTGGGGATGATGTTTTCTCTCTTTGGGACTTGGGATGAAATGGGGGTTAATTCTGGTTTAAAACTTTCCTTTTATTTCCATAGTTTTGGTCAAAGTTTGCCTTGACTAAGATCAAATTGTATTCACCAAAATAATGTGCAAGACAAAATAAAACTGAAAGTGCAAGAAACAAGAACAGTCAACCCGGCAGGTGGTAAACAGTCTAGCTGGTAATCCAAACCGCTTTATTTGGATGTCAGGAATTTGGTCTATAAACCGACTATATCGTATATAAATAATACCCAATAAACCAGAATTACCCATTATGCCACTTTAACATTGAGGTTAGCTAAAAAGATGTCAAAAAACATTTGTGCCATTAAAAAACAAGTGTAAAAAAGTACTAGGCAGTGTGTTGGTAGGTGGATTTTGTTACTGTTGGAGAGAGCCGGGCTAGCTGTTTGCCCCTGTTTTCAGTCTTTGTGCAAAGCTAAGCGCTAACCAGCTGCTCGTAGTAGCTTCATGTTTACCATACAGACTTGAAAGTGGTATCAATCTTCTCATCTGACTCTTGGTAAGAAAGCAAATAAAAGCATTTCCCAAAAGTATTCCTTTTAGCTCTGACTGGTTTGACTGATATGGAAGCATGTAGCCCAAAGCTAGCCAAAAAACGGCATGTTGAAACTGATGTTAGAGACTATCCAACAGCTCTGACCTTACAATTCTGTACGGAGTGACTTCCACTGTGACAGGGCAGACAAATACCCAGCAACCCAGTTGACACAGTTGTATTCAAATACATAAATATTGAGAGATCTACATGTCGAGTGGCAACATTTCACTATTTCACACACACCTGCCTTATCATGAGCTTATACATAAATCTGCCACTGTGTGATGTCCATGATATGAGATTCCCACTAGCCACAAAATGACGATGGATATACAATACTAAACTATATTAGTGGCATCGTGGGTGGCTGTCACCCAATGTCAGAAAACAGCAGGTGAAGGCCACAAGACCACCTGGCACATGAAGCACAGCACCATGCATTAATCCATTTAGAGAGACAAACCAAAGTCTAAGTGAAGAGACTGACAAATACCAGCAGCTCTTATGAAAAAGGAAGACACATTAGCATTATCTGCCATTTCCCTCTCATTTATGCCAAATGTAGCTATAAGCTACGTCTATCTTCCTTTTATCTCTTGCTCTTTTTCATTTCACAGAGCCATAGCTTTGGTGTTGTGTGATGCAGGCAACCAAAAGGCCAAGTCCATTACCGAACAATATAAAGATTACACAGGGAAACACAAATGAAGCTACTTCCTAGCAAGAAGCTCACAGGAGGTCGGGTTGAAAGATTTGTCTGAGCGAATAAGGAGAAGACTGTTATAATTACCAGCAACCTGACTACATGAATAGATAAAACCTTTTTTTTTGAGAACAAAGAATAATGGGTGTTAGCTTACCTGTGAATATCTACAGGATAGCACAAAAAAGACTGATTTTCCTTACTAGTGTATACATTCTTTGATATATAAAACCTCAGCTTTGACTTTATACCTATACCACCCACCTTGTTATCGCGTTATATTCAGTGAGCCTTCACCCAGACACACACTGTATAACAGCTGGAAAAAACAGCACATTGCAGATGGTAACAGTAAACAGAAGACATCAAATAAGTTCCAAACTATTGAGTGTAACCAAAAAAGTAACTGTTTTGAATCAGAAAATGGAAAGTGTGTTTTCAGCATTAACTGTGTCAATTTTGGCAATCACTCACAGGTACAAAAAAGTAATTGGGTTCAGATTATTCTCCGAAAAGCAAACATAATTTGTCCCGCACTAAAAATCAACAGGGGCAAAGCTCAGAACTGTGTGCAAATTTGATTTCATGTGCTTCAGGGGAATTGAATAAGGCTGTTGATGGAAGTGCCGCAGAAGGGGACGGGGATGTGAGAGTAGCCAGACGCCGTTTCTTGGAGGGGTTACAATTTAGAGGGCGGAGCAGATGGACGTCCAACAATCAAACAGCTGTTGTAATCAATTCAGCGTGAGAGTTCATCATGAGTCCGTCTGAGAGGGAGAGTACAACTGGAAGACAGCAACAGAAAGAATCAGACTGAGGGCTTGCTGCACACAGATCAGGTTTTTTTATCTAAGTATATCAGTGCAGAATACCAGTGCGTGAAAATGTCTCCTACAATATATAATATCCAAATACTATATCATGTTTTAGTATAGATGAAACCCATAGAAGCACAAGATGATGTTCTCATATCGTGACGTAAGTCTGCTGGTTAGTCAACCACTTTGGTCCACACTGAAATACCTGAGCAAGTATTGCATTGCCATGACATGATTTGCAGTCTGCATGTTTTCTGAGAAAGACATCGCGATGATGTTCCGCATGCAGACTGTTGATCTTAGGCTGAATCGTTGAACTTTCACTTCACTTTGTGCACACAGTTTTGACATTCTGAAACAAAAAAGGCATGTGCCGCAGCATGTCTTTAGCCTCAACAAACATTCTTGTTTGGATAGCTCTGTTCGCAATAAAAAGAGCATACAAAAGTTCCAAATGAGTTTGCCTAAGTAGATCACTTGATTAAATAGGCTCGAAGAATCATCTTCACAGGAGCTGTGTAATTTAAATCTCCCATTTACAGAATCACTATCTGCTATCTGCTTTACATCTTGCTGTAACTTAAACCATAAGACTGACGAGGAATAAAGTGATGGCTGCTGTGTGTTATGTTTGGTTAATCCCTCTTTGCTCAGGCTTTGCTCTTTCAGTGTCCTTTCCATCTCCTTGCTCTTTACATCTTTCCTGTGTACCTCACCGGCTCTGTGCTTGTAGACTTTTATTCACTGGCTAAACCATTGTTCTGCAAGTCCACGTTGCTGCTGAAGGGTAAAGCACTATCGCATTTCCATCTGGATAGAATTCAATGGACCTTTCTCTGAATGTGCTCCTGTGGTGGACACAGGAGCACATAAAATACTGTATGGCCACTGTTGAGAGAGTTTTTATCACCAGTCAGACAAGAAAGAAGTTGGCTGCACAGTTTTGACTATATAACACATTGTCTAGAATCTCCAGGGTAACACTGACCTTTAGGAAGGAAGAGTTAAACAGACCAAAATAACCATTCCATTACTCTGATTAATTGATTTTGAATGCTTTCAGGGAATTGGCTAGAGGGGTGAATGGGGCTTTGTGCTGGCAAAAAGCACTCAGATGATTAGAGTTAAAGCCAAGAAAATGGTTTCTTGTACATTGATGAAAGAAAGGTCCATATGTCATGACTCTTGGAAAGCTACATACATGTTTTAATAATTGTTCATTTTTACATACAGCACCAATATAGCTATGGATTCACAATATGTGGCATACATATAGCAACTGTAAGTACCACCTAGCTATAACCATATTGCAGTAGAAGGTCTTGAATAGAACGCATATGCAAAGTACAAAATATAGCTGCTGTATGTAACCCTGTAATTTAACCCCATGGTGCAACTTTAGCACACACACACACACAGCGGTCACGTAGTAACATGTTGTAAGTCCATGTAAGACATAGCAGCAAGGCATGTTTTTTATGGATTAAAGAGAGATTGCAAGGGCTCATTAAATCAGTCTTCACCCTTTCAGAAAGTCGACAGTGCTGCTCATTAAGATGGAGTCTAGCCTCCTACCTGTGGAGCCAGGACAACTCCTGAGGAGACCCATAAAGAACTGGATGGCGACAGCAAAGAGAGCAAACGGATTCGACATGATGACAGAGGAGCAAGTGTGGGACAGACAGAACGGGAGGATCGGAGAGAAAGAGAGACTCTTGCGCACGGGTAAAGGAATGAACAAACAAGAAGACTGATGTCTTCAGTTACCGTTGCTTTATAGATGATATTCAAAGCGTGGCCCTGCATTTATCACACCACTGCCGCTGTGGTGCTGTCACTACGACACATCAGGTAATGGCGGTAGGGGTGGTAGTGTGTGTGTGTGGGGGGGTGCGTTAGCATAAAGGTATGTGGGGCGACAACTGGGAATGGATAAAAGGAGGGGGAGTGAATGAATGAGCAACTGTGTGTTCATGCGCTGGCAAATGACAAACAATGAATTGTGAAGAAAGAGGGATGGCTACAGTAAAGGGAATAAGGAGAGAGAGAGAGTCTCCGTTGTTAGGCTACCTTCCCTCTGCCATACTCTCCTATCCTTTCTTGCTGCAGAAGATTATAAAGTCTGCCAACTCACTGATACGTGAGAGATTCTATTAATTTACACTTTGGACTGTGGCAACTCAGCCTGTCGATTTTTTTTAGTTCTCTGGAGGATTCAGGCAGGAGCCCAGAGACAAGGCGTCAGAAGTGGGAATGAGAATGGCACCTGCTGGGAAAGGTGAAAAGCAGCTCGCTCCACCAGGGTGGGATGACACAGGTGAAGCAGGAGAGTTGCTGTAAATATCAGTGTCTGCATCAGAGCTAGCACTGTAGCTAGTGAGTGTCGTGCATAGATGCTCTCATTATGGTATCGCGATGAGTCATGCTGTTCAAATGGGCTGTCACTTGCACTGAAGCTCAGGGACTCGGAGACAATGATCAAACACTAGTGATTAGCATTAAAGATGTAGCTGTTTCAGAACTGTCTAGACCTGCAGTGGAGGGCTAACAGTCTCATGCTGGGCTGGCAGACCTTACTGTCATGCAAGTGATAAGATTGTTCAGGTAATAAATCTGGGTTTATGATTTTTCTGTTTTGAGCAGGGAAAAAAAGCTAAATAAATAAAAGGAGGAGATGTCGATCTCTTTGAGATGTGTTACTGTGGTATGAATAAAAACATGTTGTAAAAATCCAGGTTTTACAGCAGCCAGCTTGCCATACAACTCTCATTAAACAGTCACTTGATTTTATGAGGAGTTTTATCCATCCCTCTGAGGTACCACTGAGGTGCCATTGATGTGGAATATATTGCTGTCTCATAAGATGTTAATGTGCCTTCTAGCTTTGGTTTGCTGCTTGAAATACTGTATATTTGCTTAATTGATCCAATCAACAAGGCATGCTCCCATCAGAAGAGCTCTGGAGGGAACCCTCTGACAGTTTAGATTTGATTGACTGAACCTTTTTCTTCTATTGACTGTAACTGAAGCAATGCAGCTCACATGGGGAGTCTCACTGGATTTACAGCTGCAGTTAGACATATTCTGCAAACATGAGATCGTCGTATGCTGTCACTCAACCAAGAAGCGATATGTCGTGCTCATATCAAACAGCAGAGGGGTTCACAGACAAGAAATGCTCTCCTCCCTGCTTCTCTGCATGACGTACTGTAGGTTGCAGACCCCATTTGATTCTCCACTCTGTGACGCCATGATTGGCTGTGAACTCTGCCATACATGACTTCAAGCAATTATTATTCTACAGCTTTTGCACATTCCTCACGGTTAAGCCTCCAAGACACAATGCATCACCTTCACATGCAAAACAACACAACATATGCAGAATACATCAATTTTGCAGTCGCATCTGCTGCATGGTTATATCAGCTGTGACTGTTTGGATATCCGTGTGGCTCAGTTTGAATAACATTGTCTTTAATTTCGTCCTCGATAAACTGACACATGCAGTGGTTTACATACAGCCTGCTGATGTGTCTCTGGACCTTGTAGTGACAATGTGTGAGCAGTGAAATGTGGCCCATCGTGTACTGTTCCTGGAGACGGGGCATGCATGTCCAGACCAGTTTATCACAGTGAGGACAGCTGTAGCTCCCCATCACACTGTGGGGTCACTGGTGGCAGCATGAAATTACAGAATGATAATTTATTTCCATTCTTAGCTCGCTAGTTTGTTAATGATGGATACATAACAGACAAAGCAGCTAACAATAGCAGAAACAAAACAAGCTCATATAACATTATTATTAATTATAAACTAACCGGTCGAACAGTTACCAGCAAGCCTGTTAAGTTAATAATCGTCGTCCGGGTATCCATTAATTTCCATACAGTATGAAAATCAATCAATCAAGATCACGGCGACTTCACACTCCAATTGGTTGAGTGTGCAGAGGTGATTTGAACTTCTCTCTTAAACTGTTAAATTCATCGCACAATTACTTCCATCAGTTTTGACAACCGAACGCACATGTGCAACTGTGACGTAGATTTCTTTATTATTCCTCAGCAGGACTTGAACTGTATGTCTTGTGCCCTGAGTTAAACATGCATGAATGAGGTTTGACACCATCTTCCTGGTGAACAAACATTTTTCATGTCAAACCTACTTATTGGCCATCCATTTCTCTTGGTAGAGACACACGAAACAGTGTATGGAACAACCAGACCCGCTGGCTGTCTCCTGAATGATGCTGAATTTATCCTGTTTATTCACCGCGCTTACCTTGTGCATAATATGCATTTCTAATGAAGGTGTACCAAGACCCACTTCTGGCTGTGATCAGGGAACAAACCCTCAGGGAACAACAGCTGACAGTGAGAGGAGGAAAACGATGTTTGGATTTGGAGACACATTCAGTGGAGATGCATATAGATCACATCTGAGAGAGAAACAATCATGGGCTTACACATATGCACACGTACACACCACTCTCCTTATTCTATCTAATCTGTTAAATTGTTTTGCATTTCACGCTTTAGATTCACATACACCTGGCCAGCATCCAACTCAATACGGCTGCAGTGTATTTTAAACTGTGACCAAAACCAACCGCCTCCCTCTTCCTCACTACCACCTGTGTATCTTGTCTTGTGTGTGCCTGACGGTGTAGTAACAGACAGATGTATGTGTATGTGTATGAGAGTCACATAAATTTGCTCCCTCTTCGGACCAGTTGCTGCTACCTTCTCCGCCCTGACAGCTCCATAGATTAAGCCTCGAGAGGCAAAAAGTGCTGTTAAATATTCCACATGACCCATCTCCGCTGCCTGGGCCACACCAAATGGAGACAGTTGCTCAGCTGCTGCCACCAAAATGGAGAAAAATGTGTTCAAGCTGTGTGCAGTAACTTCTGTGGGCAATTAAAGTAATAAAAAATGTCTCTTGCATCTCCACATAGAATAGGTAATTTCAAAGCTCTCAAAAGGAAATACATTATTCAACTAGGACTAACCAAAGCTATGGCTGTATACAGTATTTATCAATCTGTTTTAAGCTCCTGTTACAACAGTATTTAAAGCAACAAATGGGAAATAACTTTGACACAAATTTGCGCTGTTCACCAATAACAAACCGTCTTGACAGTGTCAACCTTTGAGGGAACAGAGAGTCCAAGATGGTTATAGTTAACAGACAGTTAAGAGACAGGATTTGATGGTACAAACACGTCTTTTGACTGTGTTAACCTATTGTCCCGTTAGCAACTGAGCGAACCAACTAGCTAGCTGGCTCAGAGAACTGTCCACCTTTTCATTAACTCTTGATTAAAAAAAATGATGTCCAATCCTTAAGAACAAAATGCCACCAAGGGAGCAGAAAGAAGCTTGGAGAGCTACTGTGATCATGGTAGAGTGTTGCAGGAATTAGTCCTAAAACCCAGGAACTTTTGTTTGCCGCAGAGTTTATTTTCTGCAATAATCCAAAATCTAATAGAAAAATCCCACTGGGAACCAGGACGATGCCAACCTCTGGGTTGGCCTAGAAAAATACATCATGCCTTGTGACTGACTGGTACTAGCATGTTACCTACTTGCTAGTGAGATAATAGATAGCTACAGTAGTTTGCCACCTAGCCCTGCAAGTACTACGTAACCAAGACTCTAGCCTATTTCACAAGGATGCAGAGATGAACTTCACTGTCCCACCTTCAGGTGTGACTGGGACTTTAAGATTTTTCTGCGTAATTACCTCAATATAGCCAGTAAGATGATCATTGATTTATGTTTTTTATCAACAAATAAATGCTTAAATCTAGTGCCTGTTCCTCCATTAAGAAAAAGTCATGGGATATTTTTGTCTGTTAACATCAAGATGAACTGAATGCCAGACTGTTTCTTATACTCTTGATATTATGTTACACCAGGGGTCTGCAACATTTTAACGTCAAGAGCTACAGTACTTAAATTAAATCTGTCAAGAGCTACTTTTTTCCCCCCTCTTGATTTTAGTAGAAACATACTTGATGACATTACATACTCAACCTTCAAAAACACTTTCCTCTCTTCTTCTCTCCTCTGCTCTCCTCTCAATAAAAGATAAAAAGCAGGCAAGGGAAGGTCATAACAAACCTTTAATCAGTATAGGACTTCTGATATGAACATGAAACGCGTATATTTAACTTTTAAATGTGTTCACATGAGTGTAAATCACACTGCATACAGTCTACCCTCTCTTCCTTACTCTTAAAAATGTAAAAAGCTGGCAATTTTACTAATGACCTGTGAGCTCAGTGTATGAATAATATTTAAAATGAACAGAGATATTTCCCGAAGGTTCGGAGAAAACACAAAGTGGAATTTTATTGCAAGTATGTCAGGCTTTTATTTATGGAGGAGATGTAATCTCAAATAACTGTCTTTCTGATGTGGTACATGCAAGTGGATGGAGAGAAGATGCTAACTAATGTTAGTGAGCCAGTTTAACCACTGTGCTCCATTTGTTCTGTGTTGGTATTACAGGTTACTGTATGCTGATATCGACTAAAATGAAGCCAAACTTTGAATCTTTGTGATGCGTTCAAAGACTGAAAGAGTTTTTATATGATTTTGGAGAAGATTACAATGTGGAATGATTTGCAGAATGGGTGAAATCTTAAACTATCCTTTGGTCACAGCCCTGGAGTTTTGGTAGTTTTGCACAGACACTGGTGAGGAAACACCTGGCTCACACTATTAGTGCAAATTTATGGTTGTCTAATGATCATTTTCAAGGTTTATCAGGCCCAATGATCAATGTTTTAGTGATCCGTTTGACATCCATTCAGAGTTTCAGAGTTTTATTGGACAGGTGTGCAGAGTCTCTTTCATGATCCCTGCAGCTGATAAAGTATATATATACTGTATCTAGTGTCCATATCCATATACAATGTAAACTATCATGATGTGGCAATGAGTATTCTTCCTTTTTGCTTTTGCGAACTGCTAGTACTACACATGAACATGGATTATGTCTTTTTAAAAAAGAATACCGTCGTCCAAAGCAGAGTACACAACGGAAATCTTGAGAATGTGGTGCATGGGCGTTAAAGGGTTAATGGTATTTAAGGTACTCACATTTTTTATTTACCCAGCCACAATCAGTGGGAGGGAGAGGTTAGAGGAGTCCTCAGTCCAGGACTTTGCTAGAGAGACCAAGAATATGTATTGAAACATTAGTGGCTTCAAGTAGAGTTAAGAATGCATGCGGCATCCAATTCACTACTTATACACTAGTTTGGTTTCATGGTGAGTTGGGTGTCTTTGCTGTAAGAGAAGATGGACATCATCCTGGAGAGGGTTATATTTCAAGACATACCTAGAGGGAGGGAACACAACGTGCCTGTGTTGTAAATGCCTCCACATGCAACTAAACCACTTTTCTTTTGCCGTTTTTTTCTCTCTGCCTTTATCTCTTCGACTTTTAGGCTCAGTGTGGAGTGTGGTATGTTACATATTGCCTGCACCCTCATCTGACGCAGACTGCTGAAAAATAAAAAAACTGTATATATATATAAGTCTGGAATCTCATCTAGCATGAACGATGAGGCCTGGGATAAAGAATCGAAAGGTAAGCAGGTGGCTTTGTACTGTGTGTAGGTGTACCAATAAGAGTGTTCAGGTGGTGTGTAGATGTGTGTGTGTGTGTGTGTGTGTATATATAAGGTGGTAAATTGTAACATGAGTTTTTTTCTCTTTAGAATGGCAGAGCCAGAGCAGCAGCTCTCATCAGAGGGTTGTATATGTGGCAGCGTAATGGGGTCACAGTAGATGTGCAGGACAGACAGGGGCTCTATTTCACAGGCTGAGAGATGGAATGTGCAAGGCGGTAGCTGGAGCAGGCCGCAGAAGGGTCTGAATAATGAATTTTCTCTCTCCGACCTGCCCCCCCCCCTCCAACCGCCACAAAACTCTGCTTGGATATTAAAAGATGTCATAGACCCTGCAGTGTCACAGCAGAGCCAGTGGTCACGATACAGGGACAGTGTATAGGAGACGTGTGCAGAAATGAGAGGGGACATGCAGGTGAAGACTGACACAATGATATGATAGTGTTTCAGCGTTTGCTTGCCAAACACACAGCGAGTTCTGATTTGTGCAATTATGGTAGTTCTTTCCAGATGGGGAATGACAGGATGGGCCTTGTTTGTAGAGGACAACGTGCTGGAGGAAATTCCTGAGAATTGGTTGGACGAGGGCCTGAGAGTAGCTGGAGCAGCATGCCGTGTCTACCAGCTGAGTCCGTGCGATGACAAACTCTGCTTCCCTTCTTTCAGGTGACTACCGAGGAGTATTACTAAGCAGATTAGATACAGAAACACTGTTCGACAACGTTGAATTTTTTTACCTGAGGGGGATCTGTTCAGCAGTTCTCCCCGAATAAGCACAAAAATGACACTCCTGCTCAGTGCCTAGCCCACTGCAGTTTATTAGAAACATGAGCCCTGGATTTTTGTTAGGAGGTGACACAGCCATGGCAAACGTATTTGTTGTTAAGTGGGCATGAATTAATAATTCCACACAAGCTTCAGAGCATAAAAACAAATTAGGTCTCGAAAGAAAACATACGGCGGCACATTATTTTAATTAAAGTGTTTGCCTAACGATGATAAGAACATCCACGGGTCCTGTAGCCGGCAGGTTCTACGGAGTCTGTCTGAAGAGAAGATACGAACGTCCGTGCGCTCTTTCTTTTTCATCATCCGGTTTCATTAGAACTTAGATAATTGCTGTATGTGTGTGTAGAAGTGTGTGTGTGTGTGTGTGTGTGTGTGTGTGTGTGTGTGTGTAAGTTTGTGTTTGTGAGTGATAAGGACGGGCAAGGTGGATGGGGACAAGCAAGAAAGTGACTTTAAGGCTGTGCCACATCATTAGTATACCAGCTCACTTGGTAGAGCATGGCTGGCACCCTACATTATTAACTGACATGCTGAGACACTAGTGGAGGTTTGGTGTGTACAGGACAGACATCACTTCCTGTCACCGTACTACAAGGTGAACACAGGCAGCACAGTCTGATTACCTATTCAAAGCATCGCCAACTCAGCCAATCAACCGAGACGCTGTCGAGACACAACTGATACAGACATGGTGGCTTGTGAGTACACAGTGGTCCTCAGTTCAGCTAGCTCGCTTCTTTGGTCGCTTTTTTCTCATCCTTGTTTTTCTTTTGTTTTGACATACCAGCGGCCCCTGTAGATGGCACATGGCCATGGTATAAGTGCTCCTCTTCTCTGACAGAACAAATTAAGCTGAGATGACAGACGAAAGGCCAAATGGCTCCTGAATGGCACAATGGAAAGTGCTGTTAATGAAAGTCCCTTGTTGTGAAAATGGGGTTTCACTGGAACCTCGGTGGCGACGAAAACCTGCCATGAATATGCAATGCCTCAGTCAGCCAAGCTTATTTAGCATACTAACAGGATACAGCTCGCTGCTGCGCTCGATAAGGGCTAATGTTTTGTGGAAGTTGTAAACTGTACAAATGTGCAATAGCCTTTTAAGTTTTAAAGACAGGGTGTAATGTGGATCTGTTGCTTCATTCATGAACTGACGTGAGGAGTTGGAGTAGACTTTTTTTTTGCACAGTATATTAACCAGCTACTTAAAATGAGAGCTGCAATTAAAAGGCTGACAGCTTTATTAACACATGCAGAGAAGTGGAGTACTTGATTACCAGAGAGCAGCTGATTTACATTCTTGTATGCATGCGCATGTGTGTGTGTATGTGTGTGTGTGCGTGTAGCCCACCCTGCTCTTGTGACGCACTGGAACTGTTTTCCCAGGACACATCAGCTGAAGCTGTCAACAGCTGTAATAGTATTTTCTACCTGTCTTGAAAAAACTTTTCCTTGTTTACTGAATTGACAGTTATTTGCAGTGAGTGAGGCCAGCTTATAAGACCTTGTTTACTCTTCCTTGACTCTTTCTGTGTGCAGATCTCCCCACTGAGAGACATTTCTTTCAGCATCCCATAATAATGGGACTAAATAACTCAAAATCTAGCTTTCCCTTCAACGATGGCAGGAATAATCCATGTAATTCACTGTGAAATTTGATTTGTGGCGACAATACCAAACTGAGATAAGATAGTATTGTAATTGTCTTGTGCTGACAGTCAGGGCAGAGTGAGGCGGAAACATGCACACACACACACACACACACACACACACACACACACACACACACCTCTGAGGAAATACTTATGGCTGTTGGCAGGATGGCAGGTTCTGCATACAAGGCGACATCAGACTGGTTTTCAGTTAGTGACCATTTTGACATCATTGCAACTGTGAAACTGCCATTTTAGGTGCACAAGCACTAAAACATTAAAGGGAAATTCCGGTATTTTCAAACCTGGTCCCTGTTTTTACAAATTTTGCGGTCTAAATGACTAATAGTTACTAAATGTTTAGGAATTGATCCAGTAGCTTGCCTCAGCCGACAGCTGTGAACGGACTGCAATGACTGCAACTGCGCCCGTGAAAAGTAAGTCCAATAAAGGTGCTTGTGTATGACAACATTATGGAAAGGATCCCTACAGAGACAGGCCTTTTAGATCCTTTTTTTGTCTCGCTCAAGCAGAAGTATTGCTTTGAAATGTGGCGAGAGGTGAGTTGTTGCAGGAAGACAACAGCGTTTCTGGTTAAATTTGTAAAACTAGGGCCCAGGTTTAAAAATACTGGAATTTCCCTTGTAAAACACTTTGCTTTCAACACATCTTTGTGAGATTGCGAGGTGCAGAACCGAACACACAAAGGAGTTCGACAGCTACTTTGAGTTCCCTCTTCTCATTAATGTCTAAATCGTATAGCTGGTGGGCTGGGGTGTGTGGAGCTTGGCAGGGCCCTGCTCTTTGGGACTCACCAGCATCACTTGGACAGATGGTGGGAGGAAGCAGCTGTGACTAAGGGATATACAGATATGTAGAAGAGCTAGCTACAGCCACAGTGCTGTGGCAATGACACAACCTCAAGATGGAGGTTGAGAGCAAAGTAAGTAAGGAAAAGAGAAAGAGAGAAAGCCCGGTAGCTCCACTGTGTCTCGTTGGGCTCAAACTGCTGTCTACATCCCTGATGTGAAAAAAAACTTGCCAACTATCCATCCCACACAGACGCGGTGCCAAGCTTCAATCACTCACCTCCACTTTCTTCCCATTTCATTCAGGTCTTCAGAGCCCCCGAACCAATTCAATAACTTCCTCCCAAAAACTACCTTAACTAGCTTCCTCTGATATCTCCAAGCACCAAAAATATAGTCCAGGAAAACTTTAGGCTCTTTCCTCATCCCGGTTGATGTGCTGTTTGGCAGGAGGAATGCATAAGAATGAGCGGTTAGCAGCGTTTGGAGTCCAACTAGGGGGCCTAGCCTGAGAAATGAGCTGGCATTTACATACAGGCAGACACAGAGTGATGGAGTCACTCTGAGGGGTACTGAGGGAAATTGTCATCGCTTTTCTTGGGGGGGGGGGTAAATCATGGCACTGAGGGCTAAGGCACAAGGCTGCCTTCTGAGCCTGGGACTGCTGAGCACAATATTAACATTACTGCGTTGGCATGTTATTTTGTTATCTGTTGCCCTCACTTTTCTTCTCACTCCACTTTCGATCAAATTGAGGCTTCTTGTAAATTTTGTGAATTTTCCTCACTTCCTCAGAGCAGGAAAAAACATACTGCATGTGTGTTTATCCTCAGGTATTCTGTTTGATTCAAAGGTAAGATGCACTTTCAGCTATTGCTGCTAAACAGAAGGCAAAACAGAATAAAGCCACATGTCCTCCAACGTTTTCCCTGCGCTCTCAACAACACATATCTCTTCTTTAATTTCAATCCTTTCTCTTTGTCAGGAGCATAGCAGATGTTCCTCACCAAAATATCTTCAGTTCTTTTGGGGCCTTTTAAGGACGACAGCGTGAGTTGTTCTGCTTGAAAAACAGCCATTTCTAATTAAGCATGGCTTCCAAATGAAGGGGTAAACAGAAAAGGCTCCAAATGGTTGTCATTAGGGGCTCATGTTGGAGCACACAGGTTAGGCCCCCACTCTCATTAAACAGGGTCTGTTCTCCAAAAAATCAGACAAAACAACCCAAAGCGTACATGTGCCAGTGTGCGTATGTGTGAGCATTTATGCATACATGGATGTGTGTTTTTTTGTGTTTATGAGCTTGTATGTGTATGGGCCTGCCTGAGAGAACAGGCTGAATCCCATTTACAGTCCACGGGGTCACTTATTGACTGAATCAAACCCCCTGACAGGGCCCAGACGGAATGGAAGCTTAACAAGATTACTGTTATATATAGCAGCGGTAATGGGAACCTCTCTGGAGATTCTGGTGCTGCTGATTTGTGCCCTGCTACCCAGATTTGAGCAGAAATGTCTAACATTCTGCACACAGCCTCTCTCCACCGGGAAACTCCTGATGCATTACAGCTGCAACGGATCAATCAATCTACCTACTCCCAACTCTCCCATCTCTCCACCTGCTGCCTGCCAGGACAGTGATTCCTCAGAGGGCTGTGCCTGGGGCTACACTGTCTGAGCCTGTACTGCCCATGCATGCTTGTCCACCTCCACCACCAGTTAGAGAAATCACTGGTAGAATCGGCACCTGTCTGGCACATTCTGCTGTCCCTTCTGTGCATACATTCAGCGTCTAAATCCAATTGTGCAACAGATTGTCGCTCTCTAGCGCGCAGCTAGTCAAGTCAGTTTAAGGCAGAGGAGCTAAGGATTGAAGGCGGTGGGAGAAAAGAGGTTCGTATTAGAAAATGCGGTGCCGCCACACTTGTTTTGATTAATGGACCTCTCTCTGCCTGTGAGTGACGAATTATCAGAAGGCTGGATGGCTCGTTCATCACTGTCAGCCGAGGCCTGCTAGTGTGGCGTCTTCAGTCCACCAGCCAGTCTCGCTACCATCTCGCCCTTATCGCTCCCACCTGGTCCTGGAGATTTGCAGGAGAAGAAAGAGAGGAGACTGGATGAAGAGGCAAAAGGCCCCAGGGAGCGCAGCGGAGACATTGAGGTTTGGTGGCGACGGTGTTCAGTCACCATCCAGGCATTAGAGAAATGGACGCCGCACTTATCCTGAGATTTACTGTATGTTTGCTCAGATAATCCAACGGTAAATGCCTACAAGCAGGCACGATCATCCACCAAACCATTACCACATGATTGAAGTTAATTTGGAGAAAGGAAAGGAGGGGGGTGATAAGAGTCTTCGTGTTGAACAACTGAATGGCAGATAGTAGAATTTTGTTTTGTATCTCAGCCCAAGGCTCTGCCTGGCCTCTAATTAAGCAGGTAAAGAGCGCTTTAGCAACGGGAATCTTATCTTTGCTTTTGCCAGACGACAGATAGCGTTCAGAGGCACAAACACTAATTAATTACCAAGAGTGTACTTCACTGAGAGAAGGCGTCTCTGCTGGTGCCTGTTGTGATGGGCATTACAGAGATACAGATGGAGACAGAAGATACACACATCGACACACACACACACACCATAAAATAAGCAAAACTGTCATTTCCATTTTTTACGGTCTGTCTCCTTTTTCATATTCACTTTCTCTCCGTCTGGCTCTTGCACCCACTCCCACCTGGACAGGGGAGGGAAGGTAAAGTAGTTGTTTTTCAAGTGAGGTACTATCCTTTGACACAGACAGCAGATCAAGCTGAGCTGGTGATGGATGGGAAGTGGACAGCTGTCGACAAGCAGGAGGACGGTGGAGCCGCGAGCACCCGACGGAGACACACCTAATTCCCAGGTCTTATTTTGTCAATAAACAGCAGCCAGTGGCACTCAATTAGAGGACTTTATTGACTATGCTGCCTGGCCTGTGTCAGATGTCAGCTGGTGACACAGCGTGATGTCCGACACAGACACTTTCTCTGAGATTACAGAAAATAGAAAAATCAAAAGAAGATTGCAGAAGGAGAGAAAACAAATAAAGGAGAGAAAGCTGAGGGAGGATTTGGAGAGAAGTACAGAGGGGAGAGAAAGACAGGGTGAGATTAGGAGAGATAAAATGTGGGCGAGTGAGGGCTACACTAGTCCTCAAAGCATTTTTCTCAATTGCTCAGGTTATTATGTTTTGTTGGGCCAGCTGAATGTGAGCTTAAGCAAAATGTAAAAATGTAAAAAATCAGATATGACAAATAGTAGCAGTAATTGGCAGGTTTCACTTTGTTGTCTTTCATGTTTATTCTTGCCACTAGACAAGTCAGGATAAGAAAAATATCCTCTCCCCCTCTCTTTCTTGTGAGTGAACAAATCCTCTAACCAGTGTTTGTTTTCAGTCGTCTCTCCTGCAGTATGTTGTCTTTTGTTTCACTTCAAACGCCACTGCATCATCTGTTTTTCTGGAGAGCTGGAAACAAACAGAACCACCAGCTTAGACGGCTTTCTGGAGTAATTGGTTTCGAGTCGTTCCTTGAAGTGGTTGCATTTTTTGACACAGTGATGCTTATTTTTTCAGCTATCTATTTACGGTCTTTTAAACAATCTTTTACTCTTTTTTACCTGCAGATAAACAATAAACATACTGGGCTACCTCAAATTTTTATTAATTTATCAGTGTTGGCATGAATTATGTATTTGAAAAAGCAGTAAGAAAGAAAGTTTGTAGTGAAGCCCACAGGTATGGCTCAAAGTGTTGAAGTTAAACTGGATTTGAGGATTGTCTCACACCAGCTAAGGAAAATAAGTAAATGTGGCTGGATTTTTATAGCTTGTGAAGTTTTATTCATTTTATTGAGGATAAAATTCATGGTCGAGCTGAGGTAGTGGTTACAGTCACTGTAACCCTATTTTTTCAGCTATCTATTTATGGTCTTTTAAACAATCTTTTACTCTTTTTTACCTGCAGATAAACAATAAACATACTGGTGGCACTGGAGCCTAAATCCTGGTGATTTTGAGCAAACAAGAACACATCAACCCTGTAAGACACACGTATAGTTGTTTAGAATTGGTGTGTTTATACGTTTTCATATCTTTGTAATTGCCTCATCTTTCTCTACATATCCAAACTATTTGGTTTCATTTTTGCAATGTTATGAAACTATTAATAAAGTACTTGAAGTGACATAACAGTAGACAAATTGGAGGACGGAGTTGAGGACTGTTTCTATTTTGTTCAAGTGGAGTAATCAGAGAACTGTGGCATTGAGAAGGGCTACCGTCTGAAACATAACCTACCAAAAAAAAAAAACTTTATGATTATAACCAAAGGAAAGTGGACCTGAACCTTTTCTCTGTATTGTAACCCTGTTATTTTGCAAAAGATAATAGGCTTGATGGTAATGAGGTTGACATTTCAAGCTTACTTCCTGGGAAAAAACAAAGAAAAAAAAAGGCCACAAGAAAAACATGTCATGCATTGGGTAAGGACTTAGTGTATAAAAGCCATTGTATATTTTTTTTAAATAGCCTGCAACAGTGTATATGTGATAGAGTTTTACAGTCACTTTAACATTTTAAAACATGCTAAAACATACAGAGAGTTTTATGGGCATGGTTGGATTAACCTGCGAGGATGGACTATGGCTGGATTTAAATAGGAAGAAGTCAGGGGCGCTGTGTTCTGCACCCTTTTTAAACCCATTTACTTGTATTAGATCAGGAGGATCTAGTGTTGAATTAGTGTGTATTGCATGGCTTTATTTGAATAATACTAAAAGGCTTAAAAAGTATAAACTAATAAATGAATTGCTCATTTTACATACTTAATAATAAATATTGAAAAATATATAGTGACAGCTGCCCAGTCCTTACGGGTGGTTACTCTCCCTCTCACTGGGTTCATCCACTCCTGTTTCTTGTTTTACCGCTGCATCTAGTAGCCTGTACTTATTACTGCTTGATGCGATTACTGCATAAAATGTGATGTTAGCAGTGGAGTATTGAGACTTTTGAAACTTTTTTGAGCTGATCTCGGTTTATGTTCCTGTGGAGAGCTATTATTATCTAAGGCTAGCTAAATCAGAACTGTTAGCCCCCTTGCTTTGGCCATGTAAAAACCTTTTGGATGCAGCTGTCGCTATACTTTTGTAAGCGTCCGCAAACTTTAATTGATCATGGAAGGAGAAGCATGATGAGCTATTCCTTGCAATTAAATGCATAAACAATGGAATCCAATGTAATAACACTGCAAATTCAGACTACCATAAACTGAATGAACTCAGTTTAAAAAAACCCCGAACATTATAATATACACCCAGCACTGTATTATAAGGTATGGTTTTATTAGGTCCCACTGTAGGATGATGCCTCTTACTCAAACGAAATTCCATATTTAATAATAGGGCTTCATTAAAGAAACATTTGTATTGTTTTTTAATTATTAGTATTAAAAATGCATTAATCACAATGAATGATAGGTAAGAGATAAAACATGATTATGTGTCCCAAAAATAATGGATGCTGCAGAGGCGGAGCCACTCCACTTCATCATTCCCTCCACTGACTTCATTATTTTTCATGTTGGGACTCGGGACATTGCACTTCTTGTGCTCATTTAATAGCCACTTACAAACTTCCAATTCTTTTCTCTAACTTCACAAGTTTTGGGTTTTATTGTGAGTTTAACAGTTTAGCCACTAAAACTGTGTAAAGCTGGAGGACTGTTGCTACAGTTACTTGAAGTCTACAGGCTGATAATATTGTTTTTTAACCGTTTTTAAACTGTTGACTGGAACTAATGTATATGTAATATTTATATGATTTTTAAAGGAACCCTGTTAGAAACAAGTATTTTCTTGAATTCTCAAAAAAATAATAGTTTAGTGAAACATTTTACAACTTGCACTAAAATACTGCATGTTAAGGAAACTTAAACTGGTTTGTAAGAATGACTATATGGTCACATTATAGGCTGGTGAAGCTCTAAAACACCCCACTATACAGTACCATGATGATGTTACACAGACCTTGACAATTTTGAAGACTCGCCCATTTTCTTTCTTTTAAAAAAAATCTCTCACAAGTGATGCAGGTGTTCTTCAGGGAACTCTACAGGGATCTAGTTGCTTCCATGATCTAATTATGATCATTAGCACACAGCGTGATGCTAAGCTGCACCTACACTGACACCCACCAGATGGTAATGCTCTGGATGTCAAAGCTGGGTAGTGGTTCTTAATCCCAGCAGGAGGCCTCTCAACCAGTGCAGAGTCTGGTAAAACGTCTGTAAAACCCCATTTCCCATCAGACAATATTTGTTTACATAAAATATACTGATAGTGGAGCATTAAAGGAAAAACTACATTGAAGTGGCCTCAAATTTTTATTAATTTATCAGTGTTGGCATGAATTATGTATTTGAAAAAGCAGTAAGAAAGAAAGTTTGTAGTGAAGCCCACAGGTATGGCTCAAAGTGTTGAAGTTAAACTGGATTTGAGGATTGTCTCACACCAGCTAAGTAAGATAAGTAAATGTGGCTGGATTTTTATAGCTTGTGAAGTTTTATTCATTTTATTGAGGATAAAATTCATGGTCGAGCTGAGGTAGTGGTTACAGTCACTGTACCTTCTCTGCAAGCACCGCTGCTCACAGAAGGCTTTAATGCCAATATTTTATTCCCAAATATTGTCACTGCATCTGAGTTAAGACAGAACAAAGCCCTCTGGCTTTGAAACTGGGTTCCAAACTGGGAGCAGTCCAGACATACAGGTTGGACTTGCATGGGGAGTAATTCTTTGAGAGTATTAGGCAAACAATTTAACTGCAAACCATGTGCCAAATTCACAAATGAGCATCCGCTGCAGCCAAGTGGACATTTGCTTGCCAAGCACAACTAATTATAGGGTGAGTTTGGCCAACATGTTCAAATGATTTATGATAATGAGAATGACAATAAACCCGCTACTGTCAAATGGTGGGTCTGACCATGGCATGTCAATTTCATCTGCCCTTTCTGTAACATGGTTGAAGACAGAGCAGTGGATATGGGAGGGTGCAGGATACTTTGCCTCAGCTCTAAAGTTCACACCTTTAACACCCACTCGAGAGTTTGTCTCTGGAGGCCTTTTGAATATAATACAACAGAATGTGACTCATGAGAAGTCGTGTCTACCTGATGTTTCCAAGAGTTTTGCTCATCTTCTCCGATAACCCTCTGCCAGTGCCACTCACAATATGAGTGGTAGAAGCACTGACAGAATACTTCCAATTACCAGCTGAAGAACGATACAAGAAAGAAAGACAAAAGCTGAGAAAGAAGAAGCAGAGAAAATGAGGAGAAACACCTGCTCTTAACCATTTAACACTGGAGTCCAGGAAGAATAGCTTTGATTGAAGCTAATGGGAAACTTATTTGCTATTATTACAAGCTAATTAAGTAATAAAGGGAGTCTGGGTGTGTCATAAATACAAGAGCAACTGAGCCATCAAGCAGCTAACATTCAAATAATACAGCATGTACTGCAGGTGTTTGGCGTATTAAATAAAAATATACCTGTGCCTGTAATAATAAGCAGCTGTCACTTTAACATGGAACAGCCAGTGTGACATGGCATTTGGGGCCAAACAATAGCTCTGGTAAGTCAATCAAGGAGGCAACAAGAGAGAGAGAAATAAAGAAAGAGGTTTTAAGAATTTCTTACAAGCTAATGCAGTAATTTAGAGACTAGTCGGAATCAGAAATACTTTATTGATCCCCGGGGGGAAATTGCAGTATGTGTTGGCACGGGGGCTGGAGGTGGGGGGAGATGGCTTGCAAGTTCCAAAAGAGGAGAAATGTGACTCCCAGTCAGCATCTGTAAGCCTACAATCAGGCTGGAGGCTGGAGGGTATGTGAACCCTGCGGCTTCACTGTAAGGATGGGACGTCTGGAGAGCTGCTGTGTGCAGCCACTGAGCTAAGCTAGCGTTAGCTGTTAGTGGTCAGTAAACACCTCCAAAACCACAATTTCCTGTTTTCTATTTCTACACGTGTTAGATATAGAAGATGTCATATGTGGGTGTGGAGGATTTGAAATTGTTTATTTGCACCCGAGCTGTGCTGAGTAACAAAGTAATGTAACAGATTACTTTTGCTGTTGAGTAATTACAACTAACAACTGCTGCTGACCCCTATCAAGAAGTCTTTGATGGGCACATTGTCCCTCTGATATGCTGTATATATGTGGCACTGAAGATTTCTTGGTTGTATGAGCAGGATGTGATGGAGAGAAGAGAAAAAGACCAGACTTTGTTGATTAGCCTGCACACTCAATAAGTAAAAGAGGGTAGAAAAACATAAGTGAAAAATTTAACTTTTAATCAACTTTTTATTCTGTTATGCTTGGTACATTGTGTTCATCAGAGTTATGATTTTTGTTTAGACATCATTTGAATGTAATAACGTCTTATTGTGTTATGTGAAATGCAAGAGATGGTGTTTTGAGTATTATTAGAAGATCGCACCTTTCTCTGCTGTTTTCTCACAGCGACAAAAGAAAAAGAGAGATGAGACTGCAAGGCGATGGGAAAACTTTATTACCAAATCAAAGCTCTAATAAAAGTTGCAGCATGGCGTGGTGAGTCTCATTCGTTCTGAAGGTGTAACATCCCAGAAATAGTTTCCAGTGTCCTCCAGTGTGGAAGGTAGTGCACCGAACTGGAACAAAGGAGGCGCCGGAGAGAAACATAGCTCCTGTATTTGATGGCTCAGGGTCACTGCAGGTAGTTATTAGGGATTTATGGATAACTATAGATGTATTGAATTAATTAATTTTTCACTGCAGTGCACATATTCCAAACCTTCTTTAGTCTGCTATCTACTCTCGTTGAACATAAATAGACCCTATCAATTATTTGCCCATATCTGTCTCTAGTGTTTATGTTTGTGTGGCCTCAGAGTCTAGAAGTATTTTGCTCGGCTGAACTTGTGACACAACCACTTTGCCTGCTGCAGAGCAATTGAAACACAATTGCCATGCTTTTCATTCCGCCATTGCAGTTTGTTTCCACTTCATTGTCAGGACGATGGGTCAAAGCTGTGTTGCAGATTAACTGTGCAAATAAATAAGAAAAGGCGAGCTAGCGGGAGCTTGGGTTGGGGCAAATCAATAGGGTCAAACGAGGATGGAAACCAACGAGACCGGGAGAGAGTGGAGGGAAAGAGTGAAGACGGAAGTGGAGAGAGCTGTAGGTAATCAAGTGAGCTATCCGCTGCATGTTAAACCCACAGGAACCGTTTTCCCCTCGAGGTAGTGATTGTTCAGGAGCACAGTGCGGGCTCATCTCTTTCGACTCAAGTCTGCATTAAGTGTCCCCACTGACCCTGCACGCAAGACCTGTGGGGGAGAAGAAGAAGCTTGGGAGTTGTGATGTATTGATTCACCTGCTCTGATTATTTTGCCTGCTCCTCTTAAGCTCATTTACTCACTGTAGAGGCAAGAAATAGCATTATCACATGCGAGGACTCCTTAAGTTGGGCTCCATCTCCAGCATCAGACTCTGATCAGTGTCTGCTGGCTTGATACATAACAGCTACTGATTGAACAAGTAGGATATTATTCTACTAAAGGACTGAGCTAGCCCTTTCATTCCTGCCCTTTTATAAACAGACAAACACACCCTATCCAAATGAAATTCAAATAAAGAGTCATTGGAATCCATGGAAATTGCATGAAATAACGGTGAAATGCAAAGAAAATTGCAATTACTCCTCTTTTCTTGCATAGCTCAAGTTGTTTTCCGCTTCGTTTCTCTCACATCTATGTGCCATGTTACAGCTTCATACAAACAAACTACACTGAGAAGCAGTAGAGCAAGAAGAGTGTCATTTCTGCAAAGCCCAGAGCAGTAGCATAAATTCAATTGAGGCGAAATTCTGTTTGTGGCCTAAAAACAATGAGATGGGGTTTATTAAGTGAAAATGGGGAAGCAGTGAGAGTGGAAAAGCTCTCCCAATTGCATTAGGACCGGATCTGTGAGAGCTGGTGCAATAATGGCACGGAAGGCCAGGTCACATTACAACAGAACGGTAAAAGGTTTAGTGGACAAGCAAAGCCTAGAGACAGCAGGGCGGGCTGACTGAGTGGCAAAACAAAAAATTATGAAAGATATTGGAAGTATAGAAAATGGAGTGAATGTGAAATAGAGGAAGAAACGGAGGAAGTTAGAAATGTTGTGTGTATTTGAACAGCAAAGTCATGTGGAAAAATGAGTGAGAACTGGCTTCTTGGTGGACCACTGGAGGTCAGCAAGATTTTAATTTAGTGTTAAGTTGCAAAACTCTTCAAAAGCAACTCAATACCAGCCAATCTTGTTCATGCTGACCTCCAGTGAATCAGCAGTGATGTAGAGGGGTGTGTCAGTACACTGTGACATCGCTGTTGAGAATGCATTTCTGACCACACCCAAAACCTTTCATGACAGATGCTGGGTGTCGTTACAGGTACAACAAACTTGAAACTTTGACCCAGAAAGGGCAGTGAAACACTGGTTTTTGAGCTCGGTGTTAAGTTACTCTTTAAGTGGCCATGTAATGGGGTCTTTAAGCCAGAAAAAAAGGGTATAGCTTCAAGAGTTTGGCCCAGGATCACAGTTTCGTCAGAGAGTGAAGAAATGTGATATATACAGCTAATAGGTCAAAAGAAAATGTCATGCCAAGGTTAAAATAATTCAGTGAAATATATTTATTAAATATTCAAGCTATTGACAGGCAGAGAAAGTTAGAGGCAGCTGCTTAGTAATCCAAGGAGACTGCAGTCTCATTAAGCTGTACTGTACAGGGGACCTTGAAAGCACAAAATGGCCCCAACAATGAGGTGAATCAGCCTCAACGATGCGTCCCTGTAGGATGACTCCGGCTTCTCAATAGCATCCTGATGTCTGGCGTTGCTGCCTCGCTGTCTGCTCTCTGACCGTCCCTGACAGTGGAAGTGTCTGAGTGCCACTCACTCAATGCCCTTGCGTCTGCCAGGGCACGACACACACTCATCGATACATGGAAAGATACTCTCTGAAACGGCGGGGGATAAAATTGAACTGATTTAATCAAGGCGTTCGATACTCATCTCACCTTCTGCCAAATGACAATGTGATTGAGGACATTAAATGGCAATAACAGAGTGCCACCGTGAGAAGATGAACTCCCAGGCAGCTGTTTTCAAATTGCCATCTTCATCTCTTAGGAGTTGTAGAGATGAAAAAACAATGCTTCTCCTTTGTTGATGATCTGGAGAAGGGAAATATTTCCATAGTGCAGGAAACAAAGTTCTAAGAATAATGATCTGTGTTTAGTTCTTCATCTCATCCTCACGGTTATTGCTTTGGGAACTGGTTGTTTTTCAAGACAAATTCAATTGTCCTTCAGGAAAACAATCTTTATAATTAGACTGTCATTGCAATTAATGACAATATTTACCATCACTGCTTATAGAGAAAGTCCTTTCAAGGTCGTGATTGTTTAGTTTCTGGCGATGGCGAAGTTTCTAAATGAGAACTATCAAAAAAAATATTTCCAGCCTGTCTACATGTTCCACCTTGCCCACCTGGGCCTTTATCCGCCTCGAGGATCTAAACGTATTCTGCTCTCTCAACAACATTGATTCTCCCCTTTCCTATTTTGCAACAACTTCCTCTCATGCAGGATGTTGTTTTCTGGGCGGCGGCTATTATAGGTTGTATGGTGCTGACCCGTGGGGTTGTGTGGTCTCTCATACTCCCGGCTCTTATCCAAAGTGATTCCGACAGGCACATTAAAATGCAAATTCTTGCCTGTGCACTCCTTGCCATTTTGTCACTTCCTTTCTCCTTGTGTGGCATGTTGAGGGGAAAGGAATTAGAGAGCCGGCCCTGGGGTTGAATATTCAAATGGCCACCTGATTTCCCAACAGAGCAGCACCAGCCAGGTTTCCATTTACATAGTTACCTTTCCCCGTTTACTGCCCATCAACGCTGACTGACTCAACCACAACCATCCACTACACCATTCACAAGACTTCCAACTGTGACTTTGTGATGAACATTCAAACAGTGAAATGTCCACATCGTTCTTGAAAAACAACCATTCACAAAACTTCAGACAGCCAAAGGGGCATAAAGATTTAATCATTATAATAATGCTGTAGAAAACTGCAGCTCATTACCACTACTGGGTCTCTATGCTTGTTGGTAGAGGTCAATGCTTTCATGTAGCACTGGAGGGGTTACTGAGGTTTGACTGGCAATTAGATATAATTAGTATATATTGCTGAATATGAGCACAATAGCATAATATAGGTAATCAAGTCTATAAAGACCTGGAGCTGACTGTTTCCTGTGCTCACTAGGAGAAAGATGCTAATCAACTGGCTGAACTTCTCTCTCCTTGAAAGTACAGAAAAAGATACTATATTGTAGGCTGATGTCTTTCTACCTCATATATTTGTATTTTGGTGCAATAAGCACAAGTTGCATAACAATGCCAATTGAAGAAAAAGAGTGCTGACAGAATCACACGAGCAGACATCATTAGGTAAACACAGTCGTACAAAGAATATGTAAGTAAGTAAACATAGTGATGTAACTTTTTAACGGGAGTTGCAAAGACCTTGGTAGGACGTGAGAGGAAAAAAAACAAAGCAGACAGAAGAGATGTATAACAATTTGCAGAAGCCACAAAATACAGTTATCACGTCAAGAAAATACCAAAGAAAAGAAGGGACTTCTCTGAAAGTTTGATGGACACTTTTACAAAGTCAAGGAGCAACAAGAGCACAATCATCTTTAATTTTCAGCCTTGACCCTGCTCTGAGGACCTGAGGCAGTAGTTAGAGGCCATGACAACTTACTCCTAACATAGTTGGACTCATGATGGACAAAATTGATGCAGTAGAACCAGAGATATCGTCTTTCTTATTTCATGCACTCTTCTTTCCTGTCAAAACCTGCGCCTACATTACCAACAATGCAACTCAACTGCTGGCAGCTCTGTCTGTGATTTGTCTGTGTTATGCTAGTAGCGGGTAATGTAGCCTCGAGCTGCTGGCCTCAAGCAGAAATGAGGAGTGCGCTACAGAGGTCTGGTAAGCTCACTTCTTTCTAACTCCCCAAGACCTGTAAACACACTTCGGTGGAGCGCCCCTTTGCTGAGGCGTCTGACCATGTAATGTCTGTCAATCAGGAGATGGAGATCAAGTGTAGAGAAGCTAAAGATTGTTTTTATTTATTTATTTTTTGTTTGTTTATTTCTTTTTGCTGTGGGGTTCTGGACTAATGTACAGTTTGTTTTTTTAGCTAAAATTAGTTGAAAATGAAATTTTGATTTCACAAAGAGCTCAAACTTTAGCTTGGCACCAAACATAATTCTAAGATAGATATATACGCTCCAGAAGTAACTTGTATGTGAAGTGAAAAGTCATGGAATTTAGTTTTTCTCATTGGTCTCACACTCAGGAATATGACAATAAGAAATGTACAAAAATGTCTCCACAGGAAGCCTGTCTTCATTATACCTGTCTCTGTCAATGACTGCCCTCTTCTCCTGCGTGCCTGAGCTGAATGGCTAATTACCTGGATAAGGTGCATGGGGAGCAGTCGACCACAGCAGCCACCTGTCGGCTGGAGCGCCTCCAAATGACAAACGCCCGCGGGGCTGTGCTGCCCAGGTTGAGTCTGTGTTTTCCACTCTGTCGCCTTGCACCGCACCTCAGCATGGCAGCACCAACCTGGGGAGCAACTGTTGTCTTTACTAATTTACCCAAAATAGCTGCCTGCCTCAGGCTCTTCCATGCTGCCAGTGCTGGTGAAGAGCATCTGTTTTGAACTGCAGGGGCAAGCGTAATCACACTGCGCGGTGGCTCTGGGCTTCAGCCGGGCTCCCAGCTAATAATACTGCAAGTCTGGATGTATCTGATGTATCACACTTCCTGAAAAGACTTCTCATAACACGCAGCGAGTAAAGTAAAAGAGCCGGAGTGAACGAAACACATTTTTACTAACTGCTGCCCTACAAAGAAAGAAATCAAAACAAAATAGAAAACCTTTAACCTGTCATGCTGTACTGTGGCCAGGGTATTTATGGCCATCCATAAATAATGATGTGGTTAAGGTATTGATTGGCCAGAGGTCGAGAAGTATGAAACATTTTAAAGCCCTGAATTAAACTTTAGTTGGAGTACAACTGCTGTTAATGGAAATGGAGACTACTATTACTGTTTTTAACAACTGTGTGTCCTTCAAACGGCATGCCATGCTTGTTTTTGCTTTGATGTATTTTAGGAAGCCTTTTTAACACTTTGACCAGGGACTACAGATGAAAAATAGCCTCTTAGCTGATTCTGGCATTGTTTTATCATGTGTTTTTATTAATTTGCACTGTCCCTTCTCCCATATAAACTAAACTGAAATAAACTGTGTGTGTGTGTGTGTGTGTGTGTGAGTTTGTGTTGGTGTGCCTGTGTGTATCTGTGAAGCAGAGTTAACTCTACAAAGGTTGAAGAGAGTTGAGACATCTGAGACATAGACCGGGGAGTAAATAACTTCTGGAGCAACTGTTTGGGTTGATATGTGACTGGCTGGCAAACTGGAGGAAATCAATATCATTCCTCAGTTTGTGTGTGGTGTTCTCTTGCCTATTGCTGTAGCCAGTCAGAGTTTGACTCAAACACAATAATTAGCATCCACAGAGAAACATGTTTCTTTCAGTTTTCAACATCTTTCCTGATCCCACCACTTCTAAAGCGGGAGTGTTTGGTCAAGTGTCACGGCTACAGTCAAAACGCAGTATATTCCTTTCTCTGCTATAACCTGATGGATACAAACATGGCATTTCACTAAGGAGAAAGGAAATGTGTGGAGGTTATTGCAATAAAAATGTGTTTTGGTCAGGCGAGAGAAAAAAGGTTTTAAATCTCTTGAAGGTTCTATGATGTTACCAAAGTACAGCTTTATTGTTTTGTAATAAAACCTAATTGTATAACGTGAGATAGCTCTCAGATGAAACACAACAGCACTGAAACAAAATTACCACGCCATTATCTCTAAAGAGCACACGGATCATTTCAGTCTGGATGGGATGAGGGAAAACATCAGGACTTCAGAGAGAGAGAATTGTTTGGAGAGTGTTTATAAGTGTTTAAGTGTAAACATGTGCACACATGTCCAATATGATTCTAACGGCCTGAGCCTTTGAGACCCTCACCTCATTGGTTAATGTGCACACAGACACACATGCAGTCCAGCACGAGTCCAGCTGAGAGGCCTTTGCAAAGTGACAGTGGAGAGATTTTGGAAGCAGGTTGATGGCGGGGAGGAGTGCTGCTTAATGTGGCATCTGTCGCACAAGAGAGTGTTCCAGCTGGAACAGAGGGCTCCGGGCCACTGGGGCCTGGTGTAAAATATACTGTGGAGAAGGTCACTCTCCACAGCTCTACTGAACCAGGCCACGATCCAGACTGCTGCGAGTGCTGGACTGCAGGCAAGGCCATGTTCTAAGATGTGTTCAGACTGGACACAAATAGGCTATGTCATAGCAGAAAAAAGCACAGCTGTAATTAATAACAATAATTGATGACTGCTTTCCATTTAGATGTGGCAGCTCAAGGGTCCAGGTATTGTGCATGCTCACACACTGGCTTACTGGAATACTTCAATGGAAGTTAGTCATCATTAACAGTATTAGTTCCACCTGTGCTTCTCCTGCTATGACATGACAAAATGTCTGCCATGAAAAAGGTCTGTTAAGGTGAACATGTATGAGAATGTTTCAACTTGGGCCTGGAAACTGCAGTCTCTGGAGGTAGCACGGATCTGAAACCAAACACAGACAGTGTGTGCATTGCTAGCTACAGCTAACGTCTGCTGGGTCAGTACACTGTTTTTTTTTAGGCGATTAACAGCAACAGACTGCAAAAACACTGCAGCAGGAAAACTCACGCGAATAATTTAAAGCGCAACTTAGAATTCACAGGTTTAAAAACTGACCTCAGCACTCTGTACCTAACTCCCTGTTTTAGTCCATAGTATTCCTGACGCAAGGGGGAAAACAGCTTTAAAAGTCAATGCAAATTGTCACGATCCCACAGTTGCCCAAAATGACAAAATGTTTAAATCCCAAATTTCCACAGTCCTCGCTCCCGCTGCCCTCGCCATAGCTTGCACGTGGAGAAAAAGAGCAGATTGCAGCAACGCAGTCTGATTGAATGTTGGATTAAAGTGTTGGCTTTGGGCACACATTAGACATCTGTGGGATTGCCAAAACACCTGAATACCTGGTACGTACGGAGTGCTGAGGTTACGGCCCACAGAGACAGGGTGCCATCATTAATCCACATGGTCTTTTCAAAAATAGTTTTATTAGCATTTTATTGAAAGTCAAATGATTAGATGATCCTCATCATCACAAAGATCAGGCACCTAACAGCTCAGAACCACATCTCCACTGAGAATTAATTGCTCAAATGTAATTTCCGTAATATCTTGAGAAATGCCCAGTGGCTTGCATCTTATCTTCCTCCATCAATGATTTTATCACTGGAGCTCACGTTTACTGTCTCTGTGTTGTGGCAGAATATGCATACCTCTTGATCTCTCGTATTCAATTGAACTTCCCTATTGGATTAATTTGCTTGTTATTACTTCCATGCTTCTGACCTCAGTTATGAACAAATTGGTGAGAAGCTTGAAATGTGACTGCTAACAGGATCTCTAATCTTCCATTATTAATGCGTCAGCCACTGAATGCAAAACATTTATCTCACCCTTCTTCCTACTCTGGTCCTTGATTTCATCTTTCAAGTAATCAAGCGCTGTGCTCTTACTTTCAGGTGTGTACGTCTCTGTGTGTATTTGTGGGTTAGTCATATACAATCGCTCATATCATATCATGGCCTGTTTCTTTCTTATAATATTAACTACAAAACTATACTATCCATCTATTCATTAATCCACCCATCTTCTAAACCACTTATCCTGTTCAGGGTCGTGGCAAAAGAATATGTACCAGAGAAAAGAAAAAAACCACTATATATTGTATATAATCAGGCACAATCACAAACCTGATCAATAGGGATAGGGATATACACTCAGAAGGAAACATTCTTTAGTATTTAGTATTTTTAACCAGACAAGAAGTTGACTAAACAGCTACTAAATGAACCTTGAGGTGAGTTGTTTTGTCTTTTTATGAATTTATTTCTATATATATCTGATCTGCCCTGCTTCTGATTTGTTTACTCCTCATTTAAGATATGAAGCAAGCAAGTTAATCATACTATATAGTTGATATAGAGCCGATGCTTTCACGGTTAGTTTTTCCAGCAGCTTCAAAGTTCAAACTTTTATCACGAGGAGTCAAAAAAGCTTTTAAATTGTACGGAACAATAAAAATGTGTTTGAAGAATGTGGAACGCTTCTTGTAATTGCCGCAAAGCTTTTTGTGTGTCACATCTGATTTAATGGTCTGTGATGGTTCCACTTATTTGGGGTATCTTTATTTTTAGCCTCGCAGTTACATAATGCCATTAAATTGCCATACCACGTGGCTCACAATACCAAGTAACAAATGATCCTTCTGAAGAAGCAATAACCTCGGCAGTGGCGATGGTGTCAGCCCTTCAACAGGCGGAGACCGCTGGGGAAATGGGGAACAGAGAAGAAGAACTCCTTCCCCTTTTTCAGTATCGTTGAAAACAGTAGAGGAGTTCACTTCTGTGGACCACACAGTGTAAAATATCTGGTACTCCATCTTCTCAAAATTACACAAAACAACATTTCTTTATTCACGTCTACTTTGGATCATAAAACTGCCAAAAAAAATCTGGACTGAGCAAATCTTTCTTTCTTTTTCAAATAAATGGACACATGAATATCGAGCATCACAGGCTAATTTGAAAGAAGGAAAAAATTGACTAACAAACAATATTTAATACGCTGTTTTGCTGGCAGCCTCTGAAGCTGAATTTAATCAGATTTCTCCTCAAGTGGATGTGGAATTCATCTTCAATTCAAAGTGTTCGACACACACACACACACACACACTTCTGATGGGAATCACTCTGATTTTACTTGGCAATTTCAACCGGAACAGCTGGCCTCTATATAAAAAGCACAAGTGATCTTGTAGGAGGGGAGTTTGTGCAACCACCATGTTGGTGCAATCAAAATATCTTCTTTTTTTTATATACAATATTTATAAGACAGGGTTTGCTTTTGATGCATCCTGTAGTCTTTCAAAGGCGCTAAATTCTGTAGCCAGGAGAGAGCTTGTTGACTTATCCCTGAAGACATTGTCTGAATACAGAAAGGACCTGGATCTGTTGTGTTCAATTACATTTGTTTATATTGTTTTTTTATGTGTTCAGGTTTGTTTCAAGATTTGTTTTTGATGTATGTTGTATGACCGTGTACAGTGAATTCAGAAAGTGTTGCTTTATTGTTTTGGTTCTGTACTTCAGTACATTCGATTTAAGATAAAACACTAAGTATGTGTAACCCAAACCCTGATAATTTGAATACTTAAACGTCAGAAAATGTACGCATAAAGTTAAAGCTGTGAAATGCTATCTTTATAGCACATAGTGCACAATGACTAAAAGACATCAGTTTTTCAGTGCTGCCAGTCAGTTTCTTAATGACTGACTTTCAGAAAAAGCTGCAATCCACTGCCAATGACAGCCGTCTATTTTCAAGAACAAAGACAGAGAGTGAAAAAAAAGAAAAGGAGGTGAGGTTTTTCTTTTCCTACAGGAGAAAATGTCTACAGTGTATTGCCACAGGGGTGGTTTTTGTGACTTCATGGTTCCTTTTTTTCTCCTCAGGAGGAAGATTGAGTGAAAGCACTTCTTGTCTTCTATAATTAGCCTTGGGTGCCCTTCTATATCGCCTGTTCTAATGGCAGTGAATTATGCTGACAAAGTAAGTGCTGCAAAGGCCGTCAGCCAAAAGACAAGACTTGTTGAAATTCCCATGAAATTTCAGAAAAACAGAGGAGAGTAAATTGAATTCTCCTTCCACATTCTTTGGGTGAGGAACAAAGCTGGGTGTTAAAGTTGGTCTTGGCTGTGAAAATGCAGTGAAAGCAGCCCGGCTAATCCTGCGGTGAGCCGTCGTCACGCTAATGATACACCGTGTGTATTTCTTCCGTCTGGACTGACCCTGACTCACTCCGATCAGGCTTTAAGGAAGCTGAGGATTACATCAGCTTTGTTTGTTTGCTGGAAGGGGGAGAATACAAGACCTTGTTCTTAAAGAGAAGCAAGCAAGGGCATCGTCCAGAGTTATCTGCCAAACAGACAGAACACCAGCTCCTCTCCCCTCCCTATAGAGTATACATTTTTCATCCGTCCACTTTGTTGGTGTATCCGTCCTAAAGCAACGTATTATATTAGAGTCTTCGTGCCGATTTTGTACATCATTCAAGAGTATCTAACACAATGGTCTTCTCGCGCTGTATTGTATCATTCTTTCGTGAAACTGGATTCGTCTGGTAGTGTTTCATTTTTTCATGCCTTACAATAAGTTTGGTGTTTGTGAACTGGTGCAATCGGCTGTAAACGTCCCAGCGCTCTGCTTTTACTCAGGCAGTTGCAGAACTTCTTGTTAGCTCTGTTATTATTTCTGATGCGGCAGGAAAGGGATTTTATTTAAAACCACTATTGACACATTTCTACTTTTTAACACTTAACTGATATGAAATATATGTATAGCTGTGATAAAGGTTCATGATATAATATACTGTAACATGGCTGGTACGTGGACAACACATGCATCTCGTGATAATAAACAAAGTAAAAGCTTTAAAATGAAAAATGTCATCATAGAGTAAAAGAGAAATGAAATATACAAAACAATATAAGTAACAGTATAAATAAGATACAAGAATAAAACTATGAGAAAGCATTCAGATAAAAGTAAACTTTAATTAATTAACAATAATCAATTCAATATAATGGAATAACTCGCAGCACCTAAGCAGCACCTTTAAAGCAATGTTATATTGCCTTCGTTTAGTCTGTCCCAAAAAGTGAGGAGGAAAACAACAAATTGTAACCCACTTTATAACAGGCAGGCTAGCTGTTTCCCCCTGCTGCCAGTCTTTATGCTAAATGTAGCTTGCCATCTCCTGGCCGTAGCTTTATATTTAATGGACAAATGTGAGGTTGGTATCGACCGTCTCATCTAACTCTTGACAAGAAAACAAATAAGCTCAATTTCCAAAATGCCGAACTATTAATTAATTAATGTAAGACTTAAAGGAAGATTTAAAAACATCAAAATGATATGTGCAGATTGTAGATCCATGCAATGGATCACATGTTCACTTGTGTTTCCGCCTGCTCAGACCAACTGTTTGGCAGAGATGCACACTCAGACCTCTTTGAAATTGTGCATACTTTGAGGACAGTGTGGAAACCTTAATTCATTATTTAAATCTCACGTCACAGCAGCAGGATTGAAGGGTACATTTCTTACACTTTCATTTAGACATGCAAGTGACCGGACAATTGTCATATACATATATAGAATATGACTCATTTTTACCCCTATTGATGAATTACGGATTCTGGCAGTTGTTGGTGTTGCCAATAACCAGTAGCGCTGCCACGCTTAAACAAGAGGCCCAAGTGATCTTTTGCCTTAGGACTGTTATCAGGCCCAACACAAGGTGAGTGGCTTCCATCCACAATCTCTCTAAGTGTGTATCACAGGCATGTTTGAAATGCATCAGAGCTTCCCATCCATCTGAGTTTTAAGATGTCTCCATGGAGATGATTGACGACAGTAAAAGGCCGCTCTGGAGAGAGGCCCCGGGTGAACAGATGAGATCACAAATCTCATCTCTTCCTCTGTCTCATTCCCTTTGTCACAGTCTCTCTCACTCTCTGTCTCCCTCTCGCTTCCTCTCTACAACATACACAAACACAGGTGCAGCACACACAAACTGCATACCCAAACATTTTTATCACCACCCCGCCCCCTTCATCTTCATGGTGGCAGTAAAAGTTCAAGGTAAAAAAAAGTCTGCATAAGTCTTCAAGGTTCCTGGGAAGATGTGACTGTAGGATGAGACAAGAGTCCGGACATCTTTAAATAGGTGGGCAGAGTGTACTTTCAAGATGCACTGCCTTTGTTTTACTCTTCCTCAGCTGGAATAACCATAAAAAGACCTTTTGTATCATATAATCTGGTTTCTTTCCCTGAGAGCTGGACCTAGTCAATAGGTACTGAGTGATTTGATGTTTTTCAACTGTGAAAACAGATGTTAATGTGGGCTTTCATGGGAAGGTGAACTAGGAATTAGTCCAATAGTTGTTGTTTCAGTTGTGTGTCTAAGTGTGGAGAGACTTTAAAAGACAGAGCAATTGCCACAGGCTGGGTTCAAGGCCATTTTCACCACCAACTTACAGGAATTTCAACAATTTAGCATTTCTAAAACATTTCATGATCTTGGCACCCAACCATGCCCAGAAGCTATGAAGAACCTTGATTCTACTACAGTATCATGTCCCTCTGTCATGTCATTTCATTAGTGTAATGACCCATCGATTTAGCATTTATGCAACAAATCGTATTGAGGCTGGCTGTGGGCCAAATCAATCACAGGCAGGGCCGGCTGTGCATCTTGGCAAAAGAAGGTGATTAAACCGACTTGTAAGAGCTGGGAGAAATTCTGTTTCCCCACCCTGACATACAGGATGCAGCCTGCAGGCAGCACACCTGACTGAGTTTCCGCCATTCTTTCCTTGTCTCCCACAGGGATGGGAGGAGGCAGGTGGCTGCGCTTCACCCTGGTTTGGCACATTTAGCCCTATGTGGGACAGTGAGCGTGGAAGAGGTGTGGATGGCTCAGAGCGGGAGCAACAGATGGAATTGGCAACGTGGATGAGGGCCGGAGTGTATTCACAACAGGAACAGCTTGAAATCCTGCTCAACCTCTATGTGCATTTCCTCTTGTTAAAGTAGATCAGGTTTTCCTTCAACACAGTAAATGCTCCCCCACAGAGGGTCACCTGTGTATAACAATACAATGATAATAGGCACACAAAGACCAAATTCCTTTTGCCCTTTTCCTTCCCTCCCTCAACATTCACAGCTTGGTCTCTCTTGCCAGTTTGATATTTGTATTTAGCAAATTGGCAAACCTAACTGATTTGCATATGATGTATTTTTCTGTGAGTTTGCCCTTCAAACACATACTGTTGGCTATTTGAACTGAACTGAACTGAACAGAACAGAACAGTGTTGGACAGTAACACATTACTGAGTAACACGTTACAGTAATTTTATTACTTTTTTCAACTTTTTTAAACAATGTTTTGATTGCAGTTTTATTAGTCAATACATTTTTCTCTATTCCTGAAACACCATTTTTCATCCATCCTTTCCCTTCCTGCAATGGTCATTGCGAATATTGTAGGCTAAAAAAAGATATTATCATCTATTTGAAATCTTTATACTTTAAGGAACATTTGACATTTCCACCAACATGTTGTCTGTCATTACATCAGATAACAATGGCGGGTAACCACAGACATGCCTGTGTCAGTGCTGCTGCAACAACAAGGCTCCTCAAAGACTGCCGTTTGTCCCCATTCATCTCACACACTGCACCCACTTTAACATATTGGCATTTCTGAGGTGCTTGGCGGTAATTGTCAGCCACATGGCGGCTCCTCGTTTGTTTCACTGACATTTTGCCTTTGGTTGATTGTGTATTTAACAGGGGAAGGATAGCAAAATTAATTGGAGAGAAGCCCTAATCTGTCTGCTTGAAATGTCACCCCTGTATCGTGATGCTTACGCTGACACAGTGGCACACAAGAGGCAGCGACAGAAGGGAGGGAGAATTAGAGAAATGCAGAGGAAGAGTGAAAAAGAAATGGAAAATGAATAATAATAATAATAACAAAGAAATAAAACATAAAATGAAAAGCAAAACTTGTTCCTGTGGGTTTTAATCTCTGATCATAAAAGTTATCTATTGCAGGGATTTTTGAAGCTTCACTGCTGCTTCAAACATAGGCGAGAAACGGGGGATTTGTCGTTCTACTCTGGTTGGTCTGTAATACTGTATGTCTAGAGCTGTATGTCGAAATGTCACTGCTACCCCTAGGGAGCCCCTGAAGAACGTAGACGACCTAGAAAGCTATTTTTTACATTTCCAAACTCACTTTCCTCTTTGCTTATCTGTGCCAAGATTAAATGATTGCGCCTGGTTCAGACGTCGCCTGGAAAGAGTAAGCAAAGCTGCCCCACAAAGCCAAAACTCAGTGATAACATACAGTATTTGGTAAAAATTTAGTGAAGACCAGAATACTAAGAATTGTAAAATCTACAAAACAGAGCTAAAAACCAAGCCAATCTGCACTACGACACCACTACTATGCTAGCTTCTTCTTAATGATATGCTCACAATGGTTGGCCAGCGAAAAACTTTAATTGTGAGGAAGAAACAGGAAGTTTTAGACTTACTATAACAGGAGTTTGATAATTGTGGCCATTCTGACTAATGGGTCATGCTAACTTTGCATCTGCCACCTCCATTGCAGAGATTCGGGAAACACAACTCGTTAAAGTACGTCCACTGAAAGTGCTTGTTTTTGCCAGTGACAGGATCAGATTGTCATTCTAAGTGTCTGACAACATTAAGATCCCAACAGAGATAGACATATATGTTAAAGAGTGAGTTGACTTACTGACTCACGGTTCCACCGTCGTCTTCCTGCAACGACTCACCTCTCACGAGATTTCAGAGCGAGACTTCTCCTTGAGCGGGACTTCTATTTCTGGTTAAACAAAAAAGGATCTTTCTCTTCAACAAAAAGGTCTACCTCTGAAGGGATCCTTTCCATAATGTTGTCAGACAATCTGAGGCTGTCACTGGCAAAAACAAGCACTTTTTGTGGACGTACGTGGCGGGCTGAAGTGATCCACTGGACCAATTCCAATACTTTTGGCAACTTCATTAATTGCAGGTCTCTGTCAATAGAGGCATTGAATTGAATAGTTGTTCCTGAAGGCTTTATTTGAAGGTTTTCAGTACTTCAGATGTGTCAGTTATTTCCCCTTCCATCTGGTCACCTTACTCACATTTTAAGATAGAATATTGGGGTTGCACTGTAGTATTTATTCTTACACGCATCAAGTTATATGTGTATATACAATATATAATATAAAACATCAGGACTGCATTGCATTTTGATCAATCAGAAGTGATCAGTCAGATCAGGCTAACCTTTGTCACATTCATCCAATTTTTAATTCATTCTAATGTGTAACTATTCATTCATAGTGTCTTTCGGGTTTGTCTCATACATTTACAGTGCATGTATTTGTGTTAAATAAATAGCTTTAGATATTAGATAGGTGATAGCTGATGAAATAGACTTAAAGTGAATATTTTTCCTCTCAGATTAGAAGAAAACCAGACTGTCATGAAGGGTGCTGGAGGAGGCTGAGAACCAGCACAGCCTGGAAAAGCTGGTCCTGATGTCCAAGGTGAGGTTCTGTAACAAACAAAAAAAGAACACAATAAAAATGAAAGTGTTTTTGTGGGAAGAATGTTATTTCCATTTTGGTAGAATTTTAAATGCAGTGTACAGTAAACAGAAATCAAAATTGATGGACGATGTTTCCCAGATGTCGAGTTTCTTTTATATCATCAACACTATCTTGTTGCTGATGTTTACGTTCCCCCAGACACAAATTCAAAGAGTGCACCACAGAATTATTACCCTCTGGGTGTGTACGTGCATAGGTATATATGCCAGTGTAAATAGTTTTATTTATTTTATTTTTACTTAATTTTATTCTATTCTAAATGTAAATATTTGTATATACAGTATGTTCTATGTGTGTGTAGCTACAACTTACATTTTATTGTGCAACCCTGTGTTCTGAAATATGTTGATACACAAATACAAAGACACAAATTAACATCATATTCACCTTTTAAACGAACATGCGGATGCACATTCCACACCAGGCGACGACGCTGGAGATCTGAAGTGCCCTGCCGCACTCTGCGCTCATCAGACAGTCCCTTGTCCGCAAGCAGCACTTGGGACAGCTGCTCCCTGAGCTACTTCTCTCTGTGTCCTTGTGTCTCTGGGGCTGAGTTTGCCTCGTGTCGGGGTGCTTTTCATCCCACTCCTCGCTCTCACCTCTTCCCATGATGCTCGGGGGGTGTTTTTGACAAAAGGCAAGTGGAATACAATGGTTTGTGGATAGATGGATCAGCTCTGTGAAGGAAACGGCAGGAATGTAACATTGTGTGCCACAGCTTCACTGTAGCTGAATTTTCACAGGGAACACCATGAGCCACATGATGTGCAGACTCCCACACTCTCTCTTACAAGAACAACATCCAGTGTCCAAAATGTCATAATGCCGTGTTTTTGTTTTGTTTGTGGAGACTTGGCAGCTCTCGCTGTATCAGTGAATGCTATGATTCAGCATCTGTTTTTGCACTTACTTGGGTGTGTTTTGTTATTGCCTCCATCTTACTTTAGTTTTAGGAATGTTTGCAACTACCCAAGTAACATTCCTGCCCCAAACACTTCCTTAAGACGTAGAGGACATTGTATGAAAATGTGAAATGAATTCCACTAGACACTGTACCCTACTGAGTCAGTGTGATGAAGATGTCTGTCCTCAGATAAATCTATGTATGTCCTTTTAAACAGAACATATTATGGGCAGAGCTGTTCACTTTCATTAAAGAGACATCATCTTCCACAAGTGTGAATCATTAACACTGCGCTCTAAACTTAAGTCCCTTTATGAACACTTTATTGAGTGAAGTCACATTGATTTGACAGATTAACAATTCTTCCACGCTGATGATCATTTCTCCTGCCAGGAGTTGAGCCCCCCTGTTTTAACTGTCGGATACAATTGCTCCCCAAAGACATTATCAGATATTAAGTGATAACCCTGATGGTGAAATAACATCTTATCTGTGCCATCCGGTGGCTCCCCATTTATTACCACTGACAGTAAATTAGATTGCTGGCATCTGGAGGGTACACTGGCATTTTGAGTGCACCTTTCCATCTCATTCTGTTTTCAAAACTCCATTGGTTTTCAATCACAAGTAATGAAATTCCATCAGCCTACTTGGCCATGAAAGCGACTTGGAAAGGAAGTGAGAGCCGGCCATTAAGAGCAGAGAAAACGAGTAATGGACTTACCCGTTGCTTTCAGAGTCGTCTCTCTGTCGGTTTGATTCTTTTCTCTTTGTTGAGTTCCTTTGAGGAGAATAATGAACACACACCTTCACCTGTTCAGACACTCACAGGCTGTTATGAGTGTCAGTCCTTATGTCAGTGTCAGCTTACACAAAGAGAGCGGGTGTGACTTCAGGTTTAACAGGTTTGACCACGTGGACTACCTTGCCGTGAATATATTTACAACAAACAAGTCATTTAGTTTTGTGCGTCTTAAAGGGGCAGTAAGCAATGAAAGTGTGTGAAAAACCTACTAAATTGTAAATTCCAGCATCTCCCAAAATGATTGACAGTTTGTTTATTGCATTACAGGGATAAAAACCAGACTCAGCAACTCAATCTTTGCTAAAAATATTTCCTAATACTGTTAAATGTCTGTTTACATCACTAGTGTGTGTAAACGAAGCAGTAAGCAGTTGAGAAACACTTAATTTTTCATCTAAAAGTCAAAGTTTTCAAATATATTTGTGAATATAATAAAAATAGATCATTATATGTATTATATATAATACAATTTTGCTTTACATAGATGGATAGCAGTGAAATTTCAGCATTTAATTTGCATAATTCCTTCAATCAATTCATCTCCACACAGTAATATTGTCTTTTAGCTGTGTGCCAGAATACATTCACGTGCCAAGTGTGTTGCTGCTCAGTGTTGCCGTGGAAATGCAATCAAGTTTTAATAAATAGACAGAATAATTAATTGATTAGACAGCACTTTTCATGACAAGATGAACAATGATGAATAGAGAAAAATCAATTTAGAGCAATTAAAGCACAAACAATTTGAATCTGAATATATTCAAAGAATTGAATTCCATTAAGAAACAGAATGACTTACTGAACCTTTCATCTATAAATGTAGCAATGTAAAATGCACAGTAATTCATTAATTTCGTCTCTACAATACAATTGGTGAATAGGAAGAGAGGAAAACATAGACACAAGTGTGTGTGTGTGTGTGTGTGTGTGTGTGTGTCAGGGGGATACTGGCAACAATAAGAAATGTTTTTCTCTTATTGTGTCTGATTTTGTAACAATCAGACACAAAACAACGGTGCTTCTTCCATCCAAGGACATACAATTGTTGTACTCCAGAGTTTAATAATAGAGTAGAATTGTGCTGCAATTAAATAATAGTTAATCAGTACTTTCCATTCTACTTAGACAGCCACTGTGGTGAGTGTTAGCAGTCATAGGTGTTGTGCAAGCTGTAGGTGCCACTGGAGAAAATGCAGAGGGTAGAACATTTCCCACAAGGTGAGAAGCATTTCATCTTGACTGATAAATAAACTTATTTTCTGACATAAATTCTCACTTCTCTCAAGGTTGTTTTGCCATTAAATTTATAGAAATGTGGCTTCTTTTAGATAGTTGGATTGCGCACCGGAAAAACCAACAGTTTACAGAGAAACAGACAAACAGTAGCATTTATTTGGAGTCATGTTTCCCAACGAATGTTAGTCCAAAATTCCCTCTCATTTTATCTTTATTTTGGTCTGTATCAACTTCAGAGAACAATATCTGACTCAGTAGATACTTGATGTTGTGCTGTTTGCTTGGCAGGCAGGGTATAGTGGGTTTATCAGAGCGTATTCACTGAAAACAGCCTCCTGCTGTTGCTGCAAACAAAGTTGATTAAAGTGGGGAGTGTGAACCAAAACGGTAAAGTTGTGACCCATAAAACCACTACAATGAGCTGAAAGACGCAATGAGTTAGCACACTTGTTTTTCCAAATTCCACTTGTATAATGTCACTGGCGTTTAAAATGACTAATGTTACTATTTTGCCGACAATTACAACACAAGTTGAGCTCCTCAGCCAAAGTGCCAACTTAACATTAGTTAGCCCCTGATGGTTCTATCTCTCTTTATACTAATATAATATTAGCAAGGATAATACTGTCATAAGCACAGTGTAATTAAACAGTTTGATTTGGATTTGTTTTGGAACGTGAGACTAATTCATGAGATTACGGTGTAGACATTTAGCTAAAATGGACCTACCTTACTTATGATGTAGTTAAATGCAACGCTTGTTACAGGAATCTGATCGTGAAACTTGAGAAGGGGGCAAATGCCGAGCTCACTGAAAATGACAGAAGCTGAACTGAAATTACCTTGTGACAGTTTTTCTTTTAGTTGCAGTGGTTGACTTTTCATTGGCCAAAGCTGATGCCCCCTTACATTACTTTTGTGGCAGTAAGATTACATTTAATGGTGAGTTTGTCTCTATATCCTCATGCTAAAATCGGCTGTAAATCCACATTTTAAAGCTAATATTGCATGCCCCTTGAACCAGAAAAGGAATCTACAGTGTGTTACGTATGATTAAGGAGACAGTAATTCACAGAGACAGCCAGGGTTGAAGCAGCTATGATAACATTCATCCATTCTGCAGAAGTGTCTTCAAGTCACACACTGATGGGTTTCTAGTGATGGAAACAAAGGGATAGGGTGGTGGACTGCAGAATGACACATGCTGGATGCTGTTTTGCTGAACCTAATAACAAAATATTGTTTTGACACTGCCAATTGATACAAATGGAGCTGCAGTGCTAAACAGAAAGCACAGAAAAAGAAGCAACATCACTGGGATCTACACGACATTCATCACTCGTAGCTTCATGTTCAAACTGAATATTTAGTGATGAAAATCTCAAAAATCCATTTCCTATTTTAATTACTTAATCATGATGTTGGTCATGTACAGAGTAACAACACGCACATTTCAGTTCTTAACTGCTTCTGGAAAATGTTTCAAAGGTGACAAGTTTTATTAACACCTATATGGGGGATATTTTGCTCATCAGCCAAAAGAAAATTGGAAATCAGAACCATTATTTGACTGCCACCAGGCTGTTTAATGGTAAGAATGTGTAATGGTAACAAGGTAAAAAGACGATGCAGCAAAACTAGTGATTCAACTGCAGTCTGGGTAGCCCATGTGCATCTTTACCCCTTGGTGTAATCAGCGCTGTGTGTGGCAGCAGGACATTTTGCATTTGCATTTTCACTTCCTCCATTTTTTCTTTTGTCTGTTTGGTTGCTCTATTACCCAAGCAGGCAATATCTTTCAGTATCTGGCAGAAACATGACAAGCAGTCCATCTCATCAGAGCCACAAGCCCATGCAGCCAACACAATCCCAGGACGCACTCTGTCAGCTGTTATTGTACACAGATATCGGAATTGCTCAAACACTTCTCAAACCAACTATTTTCAGGGCTGTAGAAGTGCATCTACAGCCAGCGCTGGAAAAAGAAATGTTGAGCTGTGATGTTAAAGAAGTATAAAAAGAAAGAATATGCTACCTTTGACAGGGCATTATTCTGCTTGATGGTGCACCTGTCACCTTCATTCTTTGTACATTGAACACTGCGCAAGATGACAGGAAACCCTGTCTTGAATCTGGTTTGCAGCCCTCCAAAGAATCTCAACTTTACAACAGTGTGACTGGTTTTCATCTGCACTTGTCTGTCAAAGTGTCAGAATTGAATGTAGGACTCTGCTATGCTGTTATGCTTAGTGAGATCGGGCAGTGCTCGCATCCAGGAAGAGCCAAATAGCTTTCTACTGTACCAGAAGAAAGCTGGTAGGTGGTTAGCTCGTCTAAGGCCATTATAACTGATTTCAAGCGAACATGTGTTTCCTCTTTTTATTACTTTGAAAATATGGTTACAGCAAAGCCTGAGGTGTTTTGTTTTTATTTCTTGTTTTTTTTGCCTGACAGTATGTTTTATATGAGGTGGACTGATAATAAAATGTGACTTGAATTATGTGAAACTTAATAATTAATTTATATTCAAATGAAAATTAACTGCTAATTAATTTGTTTGTGCAGATTGCAATATTTCTATGCTATATACAGCATATGCTCACTATATACATTGTTTTGTTACCAGCTGCAACAGCGTGTGGCTTGTTTGCACCTTGAGAGTCTGTGTGTGGTGTTGACGTGTCTGCCTGTCTGTCTGCCTGTCTGTCTGTCTGTCTGTCTGTCTGCCTGTGGACAGATTTCGTCAATGCGATATCGTCACAACGGTGCAAGATGCAGTCACGAAACTTTACTGGTGTTTAGTTGACAGTTAGAAGATGGGTGTGGTCCAAGCAAGGGCGCCAGAAATAGGGGTGTAGGAATTAGGGAAGGGGTCATTGATCCCCCAGTTTACACCCCTGGCCCACATTAATTTTAAGTGGTGGATCACTGCATCCCAGTATGTTAGTATCTGGGTGTGGTCCAACTCATGTAATGATGTCGTAATGACTACTGAGTACTCATGGGCAACAACATGTTGACGGGCGTCGAGGGTATTGTGAGCCCATCGCAACATGGTCTCTAGTTTTGTGTTGTTATTTGTTTTTGCTCTTGTTTCTACATAAGCTGAATTGCCTATGTATTGAAAGCCACTTTGGACCAAAGTCCCTGCCAAATGAATGTAATGTAAAATCTAAAGTTTAGTTCAGTCAGCCAACCCATGTGGAATTAATTATGATGTGAATATAGAAACACCAAGCGAAGCACAGCAGGGAGTACAGAGTGGCAATATTAACTTAGGGAAACGCTAGTCTGACTGTCCGAAGTGTGGAGATAGGTCTGGCTATGCGAGACCAGGGGAATGTAGACTAAGGGTCTACAGATAGGTTGTTGGGTGGAGGTGAGGCTTTTGAAATGCTACAGTATATGAACAGTGTGGGCGGCAGTAGCAGAGCATAGCTTTCAAGTGAGCTGTGTGGCAGCGAGCATGGCAGCAAAAGCATGAGCAGAGCACTGGCACCTTACGTAAATTTTGTTTTGGTTATATGTGTCAGTGAAACTCACAGGCTTTGCTTCATTTGCACCTTGGTGTAACTGTCATTGGCTGTAAACACCTTTATTTTTCCACTCCGACAGTTAGGTGTATTTTTGTTCAGTGAGTTTTAACCTTTCACTAAGTTCTACGTGATGACACCGTCAAAACAGACACATTTCTGTTTCTTTAAATGAAGCTTTGCAATAAGTGGAGAGAAACTACATCTGAGCCACTGACACCTAAAATTTCACATATTACAATGTCTGCACACATACAATACAAAACAATTAAGTGTGATTTGCTATAGCTGAGAACGGTCACAAGTGTTTATTGTTATGCGAGAAACGATTCAGCAGAAAACCACCATAACTCCTGTGCTACTTCAGAAACTCAACATAATTTAAAATGGTTATTTTCTCAGGTTATTGCTTTTTCTGTGTGAAGATGTATTTTCTTTCATTCCACTGCTGTGTTTTATTAAACTGAAAATTAGCGAGAAATTAAACAGAGGGAAAATTCATAGCTATTTATACTTTTCATGTTGGGAATTTGGCCTTGAGAGGACTAGCCTCCTTGGCTCATATTCACTTCATCTACTCATGAGTGCTCTTCTCCATCTGGCAGTATGATCTCTTTTCTTATGGTGTCATTCCATCTTGCTTCTGTTTGCTTGCTCACCATCTCTCTACTCCAAGAGTCCTCTCCTCCTCTGCTCATATTCATCCATAATAGCACACCTGCAGTCATACCTGTATTCTCTACTTGCACTTTAATTATGTTATTATCGTTCAAACATATTGGCTTTCACAGACATCCATACATATATAGTCGATTCTGTGTTGTATCTGAACAAAGCAGAGGAGGCAGCATTGACCGTTGAATAGCTGTCAAACATGCAGATGTGACCTTGATCAACCCTGAGGGAAAGAGGTGGCCATAAATCCAGCTATTATGCCACGGCGACTCCATTAATTCTGCTGCAACATAGATGTGAAATACAACCAAGACATTTGTAGGGATATGACAGGTGGCCATGACATATACACTACAGGTGACACAGTAGATAATGTTACAGTAAAGCTGGATCAGAAAGAATGATAAGCTGTGGTGCTCGTTGTTACATTTGTATGCTGTGAGAGCCATAATAATATATTAGAGAGATATTAATTACATTAAGGAAACATTAATGCTTACCCACATGGACGGAGCCAAGATACAATGATAAATATGTTGCGCAGATTTGGCTGCTGGATTCCAACATACTTTTCGACATTGGTTTGGAAATAAGAAACGGCTCTGCAATTGTCTTCTTGTCCTTGTGCATCAGCTAACACAAGAAAGTAACAACCCGACGAGGAAGCACATGCTCAGCTGATATTCGCAGCCTGAGGTTAGAAGAGAGTTTGACCACATATGAAACGCACCATTTAGCCCGTGTTTGCCATTCCTCCCTCCACTCAGCATGAAGATAATTGGATATAAAACATCAGTGAAAAGTCATAGCTCTCCTCCTTCTACCCCTGCATGGCCTCACAGGTCCAATTCACACAATAAAACACCATTAAACCTCATCAATGGCGCTTCAAATGTGGTGGACAGAGGGAGACGCTTCAGTAGTTCACGCTATAATTCACATGGATGCAATTCTCATTGACCTCGACCCCTGCTGGATGATGGTTTCTTTATGTTTACTTCTGCAAATCCCAGGTCTCAAATCTTTGATTCTGTTTTATTGTACATCTACAATAACATAATGAAAAATCCTACTCCTCATCATGTTGATCCACATAAAAAGCACTCCCTGCAGGTTGCAATTACTTTGATGGCAACCAATTCTCTCACTCGCTGATGCTTTTTCCCCCCTGATGAAGGGCCATAGATTATTGATCAGCGGCAGCAATGACCAAACAATCAAGTCTTCTCAACAACAATGCAGAAGTGAAGAGAGCTGCAATCAGCTCAGTTTGTGAACTATGCAGCAAAACGTCACGTTGTAGACCTCAGGTCTCTGATTATCTCTGAAAATGGTGATTCAAATTTCAGATTTTAGGGTGTCTCAAAAGGAAAAGTCTTTCAGTAAAATTATGTGTATTATGTTGGAATGGAAGTGAAAACAGTTGAAGACAGCTGAAAACTGAACTGAGCATGACTGTCTCTTTGATCCCTGTTCAACAATCAATATATTTGACTTACATGTCATGTAGGTGTGTGCATTCTGAAAACCCCAAACCCACATAGTCAAAAAGTCTGATTAAAAAGAAAAGAAATAGTCCTAAAAGTCTGATTCATTCCTGAGCTAAAAAGACTACTACATGGTATTAAAAACTAAACAAATCCCACCAACTTCAAGATACAGTAGTGAATGGGTTTGGATAAGTGGAATTATGTCTATGGATCAATGATTTTATGCTATGAACTGTTGGGTGGATACCTGGGTTGGATGCTTGAACGGCAGGTTGCATGGCAGATGTGTACAGATGTTAAACCTTCTTCTTGTTGGAGCTCTACGCACAGGCTGCCTTTTTTTTTTTCTTTAGAGAGCTATAAGCAGGCTGAATGTGCATACCTGCTGCTGTCAGATCATACTCATGCCATCTTTTCAGTGCAGCCTGGCAACCCAGAAGAAGCTCATGTCAAGGTAAAAAAAAAACAGGTTCCATTGGAGGTGGTGTGCTCACTGTGGCCAAGTAATATCAACTCAGCAAGGACTTCAGGTGAATGAAAAAAAAATGAAAAAGGGAAAACAAAATAATTTGTGTAGCAGTGCACAAAATGTAGGTTACTGTATATATTTTACCCCAACCAATGTCCACAGCCTGTGAGCGGGAGCACCAACCATTCCCTGGCTTCTCTCATCTGACTCGGGTAAAGCAAGTCAAACAATGTTTAGAACATTTTCAAAAGTAGGAAAAAACAAATATTGTATTCAGACTAAGGAAGATCCCGACAGTGAGTTACCCTCCAGTCAAAACTGTGCTGTGGGTCAATACATATCATATTCATCTCATATTTATAGGTTGGAGATGGAGTCTACATACTGTAAGATTTCTTTAGCTTTAAGGGTCGGATGAAGCATCAATATCCAGAGATGAAAGGCCTTACATCAGATCTACTTATTAGGATATTGGTCTTTGCAACCCTTGAAAGGGTAGGTGGGTAAGTGTGTGAGTATGTGAGTGTGTAGCAGGTGTAAAAGCGTGAAATATAGCATCAGTGAAGGGTGCAGCATAAACCTGGCCACTCTAACTTTTTTAATTTGGATTGGCAAGTCGACTGCCAGGATGGCAATATTTTATCATCAAGTCGTTTTCTGAGTATCCCGCTCTGAAGCAGAGTGGCTCTCCATCATGTTTGTCAGAGGGGACTTTATTGAAGAACACTGAGGCCGGATTGGATGCTGGGCACACAATGATGTGTGTGGAAGGGGGTGTGTATGGGGGCTGGTATTGGTGGAGTGATTACATTGAATTTGCAGGCATCTGAGTTTCTCTGTCGCTAACAAGCCATGCCCTCAGTCAGATAATGCACTTTAAAAATTCTTTAGTAAAGTGTTTGTATAGAGCCGCTATGTGTTGATTAGGGTTAAGTCCCTAAAAATGACAAAATAAACTATTCAATTTTGGTTCAACTGTCAACAACAAAACGGCCCTCAGCATAGAAATAAAACATGTTTACCCCAAGGCTCTGTCTCTGGAGGTCTATAGATCAAGTCTTTGCTCTCAACAGCATAATATTTCCAGCATTGCAACAGAGGAATGAAAGGCATTCCCAAAACTATTTGCAGGCATCCATCAATATTATATCATATTTGCTACTGCCTTGTCTGAGCAGATTCATTCAGGTTATACAATGACTGGACTGTATTTATGGAGTTAGAGATGTTTAGCCATCATCCAGTGAGCTGTATCAGTTCAAAAGATCCATACTGATAAAACCCTTTGGATGAGTTTGTCCCTTTCATCTAAACAAAACAGCATTTGCTATTGACAATCAATGATTAACCACTTATATGTACTTAATATTGTACTGACAGATTATGTCAAAGCAATGTCAAAAGCCATTCATGAGGAATAAAATTCTTTTTTGGTATACTTGTTTAAGTTGCTCACTGACACTGATGTCAAAAGAGACAAGGGCATCCTCCTCTTGGTAATCACCTCTGTGGAAAGACCATATAAACAACAGGTTTTAATTGCTGCATTTTATAAAAAACATTGTGGAGTGCTCTGGAATTATTTGAGTTTTTGTGTCGGTCCTGAATTTGTTCAAGGACCCCCTGACTAAAATATAGTGCTTATGAATCCTCAAGGTAATGGAAAAGATGCTCTGCTGACAGGCAGCACAGACCCAGGGTCATGTTTTTCCTTGCAAACATAAATCTTGCCCTCCTCTTGCCCCCTTCCCGCCCTTCTCGTACATCTGTAGCAAGAGCCGTCTTTCGGCTATCTTGACTGATTGAGAGGCATGATATATATCCACAGGCCTGGACTATAGCAGAAAATTCAATTAAATGGAGGAACATAAATAGAAGATAAATGAATAAGTGCCCTCACCTTTCTGCATTGCTTGTTACCACAGGCCTTTGTCCACATGAGAATACATTGAGTGCATTTCTGTAAAAAGATTGTTTTCATGCAAACGATGACTCACAGGGATATGTTAATTATATCAGCAGATTTGTACATTGGTGGGTAATTGAGGTAAAAGGACATATTGAGGTGTACATACATATTTATACTTATGCTGAAAAGCAATCGCTGAGAAAGACAGCAACAAGGAAAGACAGAGAGAGAGAGATCTAATGTCTGTCCTTGAAAACAGCTGAGATGTAAACTGTAGTTGTCTTAAAGAACGGGACGCATTCTTTCCTGTATGGCAGCAGGAAGGGGTCATTGGTTTTTCACAGCGAGGCGAGGAGGACCAGAGAATCTCTCTCACTCTCCTCCATATAGGTTACTAAAGTGACTTTTGAGATTTGATACTTAAACCTTGAAAGATCTGTTTCCCGCTCTGAATTTAGACCTGACCTTTCCAAGCAGCCAGCTAGACTATACCTCCACACATGAAAACAGGATCAACTCAGGAAGGACGCCATCAGTCTCTATGTGCTCACCACTCAGGCAAAACAGCTGATTGTGGACCAGCATGTGCACTCTCACAGTATTGACATTGCCGCTGTTTTACTGCTTAATTTGCCAGGTTGCTGAAGTATTTATAGACCTTCCCATCCAAGTGCACCACATGTAAATTTAGCTTCATCATAAATAATCCATTGGGAAAATATGCAGCCCTATAATTGGAAACAGGTACAAAATACTTGTTCTCTGCCTTCGCAATGTGCCAGAGAGTTTATTTTCTGTCCTGCAGTGTTATGGTTGTTTTGCTTCCAGCGAGGATCATTAATATTTGACTCCCCGTTTCAGATGCCCTTGCTCGACAAGGAGTTCTAAATCTGTACAAGTGGTTAGGAGGACACTCATCTTAGCTTTGCGGGGCCAAGCCTGTCTTTCTACTTAAGTAGGAACTAATTTATGCCTGGTGATAAAAAATACATAAAATAAAAGCAAGGAGTAGCCCGGGGCCAGAAATGGCAATAAGAGGTGTGAGCCCTCAATGGCAATAATTCAGAGTGATTTATAACTCTGTGACAGGAGGGAAAAGGCTCCTCCAGCATGTCAGTCAAACGCATTCCCGTCATCATGAATAGAAAAGACAAGCTACACCTCACAGACAACTATTCTCATATTTATTCATTTGTATTAGCAATTTCTAATGTATTCTTTTTCTACATTATTTTATTTTCACTTTTTCCCTCGTACTCATAGACACACTGTTAGAACATTACACTGTCTTTCATACAAGTATTTGTGTTAGTATGTGCACTATATGTCAACTATAAAATTACAAACTAGAATGTGTAATGTTCATTTATTGATATATCATTTTCACATACCGGCCGCAGTATATAATGGGGTGTGGTCAAACACTCACATTTGCATGATCAAAAAATGATCAGGTTGTCAGGTCACACCTGTCCTGCCAAAATAAATAAATCATGTATTCACATTCATGTTACCGGGCTGGTCAATATACATTTCGCTCTGCTTCCTAGTGATGAAGCAGGCACGACACTTGAAGCTCTGCCATCTTTACTACATGTGAAAAGTTTGCGAATTCAGGTTGAAAACAGCTCATGATGATTTCAACAGTTTGTGTAAGGTGAAAAATGCAAGCTATGAAAATATATTATGTGTTAGCATGTATTTATTCAAAGTATCGTTTTCATCACCATATTTTCAGATTAAAATGCCCAAGGGTCGCTCTTGCTCAACCCCAGCTGGCAGAGTCTCTGACTCTGTCTCGCTTTCTCTCTCTCTCACACACACACACACACACACACACACACAAATGAATACACACAAATATGCAAAGAGAGACAGCAGACGTCCAAGCACGTGGATGCTACACAGTGTACATAGGTGTGCGCACACTCACGGGCACAGCCAGACGTGGCTGATGCAAAGGTGAAGAAATGAAGGCTGTCGCCATGTGGGGTGTCGATAAGACTGCCGTTCCCTGCTTCACTCCCTCTGCTCCGTACCCATAGCATCTGCTCTGCCCTCATTAATCAAGGGAGAGGTGGGCAGGGGGCTGCCACTTGAAATAAAGCTTGATCATCACATGGAGTGCTATGGACCACATCCTGGCTTTTAGCTCAACTGTTTTTGTCGTGTGTCTTACCCATCCTCCCTCCAGGCTACACTGCTTGTTAGTTTTCCTCATACGCCATGTCACATAGCCGGCTCGACATGGGCCCAATGCCATCTGTTGGGGGATGTCACCCTGTGACCTGGTGGAAAACATGAAGGCTGTTAACCCCCTGACCATGTGTGGCGTTTAACTCAGGCTTGGCAAAGCAGCCACCTCCAGGTACAGTATCCCAAGAGAGTCTCTGACTTTCTACAACACATGAGTGATGCTTGCACTGCTGCACCACACTGATGTATTCCCTCAGCAGCCTGGTGGGACCAGCAGACTGTGTGTCCTGCATTTTGCTGTTCATCATTTCAGAGGAGAATGAAATTTCCTTTGAGACACTCTCTGCCATCTCATCCTTTCAAATAGAGCCACACCATGTTGTGTTCTTGGTCGGCCGGAGGCTACAGAGACGCATCACAGACTTGCTCGTGTAGACATATGTCACCAAAGACACAAGGACAGGCGTTTGGAGGCTCAAGGACACCATTAGGGGGCCTCTGCCAAAGCTAAAAATCCAGAGAGAAAAGAGTAAAATAAGACCTTTAGAGTCCTTGCAGGAGTTTAGTTCAGTAAGGCCCAAAAAGACAACGACTCTGCAATAATGAAATCCATTCCAGTGTTATTTTAATATAAATTGCAATGATTTAGGTCTTACAGCTGTAAGAACTTACTATGAATCATCGTGTGCAATACGTTCTAGTGAGAGAAAAAATGAGTTTGGGAATAGGAAAGTCCTGTTTGATGGCAGGAAGTTGAACATGCCTTTGTATCTGTTTTTCCCGGTGAATCCAGTCTAACAGAGTCACCTTGGGGCTCCCTAACAACAAGCTACATAAACCAATTTGTTCGTTATCGATATTAAATTAGATATTGTTTAGTTTTGGTAACTTTATTGGAAGCTTGGTTGAAGCGAAAACAGTGGCGATTAGAAAAACCAGCTTGACCCTTTTTGCTGAAAAATTGTGGGAATTTGAACATATTCTTGGATCTCACAAATATTGCAGGTTGCATTTGCTGTTCGCGTTTAAAACAGTTTCCTGTAGGGAACTCTGGGATCTCTAAGTTGTTGTAGTGTAATATATTACAGTAGCCTGGAGAAGTCTGCATAGGGAGATGGTTGGAACAGGATTTTCACCCAGGAGACAGTTTGTGTCTTGTGTGAAACCAAAAGTCAACACTGACTTATTAAAAGTTTAAAGTAACTTATATCTTGACTGATGTCACGTAACACACTTATTCTAACCCAAACCAAGTGCGTCTGTATGAGAGGCCGAGGGGCATGACAAAGCAGCGTCAGTATTTGACGACCGTGAATGAGAACGTGTTGGAGGAAACCATGATCAGAGCAACAACCACTTTACGTAGCAGCAGCTTCTTTCAGAGGCTTCAGAGGGAGGCTTAATGAGCACAAAACAACATCTTCAGTGCGACAGAGTCATTCTGTCACACGTGGCTCCTGATAAAATAGGTTTGGCTCCATACACCCACATAAATACATTCATTTGTTTTTTATCCTTCCTGTGATTTACCTGAAAAAATCCAAGGGACCAAACCTCTGAAAGACATTTATAGGGTCATGTGATTCCCAGCGCAGTGATAACTAAGAGCCTTGTCACAGTCCAATGTGTCATGAGCAGCAGATGTGGTGAGTATGTGTTACCTTTTGGGTCTTTGAGAGGGACACGGTGACACCTCACTGAGACCCTCCATCATCCAGCACCTCAGAGGGCTGTCATAGCCATGACAGAATACAGCCAAGAACCATTTGTATCCAATCATGACAGCTAATGACAAATGCCCATCACAGTAGAGCTACAACCTGATTAGTGTCGAAGCATAAGAGGCTCTGGAAGGAAGTAGCTTGATAGCAAATGACTGCTGTGCTTGAAGCCCCCAGAGACTGTCATACTTATAATGATGTGTGTTTCAAAGGCCAAATAACATCCCTATGATGAAAGTGGATCTCACCATGTGTTATCATAATAGGCACACATTGCAGTCATCTCCACTGCGCTTGGCTGCAGTTCAGTCATTTGAGTGCCTCTGAGACTGAAGGGATGGTTCTGGGTGGGTTTATACTATGACCTTCATAATCAGAACAAATTTCCTCATTGCAACTTTCACCACTTCACATCAAATAATGCATGTTTCATTGTACTCAGCTTCTAACCAGTACCAGTGCCAGCAAGACAGTCTATAAACAGCATGGACGCAGTACTTCATTATTCTGTGTTGAACTTTTTTAGGCCAGGAATGATTTGTTTACCTCGAGTTGTGCACAAAGTTTCTGTTTTCCCTCAAGGGCTCCAACAATCCAGTCCTACATATTGATTAGCAGATGCCTTTTGGGGCCCAGAGCAATTGTTAAGAATTCAGCCCTGCCTTTTTAATGGAAATCAGGGGTGAAGCATGTATAATCTATACACATGCTTTGAATGATTTATTACCTATTATTTTGGTATGGAACCAATTTGTTTCATTAAATGCATTTGTTTATTTATTGAGCTGTTGGGACGAGGTTAAAAATTAATAAGCAAATAATTGCCAACAAAAGCACGGCTTCATGCAAGCTGCTCAGTGAAATATTGCGTAGCAAAGTGATCCTGAGCGACCCCCACACACCCCTAATATGCACGGCAAAATCTTTCCCTGCAACCTTTATTAAAAAGCCCTTACGTGGCTAATGGAGGATATCATACGTACTCCACAACTGCTCAATTCATGCTCTGTGATATTCAACATACAAAAAACACAGAATCTTTAATGAGAAATGGAAATGTGATTTAGCCTTCAATTATGTATTCTTTACTTTCTTTTCTTTAAAACCGTTTCTAAAATCCCTTGCTAGTGTGTGTGGCTATGTATATTCAGGATTGTATAATAGTTTTACTTGTTTGAATAGGAATAGTATTCTTCCATGCTTCTCTTACTGAGGTGTTTTTCATATTTCTTTACATTTCTATTTTAGTTCATATTTTTAATCTACTGTGATTACATTTTTGTCTTATTTGTACAGTGTCCATGTATGTGGCATGAAGGGGCTGCAGCTGCATTTCATTTGTGAATTCCTGTATCGTATAATGACAATAAAGCTGGACCTTGACCCCCGTCCCACTACCGACTACCTCGTACTTGAGCCTTTTGTCTAAAAAGGCAACCAAGTGATACGAGTGATACAGTTGCAGCAGTAGGATTTTGTTGTGTACTGACTGACTAATTATGCTTCGGAGGAGAAAATTTCATTTTCCTTGGCATCAGTGTGGCTACAATTATTTTCTTTCTTATTCTAAAAACCTTCAGCTTTATTGCCTTATAAAAAATACTTAATATATGAAACCATAATAACATAATGGCTGTCTCCTCGTCACTGTGACTAACATCACAAAATAAGTAAGATAACTTGGAAGTAAATAAGGACATCCTGAGAAACAAAAACATATTTGTGAAAACATTGTTTGATCGGCCGTAGCTTTCCAAAGTCACAGTTTGGTTGACATCCATCAAAGCATGTCTTGTGTCATATCCTGAAGTACATTAATACCTTAAATACTACGAAGAAGAATATACTAGATGAGTGTATATTACCAACAGTACTGAATTTATGTAGTATGAAAAAGCTCATGTCTTCACTCTTTTTCCATGCTTTGTTCAGTGAAACAAAGAGCCAACAGAGCCATGGGAGAGAGGAAAAGTCTGGTAAAACCACTATTTCTCATTCTGTGTGTGTGTGTGTGTGTGTGTGTGTGTCTCCAAATAATTTCGTCCAGAATCTCAGTGACCTTTAAATCTTCTGAAAAGCCACCTCCTTTTAAAGAGAGTGAAGGTGGGAGGCTTTTAGAAAGGACATTTTAATGATAGTTTTGGCTTTAATGAGCTTGTAGTGTACCTGTAGAGCGTGTAGGTGCTATTTTTATGTTGGACGGTCAATGTGGTACCAACAAGGTCTTATTTAATAACATCTTTATTTTATTTATGACCCGAAAAGCAGAAAATACAGGATGATTACACTGTACGCTAACAATGTTGTGACTTTTCTGACAGCCAGGTTTGAATGTTACTGCAAAGATACTCTTCCAGTGTTCCACAATGGCCTGCAATCTTTATAATTATCCTTTATAAACCTCATTTAATGGGACTCAGATATGAAATTATATGTTATTTACAGACATGGCAGGATGGTACAGCTGGAAAAAAGCCAGGCTGATGAGGCTTGTGTTGCTTTGTTTTCATGCAGCTGGGATGTGTGTGTGTGTGTGCTTGTTTGTGTACCGAACTGAGCCGTAGATTCCAAGCACATATTGAATGTTTTGCTTATCGGGGAAATAATTAAAATCCCTTACAGTAGGAGGTAACTTTGATGCCACTTCATGAAGATAAATCATGACAATGAAAGACGTCTCTGTGTCCTTGCATATCCTTCATGTACCTCTGCGATATCCCTTTATGTCTTTATTTCTCAAGTTCATTGCCGCACAGTAAGACATTTTGTTGATCCTCCTAAGCAGTCACCTGTGCCCTTATATTTCCCCTGATTCTTCTTTGTCCACTGGACAGAATCATTTGGCCTCTGTGACTTTCACAGAAACTGGAGCAGAATTAGATTGAAGTCATGCTCAGCTGGTTCCGTCTCTTACCGAATGTCATTGTTGTCACCAGTGACTCCGAAGGAATCTCCAGTCAAAGGACATGAATGCCAAATGATGAAATAGATAAAATAATTTCAGATGTCCTCAGGTCCTTCGTGTTTCTGTCTCCTCTCTGTGATGCTGGAGATGTTACAAGGTATAATACAATAAAAACACGTCTTAATGTGATGTTTCAAGCCCATTTGGCAAACTTCTTCCAAAATGTTACATGTAAAATACTTGAGAGAAGTTCAAGCAATCTGGATTTATACTTGACGTAAGGGGTTAATGGGATCACTGTGTTTTTATTAGCCATGTTAGTGGCATAGCTGTATGGCAGTAAGTCCACTTTGGTCCAGATTGAAATATCTCAACAACTATTTGTACAGACATTAATGGTGTGCAGAGGAATCCTGATGGCTTTGATGATACCTTGACATCTCCTGTAGCTCCACCATGAGGTTGACATTTTTTGTTTTTTAGTGAAATGCCTCGACAACTATCGGATGGATTGCGATGAAATTTATAACAGATATCAATGGTATCCAGTACATTCTCATTTGCTTTGTATCCAGCTCACTGTTGCTCAATATCACATACTTATAGAAGTGATGTTTACTTCTATTCCACCTGTGTATTGAATTGGAGACTATTCCGGTGCAACCATCACATTTAAATTCTTCCATTCACTGCCATGGAGAGTTGGCAATCATGGTGAGCAGCAGGTTTGCAGTGCAGATGGCTTTGCTTGATGTGTGTTTCTGAAATGAGCAGACCACATCCTTTCTGCAGCTTCCGTAATATTGTCTTCATTCCCAACCATCTCCAGTGGCATCACCAATTACAGTTACTGTCACCAGCCTTGATGTGTTACATTTTAGAGGAGACGTCAGCTATAGCGGCTACATGTGTAGGGTCAGAAGCTGACTACTAAGGCATGTAGCCCCTTAACACACACCTATGAATCCAGCTTTAACCCTGCTCTACTGGGACAACAAACAAACCACGATGGGCTCGTGCTAATTTGTCCCAAAAAAAAAAAGGATTCTGGCTGTCAAATGCAAACTGTGCGGCACACCTGACTTAACTTCATTAGCATTTTCCAGAAGTGAGTAAGCTGCATGACTCGTGACAGATGCAGGCATCCAGAGCGGCGTGATGACAGATAGAGCAGTTGACGCATTGTTCTCAACAAAAGCTACTTCACTTGTCATCACGCTGTTGTGGAGCCAGGTGTGGCATGATAATTCATTTAGTATTTACATGTTTTTTCTAAGACCGAGGGGTGAATTGATTGAAGCTTGTTGGCCATGCACTTAACACAAAAGCTGGGCTGCTCCTCACATCTGCTCTCCGCCACAATTATTCAAATGGCTCCACCAGTTCACCGCTTTTACTGTTTATGTCATTTTGGATTCATTATAGGGGCATTAGCCAAACCACTATCTTCAAGCATAGCTATTGGATCTTTGTTGAAAAGGGCAGTTTTTATTCCAGCTACTTTTATGTTTTTTATGCCTATGGATAGAGCGAGAGTAATTGCTTGAACCATTAAAGTGATAAGAGGATGATCTGGTAATTTAGGATCATCTTTATTTCTTTTTCACCATCTGTGTGACAGAAGTCAGCTGTGTGTGTGTGCATAATTAACAGGGTGGAGGAACACGTCACAAGTAAGGATAGTAAAGGGAGTCCTTAGCCTGACAACACGACAATATGCAAAGGAGCGTTCATTCACAAAATTATTGCCACTGCATTCAGCCGTCCATTCTTTCATTCCCTTTCTATCCTCCAATTCCTCCTTTTTTTTCTTTTATCAACGAAATTGAGAGCTGCTTCTCAGAGCAAGAAAAAAGAAGCCGGTCTCACTCCACCAGCCAAAGTAATAGAGAAATGACGGGAGCAACAGGCAACGATTATTTAAAGCTTTTATTTATTTATTTGTTTAGACGTTATCTGGTGCTCAGGCTGAGGAAGCAAAGAAAAGCAATATTCATTTTTTTAATGGGGCTGCCCTCCACAGATAATGTCCCAGTGTTATTTCCTTTCTCCTGGATTTCATGCAACAAAGTGTGCTGGGAATGCAAAGCGCTGCTAATGTTCTTGCAACCAGACAAAAATGAAACTATTCTTTATTAGAAAATAAACTATTATATACCAGGAACTCATCTTCTAGATTTACAGATTTTAATTATGTGGATAACTACAGGTTGGTTATATTCAGCAGTTCCAGAACTATCTGATGTTTCATTGCTTTGTGAAATCTTTATATAGGATGAGGCCAGTATGTAAAATAACATAGGTTTTAAAATGTTCTTCCAGACCAATTAGCGCAAAATATCTATCACATGCGATAATTGCCATATTGCGAGGAACATCTGAAGCATTTTGTTACAAGTTTAGCCATGTCCCTCCTCTCTTCATCCAACTGTGCCTAAAATAATTTTGTACATGAACTGGTGTAGCACTTTAAAATTAATTACTTATTGTGGACTAAATAACGTGCCCCAAGAAATGACAGCGTTTCCCTTTAATGAGCTGCTTTGGTCCTTGTGGAGGCATGTTGTCAAAGCTAGATGGACTGACCTATGGCAGGTTGATTCATCCACTCATCAGACTCCCTGTTGCACCGGCTTTGCCTTTCATTCATCTTCCCCGTTTCTTTTTGATCTGACTTCTTTGTTTCATTTGTTGTCTCACAGTTTTGGTGTGTCTGTGTTTTATTCATGTTCTGTTTTGATCTCGGTTTCTCTCTCCTCTTCAGCTTCATCTCTTACAATGATTTCATGTCTTCAGGAAAGTAAGATGGTGAAAATGGAATATCCTAATATCCTATGTCCTCAATACTCCACCAAAACCAACTTGGATCCAAAGGGGCACTGGCCTAAATAAAAAGCAAGAGAAATGTTTCAGTTGTGCTAAAAGGGATTTCAGCCAAGCTAATGCTAAAACTAAATTATAATGGAAAATTGAAAGGACTGTGCTTTCAGTGAAACTTCCCTAATAAATAAAGATTAAGAAAAAACACTGACACTGATAACCAGGCTGTCCCAGTTTGGGATGTTTAGACACACTGGGACACAATAAGAACCAGCACTTACAATGTGGCATTTGGGGGGGAATGAAAGGGGGTGGCATCCCCGTCCATCGACATAATTATAATCAATACATTTGATGCTGCATTTTTCAGTGCTCACTTGACAAAAGAGCATTTTTATCTCCAGACCTCAGCTATGTCATTTCTGAACTGAGCGAAACATCCAAGCATCTTATTCAATTTTAGGTGTTTGGCAAGTTGCAAGTCCTTTTAATCTACAGGGTACAGTTTCCATAGTTCCTGTCTTCAGAGGAAAGATGAAACAAACAGATGAAAGAGACAGCGAAACAGATGAAAGAGAGTGAACAATTATATGCCACCCATTAATCTACTGAAACTCAGGAAGAGGGGAAGGTTTTTAAGACTACACTGGCTGCTCAGGCTTACCTCCGCACCTCATAGAGAGGGCTAATGATTTGTTTGAAAGCCAGCTCACTGCTCCTGGGTGGGAAGCATGAATAGAAAACAGTGAGGCAAACAAGCCCAGCCAGGTGTGCACGCTGCTAGAGGCAGCGAGATTGGAACAGAGCCGCAGAGCCAGCCAGCATGGCATTCAGAAAGGTGTGAGAGGTGCCCTTCTCTGCCTCTAATGCATCCGGGGGTGGTTGATTGATTTTTTGCGCAGAAGCGGGTGTCTTAATGTCCTAATGCATTGCTCTGTCACAGAGGGCTGCCTTGGCAAGCTGCCCTTTCCACAGACTGATCTGTCGCTCGATTGGATAAGACCAGGGTAAATAAATAAAGAGGGAGGCCGGGAGAGGATGGCTGGAGGAGGAGAGGGATGGGCAACAAGCATGATTACACCACCAGATAAACATAAACACACGCACACACACACACACACACACACACACGCTCACGCTATTCTCCTATAAAACACGCTTCCAAACACTTGTCAAATGCACACACGGGAAGATTATTTCACAACTATGTTTGTTGTTTCTTTACTGGATATTGATTTGACAGGGTGAGGCCCGGTTCAATTCAGGCCACAGGCTCCTGTTGTTGTTCTGTTCCTGAAGAAGGATGACACCAAAATCAATATATTGTTTGACAGCATTTTCATTTGCTTTTACTTTGGTGAAAAGAGGCCCCGACGGCTTATACTTTTGTGTTATTGCAACTCCGTCTCCAAAGAATGATGTTCATGTGCATCTATCGGGATCTAGCAATTTACATTCATTGGCAAAATTCAGAGCGCAGTGTCGTTTATATAGTGTAAAAATGCAAGGGTGTGGAGGCTACGGGGGGCGGCGATGATCATGTCAACCGCTTGCCTTCAACACAGTTGGAAGGATCACGTCCACTCTCATGTTGTTAGAGTTGACATTTCATCTTCAATGAATTGTAACTCCTTCACAAATGAATTCACATTCAACAGGCTGCAGCCACTCCACAGGGGGGAGCTGTTTGGTCAGACTGGTTCTAAACATGATAACTTGCACCCCCTATAGGAAAAGGAAATGATATAACATGTTCCACAGACGAGAAAGTTTTCATCGTGACTCGAATTAAAATCGGCGAGGTATTAGAATTATCCAGAGTAGCAGGACAATGTTTCTGGAAAGACATGTTGCTGTTGAATTATTTGAATGTAATGCGTCAATACTTTGAGCACTACAAATTAAATTGCATTCACCTTCACTGTATTGGGGTCGCAGCAGAAATCTGTGAGACAGATTACAATTTGCAAGGCTGTGTCAAGTGAGTATTTTTTGGTATATTGGGTGACCCGACTCTTTACAATCTTTTGGGTGCTTTGCGTCAATGGCACTGTGTGCCCTTGTCCTAAGTAGCCTACTTAACCATGAATACTACCTTTCTCTTTGACCATGTATTTCAGTTGCCTAATCTTTTATTAAGCATTTCAAGCTGCCCTGAACAAATATTGTGAGAATGAACTGAATGACGTCAGTCGGTTGTGTATCTAAATGTATTTTCAAATCAGTGAGAATGTGCTGCCTGATATGGTGAAGAAAAGCACAATCCATGTGGCACTTTTATTATTCTTACATATGGACATTATTAACATGTAGGAGATGAGGTTGGATATTTTGAGGATGATTCTACGCAGCAGCAGAGAGTTGGATGAAGCTGTAAAGTCACAGCCATCTCTCATCATTCAGCTCTTGCTTACTGTAATGTTACTACGCTATTAAAATAAATGAGCACCCCTCAAGCCTTTCTGTTTATGGGCTTTCATTAACAGCTTTTACTCCCGTGGCTTCTAATGAGACATTACAGTAAGAAAAGACAGTCATATGCAAGTCGTCTCAGAGACTTTAACTGAGCAAATTGTTCATTATTGCCCCCTTTGGTCTGATCGATGTCGGCTGTGTTGGACAAAAACATTACAGTTTTCATAAACATGTTGCGACAGTGTAAACTTTTACTTTACGTAGTTTTACTTTCACCAGAGGTTTTCAAGATTTCTTTCCCCACATAACGAAGGGGATCATATCAGCAGCAACAAAGAATCAATATGCATGATATGGCTATGATATATAACACGCCTGCAGACCGTAGAATCTGGCATCCTAACGCTGGCAGCCAAGACGTGCAAGTGCCAATTTCTGTCTCGAGAGAAATAACTCTTCAAGAAGAGCATTTGTGTTGCCAAAAAATTGTAATTTGTGGCTTCAATGGAGTGTTAAAATGTAATGACCCGAGGTGGAGCAGAATGGGGAGAAACAGACTTGGGAATTAGCCTGCATCAAAGGAGTCTTTGTGAGCTCCTTCACCCCTCCCCACCTCACTAACACACAATAAATATAAACAATAATTGTTAGAAATTATGTGTACGTGCACAGATACTGGGTTCTACAAGGCAAGCGCCCTGCAGACAGACTAACACTCTCACATACATACAGCAGGCTCATGTTGATGGGATAAAACAAGACACTGGCTCAATTTGTTGCCACATACCTCCACTCTGTCCTGCCCCTGTGCCCTTTCACTGGTAACTCTGCTCTGCTCATGGAAACCATAGTCAGGAGGTTTTATTCTATAGCAAACAACACACTCACTTGACTGCTCCCACTGGTACCGGAGGAGAACCAATATAACATTTGAGTGCAAATGGCAAACTCTCACCACAGGAAATGTAAACTGCAGGGCGCTGGCTCCTCTCTGCTGCAATGCCGAAGTGAGCACTGAACTCTCAACCCACAATCATGGCAGGCCTCCCCGGCCCCCCTCGCCCTCTCTATCTGTCTCATTTTCATTTTTTCCCTCTCTCAGCGCATGCTGCTGCAAGTGTAGGGGGTGAGAGTGGGTCAGGTAAAAAGGGTTAGCTTTTTCTGTATTTCTCCTCAAAGCTCCAGAGGGGAGCTCGTGTGCCTCTGCCTGCTCGCTGCTGTGGCTCGCTTTGGAGAAAGTACTCCTTTAGGTGCCAGCATGACTGTAGCTTCACAGCAAAGTGTTCATAAGTGCTGCCTTTGTACTGCAATGGATGGTAAGAATATGCTAACAAAAAGCACTTTGTGTGTGTGTGTGTGTGTGTGCATGCGTTACGTGTTTGTGAGCGAGAGCAAAGTGATTTACTCCTCCCTTATGCTTCAAACACATTACAGACCCTGTCTTTTTTCTGTCAGTAGCTACCACAGAAAAGCCTTCCCAATTTTGCAATGACAAGTGCCAGTGGTTACCCAGCATCCCTGAGATCTGTAGCCTGACGTTAATGCCTTTTATACAGGGCTTAGAGTGCACTCCATAGCCCTCTCATCCACACTGTGCTTGAAGCGCAGTCGAACAGGTAACTTTCAAGATGAAATTGTGAACCGGTTCAGATTAGCGGCCCGCTTTAAAGTAAACAGAATTCACGAGCAAGCTTGCATTTAGCTGTCTGCTCTCTGTCAGGTATTTTGGGATTCCTAGGCAGCTGTAGACTCTACACTACACAACAACGTGTTCTAGTTATAGGCTCATTTAAATCTAGTCTAATTTATTCATGGACAATTATGTTAGAAAGAAGAATCTCATGTTATATGCCCTGTTTATGTAATGTTGTTCAATATGATGTCTATGTTTTCACACTTAAAATACAAGGTTAGAGTTACTGGTACATGTAGAGGATTACAATAAATGTAATCACACCACTTTAATCCTATTTCTAGTAGTCCATTCATGTTCCACCCTGACAGGAAGTAGTAGGCTTCTAATTAAGAGGTAATTATCATGTTGGCTTCTAATCCTCATAGAGAATTTTCTGTCTTACAATTTCATTTGACCTCTGCCAGATGGATGGATTTGCCTCATCATAGTTGCAACATTTGGCAGTCATGTAAGACAAAAAAAACAAGATGACATACACAACATGGCCAAAAGTATCTGAATGTCCAAAGACACTAGAGGGCCCTTGGGCTGAAATGTGCAGCGGGCCCTCGTTGACCCACACTTCCTGTTTTCTCCCACTCTTTCTGCATTGTGTATGCATTCTGAATGTGTTTCACAAATGAGGTTAGTAAAATGCACCATGTAAGCACAATATATCAAACGCAAAATCCAAAAAATAAAATAATGAAGGCCTTGAAACTACATTTTCGCTCAGGGCCCGTCTGCAAGATTGGCACTCAAGATTGGATAATAATGAAGGCATTGCCTCAAGGCCCCTATCACTTTAGTTTAGAATGTGCTTTAGTGGTTCACACGGTACTAATGAAATGAGTAACGCCTGCAAATGAGTCCAAACCACAGCTCTATTTAAAAGGGCAATGTTTAGATCTGAGTCTCCATTTAAATAAACTTGTCATTTGGATTCTAATCTGAACACTTCTTTTTTCAGACTGTGCTGATTTCCAATAGCCTAGCACCTACATTTGATGTGCATATAACTTCTAAAGCATACAGTATTAACAAACAAACTTGCCATCATTTAATTACCACAAGCTAATTGTGCATGTAGTGAACCTGCAGCCTATTGTATAAAATATCATTGTACGCAGTAGCATGAAGATTTTATTTAACTGGAACTAAGTGACCCAGCACAAACCATGGAAAACAGCCCCAGACAAAAAGTACACAAAAGTCTGTTGAGATACTTTTGGCCACATACTGGTGTGTATGTACACAGCGTATTTGACCAAGGCTTGTCCTTTACCCGTGCTGGGTTTCTGTTTGGTGTCAGAAAAGTCCTGCTACTAGGTGAGCTCTACAGCCCTGAGCAATGTCAGCTTTGGTTATGCTGTTGTTGTTGAGATCTTGTTGATATTCAGTCATGAACCAGTGGAATTACCATGGACTGCCAGTCCCCCGGCTGTCATAGCAACAATGCTGTTTGCTGTGGCCACGCTTGCGAGTGACCTGTCATCTTTCAACTTCACTCACACAGTGGTCGCCTGGTTGAAGTGGTAATGGCCGAAAAATGGAGGTCATATCACACAGGGTCATTATCTGCAAAGGCACATTAGATGATTATGTCTGCAGCTGTTCTTTATGGGTCACTGCAGGCCGCTGTTAAAGCTGTCAGTCAGAGAGGAATAAGTCAGCTCCTCCCTGCAGTTAGGGCTCATCTACAATATGGACACCCACACATTAGTAAATGTCAACCCACCGACTGAATGCAAAAAACGAAAATACAGGCTAAAAACAAAACCCATCAGTAAACCCTCCATAACAATGATGTCCACTCTTTTGGTATGCGTAGACATTTTGACCAATAATATGCACTTTAGGTGTTTGTTGAATACCCACTCACTGTCCATTTGAATGTCACATAATGGCAGGAGGCAATTCAGGAGGAGTCCAGGCAAGGTCAGATGAGAAGAGAAGAAGCTATAGGGAGTGCATAATCACTAGCAAGGCACTGTATCTGTTTCTACAACTTCATCAGCCCAGCCACTAATTAAGACTAATTAGTAGGCACTGGGGACACAGGCAGGCTCAAAAATCTTAATTAATGTGAGGACCCATGATGTCTGAGCATAACAACTTCCTCTGCACCTGCTTAGCACGAGACAGCACATTAACCTACCGTTGCTTGTAGGTCTCCAGACAGTCCGCAGACATCCAGCAGAATCTTTAACCAGCTGTTGCAACCTTTGATTAGCAGTGCGATCGGAGCTGGTTATGCCACAGCCAAATTGATGAGTTGATAAATGGCCTTGCTCTATCCGTAGCAATAACCTCAGTCATTATGAACAAGAACACCCCTGTAGCCTGCAGTCATGTATTTCATGGATTATCAAAGTAACCTTTTTAGAAATAATGTTGCTATTACAGTGTATCAAAAAAACAAACATTTGCTTTGCTGCATTTTCTTTTGTCATTGCTCACCATCATGATGAATAATTAGTTGCCCCTTTGTTGTCAGAGTAAGGAGGTGTCATTGGAAAGTAGGTTTGCGCATACATATTATTAATGAGCACAGATTTATTATTTTACTATTCATTGTGCTCGTTCATGTGCAGATTTGAGAAGATGAGAACAACTAAATCCAATAGAGAGAGATGTCGACAAAGTCAGATAGGCAAACCAGTGCTGAAATAGGAAACGCTCGATGGACTGCTAGGACCTACAAGACAAGGGTCATGTGATCGATATGGTGATGGTAGACCTGCTAGCTTGTGTACTTCTCTGTAAATGAAGAAGTGCATACTGTCCTCGAAAAGTTTGTTAAACCCACTAAATGTTGTTAATCAACCTGCCGCATTTCTTTAAACTTTCATCTGTATTTAGTTTTGACGATGCAAACATTGTGAAAGTAAAAACAATGATTATGAGAGAAGCAAACTAAAGCTCACCTCCCCCAGACATTATCCATTATGCACATGTAAACTTAACTTCTTCATCCCTTCAATATAAATAACTTTACAATTTCTGCATTTCTGTCATTTTCAAAAATCCATGTGTCCATAGTAACATGTCTTAAGATAAGACTCATCACAAAACAACATGGTGAAACCCACAGCCAATATTGTCTGTATTAGATTACGTAACGGTAGTCAGCCAGCAGTAAGCATGCCAGCTGATTAGCTCACTAGCAGTAATGCTAACTCGGCTACCCCTGTTGACCCTCACATTTCACGTCTTAGCGGACCGTCAAGAGTCTCAATTGCATTTTTATTAAACACTGTAAGATCAAAGTTCTGTTACTAAAGCGCCACATCATTTAACACTCAACCTTCTATCACTCGTAAAACTCTCTGTCGCCCTCTCTCAAATATTAAGGTGTGGGGTCCTGCCAGCCTCGAGTGAGGGGGAAAGGCGAACCGCTTGGTGAGTTGACTGATGCAGTGGGAGCCAAGGTCAAGGAGAGGAGTAAGAATTGACAGCATTGATGTTCCTCCCACTGTGTTATCTGGGCCTGACAGACTGTCGAGTCACAGGGAGGCAGCCCTCCTTTTAGCTCATTTAGGAAGACATTACACCAAGCCATGTCGAGAGGGTGCGCACCTGCTGAGCCAACCTTCCTCTGACACTAACAGGAAGAGAAAAACATTCATAGCACACTGGCCCAGAGAGAGCATTTTACTCTAATACAGTGATATATATTTATATTGCTGTACAATATATCATGATACAAAAATGTGGATCAGGGAATTGAAAATGGATCACAACAAAGTCTGATCAGTTATGACTCCTAAAAAGGCACGAGTGCAATTAATGTCTTCTATTAGCATAACGAACTGTGAGAGGTCTCACCTGCTGATTGAAAAAAAGCTTATAGTTTTAAGGGAATTATCTGACATATTCAGAAATACACTTATTGGCATTGTTGCCATCAGGAGTTGGATAAGAAGACTGACACCATTAAATATGAAACTATGTTTAATCCACACAAAATATGATGTGTAAAAACAACAATTTGTGGATTAGCTCGTTGTTTCCCCTGCATCCTTATTTATGCTAAGCTAAGCTGTAGCTTCATATTTAATGTAAGAGTGGTATCAATCCTCTCATCTAACTCAGAAGAAAGTTAATGAGTATATTTCCCAGTATATCAAACTATTCCTTTAACAAAATCTGATCAGTTATAACCCAATAAAGGCACTAATTTTTACTTGCATTCAGTGAGTGCCAGAGGGTGCAATTAATGCCATCCATTACCATTGTGAACCATGAGAGGTCTCAGCTACTGCCTGAAAAGCTTTGAAAAATGAATTTGTCCTTCACCAGAAATCTAAAGTCCGTTTATGTGCAGAAATTGGTGTTTGAACAATGTTACTCCAAGGTTCAAGTTTCAGTTTGTCATATTCACTTGGTAAAGCACCATTCAATTGAAATGCATGTGCCCTGGCTCTCTCAGCCCTTAAAACTACATATAACTAACTAACTATACTAACGTTATATAAAAAAGAAAATACATAGATAAATAATTAAATAACAAAAACAATAAATTAGAAATCCCACAAAACAATAAGTCACTGTGAGTGAAGGTGCCTACTGTTCATTATTCTGACCGCCTGGGGATAAAAACTGCCTTTGAAGCGGCTGGTCCGAGCTCTGATGCTCTCTAAGTGTTTTCCTGAGGGAAGAAGTGTGAACAGATGTGCTGGCTGGCGTCCTTCATGATACTTAGGTCCTTCTTTCTCCAGCCAACATTAGCTCTTTATCTTAATGAGGTCATTCTCATCAAGACATTGTTTATTCTTCTGCTTCATGTAGATAAATATCTGCTTGTAACAAAAGCTGTTTTGTTGTTTCATTTAAGAGAAAATGTTTTTAAAAGAGTAAAAAGGATGAAAACAAAGTCTTTGTACATTTTACAACGAAGGGGAAATAGGTAAGGAATTTTGTGCAGTCACAGTGTGCATCGAGCTTGTGAACCCGTCTTCGTACCAAAGCACGAGCTGACTGCATTATATCACCTCTATCAGAGAGTAATACTGACAGAGTGTGTATTTCTTTCCATGTTGAATGTCTATAGTTGAAAAAAAAAACAACAAACCAGCATATTGAAGACTTGCGTTTGTTGTTTTTTTCTTCAATATGCTGTGTAGCAGTTTAAAGTCAGTTTTACCACTAAATATTCCTCAGGCAGCTTGTGACAGTGTCAGTGTTTATATTGTATATATAACCCGCTTTGTGAAGTGGTTGGAGTGTGCGGGTGGTAAGAGTGTAGCTGTCAGAGTAGCGGCTGAGGATGATGGGACGTGATGACCTAGTGCGGGGAGGGGGTGAAACCGTGAGCCTGCATGGTTTGACGCTGGGGATCGTGTCTGGCCCCGGAGCAGAGACACAGGAGCGGTGAGGTGGAGAGGTCGGTGTTATTTGATAGCACTAGATGCGATGTGGCACACTCCAGTTTCTTGTTGAACACAGCAGAGAGCAGTGGGGACCTCGCAGGAGAACAGACGTTGGCCCTTGATTGACAAGGCTGCAAGCTTTAACAAACACAGGCCGCTATGAAATGAGGGCAAAAACATTGAAGGGTGGTGAAGAAAGGTGAGAGCCAGAGGTCAAATGTGCTCAGTGGAATTCCAAAGAAGAGCAGACTGCTTATCTCAGACTTAATTAAGACCCACAGGATCATGGTGATTATAGCAATATTCAAGCCTGAGCTATGAGATGAGCCTGATGATGATCAGAACAGATCAGTGACACACAAGTTCCCCTCTATGTCAACTTGTTGCTCACGTCTAAGCCCCGATATCCATAAAACGAATCTATGCTCATTTTGCAAATTCCTGCAATATCCTGCTGCTCTATTTTCTTCCATTCCTCTCACAGTGTGCGTGGCAGCAGGTGACAGGTTTAAATAGGATTTGCATCTGAAACCAGCAGGAATGTGAGCGTAATTCATGTAGGGAAGATGGCATGAAGATTGTAATAGAAGAGAGGGAGCAATTGGACGGCACTGCATTTGACCTTGAGAGCAGAGCTGAGAGGAGAAAGACGGCAGGCAAGATTGAAAGAGAGATTTTAAAAGATTAAGGTGAGAGATTAAGGAAGGCACGCAATAACGCTGTGTTGTAAACAATAGCTTTAGAGAGAAGATGGAATAAAACACGTTATTTGAGCCTATTCAGAGGTTTAATGTAAAGGTAAAGGTCCAGACATTTTAATTAGGTGTTATGGGTTCTGGTATGTACATATTATGTTTCACCACTCATCACATTAAGCCTGACGATTTAATTAGTAACTGAAATATAAACAAGCCATTACTACATTGTAAATCAAGCAATCAGACAATTGGAAAATCTCAAAAATAAGATTCAATTATGTTTCCTCTTCCCAGCAAAAACACAGTTACCCAGAGAAACTGTGCTAAATTATGTATGGCTTAAAATGTTCAATGGGGTTGTTGAATATTTGAGTGTAATTTCAAAGCTATTTTTGTCTCATCCGTCGGCAGAGGAAGTGTGATAGTGTGATCTGAGTGATATTGCCTCATTGTGCCTGTTACTATAGGACATGTAATAATTACACTCCAGGAACAAATTCTTGTGACTGCGGCTTCTGAGCGCTGATGCTTCAACCTCTCTGCATGATTTGCATGATGAAGAGTTGTGATGTGCTTCAGGTTTGACGCGGCAAGAATTTGCATCTCAGCTTATGTGGTAGAGCGATGATTCACAAACCTCCGGATGACGATCTCCAAAGGGGTGTGAAGGGTTGAGAGATTGTTAATGGGAAAGGTGCTAGCAGCTCTGTGAGGCTGGTACTTAGTGGGCGCTCAGACCAAACCCCCATACATTAACAAAATGCAAGGGGTTGTAATGGTGGGGTCATGTCGCTTCAGGTACCAGTGAGACAGATCACTAAAGTGTCAACCTCATGGTGGCGTTAGTGGAAAAATCAGGGGTTCATCAATGTCACAAGGCTTCATCCTCTGGGGACCATGACAATCCATCTGTCCAACAGTTGTTGAGATATTTCAGTCTGGAACATGGTAGTGGACCAACCCATGAGCTCCTCCTCTGGCATGGCTTAAAAACCCATTTCAGCAACACAAACAATTGTTTAAACTACAGTCTGAGAAAGGAAAACCTCTCCATAACATACCAACCTGACAGAGGTAGTGCAAGTAGACATGTTGCTTCATTTTAATGGGTCTCAAGCCAAAAAGTTTGAGAAGCACAGTAATAAAGGCCTGCTGCAATGTTGTTATCATGAATGAACCAGAGCTCTAAATGAGGCTTTTTCGCCGTATCCATCCCCTCGTCCTTCTGCCTCTTTCTCCTCCATGACAGCTCAGAGACAATGGTGCCTGTGTGTTGGTTGGGATCAGTGGTCAGCTCGTTAATGGGGTCTGTCAGATGCTCCAAGTACAGAGGGCAAAATTCAGCACGGTGTCAACAGGCTGGTCTTTGTCAGCAGCCTTTTTTAGCTTTCTAACAGACAGGACTAATCAAGTCCCATTGAAAAGTGCCTCAGGTTGTTTGATCGGGTCGTTTATCTGTTTTTGAAATGTGAACATTTTCCAGTCATTCATTTTATTAATTCTCACTTCAAATCTGAAAAGGCGCTCTTGACGGCAGCAAAAATGGCAGAAAAAAAAATTGGGTGCCTCATCAGTCACAAAGGAAAACTTTTTTTTGTCACTTGCCAAATACTGTGGGCCAGTTCAACAGTGTTTGTTTTTTTCTGTATTCTCACTGTTGGCGTGGGATGATTGATCATACCTTTTTCCAAGGTCTGGCTTGGCTCCCTTTAGCTAAATACTGTATCATATTTTTACCCATTGTCTGCCTGGAGCTGGCAGGTAGAATCACTATATCTCCTGGTGACTCCTCATGACACCTTCATCACGAGAACCTCCTCTGTCCTTGAACATTGATTGTACCACAGGCTTAATCTAAACAATATATAGTTCCTGCCAGAAAACCTTTCAGCCTATTAACGTTTTAGCCCTTTTTCCCCCTCGCTTTTCCATCTCTGACATTGTTTCTCTCCTTCATTGTTCAGCTTGTCTTGTGGAGTGTTGGATATCAGTAGGATTAAGGTTACAATTGGGTATGGAAACACAGTTGATCATGAGGCTTTACAGCAGGTTGCCTGAAGCACAGATGATTCACATGTGGGGGAAGCGCCAGAGGGAACTGTGGATCCACATTAAATACTGGTGTTCAACACAAAAACCACGGCAGCTACAAGCCTTTAGAAGATAGCGATTCATGCAAGATGGTGAAGCAAACAGAGTAAGTGATAGCAAATGACGAGGCTTCTCCAGAGGGAATGTGTCAGTAAATCAGTCACTTAAAAAACAAATAACATCAAACAAGTGCCAATAGCCTTGTCAGCAAAAGGAGCCATCATGGAATGTAATTTTATGTGCTGTACCTTTATATCTTTCACCTCCTCAATAAATAAGATACGGGGTCGGCATTAAATTTGAGAGGAATGCACCTGAGTAATAAAAACGGCTGAGTTATGAATCAAAATACATTCACACTAGAAGGGTGGGAAGAGAAATGAGCGTGCTGGAGGTGCAGAGAGATTTAAAATTCACTGTTGCTGTGTAATGATAAAGCATGGCTACACTGTGGCAAAGCACAGGCTCTCTCTCCCTACACATACGCTCAGATCAAGTATTTGTCAGACCTTGTTTTGTGGGCATTTTGACTTATTCTTATTCCCTGTTATTTGCTGTTGCTCAACAACAGCCGTGGTCCCCATTTTCCAATGGTGAAATTATGCTGAGCCCAGCAGGAAAGTAATGAAGGCACTGCAAACCAATAAGGGACTCAGAATGAGGGTGCTTACAAAATAACAATTTTAGGTTCAGAGACCACAGGCTGTGTGTGAGGAGTGTCTGAAAAGAGTAAATTTGAAGGACGGAACAGTGTAGAACAAGGGGGGAGGCAAGAAGAGGAACTGAATGGAAGAAAAGAAGACGGCGGAGTGGGAGCAGAGCGGTAGGAGAGCAAGATATGGAAAAGGAGAGACAAATCAGTCTCTGAGTTCCTTCCCCACTGAGGGTTGGCTGCCCAAAAGCTGCCTAAGTAACAAAAACTAATCCCTCAATCCAGGGCTAGTGGATCGGGTGATTTGTAAATGGTGCCTTTTACAAATCGGTTTCAACCTGCTTTTTTTTATTTTTAGCTTAATATTGACTGTTTTTTCCCCTCCGTCGCCCATCCTCCCCCGTCCTTCTCTTTTGCCTTCCTCCCCTTTGCACATAGTTCTGAAATATGCCAGTGGCTGGTTGCATGAACTGGGTTAATGTCACTGCACCAGTAAACATACTTAACACATTCAGTTAATATAGCTTCTTCTCTTCTGTTCCAGTTCATTTAAGTTTTCTCCCCCTCTCTCCCTCTCTCTCTCTCTCTCTCTCTCTTTCTCTGACTCTGTCTCTCTTTCCCTCTGTGGAGCAGAGGTCTAGTGAGATACAGGGAAAGGAGGGATTAGTGTCTGCTTGGTTCATTTCAATGCCTCCGAAGAATCAGAGACTAATCCTGGCCTCAGCTGCCTGGATGCTTCTGCTCTGTTTGCACTCAAAGGCTGTGCCAGTGGGGCGCAAGTGTGCCACGGAGATGCCACAGAAACAGCCAAAATAAGAGGCTTTGTCCTCACACATAGCGCTAATTTCTCCTCATTCCAGGTGTCCGTGCTGCCTTGTTTTTCTGGGGTTTTAGCTTGGCATTAGAAGAGTTAAACCCCAGGAGCAAGGCCATGAAATACACTCCGGGGATAAACATGGTCAGAGCATTGTCTCAATTCTCTGCAAAAACTTGAGAATATTTTGGTAATGAAATTCGTTATATGCCCTTTGCAGAAGCTCAGGATACATTTCAAGAACACCAGAATATGTTAATTTTTAAGTACAGAAAAGCAAGAGCATATGTTGATGTGGTAAGTTATGGTAATCATTATCAATGCAAATTCAAAAAACAAAATGATTTAACCTCTTGAACCAGAAGCAGAAAATTACAAAAGAAAAAGAAAAGAAAAGAAAAACAAAACAACTTTTTACTTATATTACAAACTTGGCTCTGATTTCAAAATGTGTGTGTGTGGAGTTACGGTTTTAGGATCTCACAACATTGCACAAAATTTTGATTAAATGTATCAAACTAAACATTGGAAATATCATGATGCATGGAGATGTAAAGGCAGTCGTGAAGGTTAGTAAAGCAGGAAGTGGAGGCTGCCTGGCTTTCCCAAAGCCACTTGACTACAGGTAAGACAGAAGGGCGAGCTTTCACATTTAGCTGTTGTGGTAGTCATGTGGACAATCTTGCATTTACTAACCCAGGTTTTGGGATATCTGTCTCTGACATTTTTGTTGCCACCTCAATACAATCGAAATAACAAAGAAACATCTATTTGCAGAAACAGTGTCTCCTCTGTGTAACCCAGAGAACACACTGTGAACACTTTTAATTGCAACCACTTTCAACCAAAGACATTGTTTTCATTTAAAACTCTTGCCAGCAGGTTCTGTGAATTACCCAGAGGAGGAGGGACGCTGTTTTAGCAGCAAGAGATTTTTAAGTGCTGTGAGCACCACAACAATAAAATTCACTGCTACTGTGGTGAGATGGCAGCAGAAATGTCAGCGACAGATATCGCAAAACCTGGGCAAATAAAACCCAAACCATCCGAATGGCTAGATAACGAGATGAGTAATATGGATGAACTGACCCTTTTAGTCTCAAAGTTCTTCCAGATTCTTATAGTAAAATAATTTTTTTCATCTTAAGAAGCCAAACCAAATGTCCCCGCGCAGCCGAAATTTGTTGCTTTTCATGAGTCAAGTGGAAACTGGCCATACTTTACAGTAAATTAGGTCCTCTTGTGACCGCACAGCTAAGAAAATGGTTCTTGTAAAAAAGAGTAAAGAGAAGAATTGGGAGAAATTACAAATGAGCTGCTGTTTATGCACCAGAGTCTACTCAAGGAAACAATGGAGTTTTATGGGAAAAGTGAGTTCAGATTTGAGTACGAACAAGAAATACAATGCAGTAATGACAAAACTCTGGCACACAGCAGGAATGAAGAGCAACATAATTTACTTTAAGCAGGCACCTACTGGCTATTTTTCACTATCTTGGCATTCTTACTTTCAAATAAAACATGATCCTTTCCTCCAACATGTTTGTAATTACCTTCTTCAAATTGGAGTTTAAAGTCGACATCGAGATCACATGCTGACATACCTTGGAGCTGTCTTCGTCACATATGTATAAACTGATCTGTCATCCTAACAGTTAGTGTCAATTAACGTCCCCTTTTTGTGTGATCCAGAGATAAAACAAACCACAGTTATCTAATATCTGCTTAACCTGTAAAATCCATGGTGATGCATGGAGGCTGTGACCACAAAAGCAATACTTGACAACACTCGTTAGTAAGATAAATACACTGTGGGTTTCAGTCTCTTCAAGGGAATTGCTAATGGTAATAAAAACATGAAATAATGCCAGCTTTAGCCTTAAAGGTCACACATTTAAGATTACCTGATAGTGTGTATGGAGCAGCCTTGTTTTACCCTGGTTTACCCTGTTTTGTAATTTGTCAGCGCTGTACACTCGTGTGTTCGGGTGGGTGTCTGTATTCGTGGGTGTATATGTGTGCACATGTCAGTGAGTGCATGTTTGTTGTTCTGCAATCTCTGTTCACTTGTTGGCCTGGTTGGGTTAAGTGGATGATTGTGTGGAGAGATTGGGAGGGGGGGCCACGCTCCCCGGACTCACTGCTTGTCCACGCTCCCCGGACTCACTGCTTGTTCAGCTCGTTTTTTTCTTTCCTGCTCTTAAGCCAGAGTTTATTTCTTACAGAAGAACTGTACCTCTCCAAGCACTATGGGGAGGGTATGCTCAAGAACATTCACACACACACACACACACACATACACACACACTATGTATCACAGTTTTTCTTCTCTGGCACACAAGCCTGAGCAGCAGTCAGAGCCCTAAAGGCTGATGAACAGGCCATAATTCACCGGCTCCTCTGTGACTGGACTGGGACCTTGTTTAATGGGGGAACTGTTGTGCAATTACCCACCATCTATGTGCTTGTTGCACTTTTTTACTGGTCTGGAAGTCAGTAAAGTTCAAACCTGCTGACTGAATTGGGGATATGTTTTTTGTCTAACTCAGAAAGGGTATGTAACTGCTTTTAAAGAGAAAATGTGGCTTCAACTGCTCACTTGGCGAAAGACAAAAAAGAACTGAACACAAAATGTCAGAGAGCATGAAAAAAACTCCTCTATTTACATCAGTTAAACACTAGCGATGCAATGTAATATACATTCTTACAGTAATTATTACGAATAAAACTCTTGCCTCATATCCATTAGCATTACAGTTAGCAATGCTAAAAGGCACTTTGCTCATTTTGCAATCAGCCTCAGTTTGTATATAGAGAGCAGCTTTCAGTCACTTGCTGCCAGATTGTCTATGTTCCCTTAGCGAGTTAGTGGTCCAGCCAATTCCTGCCTGCCTGTTACCTGCATGATATCTGTTACCTGTGTGTTTGGACCACCTGTCTGCCCTTTGACTGTCTCCTGCCTGCTGTTGCTCCTTTGGCTCTGTTTGCTCGTCAACTACTTATTTAAATCCAACTACTAAGTCTGTGTTGCGTAAAAAAATACTGAAACACTGGATTCACTAAAGTTACATTCATTGATTTTTCTTTGGCCATCTGGGGGCAGTGGAACAAGCTGAAACACATCTGACATACAAGTTGTTATTGTGAACCTGTTCGCAAACAGCAGACTCAGAGCAATATTAACATTCATTTGTCAGTCAGGTGTCTGGCCACCATACTCTTCTTTTAAGTCTGTTACGGTCTCCACCAACAATAGAAACATGTGGCTCTTTAACTGCTAACTTCGCCTGCTGAACATCTTATTTATTTTATTAATTGTTGAATTAAAACATTTTCAAAATAACATGAGGAGTCAAAACGTGGCTCCACTGCCTCTGTAATAAGGCTTTCTCCCCAATGCCAAAGGAAAAAAACAAACTGGTACAGTACAAAGTCCTGGTGCAGACTGAAGCAAAGGGCAGACAGAACAGTTCCTCACTTCAAGTTTTCCAGTTAACTGACTTGAATACGCTTTATTCAATATCTCTTAAATTAGCACCACAATGGGCTTCGGCAACAACTAAATTTCTCTATGCCTGAGCAAATCTTAATTCCAATACATTTTACTTGGCTGTGGCTGATTGTGTTGTAAACCAAATTAAGATGTCATACACCTTCGGAGGCAAGGTCATAGCGTCTGGAACTTGCATCAACAATACCCGATTTCTAAGTCAATTTGCAGCTTTAGAAGCTAAATTACAAAAATGGAAATAGTCCATTCGCAGTAAGAGATTTAATAAGGCCAGCAAAAACTCCAGCCAGTAATTTAATTGTTGTTTCATTCAAATGAAGCACTTGCTGTCCTCCGGGCTTGGCTGATTATCAAAGGGTCCTTTCACTACTCTAGCTTTACAGCTCAGTGTGTGTTGGGATAATGGGCATCGGCCAGACAGTTATTGTATATTGGTAATGTATCTATCTCCAGAAAAACCAGCTGCCTAACACACACCCACAGTTCGTATCTTCAGTGAAATGAAATGGGCCATTTTATAAATGTTTAGCTTGGTCTTACAAGCAAATGAGTTCCTCTCATCTAATTTCTTGCATAAAAACACTAAAGATAATTTGAGTCAGTCTTTAAAATAAGGAACTAGGGGAGCAGAAATGATAATGAACAACTCTGTGGTGTAATAGTGTTTCTGTCCTCTGACTTTCTGTGGTCCTTTCCTCTGGTATTGTCTCCCACTCTCTGTGTCCCTCCCTTCTGACTTTCCAGCCCCTCTTCCATCCTTCTCACTGCAGCCCTCTGATCATGTTTAATTCCCCACCTGCTCTCCCTAGATTAACGTCTCCTTGTGTAATCCCATTAAGTGCCCCGTGTTTCCGCCTGGTGCTCATTACTCCTCCACCACACCACGGTGGAGTCTGGAATTGACTCAGGCCTGACATCCATCCCCACGTGAGGCCATCCTCAGTTCCTTCACCCAGCATTCAACATTCTGCAACTCAAGCTGCCCTCCAAATTTCACTTGCTTTGTTCTTCTGACATGGAAAGTTTTGAGTCACATCTAAGGAAAAGTCTAGAGCAGGGATGCAAAGACTGAGGACTTCAGGAGCTTCTCTCCATCACTACTTGCTGTGTTAATATTTTTAGCTACGATAGTGGCGTGGCTGCAGGGATGGTGTCGGTCAGTGCACGCCTTTGGTCCAGACTGAAATATCTCAACAAGTTGTATGGATTGCATTGGAATTCAGTGCAGATATCCAAGGTGCCCAGAGGATGAATCCTAACCCCTTACTTTTCCCCTAGCACTACCATGAGGTTGACATTTGTGGTTTTGAAGGAAATATCAACTATTGGATTGCCATGAAGTTTGTAACACACATGATCCCCTCTGGATGAATCGTAATCACTTCGGTGGTCCCCTGAGTTTTCATCTAGCACCATCATCAGGACAAAATCTATACTTTGCTCAAATTACAGCCTCACGGAGCTGCTAGCGTGGCTGTAGACTCTTTGAAAATGGGGTCAAGAAAGCATCTGGCATAATTACCCACTGAAAACTGAAATCTGTGCCAAAATGTTGCAGTGACCATTATGTTGAGTGGAGTAGGGCTGCAGCAAAGATTCCTTTCATTATCGATTGGTCTGCAGACTATTTTCTCAATTAATTGGTGTTCATAAAATGTTAGAAAATAGTGAAAATGATCATTATCTTTTGAATAAGATGAAGAAAATAAGCAAATCTTCACTTTTGAGAGGCTGGATCCAGCAAATTTCAGGCAGTTCTGCTTGAAAATGCCTAAAACTAATTGTTTGAGTTCTGCTGGTAGGTGGTTAGCACTGAGGTCTCACAGCCTCACAAAAAGGTTCTGGGTCCTGGAGTTTGCATCTTCTCTCCTTGCCTTGGGTTAATTGGTGACTCTAAATTGCCTGCAGGTGTAGCTGTGAATGTGAGCGTAAATGGATTTCTATCTCCACATGTCGGCCCTGTGATTGACTGCCGACCTGTCCAGGGTGTACCCGGGAGTAAGCAGGTATAGCTAAAGGATGGATGGATGTTTTAGCTCTACTCTTGAGCATATGTTTTGTCACTCCATAACAAGCTGACTATCCCCTAAAGGTTTTCCGCTAGTTTTTTTAGGATGTCAATACTCTCTGTCGTTGAGGAAGAGGAAATTGCCTGTGCTCTATCATTCGGCCTTGCTTATTGAATCAATGGATAATCAACAAAATTTGCTTTTGGGGGCCGATGAAGAAGGTGATAAATTGTTGTCATAAACGACTTTAGTGGATGCTGCTGCTGGTGACCACACAGCCGGGGGACGGGTAGCATTCAAACTGTTATTTTAAAAGAAAGATTGGGATGCGGGTATGGAAGCCACCTCCACGACTTCAATAAACTCCCCATTGTGTAATACAATAAGCATTTATCAGCTTGTTTTCTCCACCACTCTCTCTAATGGCTGACTGTCAACGCCCATTATCTCTCCCATATATCTGTCTATCTGTCTGTGGTGTTTTTCCCCACAGTCTGAGTGAGAATTTAATGTGGACACACCAGGACGGGTGACACAAACTTATCTCGGATGTGTGGGAGTACGATTGCTATCGCGGCTCTAAGTTTGCACTTGGCCTCGGTCATGAAGGAATGTTCTGCTGGCTCAATATTATCTGCACGGCAAAATGTTTACATCCCTGCGCCGTTAACACAAACCATCCTCTGTTTTATTTAATATTCTCTCTGTGGCCTGGTTGCTGTTGTGGCTTCTCGTCTGATCATGACGGATAAAAGCACCCTGCTAAAAGTTACTGCGGACTGCAGTTTGAGTTTGGTGGCCTCCAGCAGTGTGCCTGCCTTGCAGTCTAGCAAGCGTCATGCAGGCACACGGGAGTGAAGCATGCTGGGAATATTAGTCTCCTCCGCATCTAAGTGTGATTCATGATCAGCAGGAGACCAGGGAGAAGTTCTTAAAACCTGACAAAATGTCTCCTTCTATGATCTGTTCAAGGTTGGCAGACAGTAGAAGAAATAGTCCTCGGGGTCAGTCGCTCACCTTAAACACTGACGCTGACATCAGTCTTGTACTGTATATATCTTGGATGACAAAAGTCTGTCTGCTCTGCCCGGGATTCAACACTGCTCTTTGAATGGTTTTTAATGGGAAGATGCCGGAAACACATCCCCGCTGGACCAGCAGCCAGTAACTAACTCCCGCTGACTTTAAAGTCTGGGCCAGCAGGAGCACTCGTTTACCCAAGAATCATTAATCTTACTTTTCCTCGGCCTGTCCTCCTACCACCTCCTCTTCTCCCAGGGTGGTCTCCCTCGGGCACTCGTTTACCTCCCCGGCTCCTTTTACTCCTGTAAAACACACACACATGCATACAGTTTCACAAACGCGCACACACATGTATGTCCTCTATGTCGCCCCCCCCCCTTCTCTCTCTCAATTCACTTCAGTTTTTTTAATCCAAAAGGCTTTATAGGCAGGAAAGTTTTAAAAACAATGTTACCAAAGCATCAAAATACAATTCATCCAAATATTGGGACAGTACACAATAGCAGTAATAAGAACATTAACACAACATTACGACTGATTGACGCATGTATTTGTGTGTCCAGGTCATTCACTGTCCCTCATGTTGATACACATTGGGCAGCAAGATGTGCCCTGCCTCCTTCTCTTAGGAGTATTTCTAATTTTGAGAAGTCTCATTAAACTGAAATCTGAAATTACAGAGTTGAACTTGTTCAAGTACATGTTCCTTATTTTCCACCTCGCCTCACCTGTCGAACAGTGACCACATATTTTGTTTATATTTTACGGTACATTACAGTACATGAGCGGTGAGTATCCTGAGATACTGAGAGGGTCGGGCCAGAGGAAAGCTCCCGCAGACACAGACTGTGATTAGATGAAAGCAGGGACTCTAAGCTCAAATATGCACATTGCAACCCTATTTCCCACAAAATGCAACTAATTAACTCTGGAAAAAAATTGTTTGGGAGGAAAAGTTATTTCTGCCTGGATACTTTTTTTCCAGACCAGGAAGTCATATATATTTGTATCTATACATAGTAGTTTAATGTTTGTTTACCATGTTAAGCTTGTTGTCCTTGTTTTTAGCTGTATGTATGTCTTTTTCTGTACATGACAGAAACAAAAAAACAAAGTCAAAGTCCTTGTATGTGTACACCTGGCCAATAAAGCTGATTCGGATAGGATGGAAGTTGGGGTGGACGGTGGGCTGTACAAAATAATTCAAGTCAGAGATGCTTTTTCCAACATTTAAAGGACCGGATCTTTCCATAACCTTAACCATAAGTACTTAAAATATTATGTTATCATGCTTTATTTGCCAGGAATGGACATTATAGGGATACAAATGAAATGTGTTGACAGTGATCATTTTGCAAATATGTGTATGAGCGTTTTGCATAGGCAGTGGACAATTTGAAGACACATTAATGTGTCCCCATTATCCCGTCTCTGTTTCTCTTCCTGAGGTTTTTCCCTGTTGAAGTGCTTTTTTCTTATCCAATTCGTCTAATGATAGAGGGTATTGTATGTTGTACAGATTGTAAAGACCCTTTGAGGCAAATTTGTGATATGGTATTTTTGGCTTTAAAAATAAAAATTGGCTTGACATGACTTGATAAAGAAGCATAATCTGCAAGTATTATTAAGCTTCCTGCAAAATGTATTTGCTGATACAAATTAGTATATGAATATTTGCATATGAAGGTACTGTAAGTTTTAGGAGACAGGTTTGCACATTCACAAGCACTTGCTGTAAGCACATACAGTACGTGTGCGGCCACAGAGACAGTAAAGCTGACATGTTGCACCTGCTGCTGCTTGAGACAATCTGCTTTTGTTTCAAAGATAAGTCAGTGTCAAAATAAGTTCACAGCATCTGCAAATGCACTTTCCCTCAGCAGTCTGCTCCGTCTCTCTCCTCCTCCCGCACAGCAGATGAAGAAAAACGACCTGCACGTTCAAATCAAATGTCAAGAATTACATAACTGCGGGGCTGTTCAAGCAAACTGGTTTCATGAGTTTTATTAGAGCTAATGTATGGAGATTTTGCTTCTTTGCTTCACAATGTCGCACAACTTGTCCTTGTACTCACTCACAGAGCCAAGTTGAAGTTTTTATTAGATTAAGCATCGCTAACACAGACTTGCTGCTAGGCAGGCGGCAGACATTTGCTTCAGCACCTCAACTGGACGATACATGAAATGCATGACTTTTTCGTAGTGATAGTCGGAGCAAGTGTGTACTGTTAGATCAAGTGTTTGGTCTTAGGACTTGATGCTGCACTGCTTAGAGTAACATGTATGCTGGAGAAGGAAGGGGCAGAAGGAGACTCACGATGGCAACCAGAAACACTTGCATATACAGTACCCCACTTGAAATCTTGCAGGATCCATTAAGGACTACTTAACCTATATAAGAGGTGGGTTTCATCATCGGATTGGATGGACATCAAAGCAAAAACAAAGGCTACGTGTGTTCCCATATTCACTCACATACCTTACAAAGTTTATGTGAAAAAAGGCCCAGTAGATGAAGCTGCAGCATTCTGAGAGAAGGGTCTGCCTCTCTTATGTGCTTTCATACAGGAAAAAAAAAAGACAAAAGTGAGGACTGAACAAACCGAGCACTCAGGTTTGGGGGGAAACTTCAAAGTCCTGGGCTGTTTGAATACATTTCTTTGACCGCCCTTGCATGAAACAACGGTGGATAAAAGAAAGGCAGACAATGAGATTGCTTTGATGTGCTTAGGTGAAGCTCATGGCCACTCGATGCAGAGGACGAGAGGACAACATTGCATATTAGTGAGCTTATTGAGTTTGAGTTTGAGGAGCTCTTCATTGGTCCACTGATGTATTTGGAAAACAAGTACTGATGCAGTCCTGTTGTGCTGCCCGGCTTTAATTATTGTTGTGGTTGAAGTCACTATAGTCCTGTAATAATCGAGCTAGCCACATAATTGTTTTGAAAAGAACAGATCCACTTCACTGTTGTGTTATGCTGCTGTGTTGGCTTATCTGTCTTTTTTTATCAGTAGTCAAGATGTTTTCTCACTCTGTTCCAACCCTGTTCTGCAGCTCAGTGTAACTGCTTTTCAACTGGAGAGCTTTTATTTATTTATTTATTTATTTATTAGTCTCTTAGCCAATGCAGCTGCAAAGCTTCAACACATTAACGTGAATGTAACAGTGGATAAGCCAGCATCTTTCACTACAAGGTGAGAAAGCACAATGGAGACCAACTGTGAATGTGAATGTTTGTGTGATTCCTCAGGCCAATGCCAGATATGTTGTTAAAGGCATGTTTTTAGTAAAATGATTGTATCACCAAGCTTTTCTTTTTTTGATATCTGGTAAAGAAATGTTTAACACAACTTTCAACTTCAGTAATGCACCGAATACAAAAGAAACACATGTTATGTTAGGAGAAAAACATTTTCAGTCAGTGCAAAACGAGAAATTCCTCTATTTCAAGTGTTGAAATAGAATCAGAGAGGAGAAAGAAATACAGGGAGGACCTTTATAGTGACAAATCACTTAAGTACTGTGCTTAGATACAGTTATGAGGTACTTGTACTACTCCTTAATTTCCAATTAATGCAACTTTATACTTTATACTACTTACTATTACACTATACTGAATAGGTTTCTGATGCCTGTGAATTGTTAGCAGTTCCACCCAACGTGTCAGATAGTTTAAAGTGTTTCAGGCCCAAAGAGGTAAAATTATCTAATAAAAAAAGATTAGAGAAAAGTCAAAAAGATGAATACAAATTTGTTTCGCAGAACTTTGTTTTCTTTTATTCTTTCCTACCCCATTAATCATCTCATGGCTCCTACGATTTATCTTGTGACCCCTTAGAGATGACTGGACTAAAAACTGCATACAGTAAACTAGCTCTACCCTGAAATAATACTGCTTACGCATTGATGCATCAGTATTAACAATCTAATAATGTAATATTTAATAATATATCAGTCACAGGGTTATTTTTTCTGCAGGAATACTTTTTGCTGATGATACTTCTGTACTTTTACTTAAGTAGGATTTATTTGAAAGTTAGTTGTAGTATGTTTACAATGTTTTAATGTTTAACTTTTATTTCAGTAAAAGATGTGAGCACTTCTTCCACCGCTACAGAGGATCCAGGCATTTACCGTGTGTCAGTGTTTATCCATGCACATTCTTGCTCCCACGAGCACACATCATGTAGCTGAAAGAAAATTAAGGGGCAGCGCTATGTAATTTCTTTTCATCCATTTTAAGACATGTCTCAGAAAAATGGAGATGAAATTGTAACCAAACATTCCACTTTCATGACAGACGATCCTGATGATGATGAAATGCAGCAAATATGTTAAAATAGGCAGCTATTAGGAGTGCTGTTGGTACTGGCCTGTTAGGTTTATTCTCTTGTTTTTCAATTTGGTAAAAATCATTTGTCGACAAAATGTTCTTATGTACAATTACAATATAGACAATGATTTAAAAAAAAAAGAAAAGGTTTCAGGGTTTAATTCATAATTACCGCCCATGCGTAAATAGAGAATGAGTATGGTCACTTTTGTTTACCGTCCTTTAATTATTGTACGTGATCTTGTCCCCAGTGACCAGATGGTGGCAGTAATTTGGCTTTATGTGGATCATAACTCCCATGCTAATTATCTCAATGACTTCTGTGGCCTGGAGTCATGCTACCAATAATGCATGCACACCTACCCTGTGGTTTAAAACATTTGGATTGTTTTTTATTTCAGGGCCATTTCTAAGGCTAATTGATGCATGCATCCATGCACTGTTTGGTTAGCACAGAGCTGAGAAATGGATTTTAATGGTGTCCTCGGGGCAGGGAAGTCATTTAGAGCTCCACAATAACTGTAATTATTAAAGATAGTGAAGGTCACCAGGAGGGAGAACAATAAAAAAAATGTGTTTTTAAGGTACTGAAATTGATGCTGACGTCGATCAGAATAAAATTATATGGTATAGTGTAGAAGATAGCACACCTTTTATTTAGTTTGGCATTAGGATAAACCACGATGTATGTCATTATTTTATTTTGTTTGTTTCTTATATACATGCTGCGTCAAAAACAGGTAAAAACCAATGTCTTAATAAACTATCTGTCTTTATCTTCAATAATTTGGGAAGTTTAGATATTTGCTTTTGTTTTGCAAACTGAGTCACTGACAACGCCGGCTGAGACGGTGCAAGATTGTGAAACTTTCCTGTAATTAAGCTGAAATATCATCTGAGGAAGTTTTTAGTCACATCCTCTGCCACCAGTAGGAAAGAAAAGAAACCCACCAAGTCTACATCTGTGGAACCATGCAATTCTTTAACTGTAGAGACTGTAGAGAAATGCTTACATGCTTTCCTTTTCATTGTTAGCTGAATCGGCTTAAATCTTTGTCGGCATCACCCTGGTCCGTTTCTGAATGCTGACTACAAGTGGAAGAAACAGGACAGGAAGACATTTCACGGTGCCCTGGATTAGATTAACATTGTAATTTCAACAGTTTAATTTAACCTTTCCAAACTAACAGTATTTAGCAACATCCATCCATTTCATTAATTAGTCTAGTTTTTTTTTCTTTTTAAGTGCGCTGATTGATTTGTTGTTCTCATCAACAACTGCCTCTCCGATTATGGGGGCAGTCGAGGGGGGTGATCATTAAAAATCCATTGTTTGAGAGAACAAGCAACTTCAAAAGCTTGGCAAGACTGCCGGCCCTTCTCCCAATGAGTGCAATTAAGGCTCCCAATGGCTCCTGATAATAACATGAGGGAAAGATTCAGAGTGAAGCAGATCTTCAGCATGGAACCAGAGAGAGAGAGGGAGAGAGAAACAGCTCTTTATGGATTCCGTCCTAATTGACTTCCTTATTATGAGTGATTCCCATCAACCTTTTGGGAAACATCCTCCTGTGATACTTTATAAAGACCAGCGTTTGATTGCCCAAGAGGACAAGAACCACAGGTGACGTCAGCCCCAAACTACTGCATTGTCTGCCACGTTGCCGTCAAAGCCTGTACTTCAGTGCAGCTAACCAACAAATAAGAAAGAAAATACAGTTTCTTGTTTACCGCTAGATGGCTAGGATCCAAAATATATATAACTCTTTGCTAAGATAAGACTAAATGCCTGACTCTAGAGTTATTGTCTATGTTATGTTGTTTTCTATTCAAAATTCATTGCGAATGAATGAGCCCAGCAGGTAATACACGGCTGAATTAAATATATCTTTGTCTGCGGTGCGGTCATGTAGAACAGTCTGAATTAACTCAGGAAATGTAAAACGTTTAGTGCTGAAGTTCTGTCACTGAAAATTATAAACAGTAATTCTGTTTGTCTTAGAAAACTCTTACAGAATAACTTTGTTCTATGGTCACACCTGAACCTGAACTGTTAACAACTGTCTCTTTATTTTCTGACTTAATAAAGCAATGTTGAACCAGAAATGAAATTATATGAAATAAATAGCACAGACGACTGACTTGGCAGCTACCATACGACTGGAAAACTGAGAGCCTTCACACCCACAAATGCAACACAGTTTGCACGCTATAATGCTCACATTACAACGTAAACAGTTACAGTAGTAAGGAAGAGGTACCACTTTCTAATAAAGCATATTTTATAGAGTTGCAACCAATTGTGAGGGATAGTTTAGTTTGACATTTGATTATGTAATATGTATTTATCATCAATATTCAGGATCTAGTTTAGATGATTAACCTAAGAATATACGTTAATCATCTATTATCTCATTATTTAGAATGTTTTTAATCAAGTATTTGTGTCTTTTGTTTCTTGTTTGCTGGGATCTGTATTCAGTGCTCTCATGAAGCTAAAAATACAAAGGGGGCACAGTACACCAGCTAAATGGCAACCCAACAGTAGTTCTTACTAATGGCTAATTACGGGTCTATGATGAAAAAAAAACCCCTAGTAAACAATTTAGACAATCACAAGTTAAAACCTAATAGAAAGTGATGTCAAGGGATGTAAAGAGGACGTGTAGGTGAGTACATGTGTATATGTCAGTATGCGTGCTGGTGGGATTGGTTTGCAGGGAACACTATTTAATTGGCAGAATTAACAAGGTACTTCATGGGGTTCACTGCAGGCAGGAGGGGAAATTCTTAAAGTAAATAACACCCGAGGCTCAACCGCAGGGATATAGCAAGCGATGAGCACAAATGACTGGAATAATTGGTAGATAGTGACACATCCGCTTAAGCAACAGTGTTAGTACTCCTTGACAGGCAGGAATTACAAGGGTGGATGACAAGAAACGGAAGTGAGCAATTCAGACAGTTGTAAGAGTCCCCCCTCTTTCCTGAAAACCCTTGTATCTGTGTCTTCTGTTAGTATTGTGGGGGATTTGGCTGACAGTGAAACATTTCTTTTGAGTGCTGCACAAAAGGATGAATTGACTTTGTCATGTTCCTAACTGTCATTCATTATTAAACCCTCTTGTTTGCTCTTCGCCTCAGGGGCAAAGCTTTCCTTGCCTTTAATAACCTTTGTGCTGGTGCTCCAAGTCTCACTGTTGTTTTGTTTCATACGATGGTGGAATGATGGTGGGGATGAATAAATGAAGAGGAGAACTGGCTACTCCGCTCACTCTTGCCCATTCCTCCAGCTGTGGTTTTCTCACCTCTGACAGGAAGTCTAATCCTAAGTGACTGACAAGCAAAGGTATGGGAAAAAAGACCTCAGACAGTCTGACTACACAATACATAACCCTCAGGGTGAGGACCAGGTTAACGAATAGAGACATGGAGCTAGGAAGGAGGGATGGAAGGAAGGGAGGGGGAAGATGATGAAAAAAAGAAAGGCAGAGTGGAAGAAATCCTAGCATGCCCGTCTCTTTCTCCCTTTATTCCAGTCTTCATATTCTCAGGAACAGAAGAGCTCTGTCCATAATCTGCACTCATTTGGCTGAAACATCCATTGCTAAATACAACTTCTAGAAGGGGTCATTTGCTGGACAGTTCCCAGTCAACGGATTTTGGATTACTGGTATCTTAGCATCGCTAATGCTATGTTAGCTTTGTCCCCTGTCAGCTGATGTTTGATCACCTGTATAGCACCACCAATGCTGTGTTAGCTTTGTGAACTGTTGGATCACCTGCAGCTCAGCCCTGCTTATGTAATGTTAGTTTTGCGCGCTTTTAGCTTATCTTGGTTTGCCCGTAGTTTGAGTCCGGTCATGTTAGCACATACAAGGCAAGCCAAGAATGGGAATAAATCATCCTTTAACTCTCAGTGGCGCCCACATCGTGATGTACCCCTCTCCCAATACATTAGCCTGGACAAATTCCTGATAAAGAAGTATCCATGTCCTTTTAATACATTTTGGACAGAGGCACCCACAAATAAATTACTAATGAAACATGTGCTACAGCACAACTCATGATTGTCTTTAGTTTGTTATTTGATAAATCAATAACCTATTAGTCTATAAAATGCACATCACAAATCCCAAGAGTCCAAGGTAATGTTTTCACATCACTTTTTTTGGAAGACCAGCTGTGCTGAACCCCAGTATTCAATTTACAATGATAAATGTTCGAAAAATGACTTGATATTGCTGATAAACTGATTAATCAACTAATTGTTTCTTTTCTAGCATCCTTTCAGTCCCCTATTGCAGTTTATCTGGTCCATGATATTTTACAGAACGGCATCAACAGACCAGACAAAACAGAACTCCACCAGCACTCCCTCTTCATTTCCCCCATCCAACAATTATCTCATCACACAGACTCCCTTTACTTCATCTATCTTTCTACCCCCCTCTCCTGCTCCAACACAACACAAACAACCAACCTCCTTCTCGGCCCGAGAAGGGTGCTGTGCAGCACTTGGCCCTCCTGCTGCTGATGTTGATGTTTATGGCAGGAGGGTCCCCATGGTGTGGAGGCTTGCGCTGACTGCATTGATGCTCACTGAAGCCAGCAGGTTAAACACAGTCACCCAAAACTACTGTATTGGTTGCCCTAAATGCAACCATAATTTAGCTTCATTTCATGTCCTGAACCATGAAATAAAGTTTTGAAATTGTCAACAAATCTTCTGAGATTTTTAAGAATGAAAGAAACTTTTTTGAATGGAAAAATGCATAATAGTACAGCAAAGTAAGCTCAATTTTGAATGAGATGCTGATGAAGCAGGGGAGAAAGAGAAGAGGCTGACATGCAGCGGATAAAGCTCAGTCGCTGAACTACAATTAGTTCCAATTACGTTCTCATGGTCAACACAAGTGTCAGGAAAGTCGTGCCTTTGTCAAGATAGAAGATGAGTCAGAGACGAGGAGAAGCCAACTCTTTCAGAACATTTTATTTTAATGCAGAGAGATGGAGGGGTCAGTGCACATAGCACAGATACATGGCACAGAGCTGAGGCAGCTGCAAAACATTATGGTCTAGTGATGTGAATATTTATGATAAGGAAATAGGATACTGCTGAAAATTAAATAAGAAAAACACATTATTAACTGGCTTCCTAGCCTAAATGATGAAGGCTATATTCCAGAAATTTCAATTAAATTTCCATCATGGTTATGTTTCGGTTCCTCCAAAAGTATAATTTTTTTTATCACCTTCTGCTTTCATTCGACAAACCAGTGACTTCGCCTGCCCAGGCCTCCATGGTTCAGTGTGATCCTTTTCTCTTTTCACTCCTCTTCCTCAGTAAACTGGGTTTGACCCCGGGGACTCGTGTCTCTGGGCAGCTAACAGGGACTGTATGTTGTGTGTCTGCATGAAGAGTCAGTCTTGCTGGAATACTAGCGGTGCGCTGAACGCTCCAGATTTGCAACTTGCATGAAAAGCATGTCAGAGGCTTGATTTACGTTAAGGTACTCACACCCACAAACAGCAGACATATTGTAGGTATATAACGGGAGCATTGACCTGCTGGGAGATTGTCTAATTAATATTAGGCCCACTGTATAAGATACACCACTGTGATTCGTGTCTTCACTGAGGAGCAAAAAATGGAAATGAAGAGGATCATTATGCACATGATGCATCATTAATGAAAGCATTTTGTTGCACTTATGCAAAAAACCTATAAAAACAAAGCTGAGATACCAGAGGGCAAAAGAGAAGAGAATATGGGGCAGTAGGATATTATTCATCCCCCTTCCCTGCTCTTCATCCTTACACGATCACTTCCTTGTATGCTTCCATTTGTTCTTCCATAATTCTGCTAATTTCACTGGAACTGCTCCTCATGCAGTCGGAATTAATCACATGAGATAATGTGAATGATGAAAGTGATGTGTTGCAAAATGCTGATTTATTGTCTCAAGACCTCCTGATGCGTATTGCTCTGTAATTAATTGTAGTTCATATTTCCAGTCCAGTGACTGAGGCGCCCCAGGCAATGCAGGAGGAAGAGTGCTCACCGTTGCAAGATGGTGATTCAATACCTGATAGCAATTGTTACGGTTTGGCCCCATTAAACATAAAAGACAGTGTCAGTGAGTGGGAAGTCATTGAGGGATCATGTCCTTGTAACAACAGCAAGGACGTTTGTGCAGGGGGGGACATGAAAAAGAAAAGAAAAGCATAGCACACTGACATTCTAAATAGTGCTTAATGTGGCATGCTTTGTTTAAAAGCTACACTTGGTCTCTTGGGGTACACTGTACATTTTAAGGTACAATGACGGGTGCAACATTTTACTCGCAAAAAAGGATACATTGCAAAAGCATAGCTCCATGCAGGAACAAGGTTTTGTACTCAAAAAGCACACATCAAAAGGTCCCTCTCTGTACAAAGTCTTGAGAGACACAGTAGATGTGTTGAAAAAACCACTGTCACCCTTCTGTATCCCTGCTGTCACAAACACCAGTGGCAGTGATTAATGAGATGGGGTGTGCAAACGTGCTTCAGAGAGAAATATGTGTTTGTGTACAGTGTGAGGGTTTCTGTGCATGTGTGTGCAAGAATGGGCAGTATATCAGAACGTACATGTGCAATGCAGAAGTTAAAGCGGCTATAATCAATATTTTTATATTAACACTGAATCACATCACACATGTCGACCCCACACGTATTATTACCTGACTCTGCAGTTTCCCTCAGCTCTACAGGACGTTTTAGCATCTTTCAGCTCATTATTTTGGTTTTCCATTCCACAACTTTACTGTTGATTGAAGGATTGGAAAAATATAAATTTGTCTTTGGCCAGAAACTGTAGCATCATAAGGCATGGGCTGCAATCAGGCACACTTCTCCTAACAGAGAGGACAACCTCCCCTCTGTTAACAGCCTGCTTGCGTATATATGATGTCCCTTTAACTATAGCTGTTGTTGCCATTGAAAATAATGTCCCTTATACCTGTTTTGCCATATACCACCTGACTACCACAGGCTGTGTGTAGTGAGCTGCGTGCCTCAGCATGCAAAGCAGCAATTATCTATAATTTGTATATGTGTTTCATTGTTTTATGGCCTTTCACTTACAGAAGCAATAAGTGGGTAAAGAATGATTTAGGCTACTTGGTGGGGTATTGATTTCGTTTTCTGAAACTTCATCAGGGTGATATTTGGGCACACAGGTATGCGTTTCAAACCCTGTTGAATACTCCCGCTACTTTTTATTTAGGCATAGATGATATTTATCAAATTCCTTATATTGTATGCAGGTACAAAGTATACTTGTAAAACTCCACACAAGTCCTTCGTAACCCTGCTGCTACATTGATGTATTTTGCATTCAAAAGACCTTATTCAGATGATGGAGGACTTGATTCCTTGTTGACTTACAATCACACATTCTGGTACAAGCATAGATCTCAAATATTGAGTGAACCAGTGATCTACTTTTAACCAAATGTAGTACATGTCATTCCATAATCACATTTCAAAATACTGTATTAATAATACTGTCTAATAATTTTAGTTTTGTATGAATTTCTTTGCTATTTTTCCCCTCCTTGTGTGTGTCTAGAGATGTTTATTGTACAAGCTGCATTTAGTATTTGTTTACATACAATATTGAAATTTAGAGCCGTTGAGGAATGATTTTGTCTGTATGTGTGTGTGTATGTCTAATCACTACCTCAGTCCCTGTTCAGCTTTCAAATGGTTTGATTTACATGTACACTTTGCTGTGCTGGGCTGCCAAATTACCTGTCAGGGATGCTTTATTAGTACTTAAACAATCATTTTTGCAAGCCTCCTGCATTTTCCTGCTATTAATGTAGCATCACTCATGCCTCACACTCTTCCTTATCCTCGTGGTATTTTCTTGCTTGTGTTGCAAACCAGCTACAAAGTGAATGTGAGCACCTTGGACAGCGACAGAGAATCAGATGAACAATCACAAATGAAAGTATGCGTTTATGTTCAACACAATCCCTCTTGTCCTTGCTGCAGATATTTTCACACAATTAAATCACTTTGGCCCCAGAAGCCTCTATGCACTATTACTGGCTTGAGAGAAAACTACTGTAGAAAGCACTGCATTTTCAAGGTGTACCAATACAATCTGACTGTTCTAGGAAATACTTTCCCTCTGCTTTGCTTATGATTTGCAATAGTAATCCCATAATGGATCTTTTATAGGGTGGATTACTGTCGCTCATTTAGCTAATTAACAAATTAATTTCAAAAGATGTAATATATGTACGTCTTTTCACAATTGAAGTCAATCAATCAGCCTCGCTAACCCCAGCACCCACTTTCTTTCAGTGAATGTGAAGGATGACCTACATGTTCCTCTTCACAGAGATGCTCTGCAGCTCCGTCGGTCCCAGTGGCACTGCAGAAGTGGATTCTCACTTCACTTGCTAGGTGTGATCAGCATGATCTGATCACGATGGCCTGGAGCCAGATGCATAAAACCTGTGTATATGTTGGTGGAGAGAACTCTGTGTGAACTTTGTATGCCCTATATATGTTTGAGTCAGATTTAGAGCCCATATAAATGCTGATCATTGTGAAACAATGCTGGAACCTGATTTCCACTCAGAGTTAGTTATAGATGGATGTAGACATAGACTTGCTTATGAAGCAGTCTTCAGACCTGTCGATGAAGAGAGTGGCAAAGAAGAACGCAGTTTCACCTGTGACATCCTCCAACAACATGGTTGTGGCTGTTTATAGCGCTGACGGTGTCATTAATGACATTAGTGACAGTCATCATCAAACTTCAGAAAGATAACCAGGCTTATAGCGCTCGGGTACAGACTTCACAATATACTGCACAAGAAAGGATAAAATGAAAAGAACATAAACACAGGGGAATCAAGCAATGCCTCAAATATAAATATATAATTGGACTCATCAAATAAATCAATTGCAACAGTGTTTATGATGCTGATTTTCTTCAGTGCTGGTTGATGAATCGGAACCAGTATTGGCCCAACCTTTGTTTTCAAGAATTGATACGTGGAAAACACCTTTCTTATTGAATACAGCCCATTTAGAATTTGGTTCTTGATACCCAACCCTACTAATCTCTTGGCCGAGGCTCCATCTGAGAAGGCCTGTCTGTGCAGCTGCTGCTTCTCCTACATCCATCTCCATCTCTCTACACCTTACTTTCCATTTTGCCCTCATTTCTCACCCTCTCCATCTCACCTGTCTTCCCCCTCATCGTCTGTTCCAATCCTCCCACTCTCTCTATCCATCTCCATCGTTACCTTTATCTCCCTTGCACTCTGTCTGTTCTGTTTTTCACTCAAAGAGTACATTCAAGATGCAGATAAATGTAATGGTCCACTGGCTGGGAGCTCTCTGCAGCTGGGACTTGGCAGACCCCTCTCATACTGTATAAATCCACCAGACCCTTTTTAGCTTTGCTTATTCCCCTCATGCAGCTGGAGGATGCTAATTCACAGAAGAACGGTCACCATCCACTGGGGCTCTTAAAGTTTGAGTGGCAGCTGTGGACCTGTAGGTTCAACTTTGATGAGAGGCTCAGACCCTCTCAGCCCCAGTGTCAAAATATACAGAGACAGGATGCTTTAAGAAGAAGTTAGAAATAGGAGAAGGAAGTAGCACTTTTTCCATTTTTGAGGCTAAAACATCAATGTCTCTGAGAGCTACGGGATGGGTTTTACAGTATGTATAGTATGTATACGTATGTGTGATATCTTGTTGGACTCCATTGGATTTCAGATTGTGTGCACACAAAAAAACCTAAAGAATAATGTCAGCCAAGATGCAATTTCCTCTTTCTCTGCCTTGTTTTTTTTCTTTTTTTTTTCTTTTGATTAATTTGATCATTTGATTTCTAAAGACTTGGCAACCACCACCAGCAGCCCGTCACCTTTATGGACTTTTCATGGAGCGAGTAGGAGTAGTTCACATTGATCTTTAGCAACTGATTGCTAGTGGGTGTGCACTGATAGCTGGCACCACAGTTTGTCTTCGTCTGCGAAAGCCATGGCAAAAGAGTGGGAGGCATATTGGATCCACTCCATGTCCCCTTATTGACCTTTAGTCTGTCGATGCTTAATGCACCTTGGCGGGGTTTAAATGTACCTTTTATAATGTCAGTCCCTTAGTTGAGCTGCAGCTTTTCCAAGGGTCTTACTGTATTTAGTCTGTATAGGTGTAGTGCCTTTTGCTTCTACAGCACTATATTCTGCTATATATATTCTTTTAAATGATCAGCAAAAGGCAGAGAAGGAACTCTAAGCTAAAAGCAAAAGGGCTCATTCTGTGGATCTGAGCTTTATCAAAGCAACCTCACACACTAAAACACTATCATAACAATCGCCTCTGTCTTTAATTACACCAGCATGACAATCACTACAATTTGGGTCACACAGTTAACCATAAATGGACACGCTGAATCACCTGATCGCATGTCAGTGCTCTTGATAATACACAAACCCAGTCCTCCTCTCAGGGTGCAGAGATCTTAAAGTGTTGAATGGTTTGTTGTTAAGTGCTGAGTTGTTAAGTTTTTTACTTCTATGGTGTTTTGCATCTTTGTGCAGCCTGATCACATCCAGGGTTGATTAAGCATTTAAGTCAAAACTAAGCTTCTAAAACTATCCTCCTAATTTCTACAGGCTACATTTGTATTTAATTGAACAACGCTAACACTGAACAGATGGAAAATTCTGGAAAGAGAAATAATAGCATATGTAAGAAAAATCATTAGATTTTAAGCCTATGCTGCAGTGACCCTGTAAGTCACCCCTCGTCTCCCTTCCTCACTTTTCATCACACTCGCCCAATCATAGTTATCACCTAGACGGATTTATTCCTGTCACCATGCCCAGTGAATACAATAACAAAAGCACAAGCGGCTTTGTTCCAGTAAATGAAATGTCTCACTGATAAGAGGGTGATAATCAATTGCTGTTAGTTTTACTGTGGGCAATGTAGAGACAATGTGGCTGTGGCCATGGAAGAGCTATCATGGAATGCCTCAGATCAATAGCATCAGGATTCAGACAAGCACTCCATCAGCGACAGACTGAAGATGGAAGGGGGAGCATGTGTGTATGTTTGCGCCTGTGTGAGCAAGATATCTCCTGATCTGCCTCCCAAAAGCACTAAGGGATGAAGCATGACATTCTGACTGCAACATAACAACCATATCCTCCTGGCTGTAGATGCTCAAGAATGTGTGATTTATTTATTTTTTGTACACTGAGTGCTGAGACTAAGTCAGCAATCTTGGCTTCAGTGCAACTTGATCCCATTTTGGTGAAGAGCTTCAGAGGCCAAACAAACTTGGAGATCTATCATTTAGCTCATGACCTTGACGGCCTTGATGCTTGATCTATCCACTGTAAACCATCTGTGTGTTTGCATGTCAGTGTGTGATTTATCTAGGTAGAAGTGTGCTGTGTTTAAGTCTTGTTTCAGAGAAGTGTGTGCGCCCTGTCGGTGCCGCTGATGGAGACGTGACTAGAACCTCAGTTGGCCACTTTAGACTCTCATTATGCAGGATTAGCTTGGACCCTCACACCCGATTGCCTATCACCCTTTCAAACATAAACACACATACACACGCATGTGGCCCCTGCATGTAAAGCACACACACAAATACGGAAACAAGCACAGGTACTAAAAGCTTTAAACATGAAAGCAAGAGGTGTAAAAGCTCTTAAGGATAAATACACATGCATATACAAATGCAGGTGCACACATACACACACAAAACCATGTACTCATCTTCACTTGCCATTTTATTTGCCTGAATATTTTAACAAATATGCCTCCTCTCTGCTTGTCCTTACCCCCAATTCCTCAAATGCTCTGCCCCGCGGCTGTTCAGCAGCGTCTCATCTCTCCCAGCGCTGTCTACACCATGCATGCTTTAGTCGAATTAATAGAAGTCTCCCCGGCTCATCACAGTGAAATGGGTGCCATGTGCCGTGCTGCCTGCCAGCCTGTAATTCATGTATAATGCATCCTGTCTTCGTCTCGCTCTTATTCAGCGGAGGTGAAGAGATGCTTACTGAGTGGATGCCAAGTATGACCGCATAGCAAAGGAGCAGAGGTCAGCCAGTGGGAGTGAGACACATGCTGTACTGTAGATCGAGAAAGAAACAGAGAGGGGAGATGGACAGGGAGAGGACAAAGAACAGTATATGAGGAACAGAAATAAACATAAATACCATACAAGTTATTAAGTATAATTTTCTTCTACTGCACTTCACTTAAGTACTTCCATTAGATGCCTCTTCAATTGTAAGGCAATGGTTTGCTAAGACATTGACCGCAATGTTATAACACAATATTTCACGTTGTGCTGCCCCAAAGGGGCCAAAAATATATGTACGCAGGTTGAAATTCAAAGCAGCCAGTGTAACCACAAGTGACAGTTAGAATAATGGTAAACACTGATATATATGGTAACAGTAGCAGAAGTAGAGAAGAGTCATAATTTCACAATTTTCAATTGTCAGTAGTCAATAATGTCAGAAGTATCAGAAATGTCTACTGTGTCTCTGCCTCCAGCCACTTCTCACTTCCCCCAGGCCCATGCATTTCTGAGGAACTTTGCAGACCTGCCATTCTCCACCTGTCCACCAGATGCTCCCGGCCTTTCCCACCAGTCCTGGTCACCTGACTCCCACAGCCACCCGTTGACACACCTGCCTCTCATTACCTCATCAGTCAGTCAGTGTATATAACCAGCTCACCAGCACTTGCCAGTTTGTTCGGTTGTCAGTGTTGCGCATTTGTCTTCCAGCCGTCTCTGCCTGTTCTTCTGCCTGTTCTTCTGCCTGTTCTTCTGCCTGTTCTTCTGCCTGTTCTTCTGCCTGTTCTTCTGCCTGTTCTTCTGCCTGTTCTTCTGCCTGGTATCTGCTGCATGTGTTTATGACCTGCCCGCCTGCCTTTCTCATAATTTGAACACTGATTTAGTAAAGTCCTTTTTTTTTCTTCAGCCTTCTTCCTCAGTGTATACATTTGGGTCCTTAATCCTATTGCCTCATACACACATTCGCCATCATGAACTACTGGTCATAACAGACAAGGAGAAGCTGTAGCAACAAATCCCAGCAGTGTATCATTTTAAGCAAGGAGGAGCTTTATTGCTTATAAACTCAACTTTTTATTTTTGAGAAGAATGTGTTTTTTCCTTTTTCAAAAGTTACAATTTAAATACAATTTTGAATGGCTGACATTTCTGGTGGAGGAACCACCTCTAAGAATACAATTAGAAACCGAAGGCTATGAATGACTCAAAAATTGTAGCGCTGTAAATTAAGGTTATAGTCAAAGCACTCGATTGTGAGAGCTATAGAAAGTAGTAGAGTATAGAAGTGACAGAACATTCAGCATGGATGCTAAAGCACCAGCACTATTGAAAAATAGAAAGAGAAGAACAACAAGGTGAAAGAATAAAATGCTTTAGAAATTCTCTGTAAAGGTAACCAGAAGAGGTGTGGCTTTCATCAGGGCCATCTTACTGAGATTCTTTTCTCCATGCACCTTTTTTGAAGTAGGTGAAGTTGTGCTGACAATCCCTACTCTGCTTCTACTGTAACAGTAACCAGAAATGCTCAGTGAGTCTTTGTCCTAACTTCAGTTATTGAATCTAAAATGTCTCTGTGTGAGCTTCATGGTACTAAACCTAAATTCTGCTAAAACCAGGTCGGCAACCACTTTCACAAGCTGCAAGTTTATTGTCTAAACAACAGCAAAATCACTCGAAAAACTGGGATATTGTTGACTCCTCCGCACAAATCCCACGTCAGCGCACTGTTTGACCCTTGCAAATGGTCTGTTAAAGCACACTCTTTGAAAAGCAGCAGAGGGTTGGAGTGAATGCACACATGCACCGTGATATTCAATCATTTACTCATGTTCTCAGTGCCAGAAAATGCAATACATTTTCCTATTATCTCCAATCAGCAAAATTTGTTTTAGATTTGAATGCAACCTTCTTCAACTAGATCTTATCCTCTATCCGATGGCTAATCCTAAGACTTGTTTTATGCTCAAACAAAACTAGTTTGTCCAAATGTTGTCCGACCACATCAGAAATCAAAAAGTATTTATAGTTACTCTGCATGGCCACACAAGGTGGAGTGAAAAGCCTGCTGTTACAGAGAGAGGGAGATGTAAAATCGTTTAAATATGGGTGTGACGGCGCACATTTTAGGACATTTTTGCTCTCACCACCAGTTACTACAGTTGTTGCCAGACAAACCAGGGATGAAATCTTAAGGATAAGAATATAATATTAATCAATTAATTAATTTGATTTAATTTCCCTCTGCTAACACTAAAGACTCGACCCTTTACCACTAAAATGCTTAAGATAAAGTTTTATTTTCTTTCGTTGGTTAAGTGAGGCCAATTCTAGCTAAAGCTTTTTTCTTTTCAGTTCAGTGTAAGCATTACAGTCATCACATCATTGCCTTTCCTTAAAGCATCTAAAATGCCTGTTCCTTGTTTACTCCTTTCCTTAAAGCATCTAAAATGCCTATTCCTTGTTTACTCCTGTCCTTGCCAGTCATAATAATAATAATCAGCTGTGTACATTCACAAAAGCGTTTGAGTATCCTGGCCTCCATCTACCATTCTCCTGTCCAGAATTTACTTTACTTTACACTTTTCTTCCTTTCACCAAGATATGTATTAAAGTAGTCTACGGTGAAGGATTATTTTTTCAATGATTTGTGTGGTGGACCTCCTTTTTGTACAATACAGTGCTGACTGCAGCCTTGAGGGGAGAGGACAGGGACAGCTACAGTACATTGATTTTGCCAAGCATTTGTTCCATCTTAATGCAACGAAAGGAAAATGCTGCTTTAGGTGTTGAAGTAACTGTGATTGCCTCGGAGAAACCCATGCGGCGTCTTTGACTTCCACAGCATCTCAAATACTGCTGTAACTGCATTACAAACTGCACATTTGGTAAATATTTTAAATTTAGGATTGTTCCTAAATCCATTAGATTGTGTAAAATGTAATGTGTAATGTGACAGCAGCAGGAAAACATAATGGGAAATGTGACAATGAAAATGACCGCGGACAAATTACTCTCACAGAATGCAATTTATTCCACCATGTTCAGCAATAGCTTTCACAACATGAGCTAATCAGAATAAATAATGAGACCAAACCAACAAGCAGCTCAAGAGGTGTGACAAAATTATTACCCATCAACTCTATTGAGCAGTGTGCCATTTTAAATGTGGCTTAACTTTGTGGCCACAAGATAAATCACAAATTTTGAGTTGACACAAAGATGTGTGCATCACCTTCGTTCCAGTCACCTATGAAAATCAGTTTGAAGTCATTTATTGAAATTTACCCATAAAAAAAACTTTTGAGAGCAGTTCTGATGAGCGGTAAGTTTTAGCCTTGCTAGTAGCGGGGCCTTTGGATGGCAATATTAGTCGGTCAGTGAAAGGTCTAATATGTAACATTTCCACGTTAAAATGTCTAAAAAAGGAATAATATATTTTGTTGTTGTTAACTCACATTATTCCAAAATGTTTTCAACAATGGTTGATCCCTGAGAAATCCCTAATTTCATTCAAGGTAACGGAGCGTTTCATTTGGTCAATCGCATCATATCCCCTCTAGTTGCTATAACCTCCGGGGAAACACGACATCAGAGAGTGAGGAAGGAAGGAACACAATGTCGCAGAATTATACTCAGTAACAGTAAAACAACATTTTTTCTGCCACACAACATTTCTTCATTACATGCATGCCATTTTGCAGCACAGTAATCCAGTAGAGACCTAATTTATTGATATATTTCAATATTGATCTAGCTTACTACCATGTGCTAGTGGCTCATGCCAGCCACCAAGCTAATGCGTACGGTAACGTAACAACAGCGTTCAACGCGCTCAAAGTTATTTTTAGTATGGTTGTTTTGACCACGGATGGTAACAGCGCTGGGCTAAATGGTAAATGGTCTTCACTTATATAGCGCTCTTCAACCTTAACGGTTCCCAAAGTGCTTTACAGACCGGTCTCGTTCACCCATCGGACCCCCAACCCGCTCTACCCTGCTCGACAGTGCTAACCACAGAACTTGCCACGAAACGTTAACGCTACAGAAGCTGTACGGGTAGTAGACTCATCTAATGGTAAGTTAGCAAGTTAACGTTACTTGCGGTTATTTCATTAGAATTGAATGACATATTGTAATGTGAATAAAACTTAAATACACTTCCTCACCTGTGAATGGGGTTAACCTCATAGAGCAGGAGTTACATCCAGTAAGTAGTATTAGTAGTGTAGTCACATCAGATAGATGTCTCTTGTTATTGTTTTGATTGAGAGACCAAGAAATACATACTGTGCAAAGTTGTAGATTTCTTAATCTTGTTACCTTTCTTCTCCTTTAAAACGTATCATGAAACTGAAAAAAAGCAACTCTTCCAAGATATTTCGGTACATAAAGAGAAGGGGGCATATGGATGTGTGGGTGCGTCTTTGTCTATTCTGAAATGTCTCTTTTTAGTTCAGCTCATAATCTTCATTCTTTTAGCCTTATGCATTGAAATAAGGCATAGCATGTATTTAGAGGTGAACTGTTGATTCTTGTTGGTGCACAAAGTTTCAGAGGATAATTGGGAGTTCATCCAGAGAAGGATGTGGTGCTGATTTGTCAAAAAGTGGTCTGCCGTTTTGTAATGTGCATTTGTTTTTTTATAATACAGCTTAATGACGTCTTGTCATTCACACTGACACAAGTTCAAAAGGGAATGATTTCCTTACTATCTTTTTATTTTGATCACCTTGTTGACATATCTTCTATAGGTATCTATGAAAATATATTTAAAGAGATGGCTGTTGAAATAACCCCCTGACAGAAACAAGACTGAAAAACAGCTCGGTCTGAATGTGTTTACTGCAGCAGAATACCGAATGTTTATCACTTGGGTTAAAGAAACATGGATTCTTCATCTGTTTTCTCCATCAAAACCTCTAATAACACATCTAATTCAGTGCCGATCAACAACAAATTCGAATCAATTTGTCAGAGAGAAATATAGTTTGTGTTCTAAAGTTTTTGCTGCCTTTCAGACAACTAAACTTCACAACACACACCTACAGACATACTTTCACAGTTATACACTAGGCTGCTAGAAGCTCTGTCTTTGCATATCCATTCTATTCATATAAATTAAATGAATAATCAGGGTATAATCTTGAAGTGCTTTAAAAAGTGTCATTAGCATAGTACAAACTGTGCGAAAGAAGATGAAATAACAGAACACATGGTAGAAGCAAAAACAAGATCATAAAACGGCTCACAAAATTAAATGAAAATGCAAAAAGCAGTGAAGTAGAAGCACATACATAAAAAGTTCGTTTTTTGATTTTTAAGTAAAAACTGGATTGGTAGATCTAAGAGTGGGAGCCTGAGTATGGTGGCTGTCACTGAAAAAAGTTTGAAATAAGTTGGGGAAATATAAACCAGAGATTTCAATAAACTTCTATAGAAAGGCCGTGCAAGTATGAGAGTGATGTAAGGGAGTATAACACATTTTCCTTTGTGCCTGTTAAGAGTCAGGCAGTTGCATTTTGAACAAGCTGTAACCACGAGTTGTATGATTGATGTACAGAGTACAGATCTAAAGTAGTTAAAAATGACAGCAAGATTATGAGAATGTGAATTGCCACGCTGGAATAAATGTCTAAGTTTTCTGTGTGTGTGTTTCTGTGGGAGAGCTCCAAAAAAGTAGAACATCTTTCCTACTTTTGTTCAGCTGCAGAAAGTGCAAATGACATCCAGTTTTTAATGTCAGCAAGATAGCGGTTCATAGAGAAGAAATATTTGTCATAATCGTATTTAAAATACAGTATATTATGATTGTTTGGCTATTTAATTCATCAGGAAAAAATGCAAAAATGTCAACAGTCACCTGGATTATTTTAACTTCTCTCTGCCTCGCCTAAGAGAGGCGACTCAAAAGTAGAAATTAAAAATAAAAGTGGATTAGAGGGATATAAACAACAATATTTGAAATTAAGGTTGGAAAAATGCCACCATTATCAAAAACAAAATCAGTTGGTATTTTCGTAGGATGCCATCGTCCTGCCACTCACACACACCTGGGGACCCACAAAACGGTTGCACACCCACACATTCTACACAAATAAACACATGTTTCTGCTGTGACAACACATCACACCACATGTTTATACCAGAGATAACTAATGATTACATACATAAAACTCTTCATTGTTGTTTGACAATGCACCTCTGCAATAACTGCACAGTGGAGAAGAGACAGGACTGTATATGAGCTGAAAATACGTGTGTGAGGTGCTGAATGTTTAGACACGTCTGGTGCATCTGGTTTCACCCTCTCACACCCTTGATTGGATGCCATCCCCCCCCCCCCCCCCCCCCACTGGCTTCCATTGATGGAGGATAGTGTTGCTTCAGGCAGAACACTGATTGACATCAGCTGCTTCATTCAGCCGACGAGTAACGTCCAGTCATATTCATACAGGTGTACAAGGTAGTTATAGCAACCTAACACGTCCTGTTACTCTGCTGATACACTCTTGCCAATGCCATTTTCTGCCCTAGCTCCCTCCACCACCCCAACGCCCCCCCCCCCCCCCCCCCCCCCCCCCCTTATGTGTGCTAAGCTTTTGGTATTGCTAAGACTCAATGTTCATGTGTGTGTTTGTTAAGGGCGGATTAGTTCTCCCAGCAAAATCCTTGCTGCTTTTTTGAGAAGTTACACACAAAGCAAAGCCTATTTTTCACCAAGTCTAACTGGATAACCATTTTCTATAAAATAGTCAATTCCTTGACGTGTCTCCGTGTGAATTGTTTTTTGTTTATTTTGAAGCCTTTAGAGTACAGATGCAACTCCATGAGAAAATCAACCCAGTGAACATAGTGATTCTGTTTTCTTTTACTGACCTTCGAAACTGACATGCCCCTATTGTATTAGATTGTACAAGTGTACTTTTATAAACTGATGAATCATACACACACAGTCAATTGTATGTGCTGTATTTGTTCAGTATTTGTTACCTGACATGTCTCTGACCTCAGATCCTGCATTCCAGCGCCTGCTTTATTGCCAGTTGAACAGCGTGAATGTGTGCTGTTTTTGCCGCATTTTGAAATGACACAAGAAGTGTCCCTCAGTGTGCTCCACCTCCACTCCAGTTACCTATGAAAATCTGTTTTAGGTCACTTTTTGAAATTTAGCCATTAAAAAAAGTCTCAAGGTGCCAGCTCTGTCTACACTGAAAGAAGAACCACAGTGACTGAAAAAAGAAGGAAGTTCAGAGAGGAGAGGTGTACCTACTGAGCTGATCTTTTATAACCTGTATGTATGAACTACATGTATTCATATACAATCACAAAGTAAACTTGAGGTTTTAAGCAAGTATGTACTAAAAGGAATGGTATCAGCTCGGCTAGCCTTTGCTCTTGGAGTTTGGTGGCTTGGACTGTAGGTGTGCAGCGTCCACACTCCACTTCTCGCACTTTTCATTTCAAATCAGAGAAACGAAAACGTCAGTCACCGTCCGTTTTATACACAGAGCAGCTGTTATCTCATGCAGTAGCAGCCGTATTCTCTTTATGAATAAATGAAAATACTTGAAGGGGAAAGAGGATGCAAGAAATGGACAGAGAGAGGGTGAATTGAGAAGGTGCACTAAAGTTATCTTAAATATGGTCCTTTGGTCTGAAACACCTTCACACACCTCTCTTAGTTCCTTAAAGCACACACCTTTCTTCATCTTATATATGATCTCCCTTTCCTGTAGTTTGTCTCTCTATCTGTTCCTATTTTCCGACCTGCTCATGTCCATGACACGCTCAGCAGACACAGACTATTATAAATGCCTGTTTTCACATTGAAATAGAGACATTTCATGGACACTTGTCTCCAGAAGGTGCACTTTCCTGTCAATATGAAAACAAAAACTGCTCAGCACTCCGTCCTTAATTGAAAAGCTCTTTGCCTGAAATGATTTCTGCAAAGATCATGAATTATTGAAATGAATGAAGAGATGGTAAAGTGGACCAACATGTCAGATCTTTGATACCAGCAAAAAAAAAAAAAACACTTTGCAGCTGCTCAGATCAGAATGCTTTCCTTTTCTCACTGTCAAGAAGTGGCAAAATACATTTAATTAATTAGACGTTTTGTGTCCAACCGCTCTCTGTTTTTCATTAAGCTGTTAGCCAAATGCCTGAGACAAATGGACAACATTTCCAGCTGAAACCGATCCAAACATCCTGCCTCTGAGACCAAAAAAGTTTCAGTGTAGTAATACTGATAAAAGGTATTGATTCCATAGAAGCATCAAATATCCATATTTCTCCTAATTGTTTCTGTATCCTCTTAATTCAGTCTCTCTGGAAGGTGCAGTGGGGTCAGTTGGATCCACTGACTGAGCTGGCTCTTTTATGCCAGTGTGGTTTCTATAGAGTTGTGAAGTGGGAGGAGTTGTTTCCACTGTCCCAGAGATAAAGTCACAGTTTTTTGGTGATTGGCAATTGGAGCACTTTCAAGGCTTGGATAGACATGAAACTGCATTGGAAAATACCTGTTTCTTTGAAAAAAAAGTGAAAGGTACAAGCCTTTGTACATAAAAACATAAGGAGAGAAGTTAACTCCAACTTCAAAAGTACATTTCGGTATGAAACATCCAATCACCAGTCTTAAAATTCTGTTGGCTAAAGTTTATGAATTGTAGAAAACCAGTAACACATTCAGCAGCCAGTTCACTTCTGGATTTTGGGTTGATTTTTGGAGGAATTGGGCAATGGTGGCTCAACCTCTTGTTCTCGACTGTAATGACAATACAGTATAATTTCAATTGGCTACTTCCTACTACGACAGCGGAAACTAAGTTGAAATAAGTGAAACTGATGACCATAAGATAAACCTATACTGTTAAAGTATCCAGGAGACACCAGTGTTCCTATGTTAAGGCTACCATTAATAGAAAGGGAAAATATTTCCAGAGGCAACTCTACATACAGTATCCTGTGCAGAATCTACAAAGATTTTTTAAGGACAGACGGTTAGACGGAGAGCTTGCATTTCATTGACATGTTTCATCAAGCAGATAATAAAAGAGTTCTGTATTATGAGAATGAAAGTTGGAGCCGAGAGCTGGAACAGAGAAGTGGGGCTGATGTGTTGTCAGATGGGCCCGTAGCCTGGTTAAGGCAGATCGGAAAGGGAGAGTAAGAGAGAGAGAGAGCGGGAGCGAGGGAGAGAGAAGGCGGGTATGTCATGCACAGCACGGAGCCTTTTCTTCTCCTGTTGTCAATTAAAGCAGGCGGCTCTGCACCTGCATGTGGATGCCAGGCCGGCGCTTCTAGCCAGCATTCACCTCGGCACCGAGCTCGCTGTCCAACCAGCTCTTAATGAGGGGCTTTGTGTGGATAAAGGGGGCTGGCGCGTATACTCAGGCGCCCATACATGGCAATTAGGGTGAACCAATCCTGTGGAGATCAAGGGCTCGTGCTTCTCTCTCTTTCTCTCTCTCTCTCTCTCTCTCTCTCCCTCTCCCTCTCTCTCTCTCTCTCAGACTCCTCACTCTTTATGCTTTGCTTAAGTAAGACTGATGGACGGACATGTAGATATGGGATTGCAAGATTTTCAAAGGCGTGGGTTTGGAAATGACTAACTGTAATCCTCACAGAATGAATCATAGCTGATATCTTCCTCAGTGGAAATGTTAAAGAAAAATTCATTCTAACATGGAATTTGCATATTTACATACATATCCATGTTAGAAAGAAGCAGGTTTTCTGTGAGGCCCACTTTGTCTTGACAGTTATGGGATTCAACACAATTTTATTGGGATACATTTTACAGTTTGCGCTTGTCTGTATGACGTTTGAATCTTAAAGCTCAAACAAACATTATACGAGTCGATCAAATGAATTTACAAGTCGATTCCGAGATATAAACTTCAGAAACCTTAATTATGTGGTTTAAAGCTTCAGGAGAGGAGTGTTGGGTGCAAACAGGGCCACATATTTGGTGAGCTGTCATAGATAATGGCAGCGAAATGCAAATTCAGTTTAAGAGTGGCTTTTCACTTTAAGCAGTATGCCTCCCACGAAAAATCTTATTGTGGTTCTTCTGAGAGTTATTTTAACTTCAGAAATGTGGGCATTACCTACATTATGTGAATATAACTGACAGAAACACACGCAGCAGAGACTGATATGTGGATAAGTGCTGGAACAGACAAGTCAATGGTGACATTCAGAAGTGATGAGGCTGACAAATGCAATCACACAGGTTTTTTTTAGAGATTGGCTTCAAGTCACTTCTCATATTTTTTTTTGCTGCACTGATCAACATCGGAGATTTGTACTGCGGCAAGACAAATGAAAGAAAACCTGTGCGATTTTGGCAGGTACATTAGAAAGTAACAAGAACAGAGAGAACAGCTCTTAAACCTTCATGTGAAGTAAAAGATTTTGTTCTTCAGCGGGTCTGAGGACAATGCTTAGTGAGCACCGTGTGACTGAATGAACACTCACTCGAAGAGACAGTGGGAGTGCAGGAAGAGAAAGCGTCAGTATGAAGTTAAAGATACATTTGACAAAGAACTCTGAAAGAACTGATTGCTCATCAATCACAGCTGAGTTGGGAAAGAAGATGGTGAAAATCTCTCTCGATTTTAAAGGTAGACTCTTCTACGTGTTTGCTCCCCCCCCCCCCCCCACACACACACACACACACACACACACACACACTCTCTCGTCCAGTAAAGCAAAGGGGATTTTCTAAAGTCATTCCTGAGATGTAGAAAAGTCAAACTAGAGGTCTTGTCACTCACATGTCTTACGTGAATGGCATTTCAGCTGCTGCTGAAAGCGAACCTCTTTACAGGATCATTCCAGCGTGGCAAAAATGTTATCCTCATTTTTTTGCATTTTGCATGTATGAAAGTAATCACACTTAATGTTATCATGGAGGCTATTTCTACATGCATACACCAGGATGAACAACATTTTTAAATCAGTTTTGCCACACCTGCCAGGCTTCAAAATGACTCCCAACATGTCTAATTCAGTCAGTGAAGGTGATCCATCACTGTGATTGAGAAGATAACAAACATGTTTTGCCAAGTTGCATTAGAAAAGCACAGTATCATGGTGCACTGATGCCCAGCCTGTGGTTATCATGTTTCTAACCAAGCATGTAATTGTGTGATTGCCGCCAAGCTGCAATGACAGTGTTCTCGTTGCTCTTTAATTTTCTTCTTCCATATATGCTTTCAGTACATAAAGACATGCTCTGTTGCTCTTATTGCACATGCTAAATAAATCTTGCATGTTAGCTGTATTTATAGAAGCAAAAATTGTTTAATATTTGCTTGGGGAAAAAAACATGTCTACAATATTGTACATTCACTAAGAACAGCGTGAACAGAGATGCAGCCCACACACCATGACATGACCCATGCTCCAACCCCAGCTAGGTCTGATATTTTATTAAGCTAACATTCGATTTAGGAGGCCCCATTAAAATTTACTGTAGCCCTGCTAATGAGTAGAAATAGATAGATAGAAATCCCAGAAGCATGTCATCACACAGGACTTGAACGAAGATCTATCAAGAGAAACAGGAAATCTAACAGGAAACTGCACATAAGGGTTTATTGCTACTAACTCTGTGGTGCTGTATTCAACATGTTATTATTGATGTCATGTCATGTTTGAAATGATGCCAGATGCCCATCTTGTCCCTCCCATCTGTCTGCCCCTCAGAATCAGCCCACGTCAGAGCTTTTTCTGCACAGAGCGTTTGTTTTTATGCTAGCCTGGCATCGGCAGACCAGTTCGCAAATGCAAATTAGTCTGGAACCTCTCCCTTCATTTTCAATTTCCAAGGGGCGTTATCAACGGGCGCAGACCAAAATGCCTCTGGAAGCTACAACCAATCACAGCAACAAAATGCAGTAGGCTGCTAGGCTAGGTAGCTAGTTCCAACATACAATTCATATGGCTTCTAGTTCAACATAATACACAGAAGTTTGGCATGACATGATTTAGAAGCGAACACATCAACTGTACATAACGTGAACTACCGTCCAATACTGACGCGATCCACAACGTTCCGGCCATCTTGGTTGTTTACGAAAATGCCTCAACAGCGCTTAAACCCGTCCCATATTAAATAAACGGTTGTGATTGGCCTGACCTGAATCAGACCGGAACGGGAGGGGGGCCAGACGTATCTGCCAGAGCAAATAAAACACGAGCTTGCAAATTCATCTGGTTCCCAGGCTAATATTGTGCATCCTATCAAATAAATGAATTCCATTATAACTCAATTACTTTTTTAAATGTGAGAGCAGCTAATTGCAGAGTTGGTAGTTGGGGCTGTTTGAATATAGAGGGACAGAGGAAAATAAAGTTTAAACTTCCGGGTGAAGGGCTGGTTGGACCACCACATTGTGTTCTGTTGTCACCAGAGGAACAGATACTCTTTTTAATGAAATGTGAAACCAATGATCAGGTAGCTATTTCAGTAGTTCCTATAGAGGAAAATTAGGTTAAGTTCTATATTTATGTTCTGTTCTGGCCTCCAGATATTTATTTCATCCAGCAGGTTGTGTCAGGGCTGATTATCGAGTCTTACAAGATATATACTTACAGTGAATTTAAATGAGATTCATGTATGTGAGCCTACTATATTGATGCATGGTCCTCCAACATTTCCTGAGTGGTAAGGATGTGTTGGCTGAAGATGACAACTATGCTGTGTTGGCCTACAATGAAAGGCAAGGTGATGTCTGGTCCAGCTTGCTATGGAAGGCTGCAGAGAATTTGTGGATATGGCCCAAAGAGGACCTTCGCTACGTGAAAGGTCCCCACGTCCCTGACATTCAAAACATCAATGCTGATGTCACGGAAATTCGTGGCTGCCACCAAGAGAGTGACATCTGCACCTCGGCATCATGAGCCAGATCTTCACTCTGCCTGGGTGGGTGGAAGTGGATTTGTTTGCCTCAAATCAGAATAATCACTACCTCCTGTAACTCTCCCTCAATCGCCATAACAATCCACCCCCGTGGATGGACATATGGTGCACATGCAGCATGGCTAAATTAAGCTGTTTCCCGCGTTTCTCCTCATTGTGTCCACAATGCAATTAGTCTGTCATTGTGTAAAGTACTGTAGAATAGATGCAGAGCAGGGATTTGCGGTGTTACTAAACTCACCTGACTTATGCTAATGGCTGCTCAAGCCTTAAAATGTTGCATTCACATTTAGAAGAGGAGAGAACATCAAAATCTTTAGATGGATTAGGATTAATGAACTTGTCACTTGCTGAGAAGAGAACATCAGGACTTTTGTCAGTAATAACTTCAAGTTTAGAAATAAGACCTCCCAGCAATTTTTACTTCTTAATAGAAAGTTATACTGTGCTCACTCAAGATCTCATAATAAATTTGTTTTCTTTAATTTGCACTCAATTCTTCTGCAGGGTCCCTTAAAGGATTCCTCCAGCGTTGGTGAAGATTATTCTCATTTCTCAGGCGAGAATTTCCCCCTGTGAAATTCACTGCTTTTTTGTTTTTATCTTTAGAGAGAACAAATACTGTTTGTTGTCCTAACTTACATTGTGACATAAACTAGCTTTGTTATAACTTGCTCCAGGTAATTTATAGAATTTGAATTGATAAAGATAAAGCTTGATTACTAAAGTTACGGCAACAACTATGGCAGAACTGAATGGCTTACTGAAAATCATCATTTCTTACCACCATTAGACAAGCTGTTTTCAATTTATTAGATTTGGTGACATTTAAGGCCCCTTTAGGTAATGCAGTGCACGCAGGTTAATTAAAAAATGTTTTATTAAGTCACAAGATGATGGACAAGAAACAATGTTCGTAATCATCGAAAACTGTTGGGCTAGAGCAAAATATGCAAAGGACAAGGACAGATGTGATTTAAATAGGATTCCAAACTGAATGACATGCTATGTGTATTAATGGACATGGGTTCAGTGCATTCACAGACCATTCAGGCATGTGATTGATAGGGTGACATAAAAACACATAATTAAGGCAAGGCTGCCACACTCGCACGAAAGCTCTATAGCAAAAGGAGGGAACAAGTAGAATTACTGGGTACAGAGGAAGTCCAACACTGAATCCATCATGTGTCCTTGCTCCTCCACTTCCTGAAAGACTGCCATTATCTCCTCTGAGGAGCACAGGAGAAAAAAATCTCTCCACAAGCCTTTAAATATGACAGGGGCAGGTCTTAGGATGAATTTGAAAAGGTAATAGCTGCTTATCTATGTGCACGAGCTGGCACGCACTTAGTACAGTGTGCGGTCTTTGTGAATGCACTCTCTTTTTCTCTATCTTACACTGCCCACATGGACAAGTAGGCATGATGAACAGATATATGAAGGAGCATATAATATTTCATTAGATATGGTTAACCTTCAATAAACACACATAATGGGATATTTCTAATAGAGGGGAAAAAAGCATGGTTATTGGTCACATTTCATTTGGTCACATGTTTGACACGAATCAATCTGGATAAATTACCTCTTTTAGAACACCTTACCACCAGACAATGAGAGTCTTCTTTCAGAGAGAAGTAGGAGAAACTAAAGAAATCTCCTTTCTATCCAACAGCTTAGCACCCGCCACCGCCTTCAACACTGTGGGGGTGTGAGGGTCAAGACTCCAACATGGAGGCCGGAGCAGCGTACTGCCATTGTAGCAGCAAGTTGGGCAGTGAAGGCCTTTTCTTGCTCGAGGCTCAATGACACATGCATTGACCTAAATGCACATCAGTGGGTGGAGGAACATCAATGCTCCATCTGATGTAGGTGCCCAAGGTTTTACGTTTGCACCAATTATAGCTCTGCATCGACGTATGTTTGATCCAATCTGCTCCAACGCAATGACCCCAGTGGGGGCTGAGTGTGTCCGTGTGTTCATTTACAGTATGTTTGTTCTGGTGCACATACCCTCATTTCCATTTGTAGAAGCCTAGGTGCATATGTACTGTATGTATATGCATATGTTTTCATTTGTCCATATGACTAAAGGCAGTGCTCAAATGGCTTGTGAATAAGGGTTACGGCAGAACCATCACTGACTCAGATGGTGTCAGTGTTTGGCATCTTTTCAACACAGAGCAGGTTTTAGGCAGAATGTCTGGGCCACGCAGCGTGACACTTCGGATCCATCAGATGGGCTTATAGCCCAGAATTCAATCAGGACTAAAAGAATGATGCTCTATTCCAGCTTTGACGTGGCTTTATATTCATTTTCCCCCAGCCAGTGATAAAAGTGAAGGAGGATTCTCAAGCTATATGGTGGCTGCACCTCTGTGGCCCAGGTAATCAGTCAGTCGCAGACACGGCTGTGCTTGCTTATTTGCCTGTACATGCCTGTGTGATGCATGTGTGTGCACGTGTACGCTCCTGTGTGTGTTATCCAGATCCTTCGACACGCTGGTCCAACTTGACAAAAGCATCTGAATCCAGAGCCAGAGAATCATCCGTCAGTGTTTGGATTTAAATAATTTTAAAAGCCAAACTTTCTAGTCTTTAGCCAGCAAGGCAGGCAGATTTTTAAGTATTGTGTTGTATGGTACTATAAGCTCTCTTACAGCTTATATACTACAGTACATTTCTAATGCTCCAATTATGTGCAAAAAATTAACTGTAAAGGTTCATATTGAAGCCAACACACAGTACCTGTTATTTAGACATGATAGAGAACTGTACAGTTCACCCTTAAAACCGAAATGAGCCATTCACAGTAAGATGTACTATACCCTCTATATACAGTCTGTACATACTATTTTTAGCACACACTGTGTCAGCTTTTCTCCGATAGTCATTAAAGCGCCGCCAGGGTCTGAATAGCATCTTCAAATCACTGCACTGCAACATTAAAAGACAAAGCATGATCCACATTTGGAGGGATCCTGCAACAAAAAAAATATTATTGTTACACTCTTGGGACAAGACAAGAAACAAAAGCAAAGATGGCAAATACCTACCACTGAAACGAAATATATAGTTGCTTATGAAAACGAATTACCGCCAGATAATTGGCAGTAGGGTCCAAGCCTGTCAACAGTTCAAAAGGGCTATGGTTAAAACCTCAATCTGTCCACGTTCTTACCTCATGTACTGATGGTAGAAATGTCACCTTATGTGTGGGAAATTGTGTATCTGCGGTTTTGTGCATCATTTATCCATTTGACCCTTGGTCTTCCTGTTGACCCAATTCTCATGTCTTCATAATGTCACCAATTCCAAACTTTTTTGGGTATCAAATTATTTTTTATCTCAAAGCTTGAGTACCACAAACAAAGTTCCATTCCCCTCCATGTGTATTAAGGTAGCAGCAGAATGCTCAAATAAAACCACCCATTTGGGTGAACCAACCCTTTAAGGGAAGTACTGCTGCTGCTCAAAGCTTCATGATCTATTTTGCAGTCTCTGGGAGCGAGATGCATATGTGAATCAGAGGGTGATGCAGTCAGGTGCAATCGCTGCTCAGGTGCTACATGATAATATCCAAGCACACATTTTTAGTGTACATGTGTGTGTGTGTGTGTGTGTGTAGAGCAGGGCAAGGGGAGTATTTGGTGCAGGGTGGTAAAATGGATTTATAGGCAAATCAGAAACAACAAGCAGACTGATGAGTTATTAGTGCACTTCCCCTGTTTCTCATGTTTGTATCTCAAACCACTTTACTCCTTTAACAGTTTTCTTTTTTCTGTCTTTCTCTCCTAACTCCTACGCCTACCCCCTTTACCTTTCTTTCTACGTTATAGGCCTTCCTCTGCCAAGGTTGCCGCATTTCTGCTCAACATATTTCTTTTCTGTTTTGACCATCTGTCTCACTTACACAAACAATTCTGCTCCTCTTTCCTCTCTCTGCTTTTTGACTGATCTCTCTCTCTCTCTGATGAATACTATTGGATTTTTCTTTTACTCATCTCCATCTGCCAAAATGCCTACGATTAAAGATCCTTACATAAATTAGTCTGTCCATCAGGTTTTTTTAGAAGTCACTTTTTTTTCCAAATTGAATGTAATTTTAGCCTCCCTGCTGTGAATATGACAGCGAAGTACCACAGCATTGGAGGCGCTGTACCAAAGAAAATGTTCCTCAAGGTTACTTAGTCTAGTTGTTGAGCATATTCAGCCCAGAGTGTCATTATTCTAAGATCCTACTATTCATCTCAAAGGTTATTAATCTGGAAGAATGTCTGACTGTGGGAGGTGGATACATGTATATCTAGTTTTACCCTCTACTTCAGAGAAACCTGTAGATGATTATTTCCAAACATCAAACTCTCTATTTAATGTCTAAAAACTAAAAGAGAAATGATAAGGCGGTACATTAAGCTCTTGACTAACTCTGCTCATACTAACGCTCCAAGAAGTAAACTTGTGACTGAACAATGCTGCATAAATATCCTTTTAAATGAGGCTGTTTTCAGCTCAGCGTGTTCGTGTTGACTGAGGTTCAGATGGTCGGCGACGCCCCATGGGAGACCATGACTCTCTCTCAATCAGAGGGAGACTATGACAGATCTTGATTGTAACTGGCCTTGGAGGTAATAAGCAACGCTCATCACCCCATCGGCCTCCCACCGAGCTCCCATTCCCATTATCCCCTGCTCGTTCCGATTCATTAAACCTCCAGTGAGATTGGTCAGAGTGGTGGAAGAGAGGATGGAGCATTCATTTTGGGTAAGAGGATCCCTGTTCCTTTGATGCCTCTCCTTAAATGGGCACTAATTGACAGAGAAATGTTAATGGTGTGAGAAATGTTTGATAAATAGTAGTGAGCCCTTCATCTAATGACAAGACCTGTGTTCCTCTCCTCTACTTCAGCTTTTTCCAGGCAGATTATGGCCACACTTCCCTGTGGAAAAAATATAATTGGAGGTGAATGCATCCGCTGTTACCCTCAAGTCTTCATTGGGGTCAGTTTTGCATCAGGACATCAGAGTGATGGGTGTGTGTGGAGGAGGTGAACTTCACAGATCTCTCTGAAGCACTCAAGAGTCTTCCCTCAGGTCTTTCTTCCTCTTGGAGTTCTGACCTCCATCTTTTAATCTGGGCAGCCAGCCGACCATTTCTCTGATATTACTTCACTTTATGTGCCTATGTGTGTATTTGTGATCTTACCTTATCTCAGGTAAAATCCTCACAACCAAACCGAGGTGAGGATCCGAGCTGTTGATCGGAGCTTTGGTCTGAACGTATCTCTCCGATGATTTCAAACATTGATGCCCTTTGTTGTTCAAAGATGCTTCTCCTCCTCTCCTCTCTTCCTGTCTGTTGCTCTCCTTGCAGGCCTCGGAAAAACAGGGGGAGTTTTACCTTTGAGTGCTTCATGTACTTTGCTGATAGGAGTGAAATGAGAGCTGAATTTTATTGTCAGTGCTGCACTTCATGGTTGAAGATTCAGTCAATTAGAAGAATCTGAATGGAAAGCATGCCGTTTGGGAAGGTATTTGACAAGGGTTACAGGGTCCAAGCAGATGGTAGTGGGTATAAATATCCCACATTTTTCTAGGTTTTAGCTATACTCCAAATTGTATGCACAGCTAATCATTCTGCAAACCATCATACAGCCATTGATTTCCATTCATTTCTTGTCTGAAAATGTTTTAACAGACTCTTGAAACCTGCATGTCTGCAGTAATTCCATACAGAAGTTAATGGAAACCAATGGCTGACAGAAACAATGGAAAAAACAAGATGAAGATGGACAGCAAAATAAAGTATATGTTATTTGAAGTTAGATAGCTAAAACTTGCAGACACACTGGCATGTTCAACGTCCTTTAAGGGCAAAGTACATGTATTTTCTCCATTTACTTCTAGATTTCTTTGCCATCCTTTCTGTCTAATCCGCTGTGCCAAAAATGGCATCCAGTGATCTGGTTTAAGGTGTTAAGTATGGATGCCCAGGGCAAATGTCAGAATAACTTGAAATAATTGCAGTCTGCTGCAGATAACTCTGAATCATCATTACCAGTTGTGTGGTTAATTCTAGTGCTGGATAAAAAGAGTCTCAGGCTGAAGTGAATACAGCTTGCAGTAAGTTGCTTTAGCACCTGTGATCACAGCTAGCAATTGCTCAACAACACCAAGGGCTAACACCTGGCGGCATCAGCATCTGCCAAGAAAAAAGCCACACAAACAAACGGCTTTGCCACTTGTGTGCAGAAAGCTGTGGCTGAAAATACAGTGTCCAGGGATTTTTTAAATTACCCTCTCGCTGAGTTCAGTCGCAGTAAGTACTTTGAAAAATCATAATCGGGTCCCTGAGCAGCCCTGGGGGTGGCAGAGGAAGCACTCTGTCTTGGTTTTCCTGATGTTAACTCTCCTATTATTAACTTTTGTGCAAGGTGTCACATTTTTGGATAAGAGGGAGAAAGCCAACAGGAGTCTGAAAATCATGCTGAGAAACAACAGAAGCTATTACCATGGTGCATTATTTCCTTGCTGCCCTGTGGTGGCTTAGATGGGACTCGCCATTCGCAAAAACATTACAAACATTAAGCACTCCTGCTTTCTCCTGGCAAGGCACTGTCATTTCCAAGACAGGAACATTTGCTCTGTCATGCTCTCTCATTCTCTCCCTCAGCCTCTACTTTATTGATACTGTCATTCTGGAAACAGCATTTGCTCAGTCACTCTCTATCACCCCCCTCTCTCTCTTTGCTCTTCCTCCTTCAGTCCTCCACTCATTCATTTCTCACCCTCTCCTTCTCCTTGTCCTTCTTCTTCTCCTGCACAGGCACAACACTGACAAGATAACATGCAGCAGTGTCAGCCCTGGCTGTGCAAAGACTTAGCACAGCCATTTGTGTCTTTTTATATTCATGTCATGCACCTCAAACAGCGTGGGGAATTACAATCCACAGCCTCAACCAAACAAAATGGAAAAGAACAATAAGACCATGCTTAGAAGGGTGCTACACTAACATACAGTATCTTCGCTGAAAGTATTAAAATGCAGCCAAAACATAAATTCCTATAATGATGCAATGAGGGATAAAAATACTAGAAGGTCAATAAACTCAGGCACATTATAAATCCCCACAGAAATATCACAATGATTTCTCCTCAGGCACCCTAAGCACCACTCCACTCCAAGCCCTGGCAACACAAGTAGAGCACGTGTTCCTTAAATCATTTTAACAAAGGACTATATTCATTCCACCTTTTCGTGATGTGGAAAGCAATAAAATCCTCTCCTGGAAATCCTGTGCTTGGTTGTGTTGCAGCGGGGAGTGTGTTTTTGCGCTCGGCCGCATGGTGGCAACCTGCGCTGCGCTCCCAGCACACCAGATCCAAACGTTTCCTCATAAAGAACCCGGGACTCGTCCTTATCCGACGCACACCGGCAGCCGGGCTCTCCTCCACGGCAGGCTCCGACCATGACAGCGTGACTGCGTGCAAGTTTCTCCCCCCGCTGCCCTCATTCTCCGCTCCCCGAGCTGCTAAACTTCTTCTCAGTGCTCCTGTCAAACTGAATTGCCGACCTTGACAGTGCGCTGTGGGGAGGATTCGAGTAAAAGTCTGTCCGCTTTTTTGGAAAAACTGTAACCACTCGCTTGCGGACGACGAGGGTGAAGTTTAAAGAAAGAGGCAGAAAAAAGAAGAAAACAGCATCTCAAGGACGCAAGAAGTGTCGATGAAAAAGTATGAGGTGCAGCTTCTTACAGGTGCAGCGAGAAATGGACTGTATTTGGATTTAACCTGGATTCATCTGACTGAGTTGCCTTCAGTACTTCGAAAAAACAACTAAGACTGCTTCGGCACAGTGTCTTACTACGGGCTCAGTGGAACTAGAGCACATTTCAACTGTAAAACAAACAGAGACTCCGTTTGACCGAATTTCTCCGGTCGCCGTAGGCTGCAGCAGCGGCTCGGTTTTGCGCTCCCAGACCGGTGCGCTCTGCCCGGCTCGAGTGGCCGCAGGTTCCCTGACAGAGAGACCCGGCAGCAGGCGGACAACAGCAGAACCACACCGGGATCGGACACAGGAGCATGCTTCCAGCTCACCGGGCACTTGTTGTCCAGTCTGCCCGGTTTGGGACCATGTTTGAGGACTCCTGGAGCAGATCGATGTGGCGCGCCACATGGATTTTATTTTTTTCCTTACTCATCCACTCAACACAAGCTCAAGGTAAGAGGGACACCGGGGCAAGGTGCCGATTAGTCATCACACAGGCCGCTTACTGCCTGTAGCCCCCCTGCCTGCATGCTGGATCTTCATGTGGTAGCGTATCCGTTCTGGTGGTATCGGATCTTTGATGTGTTCATTATTCATTGCCTTTTGCACGTAGCCTATAATTTTCGCATTAAGCTACACATCACTATGACACACACACACACACACACACACTCTGTCTTAATTGCAGGCTAGTGACACTCACACACTGGCAATCCTCTGCTGCTGTTACTTCTTTCATTAAACATTTGTGTGTGACTTTTCCTCATGTGTTCCCCTCACAGCCCTGAACTTCACCGACACCTGAACTTTATTCAGTTCCGATCGAGCCTGAGGTCTCACGCAGCCCATGTAATGTCAGACATGTGGGGATGCTCAGGTCTTAATGAAGTTTAGCATGTGTTTTCACAGCTGCTGTAATGATTAGAGGCAGTTTGAACATACAGTATGCAGTGAATATGTCATTAGAAGCCCATCTGATTAATAAGTACTAATTCATTAATCAACCCTCTCCCTGGGAAATTTAACTTTGCTCGGCAAACACGCGCCGCAAATGAACAGATGCATATTGATATGCAGCGCTTAATGCCAGCGCGTGCACGTAGAGCATTAAATGCTGAAAATTAATTGGTTCTCTGAGAATTATGCAGCCTGTTTCCCGTGAGCACGAGGGGAGCAACAGCCATGTGTGGCAGTTTGCAGGACTGGAGTCGGTGACTGCGTCTTTCCATTTTTGTCTAGTTTCTTGAGCTGGAGTTCGACTCAAATTCTCAGCGCAATAATCCCACAAGATCCCTGTAATGTTCCTGTGGAGACTTGGAGAGTCTCTGGTGCCCAGCAGAGTCTACTGTAACCGCAGGCCTTCTTCCTTTTATTTCTACCAAAGTATTACATATCCCTGTAGGGTGTTAGTTTTCATGTGCTGTTTGTACAGTAGACTGTTTCTTTCAGAATGATGTAATCATTAATGACAGTTGTTTTGTTTTGTTGTTTTTTTTTAAAGAGAAAAGCCTCTGGGAAATGACTGTCTGTTGAAGACGTATTCCGAAGAGACAAAGCACACTAGTTTCACTTTGATCCGAACATTTTTACCATACATTTAGACCAGAGCGGGGTCTGTGGTTAACACCATGGGTCCTTGAGGGTGCTCCAGGGGGTCCTCTGTAAAGTCCAGCTTAATTGCTACCTCAATCAGTGTTGAAGCAAGGCAATGGGAAATAAAAAAGTTGTCCTCTCCTCTGTGTAATCTTCAAGCCTTTATCGCAGGGGGTGCAAAGTGGAACTTTTTAGTTTGTCTTCGGCATTTAGAAGTGAGAAAACCTCCAATTTCGACATATTCACAGTACCGACAGTATGGACCAGTTTTGCATGGTGACGCGTGGTAAAAAGAAAGTCGCTTTCCTTTGCTGCACCCTCTCCACTCGGGTAATTGGGATTCAGGTATTGCTGCCACTGTAAGGAGGGAGTATTACCTCTCTCGATAGACTCTAAGCCCTCGGTGGCGCTCACTCAATAATACAATGTAGAGAAGATGAAAAAAACAAACAAGGCAGATATCCATCATTCATGAGGGCATATCCTAGTGCCTGACATTTACAGGAGATTGATAACTTGTGTGTCCTAGGGATTAAGAATCCTGACATTGTTGCTTCCTCTCTCTCTCTGTATAACTGTATCTCTCCCTGCTGTTTGTATCTGATTCTGGATGCCTGTTCCCAGTCCACTCTCTTTCCCTCTTAATGCCTATTTAACCAAGCAAGTTAAATACGAGCACATTATTTACAGCAGTGGCCTGGGGGAGGCCTTGCCTGTTTTTTTTTTTTTTTTTTTTTGGATGTGCATGGTTGCGTAAAGCAATATGTACGCATGTGACTGTTTATGTGGTGGAAGTTGGGGATGAAGACTGCCAGTCACCCTCAATCTCTTTCTGCTCAGTCCATCCAGCACTGGCCCTCAGATTTCATTATGTAGTCGCTCCTGGGTCAGAAAATGTAGGATTTAATTGGACTCTCTTCAGACCGTTCGGAGTGTGGCTCGTTGAAAGTGACCCCAATGTGGGCTGCTCTCTTTCCATGCGATGATTAAAGAACATGATGAGGCGAGTAGCATGCCTCTGGATGGACATGTCAGCCACTGCTTGCCACATTTTAATGACCAGTCTACTGAAACAGCTTTTTAACGACGGGAGAACGGCCTTCATCAGACCAAAGTGCTGTGACGTCTTGCTGTAAGGCTTACTGAGCAGAGAGACATCGCTTTCAGTTCTTGTATACTGTCATTTGTCATTTTGTGCAGCAAGAAAAAGAAAAAAAGTTTCTATATTAATAGATATACATCAGACCTGACTGATGGCTAGAACATTTACACTCTGTCAGTAGTTTTGATGTCCTTATCTAAAATGGTGAAGCATTCTGCACTTCAAACGAAGGCCCTGTAACACTTAAACACCCTATTTTTGTTAGCTGACACATATCACACTCTCTGATCTTCTTTAAATCACGTAAAAAACAAAAAAACAGGCCATCCTAACATCTCACCCTAGATATTTAGTTTAAAGTGACAGTTATAGGAGCTGTCTGGTCTGTCCCACTGTTCACTTCCATTCATTTACTGAGGTCATGCCGAGACAATGCTGGGCTCGCCTGCTGGTTTTGTCATTTCTAACACATCTATTTCGGAGCTCGAAGCAGCGGGGGAGGACTCTATTGGAATGTCATGTTTGGCATACATACTTCTGCATCACTCAGGGTCTGCAGATTAGCCTGACTGGCTGCAGCTCGACTTTAGGAGCTTTAGAGGCAGTTGAGGACTTCATTCTGTCAGAGGCGTGGCACTCAGATTAACATCCATAAGGATGGTTATGACAGACTGTGGGGGACTGCCGGGACTCTGCTGGCATAGGGATCAGCTATTTCATGCTGTTGTCTGGCGAAAATGCACAACACGTTTAGAGTGGCAGTCTGTTTTTAGCGTACTGTATTGGACGTGGACCTTGACACAGTAATAGAAGTCAAGGATGTAATATCTATTTTAAATCTGTTAGGCGATTGGATTGAAATTGTATGGCTGGAATGAAATGCATGCAGTTCGGGAGCATCTCTTGACTGCTTCAGAAGGAATTTAAATTGGATGCATTCTTATCACAGGTGACAAAATAGGGCACATAATCATGGACGTTTTCCCTGAACTAGTCAATGGCTTCCAGATGAAGAGGTGGAAGCTGCAGTTGCATGTTACAATTTTAGACTGTTGTGATTCCACTGCTTTTATCTTTTGTTTCCTTGATGTAACTCCTCTTCTCCACTGAATGGTCATACACTTCTAGACGCTGTGTGTGTGTGTGTGTGTTATACTTGAGACCTTGAGAAGCCATTAGATATCCAATCCTATGGAGGTGTAACACAGACAGCAGATGTCTGAAGCACTGTATGATGAAGGGACACTTAGAATTAAGAGATTATTGATCAAATCCACCTTTGATCTTTGATACGAGCCACTCTTTTATTAGACAGCAGGCACAAGTGTTCTTTTTAGGATATTTGAAACTGAGATGATGGATTTGGCCAAATCTGAAGTGAGGTAAACTGATGAACGAGAACTGATTGAGGTTGTAGTGTGAGTGATACGTGCAGACAGTGGGGTTGAGAGAATGTCTCCAGACTACAAATGCCCCCGATTTGTCACACATCTTAATTGACAGACTGGAGATCTCTGTTTCCTTGTAGCAGCTGTGCCCTGTGAAATAATTAGCAAAACAAAAAAGAAAAACAAGTGAGGCTGCCCTAGATCCCTGCAGCCAGCGCTTTGGCTAAAGGTCACAACATATCGCTTTTAGTATTCAGGGCTGGCGAGTAAGCTCATGGTCAAAGTCCAGTGATAGATTTCTCAGAGGGATGTCTAGAGTTTCACTGCGCTACGTTCAATAAAACAAAACTTCCCACCCAAGGTCTCTGGTTGTGGCAAGTCCAAGAGAGAGGCGTGACTGAAAGACCTTTTGCTTTTTCCTCTCAAGAAAGCACTTCCAGTTTTTTTTTTGCAAGTGGGGCTGTTTTTTTATTGATCTGGGCCTTGTTTCCCAATACAAGTCAATCCAAGAGGTTAAGAGTGTTTCTAAGTGGGGCTCCATTTCTACATACATGCTTTTACTTTTCATAGGAAGTGTTACATGTAAAATCACTTGCACTCATAATTGCCAATACACCCTGCTTGTTATTACTATGGGTAGGTTCTATTATTATTCTGACAGCTGTGTTGAAATGTCCCCCGAAAACCAGAAAAGAACTGAAAGTGTGCATTACTGTACCATGGACAGCAGAGCCATTTTTATTTGTATACAAGACTCATTTGTTCATTAATAATAGGAAAATATGTGACAAGAAAGTGCCATCATTGCATCTTTAGAGCTTCAACAACTTCTGTCGGGGGCCGCTGTGTCCTCATTTTCACTGTGTGAAGATGCCTGCTTTTGTGCAGCCATGTAAATGTGTGAGGAGGGAAGGGATGGAGGTATAGAGACGTGTGAATATGTGTCAAGCGTCTTTGTCTCGAGCTTTATCAAGGTTTAATCCACGCTGCGACATCCTGCCAAACTCACTCTGATTTCCTGCATTTAATATGCTGCTTGACATTATCCAAGTCATCTGATTATATTGAATAATCCCCCATATTTACGGTACCAAAAAGGCACCTTGTTAGAATGCCTGTATGAATTCTGCTGTAATTAAAGCTACCTGGTTTGCACTCATTGCCAGAGCTTCAGCCCTGCGCAGCCCTCTCATTGTTGCAACAAAATTAAAATAGTCGCTGTTGTGTAAAATCCTGTTTCTGCATTTTATAAACAACTGTGCAGTTTGTTTGCCTTCTGAGAAGCCTTCATATTCATGGATCTGTTACTGGACTGGACTTCCTGGACTTTATTTCATGTCTCGCCAGTACCTGAAGCAACACGCCCCAATAGGTTGTTGTAATGCCAGGCTGATTTCGGTCTGAATGCCAGCGAAGAGAGTTAGCGGCACAAGCTAACACCTGGCCAATGTCAGTCCTGACAGACTGATTGCTTCCTTGTAGCTGTGACTCCAGACCTACACAAACAAGAAGGACAATGACATACCTCTGTACCATAAACATCATGTATGGATGCAGACGAGCATAAAAGGCTGAAAAACATTCATTCTAACTCACTCAAAAGCTACTGTTTTAGGATCTGCATTATTTTTGGAAGGATTTTGTGGCTTTCAAATTCAAAAATCCCACTCTGGCGTAGATACTTTAATGCAGCAGGCAAAGAAAAAGGTCAGCCTAACTTGGGCAAGATGACATAAAAATGGTGCCACCAGCTACGGCTCGCTCCTCTGAGGGTGCTTCTAGGTGACAATGGTGCAGCATAATCAATGCAATTCCACAGCTATCTGTTCAGTGACCACATTTGCCTCCGAATTCCCTCAATGGCTTGCCGACCGCTTTTCATTTTTCTCTCTCATTTCATGGAGTACATTCTAAGTCATTCTTAATCCCAAAATTTCAGCCAGTCCTGCTCTTTGAAAGACCAGTTATGTAACCCCCGTCAAAAAATGACTATTGGATTGAAAAGAAAAAGATTTAGGATTGTACTATTTCTTCTCTCCTCTAAGTGCTGTGCAGCTCAGACAGTTTGACCAGAACAAGAACTGTTGGGCTGAGGCGAAGATGTAGCAGCCTTTTTCACAAATAGTCTCTTTATAATCCCCTGTCATCTTGCCCCCTGTCTGGAACATGGCACAAAAGAGTCTGGTTAGTGTTTGCAAGGGCTGTCCTATTTATCTTTGCAAGTTATTCATTTAGGTTCTGTTCAGACTACTGGGCGGACTGGGAAAAAGAAGCCTCCCAGGCCAGCTGGGAATTCTAACCATACACTCAGATGGACAAGGGTCTGTGTTAAATGACCTGTTGGAGCTCTTGTCAAAAAACAGCAGGCCCACAACTAGTTGTGACGGGCTACTTATCATTGTTCAGCTATATATTCTAATTGGGGCTCTGACTGAAGTGGATTATTCTGGCATTGTTGATTGTCCTTTTTTCTCTGACACAGTCTTAAACAGCTCCTTTGATCATTTTGCTATACACTGCAAGTTGGATTACTTGCTGAGGAATTATTGCTGTAACTGTGGCTCGTGTTTGTGAGTGTGTTTTCATGTACAGTAGGTCGTACATTTATGGAGGTTGGTGGTTTGAAAAATGTATTTATAAAGGCTAAGCTTGTGTGTTATGTGCACCTTTATTTACAGGTGGTAGTATTTACCCTTTGATGAACAGTAAGAAGAACACTGATAGCTTACATATGTATTGTACTTGGCTTTTTCAGTAAGAGCAACACAACATTTGTCTTTTGAAGCTGCTGCTGCTTTCGATCTACTATGTGTGAGTCCCAACAATAAAGCTTTGGCCCAAACAGGATTTTGTGTGGAGAATGGATTGATGGATTTACAGTTGGGCATTCCACCATGTTTTAATATCACTGTGGTGAAAGCGTATCCTGTGTTTCCATATCTGCTGAGCCAAGCCAACCCACGGTTCCGCACTCCCAAATTAGCGCCTCAAGGCCCTCTGCACTTTTATACCACACATCAGATTCAGCTGCACGGTGCCCGGTAGTGAGCATGATCTGCTCCTGCACATGTCCTTCAAAGTGGGCTCCAAAATGACCTCTAAAAAATAATAAGCCAGAGGTATGGATGTGATTATGGACTTGAACTTTTCCCTCGCTCTTTAAGAGGGCCATTATGCATGCGGCGACAGGCAGGGGGGAGCCAGAGTCAAGGCTTGTTTACCAGCATCATCCCTCGTCTCGCTAGATGGAAATGAGCGTGGACCGTGGAGTGACACTAGCTTCAGGAGGCCCCCAAACCTGACTCACTCATGCGGATCCTTGTGTGTTTATAATAGAAATGCACTCAGCACTGGGGCTTGGGAAACCACCCCTGAACCTTGTAATTGCTGTTCCCTGGGGGAGGTGTTTTTGTGTGAGCGTGTGTTTTTTGCAGGTGAACTGTGAATTTAAATGCATATAGGGCTTAAGTGTGTGTCTGTCTGTATACAAGTGGCCAGTCCAAGCCCATAGGCCAGTAAGCAGTCCTTTAACTATCATCGTGTCCCTGACATGCTGCCACACACTGGGCTCCCCTGGGGCTATAACAACCTCCCTGCAGCGCTGAGGGGAAAAAAACCCCTGCAACTCTAGTTCATGGAGTTCATGAAGGGGCATTAAATTGAAAATGCCCAGAGCCATTATATTTTGTGAATGAAAATGGATTCAGCCTAAACTGCACTTCTTTTCTGCGTAGTTCGGTAACACTGGCGTGATTCTCTCTTGAAGAAGTCAGATGACAAGCAAATCAATTTAATGGCTGAGATAGGGACGGTAGAGGGCCTGATCGATTCTGACAATCACGCCATCTTTAACAGACATCTCATCAAAAGCCCATTCCCTTTTTCGGCATCCCATTACCCATCTATCCAGCACTTGGATCCGCTGCCTATTTACCCATCCCATGCAGGAATAATGGGGCCTTCACCCCCAGTTGGATTAATCAGCCATAACCATATGTTACCGTGTGCAATTACGCTGCAATTTTGACCAAGGGAAACAGCTGTTGCCATTTGAAAGGGTGGAATAAGATTGTAATTGCCTTAACTTTGATTTGTGGGGTGCTTTGATTTGATGAGAGAACACATTTTTATGCTTTACATAATAATAACGCGGAATGAAGAGAACTATTAGAACATGACTTTTTCTGCTTCCAGCTTCCAGATGCATTCAGAGGATAACCTAGCTGTTATGAGTTATTACTCACACATTATAGAAGGAATGAGTATGTTTATTCATTTGAGTTTGAATGGGCTTCCTATTTTCTGAGGCTATGTTTTAGATTCAATCGTGTAATGACATTTGAATACATTTATGCATGGCGACGCCTTAACATTTCGATACAGAAGGTTCTTTCTCTAATCCCCCAGGTAAGGCATTCGCATCAAATATGACGTCTACTGAAATGCTTTACACCTCAGCATCTTATACCCTTTATCTGCCAGCCTTCTTGTTTACACAGTCTTTTTATCAGTTGGCTGCATTTGATGACAAAACCTGTCCAAAGCATGGGCTCTGTGATGCATTCATGATCATGCACAGGAATCTTGGAATGATACTCTATACAGAATCACTCTACAGGACATTTTTTTGTCCCAGACTGTTGTAATGTTGACGTGGAGGTACACAAAGGACACAACTGATCTCAGATGAGGCACACTGATTATTATGTATGATTATCCCAGATGGAGAGACTGAAAGTCAATGAAAATACATGAACGACTCCCAAGAAAGTCACCACGTGTGAGTCCATTCCCTTCCCCAGGGTTCCTGTTGCACTCCTCGCCTGTCTCAGACTTCAGTCTCAGGTGTTGCAACTTCAAATGCAGCTTGTTTTTCGGCTCCAATAAAATCAAACAACTCACAATAAGGTCAAGATGCTCCTCGTAGCAGCTTGAACTAGAAAACCTATCGTGATAGGCGTGAGCACACATTCTGTGCTGTCTGGAGGGTTTTTGTCTGGGACAGGCAAAAGTCGTGTACATTAGGGTGTAGTCGCACGATTCGTTGGTCTCTGTTAAGACATTGACAAAGAGATTTACTTTAAATCCCAGTGATTATATTCCCAAAATAAACAGCAGATAGATTAAAGATGGAGAGAGAGAAAGGATAGGAGGATGATGGTTGAAATGGAAACACACGGAACATGAAATGAATTGCAGCATGACGTTAAGTTGGAGTAATAGCCATAATGGAAGAGACTGGGCATCAGTGTCCGATATGTTGAACACTGTGAGGAGAATTCTAGGTCGATCTCTCAATTTTCCAGCCCCATTTTTGCACTTGTCAGTAGAGTAGACAGCACATGAGGCACTGTTTGAATATTTCATATGACTGGCAATTACTGGCTTTCTTTTCTGGAGCTTTTAAAGAAGGATATACTAAATGATACATCTCTTTCTCTGCAGTTGTTAGATATTCAGTGTCTCTGTGTAATTAGCTAAAGAATGAACTTTGCACTGATTGAGAGCTACAAACGGGAGAATGTAATAATGAGATGTCTTTTTAGAGCATCAACTGTGCGAGGCCAATATTTCCTCCTCTTTTAACAATATAATAAATGACTGCTCCCTGCCGTTGCTTTGAAAGCTGTTCTCATTTAAATTTCTGAAACATGTTCTTATTTTCCCTTTTTTTTTGTCCTTGTTTGACGCTCAAGGGCCAGTCTCCAGAGATTTAAGGCATGGTTCCCTCAATAGAACATGTCTCACATCTCCAAAAAAAGAACGTTCTCTGCTGGTATTTGCACATTGATCATGGACGCCTATGATATTGCTTTTGAAGAGTTCGTTTTGACTACTGCCAAACACCATGTAAACACCAAGCACTGTTCAAATGATTTTTTTTGTTAGCAGATGTACTTCACAAACATTTTCTTATGGGAGGAGAGTGACTCAGAGAGGGAGAGACGCAGAAAGAAGGTGATAGCAGCGTTGCCAATTAACTGGAGGCTTCATTTGAAACTCCTGTTATTTTCCTCATTTGAAGGCTGACAACCTCCTGATCGCTTCCTTAGCCAGACGCGCTTCTATCCCACATCTATTGTTATCTGCTCAGACACCTATGATCCAATATCACCTGCTAATTGAGATTCCTACTTTATCTATGACTCTGGGAGTTGGAGGAACGTTACCCACATTTAGAGAAAGGCGTGTGTTCACAGTTGTTTTTTACACTTGAGCAGTTAACCAAATGTAGATTTGTTAGATTAACATCTTGATTATCATTTGGTTGGATGCACTTCACACATGACCAAGTCACTTAGCACTCTTAACAGTCTACTTAATGAGAATGACCTGATGATAATGGAAGGTGGCAGAGTGAGATGGATGTTTGGACGCAGGGCTTTGACCCGCAGCATTACTTGCACTTGACCTCAACTCAAGCACACTAATAGGTAGCCTTGCCAGCACCTTGCACCCAGTCATGGATGCAGCGCTCACACAAACATGTGCACCTTCACATAACTGTCCCCGGTGTGTATTAGTCCCACAGAGATAATCACTCTCTCAGAGCTGAGCAGAACAGGCAGGAAGTGCTCCATCCATCTTGATTTGTCAATAGTTACAATTTTAATTACACCTGAGTGCTGTCAGCATGCCAAGCTGGGCGGGGAGTATTGATTCGCTTCAGCTAATTGATTAATTGCTGTGTTCAGTTTCCCCTCCACCCCCCATCTCTTATTTTGCCATACCCTTCATTTTCTCTTTCTGTATATTGTGTTTGCTGAGTGTTAAGGTCTCACCTGCAGGCAGAGGAGTGTTGTGTGGAATAAGTGGGGCGCTTGTAAAGAAGACCCGCCAAATTTTACTCTAGTAGGAGAGTGGCATATTAAGGAGAAGGGGGCTTATTGTTACTGTAGAGCAATAGGTAACAGTTGAGTACATGGCAAGGGATGCAGTAGATCACTGCAGCCATTATGTGACAGTTAAAAGGGGGCGTCAGATTTGGAGGCACAGCTGTCAGAGATCTTTTACTGAAAACTATAGCTTACATTTGTGTGTGTCTGTTTTTCAAACGGCTCAACTGTCTGGTGGCCTTTTTTTTTTTTTTAATGCCATTTTAGAGAACAATATACACCAGTTACCAAAGAGGTGTAGATAGCTCAGTGGATTGGCCAGCACCACCACGTCTCTAAATCTTCCTTCCTTCCTGGCAGAAGTCTTTAAACCTCACATAAAATGACAGAACTCTGGAGCTGCTCTGTATCACAGCCAGCCAGACTGCCTACCTCCCCAGCTTGAGTCGACATGAAACGGGCCCACTTAAGAGGATAATTTTACCATTGTCTGTCACTGAATCCTCAGAGAATTGGTAGGGTTATAAAATATAAAGCCTCAAACCATAATTGTAGTGGTTTTATGTTGTTTAACACCATAAAAGAGTACAATTCAGTTTTGATAAACTCTTTTTATAGCATTTTAGTTGCTATATGTTTTTGTGACAACCTTTGTAAAAGATTTGAGGACATAAAAAAAACCAGTTGTTTATGAGAGTTGTAAAAAGCTAAACACTCTGACTTCAGTGACTACTATGGTATGGTCATTGTGTAAATTCCAGCTTGGTCTTTTAAATATTTACACTCAGTGTGTGGGCCAGTGTGGGTGAGTTAATGAGTGTTTTGACTATTTTTTCCTTCTTTTCTTCTTCTGTGTGTATTTTATACTCCATTATAGCCACGTACTCACAGGTAACAAAAGAACACTTGTGGTCATTGACGTTTTTTAAAGCACATAGAGAGAGTTTGTAACGGTAGTGGGGAGGGATTGACTTGGGGCAAGCTACAGGGGGCTCCATAGATCCATAATGGGTTTCAGGAGTGGTTAGCATAGGTAGCCCTGTCACTCATGACGTGCAATTTCTGAGAAGTGACCGGGAGAACGTCAGTTGTACAACAGAGACAGAAAAGGTCGTATGGTAGTAAAATGCAGTCACAGAGGCCTCCAAGAGGTGCTTTTCACTGTGACTACAACACAGAAGAAAAGGTTTCCTGTGATGGCCAATTACTTCCTTTTTCATTCCTTCTGGAAGCTGTAGAATACAACACAACCTACGCACAGGTTCGCTATCCCTCAGTCCCTCATGGTTCTTACTCATACACACACACACACACTGCTGCATGAAAAATGGCATTTTACGCCGTGGGGCTTATTCTTGTAAACACTATCTAAAAAAACAAACAAACAGTCACACACAAAGGCAGAGTGCTGCGTGCTTAAGACCCCCCCTCACACACACACACACACACCACACACACACACACACACACACACACTCCCCTCCATGGAACTGAGCACAGACAAGCAGTGCTGTTTCATTCCCCATCTGTTTCTTTCTCCTCCTGTGGGATCCAGGAAATGATTGTACGAGGATGTAGCAGCCTTTACAGACCACGGAAAAAGGCTCACACTTACAGGGGCAGAGAAAACTGAGAAACACAGAAAAAGCTGTTTCTTTGAGTTGTCGGCAAGTGTGTAACTCGAGCTGCCTGGTGTGACACTTCTTTGATTTGATTGTTTTTTGTAAGCTTTAAATGAACACTAACATTTTGGGAAATACATTTTTTTTTTTTTGCCATTTTACCGACAGACAGATGAGAAGATTGATATCTAGCACAGAGGGTTGGATGTGTTACATAAATGTCCTACATAGAAAAGGTGTTGTCTTCTGAAACATAGCTGATATTCTTATGTATTTCATAGAATTTAATTATTTAGCATCCCTGTGATTTTAAAAAGAGCCTGACAGAATCATAATGCGATTGATTAGCCGATACATGTAATTGTATTAGTTAAAGCGAGACTATATAACTTTTGAAAGTTACTTGCCGAGAGTTAAATGAGAAGCTTGTCACCACTCCATGTCTATCTTTTAAATATGAAGCTGTAGCAAGGAGATGGTTTGCTCAGCTTACAGGAGTCACTGTGAGTCAAAGTTTGTTGTTAAAGTGTCAAACGTGTTACTGAAACAGAGCAGAAGGAGTTCATTGAAAAATTCCTGTTCGCGTAAAACAGAATTCATTTTTCAGTCTCAATACTGTAACTGGTTTGTGTCGTCATTCGCTAGTTTTTATTTTGCTGTCTGCACTCCATCTCACTGCAGAGTGGCTGCAGCAAGTTGACTGCTCACCCTCTGCTTGCATCCACAAACTCAAACCACTAATAAATCTCTTATCTTACAAAGACTGCAAAACTAAATTGTCAGTGTTCCTTTAAGATAATTTTGCAGCAAGATGACCATTTCAGCTGTACTGAAGAAGTTGTTGTTATTCTCCAAGCATAAATATTCCTTATCTGCTCTTTTTCAAACCTTTGGTCACACAGCCAAAGCCAGGAGCTTGGAGACCATTTTGTTGTAGAACTGTAAACCTTAAAAGTGAATATTTTCTCCTGAGGAATGATTCCTCATTGTGCATTCAGTGGGCCATGTACAGATTTAGATGCAGAGTCCTGGTCAGATAGTTCCTCACAACTGTCATTCCGTGGCCTCTGCAGCTGCTGCCTTGCCCCTCAGGTGCAAACACACGTAGGCCTTGATCTTTTGACCCACCAAGCCTTGTCAGATACCCAGAAATAGATCTGAACCCACAATCTGTCACGACCAGCAAAGTCAGACGTGCTTGCTAGGCCGGAAGACAGCGTCACGTCAAAGGACATGGTGGTTCACTGCGATGATGTACCAACTGACAAACACAAACAAGCTGTTTGATGTTGTACTAACAGGGCCCTTACGGGACTCCTCCGCTTCGCACCGTTCTCTCCTTGACTGACTGACATTTTTTCCTCTGTTATCACTGGGAGAGGATGCTTTGAAATTTGATTGACAGTCCTGATCAGAAACTACCTCTCTCCGTCTGTTATGGGAGGAGGCAGACACGTGGTAGGCGCAGGGTTAATGCTGGCAGCTAGCAGCTGGACTGACAGACCAGACAGACATGCTGTATTTGACTCAGAGAGACAGTCTGTTGGACTGTGGCGGCGTCTCCGGCTAATTCTAGCTCTGTTGTTTAGCCAGGGCTTGAGGGGCAGCTGTGAGAGCGGTCGGCTGTCGGCCGTCCATTACCTCCTCCGCAGGTACAGCCCGACGAGAAGAACCAGTTGGATTATTTTGCCTGAAGGCTCAGCTCTCTCTCATCCCTCTTTTTCTTTTTTAATGGAGGTTGGCAGTTCTCCCTGTCTCACTCTTTCTCTCTGTCTTCCTTGTTCTCTTTCTGCTCTGCGCCGCTTCTTTCTTTGCAACAAGCTTTGAGGGATGAGGAGGGAAAGAGGGAAGATCAAAGGGAGCCCGCACACTCTGCCCTCCAATATCATTAGGCTATCTCTGATGGCATTATTAGAGTTTCTGCCATGCGCTCATGTGTTTTAAAATTTTTTTATCCTTGCTTGAGTGATTGTGTGTCTTTGTGCCTGTGATTTTCTTGTGTGTGTGTGTGTGTGTGTGCGCACATATGCATGTACCCAGTACGTGCCAGTTCCTCTGGCACGGGTCCCGGTGCTGCCGTCGGGCCGCCCTGCCATCAGCCCTTTCATATTGAGCAAGACGTCCAAAGCTCCCCTCCAGCGCAGTGCATGAGGGAGCTGCCCTCTGTTTGATGTCACTTCTGTTTTGCTCTGATCTTCCTCCACCAAAGCCTCACAGCAGCGCAGTCATACACAGTAGCTGAGATAATGGAGAAGCACTATGACGGGAAAACATCTGGAGCATGCAGGAGCAAAGGTCTCAAACCGCATGCTGAATCAAAGCTCAGGTCTGCTGCCTTTTCTGCACCACTGAAGGATAAAACTGGCGCGATATCATCTTTTAATTATCATCAACTACTCTCATTAAAAGATCCAAACCAACACTGGATGCCCCATATACAGTACCTCCATTGTTAACCAGAAACTATTCAAACACTTAAAAGAGCCATACTGTTGCATTTGTGTGACTTATCCCGTCATTGCTATAAAAGACGACAAGACTGCTTAATTCCCCTAAGCTCCTCAAACTGCGGAGATGCTCTGAGATTGAAAATACGGTCTCAGTTGTTTCAGATTGTTTCTCTGGCCATGTTAATTGTATTGAAGAAATATTTCACCCACTGCAACGATGTTTGGACAACAATGGAGCTCTAAGGCACCAAGGCATGAGTTACAGTATATCAGGCTTTGTCCTCACAGACGATACTGGTTAGTACGATCAATTCGCTGTTGGTTTTGGTCTCTTGAGGTCATTTGTTGATAATAATAAAAACATAAAATAATGCCAGTGTTATCCTTTGACAGTGAATCAGTTCAGGAGGTGTCTAACTCACCTGTTTATATTCATATACATACACACTTTTTGCATGGCCAAATCTGGTAGATGTTTTCCCTTTCTTTTTGTGTGACTATCTGTTTCTTTGTACCTCTTGCATAATGTATAATGGCAACCCATATGAAATATTTCACGTTTTCTTTGCTGTTATAGAAATCCCATCCTTTTTTTCCCCTTGATCAAACGTCTGCATTTGAAATGGCCTGCTGCTGGAGATGTCATTTTGATAGGACTGCAGGTGAAATGTATGAATTAAAATGAAAGGCACTGTGGGCCAGCATTTTCGGGGTAATTTGTCCAAGTGAACATCATGTGTGTATGTGAAATATGTGATGGGAATACTTGCAGAACTTATCATGGACCCACTTCCCACCACTGATCCCATCTAGCTGGATGCTGAGCCCTCCCAGCAACATGCTGAGTCCTCACTTCCGCCCACAAACCTTCAAATGTGTTGCTGTTTGGTGGCGGAGGAAGAGTTGGGAGATGGAGTAGAAGCCATATAAAGCAAACACTGACAATAGGTGTCAGTGGGGCCGTTTGTTCACACCTGAATGTTTGAACTGCTACTGGAGGTCCATTTTGCCAGAAATTGGAGGTCCCTGCTGTGTGTTTCCTTGCCTTTCAATTCGTCATACATGCTGTATTGTTCATTTGGCCTGCAGTGGGCCTCGGCTGAGGAGACTCATGCGAGTTGTGTTGAATTTTTCCTGTGTATGCGTGTGCTCGCGTGTTTGTAATGCACAGTTGCTGCAACCCTGCAAGTACCACGTAACTGGACTGTGTGAGAAGGGGCGAGCAAGCATGCAAGATGGAGGGATTGAAAGATTGAGAGAGACAGGAGGAAGAGGGAGGGGGCAGGGAGATGGAGCCCGCACAGTTACTGAATCCATAAAGGATGAAAAGGGCCTTGGCAGGAGTCTTAAGGGGCTAATAAAATAAAGTTCTCTCAGATTAGTTAGCTAATAGAGCTGTAACATAGTGTTGCGTCTTAATGCCGAGGGGAACACGGCCTCCTGTGTGCTGGCTGTGATGTGGGGGGAGTGATGAGACAGGAGAGGGTGGGTGGGCGTGTGGGCGTGGGGGGTTAGGCACTAACGGAGCACCTGCTGTGAAGAAGCCCTGTGGGTCTGGTTATTCAGTCAGGGGTGAGCAAGGAGACAAGGAGAGTAGAGAGAACGTACCTGGCATGAAATTACTCTCCCAGCAGCTTTACTAGTTACTGTATGAGATCAATGCACAGACTATAGCAGCTACACGTGTTTCTGTAAGCTCAAGGAAATGTGTTTTCTGTAAGGCATCGGATTTAGGATTTCTGTTGGGACTCATATTACCTGGTTGGCAAGGACAGGAGTGCAAGTAATAGTTACAAAGAGCATTGTGTGGTACATCAAACACCGTGTCTGCACCAAGTTTGTGACTGACTGAATTGTGGAGAAGTTGCCTAGAGATTGACGCAGCTTTAAATCTCCAGGAGCAATTCTTAAAATTTAGACAATCCACGACTTTTTCATGTAAGTAAATGTTTGTTTCGCTATTTGCTTGCTATTGAAATTCACTTACCATGTTAGTGTGAGATAAGCACAAGCCAACATGGATCATCAACAAGGAACCAAAAGAACAGTTCTGCAGAAAATGGAAGGGATTCTATGAAGGAAAACAACCATATCTGAGCCAACAGCAAAGTCATCACATATGTTGACCTTAAAAGATTAAAAGCACTCTAGACAGAACAACTAGTGGCAGCTTTCTCTAAGGCAAAACTAAAGTGAACATTGATTCTGTGATGATAGTGGAATAAGAGGGGGGTGGAGTCCCTCTCATAAGAAAAAGAAAAAGACTTCCCCTGATTATTGAATCCGCCTTCTCTTTTATCCAGTTGCATCCTGTCTTGCTGTTCGTTTTATACCCACAAATGGGCAGCGTTCCTCTTTTGAACTGTATTGCAGGAAGCGATTCATTCTGGGTGTGGGTGCAGAAGTGTGTCTTTCAGCAGCGTTGAAATCTGTAACCTCTTTTCAGATGACAGGATGTCCACTGCCTCTCTTTTGACGCCTCCTCTGCGAGGCAGGAGTGACCATGCCTCCCCCTCTATCTTCCTCTGCCTCAGTGCTTATCAGACTGAGGCATTGTGATGAGCGCAGACTGTATATGGAGAGTTGGCTGGAATGTTGTGTATCCCAATGCAAGGCCATGCGTTAAGATGAACTGTACATGCAGTATGTGCATCCTTTTAAAAGGGGACTGGACACCTGTTTTGCTGATAGAATTGATTTGTGTTACAGTATGTGTGTGCACTCTGAAGGTGTATTTGTGATGAAGCAAAGAGTAACCATAGGAGGGAAAAATACAAGTTTAAGGTGGCCTTGCTCTTGAGATGAGAGAAAATAGAGAGGAGCGGGAGAGAGGAATATGAAGTTCTCTCCAGAGACTGAAGAGGGGAGAAAGAAAGTGTAGAGATGAGTGAGGAGAGGGAAGTACCTTGTCTCTAATAACAGAGTGCGAGTAGCTTTCTCAGTGCCGTCATTATCACGGGAATAGTTAATGAGAGGCCTCTCAGAGTGGAGACTGATTGAGTGCGTCATCTTCATTCTCTTCTCACCCCCTGCCATACGGCCCTGCCCCCTTAGTCTGATCCCACTCTTTTCTTTCTCGCGTCTCATTCTCTCTAGATGTCTGCTCTGGCTTTCACTCTGACTCTCATTGCTCTGTGATGTCTTGCTAATGACTGTTCTTTTTTCAGCTTGTGTAAAATGGAGCTAGTTATCTTATGAGCGCAAGGGTCTGTGTGTGTTCATGTGCTTGGCGGTGGGTTTGTGTGTGCATGTCTTTTGCATGATAATGCACATAATGTGTGGGCATAGTGTTTGCATGTACTGTGCATCTTTGTACTTCTGTGGTTATGAGGATATGTATACACATTTCCTAATCTCAAACCATGAACTTTGTTTGAGTGCATATATATATACATATATATACATATATATATATATATATATATATATATATATATATGCTTTTGATCACTTTCTTGCACGGTTTTGATAGAGAGATGATGTCTTTTATCTGGAGTGGAGGTGCTGGCTTTAACTGTTGAACAAATCAATCTATCAAATGGGAAATGTAATTAAGTCTACATATGTTACAGGGTCTATGGGTCTTTGCTGGGCTACTGCAGAAGCCATTACTTGGCACAAAGAATTCAATTTATTCATCCCAACAGTTTGATAAATCTATCAGTTTTATTGCCAACATTTAAAAACATGGGATCCAAATGAATGAAACAATCTTCATTGCAACTGTCTTGGCCTGCAAGGAACAGAGCTATAAATGGGCGTAATTGCCAATCCCTGGTCTTATAAGAAGGACAGGCACCTGAGAGGCACTCAAATGATTGGGAACTCTTAACTGTAACGGCAGCAGTTGTTTTATGTGCTGCATTGGAACACACACACACACACACACACACACAGCAGAGTGGAACAGCAGCAATTTTAGCTTCGTGCTCAAATCATTCTGTAATCACTCGGCTCCAGGCCACTCCAGGTTTTCTATTTTCCACTTCCCAATCGTTCTCTGCTCATAGTGAGAGGAAACCCGCTCTGGTTCACTCCATAGCAAATATGATAAATGCTGCCCTTTAGTTGAATTATAGAACACAAAGTGAAATTTGGAAGCGGCGTGATGGCATACAAAGACGATAGGTTTGCTCGAGGCGGTGAAGGCGCGTTGGGCTTGGGTTGAAAATGTTTCAACTCCAGCAAAGGAATTTGCTGTTATCTCCATTTTCTTAATGTACAGTGGCAGTTGCAAAAACAGTGGGCCTGGAGAAAAATAAGAGAAACAATGGGAGTTCCTAGTATTACCACCTGTGTATTACCAAAATCAAATCTCTTTCCCTTTATTTGAAGAACTCAGGACTAACGGACTGAGTTGGTAAAATATAGAAGGATAGAGAAATCAATGAGTTCCTTTACTAATAAATGGATACCACTGAATAAGAATGTCATTAATTATTTGAAACACAGTACGTATACTATATGATATGAAAAATAATCAAAAATAAAAGATAAAGTTAGATAAAGGGACTGATTTCATTGCTGAGTTATAGACAAATACGAGTTGCTCCAGGAATATTTTGTATTCCCTATTTATTAAGTATTCTTTCGGAGAGTTGACAGGAAACAAGGGAGAGCACAGCCTATGGGATCAATTCATAACCTCACAATAATGATATAAATTGGAGGATTTAGCATCTGCATCCCATAAACCGAAACACCCGCTGAGTCTGTCTTTTAGATGTATTCACTGTACTGTTTCACTGTACTACAGCCCATGAAATGACAAATAAAATCCCCCCTAACTCCTGAAAACTGTGTCAATGACATCTTTTTTGCATAATGAATTCACTGAGCAAGTGCATTCCCAAGACATTCTTTTCCTCCCTATATTTAGTTAATTCTTTATCTGAGAGAAAGAGAGAGATAGAGTCTTACTGTAGCGGATTACGTGACGCCTGATTCGGAGCTCTTAAGCTGTTTTGTGCTTTTCAAAATGAAATTAATTGAGAGCATTTGTGTTCAGTAATAGTTGTTGTATTATTAGTCACGTGGCCTTAATTTACCCCCTCAGTTTTATTCTGGGGACCACTTGTTTGCTGTCAGTGCCTCTCTGGATTTCGGTCTTGTGCCATTTCGCAGCGCTGCAGCTTGACCAGAAACAGAGGGTGTTAAAGTGGGGTACCATTAATAAAGACTAAAGCCATAGGCCGGTGCTGTAGCTGATGCTGTAATGATTAATGAGGGCCGGGCTTTAGCCTCAGTGGTGGTATCTCTGTTGAATTAGGCTCTGATTACGCCTGACTGGGTCACACATGACTAATGGCTCTTGGGCCTAATTCATCCTTCCTTGAGCCAGGCCATGTGAAATAACTACTGGATATACGTGTAACTATCTGTGTGTGATCCTATGCCTATTAAAAGAGCATGTATGTGTGTTTACATCAATTTACCACAACAAATATTTCCTTCCTGTAATTTTATTGCCCAGAGGATGGCTCCTTTGCCCCGGGGGGGGGGGGGGGCACCATTTCTAATAATAATAATTAAGATTTCACCATTAAAATATGGGGTGGCGCCTACTTAACTATAATATATTTCCCCTTCCCAAAGGGCTTTTTTTTCCATTAGGTCTTCATGAAATGGCTTTTTGTTTACTCATTATTATTTGGTTTTCATAGCTGGATTGTAATTTGTTAGCCTGAGTAGGAGGAAAGAGGCAGGAACTGTTGGTATGACACTGCGTAGGAGATTATTGTCATGCCCTTTGCCCTCAAAGACAGGCTCAGGAAATTGAAGTGTGAAGAGAAATATGATGTACAGGAAGGTAAATCTGCAAAGTGACTTTATCTAAGCTGTGTCTCTACCCAAGGAGTGATAATGGGACTTTCACTGGCAGACTGATTCACTGGATTGACTGGTTATCTGACGCTCTGACTGCTGTTTGATTGACAAACTAACGGTCTGAATACCTGAGTGCTTGGAGGCCAGTGGAGGCTGGGTTTCCAACCTGATCATCAGACAAGAATGTCAATGTTGGACGGTTCTGCAAAATCCAGGTTTGCTTTCAATGATAACTTTTTTTTTAACACCCAATGACAACATTTTTAATATTCTCTCTCTTTCTACAGCTTATGTGCCCAGCATCTATGGTTAAGGTTAAGGTTAGGAAACAATTGGCATTTGCACTATAACTATAGTTTATTTTTCATAACCACAAAGTCCAACTGAAATTAAATGCATTTTGTTTTGTCTGCTACAGCATACACGTTCTCTCCCTCCAAAACAGGAGCTAATTTAACGGATATACTGAAGTCATGTCTGCTGTGTTACAGTATGTTAAGCTATGGTTCCTGCTTCCTGCTTAATTTCCAAACCAACAGAAAATATTACAGTTTCATTACCCGGTGATCGCCCACTCTCAGGCCTGTTGACTTGTCATTTTGGCTTCGCTAGTCACCATTCTGCTCCATTTCCTTAGCTGCAATCACACTGTCAGTATCTGAGATGGTGTTAAGCTGTGGCTCATTGCACCATGGCTGTGCTTGCTGGGCACGAGCCATGTGGAAGCAGCGGGCATGCTCCTCAGGCAGGAGGGGAGGCTGGAGCAGGGTGGAAGGAGGCACTGTGGAGAGCAGTGGCAGTGAAGGGATCCTTCGCAGCTCCTAACCCTGTATTTTTCCACTCAGGCGAGCTTGTTGTTTACTGCTCAGCAATGGCAGCATGGTTCTCTACTGGGCTAATTTGTCACCCCATAAAAACAGGACAGCACTGGTACACACAGAGTAGGAGTCAGTGAGCTTGTTATGTTCTAGCAAGGATGGGGAAGATAAGAGGAAAAAGAAAGATAGGCAGATACAAAGAAAGAGGGAGCATCTGTGAATAACAGGTTTGAGCAACAAAAGACAAGAAGATGTAGGCCAAAAAACAGATGCAGAATAAGTAGGATAGGAGAAAAAGTAAAAAAAAAAAAAAAGTGAATGGATTCCAGCTTACCAGACTTAGAGGAAGAAATGTAAAGATGGGAACATTTATATATGTGTGTGTGTTTTTGGTTGAAGGGGTGGCCATTCCTCTTTCATCTTCTTCTCTGTTGTAGTATTCAAGAGTAAGCTTGTTTGCTATTCTGAGGGTCTGCTGCTCATTAGAGGGCCCCGCAGACTCCTCTAACAGGGCGCACTCAGCTGACCCGGGGACCGCCTGTGTGACAGAGCACTCCAAAATATGGTGCTGTCACCCTGTGATGAAATCGCCGTAACGATGATATGCGACCGTATAAACATACCAAGATCCCAAATATTTTCTCTTTATCCGTTATCCTCCTTACATTTTTTCCTCTTTGAGCTGCAGTATGTTTTCAACTTTTATTTCCCCATCTCCCTCTCTCCTATGTGCTTGGGTCAGTAATGAGCTGGTTTGGTTTCTTTTTCCTGCCACAGGCATATGTTTCTTCCCATCTCCATCATCCTCCCATACCCCCCTCCTTCATCTGCTCAGTTGTTTTTTTTCTCTCAATGCCTCTTCTCCCCCAAGGACTTTCCAGGTTGCCTTTTCTCTGTTTTTCTCTCATCCTCTGCATTCATGTTCCTCCTTTTTTTCCCAGTTTAAAGAATTTTAATTATATTCCCATGGTACTGGAGAATGCAACACACTACACTACCATGGGCTGCCTACAGAAGTTGCTCTTGTTCGGCCCATGTGGTCCTCATCTGTCTTAAATGTGTGAAAAATGTATGAGCGCTTGTATCATTGCCCTCAGGCTAGACATAGACAGGATCACCCATGGCTCTGTGGTAGAATGCTGATATTAGAGGCATTCCCTCATGCTTGATAGATAACAAGGCAGCACGCATGTAAGTATACGGTGGTATAGAAAGTGGCTGAATTAAACATTGGGCCATGAAGACCCTTATCACTGACATTGTGTCTGAATAAATGTGTCACGCTAATGATTCATACAGTTTAGAAATGTGCTCTAAACACACACATGAATTGGATCTGTTAAGCTAGGCAAGCTGTGACACGTCAAAAAAGACGATGGGTCCATGGACAAGTGTTTCCTGATTCCAGAATGAGACTGTCCTTTATTTCCTGTACTCCTGTCTTATTGAATAAAAAAGCCCTCTGTGGTTGATGGGTTTTAGAGTTCAGTGTATTGGGTATAGTGGTGCATGACTACCATAAAAACAACAAAACGTCTTGTCCTCGGAGGAAAAACTGTTTCTTTATACGGTGCATCCAGAGCAAAGCTCTGACTGTTGTCCTTTGGCCTTAAGACCGACATTTTTTACAGTAACCTTGAACAAGCCTCCTCTCTGCAGGCAGTGGAAAAATGACAGCTTTAAAAGAAATACAACAGAAAAGATAGATGGAGAACATGCAGAGAAAAGTAAGAGCAAATGGCACGAGGGAGATAAAGTTGGAGAACTGAATTTCCATTAATCAATTCTTGCTCTGTTAACAATTGGGGTGAAGTGGCGAGTGGTTGCGGATTTACAGAGATACTGTCGGTTAGACCCCCTCCTGCTAATTGAAACAAGAGATGGGTAAAAGCTACGCGAGGGATAAGGAGCTGCTGTTATAATTCACGCCTCTTCACCCCAATCAAACTTAAGCTCTCCTCTCGCTGTCATGCCCCAAAGAAGATTCCCACAAATCCTTTTTGTTTCCCAGCCCAATTCTAGCAGTGGTGGTTTGAAGTGACCCTGAGAAGTACACACACTAGAACGAGGAGTTAGTACAATCCACACACTGCGCGATTAAAACCCGGTTTCCATGGTATTTTGGATACAGGTGAATTAATTTGCATGGAGGAAGTGCCCACAGTCAAAGAATTACGGACGGCATTGTGTCGAATTGACAGAGGGGTCAGGTGACCTAGCTGCACTTGCTCAGCATGCAGTGCAGAGGAACAAAGCCCTTACTGATTAACATTGTTATTCATTCATGAGATGGAGGCCAGCAAAGCAGATTCATTTGTCTTAGATACGTTTAACAAGGGTGGGGGGGGGGGGGGGGCACAAATCTCCAAGAAACAATTGAATAATTATGCCCTCTCGGCTTGAGTTCTAAAGCTGTCAGCACCTTTTGTTTAAATATAACGTTTTATTATGGCGGCAAAAAGATTTAGGGATTTTAGTTTGTCTAGAGACTGTCAGCCACTCAACAGGTCTAAAGACATTTGTCAGTACATGCAAAATTAACATAAAATAATATGGACTTTGTTGCCAGCCAATTCTGCTAGAGGGGGGATATTAACCATCATCAATAACCACAATAACTGCACGTCAGGCAAGGGCCAGTTAACAGACGCAATGAAAATGTCAATTGAATGATAACATCAATAAGAAAAGCAATCGATAAGACCAAGCAGGCCTTCCTCCAGAGGGACAGAGAGAGAGATGCATGGATTTATTACAGGCTGTCATTCACAGCATGATCTCATAATCAATATACACTAATATACATTTAATATGGTTTAAAAAGTATCTGATATTCAACCTATAAGTCCAATGTTTTTTGTAGTGTTTTACCATTTTCAGTTATGGATTAAAACAGTGATTGTGAAAATGTCATTGTGATTTTTAGTCATCAGATCTTCAGTGTTTTTTTTCACTTAACTGTCTCTTCTTCTCAGTGTTTCAAATCCAAACAGACTATTCCAAATAAATACGTAGACGTCCTGTTTTGTCTCCTCCCCCGGAGTTAAATAAACACTTGATAATAGATGGTCACCAAGCCCTGGACCAAAGCGCTGTGTTTGTGGCTGGGGAATGTACACACGGACTCCTCAGGATGGGGAGGGAAGTGGGAAGTTCCACCAGCGGTTTTTGTTCTGTTTTGTTTGGATGACGCCAGCAACATCCATTTCAGTTATTTTAACTGTCTTCAAGGCTGATTTCGCTGGAGAACACTGCCTTCTTTGTTTAAAACCTTTAAAGTTTTACCACACCACTGCAATATAGAACAATAAAATCTGTATTGTTTTTCATGCTGAAGCAATAGATATAAAAAAGGATTCCACCTAATCTATGTCATGAAGTTCTTCATATTTTCAGTACTTTGCATGTCAAGTTTGAGAAATTTTATAAAAGTTTTAGTATGTTGTATTAAATATCTCATGTCCTTTAGAATCCACACCAGTAGGGATGCTGAATCCATCTAGCCCATAAAGATATCTACTGTAACCTGGGGCTTATTTGGAGTTGGATATTACCCTACTGGGTCAATGAGATGCATTGCCATGTATGGCATATTTGCAGGGCTTGGCACCTGTCCTGTCTGGGTGGGTTTTGTGGTGCTGCTGCCCCAGCCAGCCCTCCTTAATGAGAGCAGGGGAACAACAGAAGCAGATGGAATTGCCTGTGGGATTGTGGGAAGACTCCGGAAGGGCTAGGACTACGGTTGTGGGAGGAAGCTAGTGCCATGTGGTGGCGTGCCTATTCTGCCCTCTGGTCATCTCTGCTAGTCCTGCTTGGTGGTCATCCAGGCGCACACTGGCCTGCCAATTAAAGATGGGCCCACAGTCAACCCTGAAGGTTCCCCGAAGCCCACAGGCCTCTCTCTTCCTTCCTTTATCTATTTTCTCTCCTCTTTCTTCATATCACTCTCCAGCCAACACCCTGCCGCGCATTCTGCTTTGTTCTTGGTTTCTAACTTAAGGGGACTCACTGCGCCGTCTTCATTAGGCTGTTTTCCTCTCTTTCCTCCTCAGCCAGATAACTCACCTCCAGTGAGATGGCGGGTGCCAGTGCCATGATCCGTTCAACCATGTGATATGACAATGACGAAATCTTCCTTGGCTCTGACACGCTTGCAGTACTGCCATAAAAGCAGAATTAAGATGCAGATGAGGATGAACTGAAGATGTGCTCACTTGCTCCTCAGCATTAAGACCCCACGTATGTGAGACCTGTGCTTTCAAGAGAATTAACCAGAGAAGGCTCAGAGTTCTTCACCCTGGGGTTTAAGCAGTCAATGCCAGAGGTCAGAGGTCACTGGTCTGGATGGCTTTGTGTAAGCTGATATCTTGTGAGAAAGAGATGGAGAGGGAAGAGAGAGAAATCAGGACAGTACAGTAGTTGGGCTGTCAGCAGAGCAGTGGAAACTGCTGACAGAGGAAGAACAGGTGGGATCACAGGGATTAGGGAGGCTTGTTAGCAAGCTCTAGAAGCCCAACCTCACCATCTACATCCTGCCTTAGGGCGTGATATCCGTCACTAAACTCGCCTATATAAAACTCTGAAGCCACAGTAACTGATGAAGACATTTGTTTCAGTAACTGCTGCCGAATGTAAACTAAAAGGTGCAGCTCCTTCCCCCAGTCCATCTCTGCTTTCTTTAAGCTGAAGCAGGGTTGCGTTCTACTTCTCATAATGTCCACAGAGACCTCTGATGGCAGGGAAGCTCTCTGACTTCCATATGGAGTGGACAGATGTGAGGAACACATCAAGCACTTCCATGTTTGATTTCAGGGGGCGTTTCGTCTGAGGTCCTTCAGGAGGCCTTGCTGCTCTGTGTGTGATGGAAACGTCCACATTCCAGATTTCTGCAGTGCCTTTTCGTTCTGGAGGCACGCTGCCACTTTCTTATTTTTTTCCCTTAATTGAATTGTTGCCAAGGACCATGGCCTGAATGTCTGTTTCTGGCATTCCAGGTACTGAAAAGTACTAATGGTTCAACGGGCGAACAAAATGGTGCCTTTTGTGAGAGGATGCTGAATTTTGCAGCCAATCAATGCAGCCCTAAATAAAAACTGTCCACAGTGTTTCAGCTCCATTTCAGGGTCAATTATATTGATGTAGTCCTCTTTATCTCCCTTTTTTAAATTAGAATTTACAATATTAGTCTTGAACAGTAGGAAAACTCAAGTTTCTAATTTGAGCAAATGTATGAAGATATATTTTGAATTTTTGTGAAGACATTTCACTGTAAGCTTGTGGGCTACAAGGGTTGTTTAATGTTTTCCTCACTGATCATATCCCAGAACATTTTATTTCTCACAGGAGTGATTATTAATTTAAATCCCCATCAAACTCCTGCCATTTTATTGCAAAATAAATGTAGCTGAAATCACAGAGGATCTTTTATGTCTAACAACAGCAATAATCTAAAGCTTCCATTTGGAAATGTTTATTTATCATTTTGCAGTAACTGCTTTATGTCATACCTTTTTGCACCAAAGTACCAAAGCAGTAACAGCGTGGTGGGCTGACCACATGCCGGGCAAGAACATAAAAAGCAGCCATTTTTCATAGAGCCAGCTCCAGTTGTTCTCCGTATTCCTTCCTGTTTTCTGTCCAGGAGGTTATCTAAGGCAGAAATAATACACAACAGAGATCATATATATTCTCCAAATTAATGTAGCATATTTGCTGTCTAAAGTTCAGAGGAAGCAGCTTCTCTGCGTGTGATTGTGTCATATATATCACTAAATCAGTTTAATGTTCTGTCGGTGACTTCACAGATCGAGTTGGTATTCTGGTAAAGTTTACAAGACTTGGACCACATTATATTTTCATTAACTTTCGTGTCACTGTTAAATTTCTGTAGCAAATTCAACTTCCACTTGCATGTGCCACATACATGCACACACATTTGTATTTGGGTCCTATACTTGTAAGGCCCCATATTGATTTAATGCATTCGCTAGCCCAAATCTTACCACAATCTTGGGGCTAGGGGGCTAGCATCTTCTGACCTAACATGATCACAATTTTGGAATTGTAGAGCCAAAAGCAAGAACATCATCCCTGCAATAAGGTGGAGGTCACTGAGACGGCAAGGCTATATGCTTCAAATGTAGGCAGATCCTTTCCCGAAGGTTGCGCTGAGATGGATACAGGCAAAAGAAAACCTGGAAGACCAGATTTACCTGGAGCAGAACTGTGACGGACAAGCTAGCCAAGGTGAACCTAACACTGGGGGAAGCTCAACATGTTGTCAAGAATAGAGAACGATGGAAGGAGCTCAATGTAGCTTCGTGTCTCATAGAGGACGAAGAGGATTAAAAAGAATTATCTAGCCCCATTACATTATCCCACACTAACCTTAACCATCACAACTACATAACTCACCCCAACCCCGAGTCTAACCTGCCCTCCAAAATGTCTTCACATTAAAAATCATCATTTAAAATTGGTCCTCACAAAGATAGAAGCACAGGAGAACACACACCCCTATATCTCTTTTTGTGTGAGACCTTTTGATAAATATGCCTTGAATCAAACAACATTTCATCATTTGTGAAACAGTGGCAGCAGGATGGATGGTTGAGTGTCCAGCGTTTTAGTCAGAAGAAGTAGTCCAGCCTAAAGCTGACGGACCAAAAAGCAAAATACTGTTTGAATGGTTCAAACCTCTATTTGTAAACCTGATCATAAATGACTGTTCAGTCAAACACTGGTTTTTGAATTTGTGGATAGCTAAATTCTGGGACACACATCTGTCAAACAGGCTTTCTTTTGTGTGCATTGTAGCGCCAAGTATGTTCAAATGAATTTGTGAAAGCACTCAAAATGGTTTGGCACTTGATTAGAGATCATTATCTCAAACTGTAATGCCCCATTTAGTTTGTGTTGGAAATTCTATTTATTACCTACAATGATATTTTAAATTCAGTGAAGAATTGTATGTACTTAAGGCTCTTTAACTTCACTTGGGTACAGCATATGGGAGCAGAAACTAGTTTTGAAAGTGAGAAAAGAAAGATATTGTTCTCTGGAGACCATCTGAAGATCAGGCCTTTGATGCGATCTGCTCCCATTGTGCTTTGCACTCCAGAAGTTTCTCCTCACAAGGCAAAGATGCATCTTAAACTGGAGCACATATTTGTTTATGGATGAGGGGCCCAACATCATAGAGCACCTCTTACCCAATCAGAAAGCTCCCCAGCTTTCCTCCTCCATCAAAAGTTCCTGTCATCTTAACATGGCGCGGCTTTTTCTCCTGCAGCACTGTTGCTATGGTTAGAACTGGTGTTTTGGTTCTAGTGTCACAGAGAATTACATACAATGTCTTAAACACAGTGAGATATCAGCAAAAAGCATCTGTGCGAGTTCTGACAAAAGCAACGGAGATTGTTTCATCACAACGTAGGTGACAAACAATTTTGAAAGCTTATCCAAGGTGTCAAGAGGATAAATTAAAATTAATGAACAGCAAGCTCACAGCAACAGATGCTTCCATTTTTAGGCCATATAACAGGTCTCTAGATGGGTTTTTTATCTATCACATGGAGAATCTGAACATCTGCCTAACATCTGCAAAACCCTTTATTTGGTGAAGCCATCAATCAGTAGAGTAAAACCTGCTGTTCGAGTATGGAGACAGGTTAAGGTCCCATGAACATGACATGAATAAACTGAAAGCAACACCTGTGCTCTGTATGTCACACTTCAGCTAGTATGTGTTATAGGCAAGCAGAAATATCTGTATGTGTTTGTGCTAATGTATTAATGTGCACACTAAGTTTATGTGCATGCATGTGGTAACATGAATCGCAGAGGGATGCTGGGATAGAGCATCATGCAGCAGTGACTGGATATCTGCTGCTGCTGAAAACACATTGAATGTAAGGGAAATCAATACAGTTGAGCTGTTAGACCTCTGTCGTAGGTCATGCCCCTACAGATTACACCGGGCTCCTGCAGTGTTGTCCCAATAGCTGGCAGGATTTGTACACACAGACTGAGATGCATTAAAGAAGGATTGGGTTTGTGGGGGTGGGGTGAGTTTTAGGTTTGGCAGGTCTGGATTACTCCTGGTGGACTGTACAAGCGGCAGGGGAGGTGTTGAGGCTTAGGAAGGGGTTTCTAGCTCAATACTGTTTAATTAAAATACAAACAAGTTTATTGCACTGAAGACTGGGCAAGATTGGATTTAATCCTGTAAAAAAATGCAACACGTTATTAGGAGGATGGAGGGTTGAGTGGAGCCTTGAGCATGGGAGGTGGATGGTAAGATGGTGGAAACAAATAACAATATAAAATATTAATAAGAGAAGATCTTAGATTTATCTACCCTCAATATTCAAAAGATTCCCCCAAAGATTCTCATTATTGGAGACAGGACCACCGAGCTAGCTGTATAATATATGGCTGACATCACAATGATTTGACAGGCAGAATTGTGAGTTTTTGATTTCTCCTGTAGCTGTTTTGCTGCTTGCACATGATGTGCGAATATTTGTAAGCAACTTCAAGTATTAATGTTGATGAAAGGAACACAATTAATACCCCGCTGTGCTTGAATGAAGACCTTTTATCTCCAAATTGTCACTTTTTTGCAGTAGCTAAGAAAAGAAAGAAAACTATGAAAACGCCTCATTCTAGGCCAAAATGCATCTGTAAGTTTAAGATTTTGTGTCAACTCATGAGGAGCACATAATCCTTCAACTGAGGATAATAAAAGTTATAGTTACATGCCATCTTATATTATTCTGCCATCTTCCTTCACACCAAAGTTGCCCTTTACAGACATTAACTGGACGTCAAATTTGCATTTTTATGTTTTTATTAAAAATATTGTCGTTTTGTCACAATATACGTTCATTCTTATAAGGATATCTGAAGGTCGAGAATGATTTTATTTATACAGTGGCATCATATTTGTGGTACTGATCCATTGCAGCAATTAATCGCTCGACCCCCTACAGTCTTGTTGTCTTGACATGAGGTGGAGTGCATGGAGGAGATATTTCCAGCCCTTGAGTGCCAAACCATGCAGCATTAAGCGATACCTTTCAATTAGCGACTCTGCCTCACACACAGTGGGGATGGGACAACTTTACACCCCAGCGACCGCAGTGATGAGCGATTAAGCACCCAACTGGAATGAAAACTAGTGGACCTTGTAACATGGAAACAGTGTTACAGCATCTTACTGCAACATTCTTTGACAGAGGTGTGAAATGTGTATGTGTCGGATTTTATGTGCGAGTGTGTGGGCGGTACTGTGTTTGTGCGTTGGTTGGTCAGTGAAATTGGAAAAAAAAAACAAAAAAACAGTGTTAATGATTGAGGGAGATAGAGTGGACTTTGCTCAATCACATGCTAAGTGGATCTATTGATCACAGATCTTCATCAAGGTGGTTTTATTGAATTGATGAGGGGGAAGGTGAATTGAGTGACTTTCTGTGGATTCTTGCTCATGGTCTAGTTTAAATAACATTTTTCTTACCTTATTGCCAAGGAGAAAGTAACTTTGGTATGAAACGGTGCTGTTGCTTTGTTAACTATGTGAAACTTCAATGTCAGGAGCTTTTTAATGATGTGATGTGACGACTGATGTGTGGAAGTTCAGAGGATCAGGATGAGGATGACTGAATGTTGACCCAGGCATTGATCTATAACAGTGTCCTTTAACTAACACTTTTACCATGAATAATCCTCCCAACTGTACCACATCTTTTTATTACTCAACTATGGCTTCATAGAGTCCAAATCAGTTTAAGACTCCAACAATATTAAGATTCATGCAGGCACGGATACTGGGGGACCAATTCCGAAGAAAAGGCCCAACAGTTAATGAGCAGGTTGAATCATTTGTTTGTAGTTACATATTAGACTGAATGAGCCTCATGGTTTGGTGCTGTCAACAGATAGTCCTCCATGTGGACTGTGGTACTATGCTATTCTGGAACAATGTGAGAGCCCATTACTCAAATTGGAGGCACAGACAAAGGCCCGCTGCCACTGGTCCAGATGTCAAAGGCTTTTATGAAAATCCCTAATGTGATTCAACCTGATCCAACCAACAAAGACCTCTTGTATTTCACACGAACACAATCAGAGTCTCTGTGATTGCGGCTGCTGAGCCCCTCATTATTGATAGATAAACAGCAGAGAGAAACAGCTGAGCGCAGCGCGATTATAACAAAATGCCTTGTGATAAGCATCAGAAAACCTTGCTTTATAACCTGCAGAGGTGTCGACATGGTTCAATCAAGTGTAGATGCTTTCCTCACTTGTGCTTTGTCGTTTGCATGGGGCTCCTTATCATCAGTGTAATGTCTCTCAGCGCTCAGACAAGAGTGTGCTCTTATTCTGGCTTGTTAACTTTAAGCTTTTTCCTGGTGCAGGCTGACATTACAGTGACTCACTAGATGGGGGGCTGTGAAGGCAGTCAAGCTCTGTTCTCTGGTGCAACCTTCAGGCCACACATATTTCTTTTCCTCTACTCGTAATTGCCAAACCACCACTGGCCCATAAGTTATTATTTTACAGGCTACAGGTGGGCAGCTGGCACAGCTTTTCCAGAGTGCTTACTGCTTATCCCCCATACAGCAGAAAGTTTGAACATGGCCTGGCCTGACCATGTTGCAGTTACTCTTTTGAAGGGGCAACATTTTTGCCTTCCCTTCACCTTTTATTTTCCCATCAGTCTCTGGCCACATCACCCATCGACTGCCTCGTAGAAAACAACTTTCCAACTGCAGAGAGAGAGTGACAAACGCAAACACAGGGACAGCACTCAGCACGAGGCCAGCTGTGGGGCTAAATGAGGGCCATTCATCATTGTAAACTGATTTAAGGAACTGAATGCATATGCTGATGCGGTTGATCTGCCGATTAGTTCAATAATACCCAATAACACTCTGGCCTTTTATAGTGGAGATGAGAAGGAATAATATGAGGAATCTTTTTATGTAGCAAATGGATGTTAGTATCTCTATTATACAATATAAATGACCAAAAAAAAAGTCACTGAGGAGAGGAAAGCTGCAAATGTGTCAGCTGCTAAGTATAGCAGAAATCCCCTTCTTCATTCCTGGTTTTTCATTCATTTTGCATTGTTGCATTGTTCTGGACTATAATCATCTTGGCTCTGAGGAAGTGGCTTTTTACAAGCTGTTTCAAGGTTTCGGTTGGTTTTGAGGCCTCAGCCCCGAAGGCCTTACAAGGGGGTGAAGGCTCAACCCTGCTATTTCATCTCCATATATAGTCAGGCAGCTAGACCACAAAGTCAGGGCAGACTGCCTGTCTGGCGCTGGACTGGGTGTGGCCCACCCTTCCAGCATACAGTGGGCAGAAAGAAGGATGGAGAGTGCTTTGAGCTGCTGCACTTTCTCTTGTGTAAACTCTCACCGTTGCTTATTTTACATGTCCTCAGAGCATGGGTTAAACATGGAAATACATGAGCATTTTAAACCCTCTTCACATGGCTTATTCTGCCGAGACGCACGTAACTCATAACCTAGATGTGGTATTAAAATTCACCCTGTTGAATATCAAACAGCATTGCATCAAACTTACATCAAACTGCTTATATTTTACAACCAGCCTATATGGAAGCCTGGCAGTGCCCATCTGATCAGATGCTTTTACTGCATGTCATTGGCCCTGGTTTTGAGACTGCCTGGTCAAAGGTATTTAAAGGAAGGAATTTAAGTACAACAGTATATCAAAGAAAAGCAAGCTCCCCTTTGCTGGAAGTAGATCAGGAGTGACAGCCGCATTTGCAAGGCTCTGTTGAAGAGAGTGGGAGAGAGGGGAGAGAGGGGAGAGAGGGGAGAGCACATCCGCGGAGACACGAGGCTCTCTGGGGCAGATGAGATGTTTCAACATATTTACTGTATGCACATGCATGCCCACAAACCCTCTTCTCATCTCTCACCAATGACTTGATTACACTGAATCTCCAAAAAGTCAAAAAATACACACATGCACACAGTCGCATACAAAATAACCACACACACGCACACACACACACACACACACACACACACACACACACACACACACACACACACTCAGAGTTGTACCAGCTGTTCATCCATGCGAGAGCATCAGAGGAAGGGGGAAAAAAAGGAGAAAGAGAGAGAAAGATGGAGGGCACACATGAAAGTGACAGGGAAAAGGGAAAAAAAAACGTCACACATAAGGAAAAAGAAGTCAGAGTGATTGATGATGCAAAAAGAGAATTAAGTAGGCTTTCTCCCAGCATGCTTATCCTAAAAATTGGTTGACGTGTGAACTTCAGGTTCTATCTTTTTTACCCCACCCCTCTCAGAGGGCTCTTGCCAGTGAAGGCTCTATGAAGACAGGCATACACACAGCACCTGACAGCAGAGACAACTTTCATAAACTACTGAGAATTAGTGTGTCGACTTTTTCTCTATGCCACCGCTGATAAAAGTCCCTTATAACTTGACTTGTAAATGCTATCCCGTTCCAAAAGGGGATTAAAGAGAATGCCGACTTTAGGCGTTTTTTTGAAGGGAGAAATAAGAATTGGCAGAGAGCGGTGGTTGTGTCGGGCGTGTGTGAGAGGATAGGTAGAGATAGTCTGCTTCTGCAGAAGGGTAGTATTGGCTGAAATTGGCTATTTTCTCCTCACACTCTTGACATCTAGAGGTGCGCGTGAGAGGCATTATGAATTCATAGGCTCCAGGGACCCAAATGAGCTCCTGTCACCTGGAATTTACACGAGACAGAAATCACTTATTCTCAATGTATTATTTTTCCGTGGCACTTCCACGATAGGTTACCAATTTTTTCTATGCCCCCCCCCCCACACACCTCCCATATAATCTTTTCCACTGGGGCACAATTTCCATGGCAACTTGGTCACACATTTGATTCAGTATTGTATAGCCTCAGTTTATTCAAAATCCAGTTTTCCTGTGCTGTCCTTTTCCTAAGTAGGTCGCCTATCTAACAGTACCACAAGCAAGCTACAACCCTCTCCATTTAATTACCAGGGCCGTACTGTAATAGATGGGGATGTGTCCGTAGCGTGGGTGAAGCAGACACATGTGAAGCAGTTTGAACAGCGGACCTCTGGGGACTTCACTGGCCCACTTCATGAGAGTCAACATCAGGCCTCATGTGGCATCAAGTGCCATCTGGGTATTGAGACAGGATGGATGGACTGGGGGTGGGATGGCACCCTGAGAGAGGCACCATTGAGACTTACCTCTATCCGTCTCTGTTTCAGGCCATCTTGGAGCCCAGAGCAGCCTGTGCTTGTCATCCACAGCTATTCCTGTTGCAACAGCTGGGGCATTATTGTGACTCTTATGTGTCTGATCTGCTGCCCCCCCCCCCCCCCCCCCCGTGATCCCATAATCGCAGTCACAAAGGCCGTCTCATTTTACTTATAGTCTGCGTGACTTCTTTCACAGGCTAAAAATTCCAGACCCATGGTCGTCATCTGATGCATGTATGTCATTCCTTTATACCCACAACCCATATTCCACGCTAACCCAATCATCCATTCCTCTGTTCATTCCTCCATGGCTTCCTTCTATTCCCCTTGTGCCTTCCCTCCATCCCCTCATTCCTTCACACTTCAGTCACCTGATACCCTTGATGGAGGTTTTCCCTCGGGCCCAGGGCCAAGCGGCTCTCCCTGTGGGCCCAAGGCCTCGCTGGCACCACATGGCCCAAAGAGCTCGGCTGCACCACCGGGGCCGTGGCCCCTCATGTTCAGGAGGTCACACTCTCTGACACAGATGTTTCCTGTTGGTACATTTGTGTTTTCTCTCCAAACACAACTAATCCCTCAAGCAGCTCCTCCTCTGGAAAGGCAATTCTTTACCAAATTTACTCAGGTGTTCCTTCAGTTTATTCATTTACTGTGTGGAATGCAGTTGAAATCCCACCTTAACACAGCGCCTGTATTTCATGAGGAAATGGCGAAGTTGGATTCCTGCCTGAATTGCTTTTTTAGGGGCTCCGGGTTAAACATGGTTTGAAGAGACATGCTTTTGAAATGTAAATCTTCCTGTTACTACTGCCGAGGCAGTGAGTTCTGTACAAGCGAAGGCACTGATCATGAAGTCCTCTCTAGCTTGGGCGGAGATATAAATCAGCCGCTACTGACTTTCTGCTGACTGTCATAATCGGTTTGTTAAACCCACAAATTACATTGCCAATGGACAGACAAAGACTGCTGGTTTTCAGTGATGGCAAGATAAAAACTGTGATTTAGAAAATGTAATAACAATCAGAAACTGGTTAAGATTTGTTCGGCTTGATTAGACCCTCTTGTGCTATTGTTTAGGGTAGTTACACTAGTTTGACATCAATAAAATATGAAACTGTCAATAGCAGTTACTGAAGCAGATTTGCAAACACAACATGTCTCACTGATAAAATATGAATTCCCCAATGTACACTGTATGATTAATCGAAACACTAGAAAGCAGCTACTAATTACTCCTGAGTGCTCATGAAACATTATGTCCATAAATAAACATATTTATTTATACATAATTTGATTTCATTATTCAGTGTTTATAACCTATTGTTAATGTGTTTGTTTTGCCTCAGCTGTACTTGCAGTAATTATATTTCTCATCAACATTTCAATGGGGCTCTTTTTTACTTTTCTCAGGTTACAGGCCTTTCATAATTGATGTGCTTAAGCCTGGATGATGAATCTATTAATATCCTCATGTAAATTACTCTTGTGTCGAGCAAGCCACATTTATATATCACCCTGACGCTTTTCTAATGAGGAGAAGTTAAATTAAAACATTTTATCAGACAAAAATTGGGACAACATAGTTTTTTTTGTGAGCTGACGCTTGCTGTCATCTCTCTGCTTAAGCTGTGTAAACACGCAAAGTTTAAAAAAAGCAAGACACAAAAAGAAATACTGTACAGAGAGAAAAATATTGTTTAATCATTTAAAGACTCAGAAAGGAATGAAATGAAATATCTGGGACAAATGAAAAATCAATCAAAAAAGCTGTCAGGGGGGGCCGTTTGAGCATTTCCACAGCCGTTTTAAGGCTTCGTTATCCACTTCAAAGAGAAGCCTCTGATCCACTGAGAGGGGTTGGAAACACATTTTGATCCATTTGGCTAATTTCTAGTTGAAGTAAAACGTGTAGCAACGTTTTTAGGTTCCAGATACAACTACAAACCGCCGTGTAGCACTGTGATGGGCGAGAACAAGGTTTAGTGTTTTAATACAGAACATTATGCATGAAAAATTACAAACAAGTACTTAACAAATTGGCAGAAGTGTTGCGCCTTGCACAAGCAGTCATGTTAATTGATGTGTCACAAGAATGCGTTTCATTAGGAAGACTCTTTAAAAGAATCGATTGCTCAAGCTGCTTTGAGTTTTATATGTAGCCCCTCTTTCTCTCCTATTGAGTATGCACTCAATGTATATGTTTCATGTGGTCAGCTCCCAGTAGCTTGACCCAGACCTTTTTATTGGGGATTTCTGACCTGCCTCTCCTTGCTTCAGCAGTGTGCGACTGGACAGGAATGTTGCTACTCTGGCCTCAACCCAATCAATTACCATCCGAGCCCTGCTGACCTGTGTTACTCCTTAACCTCCACCCAGCAGTCCCACACAGTTCATGTTGTTATTGGGCAATTGCACATGGACCTTGTTTTTGTGTGTGTGTGTGATGTGTGTGTGTATATATTTTAACTTGAAATGGGTGTTCTATTTTGAAATGAAGCACTGTTCTGCAACTGCGTGGCCTATTTTATTTTATTTTTTACCTCAAATTAACTAAACTTTCTTTTGTTTTTTGGTGCATAGTTTTGGAGAAATGTGACATTTCCAGAACTGGAGTGTGTGTTTGTGTGTTTGTTTGTGCATGTGTTTGTTTAAGAGAGAGGGGCATTAAAAATAAAGCGTTGGCTGTGATATCAGGAGCAGGGAAAAGGGAGTTACTATTTAAACAGGAAGAACAAATGTATTTACTTTAATTGCAGCTGCCGTTCAGTACACTCAGCACAGCATTAGTGTTAAAAACAGAAAAGTCCCTGTTTGAACAAGGATTATGTTTTATAACCTCATCTAGACATAATCATTTCAACCCACCTAATAATCCATTTAAACCTACATCCGCCTGCTTCACTGTGGAGATGACCACATGCACAGAGTGGCGCTTTGCGTTAATGCATGTGAGAAAGTATACCCTTATATAAGTCCGTTCTTGGCCTAATTACCCAGAGAGCAATTTTCAATTACTTGTCTAAACCGGGAAGAAGAGGAAAAGTAAGTAATATAAGACACAGCACATACTTTAATTTTGGTCACCTGGATGTCAGGGTCAGTGTGAAAGAGAATGCAGGTTTAATCGACAAGTGTGCAATTAGAGACATTACAGTAATTACTCACTCAGGATACATGGGCAGAACTCTGGCATGCTAATCAGCCTAGACAGCTTTGAACATTGGTATCTCAGTTTACTGTTTAACATGGCATCAACCCTATGAATATTAATCCGCAGACAATGTGATAAATATATTTCTATTTCTGTTGATGGTGTGTCTTCACAGAATGGGGACATTTGAGTCCTATAGGGTTGATTATTCCCTAGAGAAGCAAAACTGTGTTTGTATCCTGTTTTTATGGTCATTATTACACGTTGTTACGGGTGTTAACAGGAAGATCACTGTTAAGGATGGCACACAAATAAATGTTTTTCTGGCAGGATATCTTATTGAGTCCGGGGGATATTTTTGGCATCCTTGGTCAATCTGTTTGGCAAGACATAAAAGACTAGAGGCAACAAAAAAGAACAAGGAAAGCTTCAATCGAGTGCAGACCTCTGTGCCAAGGCCTAATAATCTCCCCAGGTGCAGTAGCTGTTACTTTTACGGTCAACATCACAGTAGATGATAGGATAGTTATGTAAGGCAAGTTTGGTCTGATGGTGGACGTGTGGGATGGAGTGACCAAAATCAATAGGTTTCTTCTTGAAAGCATGTTCGCAGTAAATTTTATGCAAATACAACCATTAGTTCCCCACATAAATTGGTCCCAAACTAACAATCAAACAAACAAACAAACAAACAAACAGGGAGACTGAGAGGAGGTGGTAGCAAATATATAAAAGAAGTCAGTGATTTAAGAAGATAAACGGGTGGGAGGATGACAGGGAGTCATAGGGAAATAGATATTGGTGAAAGACGAAAGAGATAGACGATCAATACGAGGAGGACACAGAAACATAGCCAACACAAATCTAAGAAAAGGACAACAGAGAGAGTAAAAGGTGTTCAAAAAAAGCAGTAAAACAAGTGCCGACGGCTGTGCGGTGGGAACAACAGCAACAGATATGCCTTGAATTAGCCTGGCCCGAGGAATGCACCCTGTGAAAGAGGCCAGAGATGCTGACCCTCAGCCTTGCAACCTGATCCCCTGTGGCACAAGCATCTCTTTTGTGGGCTCCCTCTCTCTCAACCCCCCCCCCCCCCCCCCTCCCCCCTTCAACCTCAGCACAATGAGCTTGCTGGGTGCTTCAGACCACTCCAATCAGACCAGAATAGCAGGCAGCAGGATGGCGTCGGCCCTTGCTCCCAGAAATGCTCAGTAAAAGCTAGCTCAGCTCCCCAGTGCTCTGCTCTGTGCTCTAGTTCGCCCTTCATTAGCCGATGCCTGGCATTCAGCTAATGATCACCGCTTCCCTTTTCTTCCTCTAACTCAAGTAGAGTGCTTCTGCTCCTTTGTCTCTTCTCTGCTCGCTGAAACTGGATGACCATGGCATTCAAATTGTAAAGCACACATGCATCACCTCTCTCTATCAAGCCGTGCTCATAGCATTACAATGTGACACCTTTTGACCTTCTGAACAGACCGCAGACATTTTTTTCGCCTTCTGTCTCACCTGTTCTTCTTTTCTGCATGAGCTAAGCATACTTTATAAGACATATCTCTCTTTCTGTGTTAATTCACTGTACTCCTCTCTACTCCTTCTTTCTTCACTGCCTCATACAGACCACATTCTTCATCAGTCACACTCATGCAGCTGTCCTCCGTCCTTGTATTTGGCACCTGTTCTCTCTCTGCGGTCCCCTGTGTGTCATGATCTCATCTCCCTATAGCTCCCTGGTCGAAGCAAAGCTGTTGTTAGTCTGTACCGTATGTTTGGATTCTGTCTCGCTTTGTGTTTGTGGGGTGAGGAAGGGATGTCCCACTTATGTTTGATATTTAATGCAATTTTAATTTCAGTTTTTTTGCAATTTGAGTTTTGCGTTTTGAGTGTTCTTGAACAAGAATGTTCAAGAACACACACAACACACAACTCTGTGCCTCAGCCCTGCTGGCAGGTTGTGTATTGTTGCACAATATTAGCATAATGGTCATTTACATAGGGCAGAACTGTTCCAGGTAATTCAATCTATATGTAAAACACTGTTGCTAGTGAGGCAGGGGGGCAGTGACAGCTCAGCTAACCCATGCTGCCTGGAGCACCTGCGTTGCCATAATTATAGCCTGCAATCAGACCCATTCCACAGCCATGCTTTGAAACCAAAAGTCAAACCTGCACAGGGCAACGATGGATTGATCAACTGTTGTGTTCTGACATTTGCCTCCTTACAAAATCCGGCTATTGGGTTACCTTAGGACATCAGCAAGCATTCATAGCCTTTTATACCAATTGCTAGACCTGCCCCTTTCATATAGAACCCATACAGATCTATCAGATGAATTCAGTAAAAACTGGGATTACAGTAATGAGCATTACATGTAATACGCTATGTATAGGCAAGACATTGTGGCAGAATGAATGGGCAGCAGACTGCTGCCCTACAAATACCCCTCACTGTCCCTCTCTAACATACACACATGCAGACGTACACTCTTACACACTAACACCATCCCTCTCGCCTTTTACTTTTTGTCTGCCAGTCACATTATCATCCTGTAACACTGCACTGACTGCTGATCCGTCATGCATGCAAGCCGTCATCGTAATGTTATCATCATAATAAGCCTCTATTCATCCATGAATGACAGCCGACTCAATTTGAATCGACTGACTCATTCTGATTTGCCAAGTTCACGAGCTTCCACCAAACAGACGCAACTCGGCCTTTTACCGAGCATTTATTTTTACTCCCTTTGTTCCATTTGCAGTCCATTGTTTTATTTTCAACTCTTCGTTTTTTTTTGTTCTTATTTGCCGTTCGCCTTTTTCCTCTTCCACTTCCTCTTTATGAATAATTCATTGAGTCATACATAATTTAGGGGAAGGAGCCAGAGATTTACACAGCTCTTTGTGTCACTGAGTTTTGTTTGGTGGCATATTCAATAATTGTTTAATATATCAAATTGACTGGGAGTTGGGAGCCCGGGCCCTGCGTGCAGCGGTGCCTGATACGGCCAAATACTTTCCTACAGTAGGAAACTCCACATGACTGCCAGGGGAACTTCCTACTCGCCTTCAACACCCATAATTCTTCATTTTCTTATTGGCTGAAATGCCTCTTGGTATTCTTCGCTGCATGAAGTCCACACTAATGAAGTACAGTCAGTTTATTGTCAGTCGTTGTGTGAGGGATTCTGCATTGATCTCATTCTATGTCTGCGTCAGATTAGCTCTGCTGTCAGCTCTGCTGTGGGGTGTTTTCCTACCATTAATGTGTCTGAGAATGTCCCATTTGGTTTAGTTCTTTCGTTCCTTACATGCGTAGCAGTGAAAGGCGAATTCAAATCTTTGAAACATTGCTAACATTAATAATTTCACATTTCACAGAGGACCCAGCATGACATTTGCTGGTCCATTCCTATTCAGTAAAATATGGGTTTTTAGTCAGTTCTATTCATCCCGATGGAATTGCTAGAAACTATGATGTTTTGCTCTGCTTCCATTGTGTATTTCAAAAGGTTTATGCACTCCACTAGATCCATGTAGCATGTTATTATTTGTAATATTTCTAGCTTTCAAAATGTGTATTACTTTTGGGATACACCTTTGCTTTATTTGTCTGAATAATGATCAGTTGAGATAATCCGGTATTTGGTTTCTGGCTACATCCCTAACAAAATACACACACACACACAAAAAAAAAATCAAACAACAAAAAAAAGCAATGCAATAAAATCTGATCCTCCGGCAACTTTACCTAACATCCAAACATCCATTGTTGTACCCCCTGAGAGTGTGTTTATGACTGAAGTGAATGACTTTGCCGAGTCTTATTTAACTACCTCTTTCAACCAGTTCCCTTCTTTCATAGAGTGACTCGTCATTTCTGCCTATGTGCTGTTTTTTTCCAGAGGAACCTAAGTCAGGTATTTATGCATGGTGCTAATTTAACTTTGATTATTCACCAGGGAATTAAAGTCAATCCCTCCTCCTCATACTGATAGTGACACTGTGAATTGTTTTTTTAAATTAAATCAGAAAATTAATTCACATGGGGGGGGGGTCTCAGCTTTCAACTGGTCTAGGATCATAACTAAATATACATTCAGCGACTGCAGAGCTTATCTGGTATCTGTAGGTCCTCTCTCCAGTCTTGGAGTCTGGAGCTATGCTGTCACTCCTGGAAGTCAGTGAGGCCATGAAAGAACCAAAGGCTACCATTTCATGTCCTTTGTAGCCAACCAATGCTCCTTTCAAGTTTCCTTTTTGTCCTTGTAGACTGATTGAAAACCAGTCTGGGTTTACACTTTAATGTCCTGTATGTATGCAGAGTTAAATATTTCATTTGGAACCAGTGAAGAGAGAACTGAAAACCAGAATTCTACGTTAAAGTACGTCCAGCCCCTCTGCTGAAAAGGGAAACCATAATTGATATCTTCAACATTCAGGCTACCAGGCAGGGTGTTGTGTCCTGACCTGGCCTCAAAGGCATTGAAAAAGATTGGTAAACACAACTACTCATTTTCATTGCTTTCAATTCATACAGTATTGACTGGCAACCCTAATTGGATTGATGCAGTTATTAATTTCAATACTGCGTCCTAGGAACAAAAATGTCTTCATGTTCTATGGCTACAGTATGACATCAAGGCAATGTTGGATCATACGCTTTATATGCAGGAATTGATTAGAATGAAACACCCTGATTGGCTCTTTTGCCAGCCTCGGAGCTGAATGTTAATAAGAAATGGTTTTAATTAAATTCATTATTCATATTTAATCAATGATTTGGGATATAGTATGTCTGTGACACCAGTGATAATTGTAGTCCTCCATTATTTTAGTCAGAATTCTGCCTCTGCTCTTTGAACTAATTACATTGTGATGAGATTCTTTGACATTTTATCCAGGTTCTTTCTCGCTGTTCTGCAACAGTGTTTTGTTTTCAGTTTTGCTGATGAGCTGGAGATGAAATATATCAGTTTCTCTCCCATTTCATTGTTGCAGTAAATGAACTTAATCCATCAGGAGAAATCCACAGAAAAAGCATACCAGATTTGACATCAGCTGCTCTTCTAAAGAAAACATCACATGGCGCGTCACTGTCAGCTGCCAGTGATGTGCCGTGGTACAGAGACATTGTTTCCTCTGGCTTTCTTCCCAAAAGGTGTCACTCAACATCTGCCATTGAGAATCAAAGTGAGAACACCTCGCTACAGGAAAATGCCATCCGTTGCTCGTTGCACACTGCCATCTTGAGTTCTTCCACGGCGTGCAGCGAGCCAAGGCAGACGACACCACACGGGCTCCAAGAGCCACCAGACAAATTGGACCCCGGGAGGAGCGTGAAACACTTGGCCGTGGAAAACAATTGGACATTTGGAGACTTCTGGTGCCTCTTTGCTGTGTGAGATTGGCAAAGGCAACTTCTGAAGGAAAGGGACAGGTGGGAGAATGGAGAGCAGCGATGTGGATGGATCTTTCAAGCAGAGCAAGCAGCAGGTGTGAAAACATGCCATTTTAGAAAGAGCGACAGGGAGGGGAGGGATAATGTTTTGCTACATTGTGAGAGATGGAGACAACATTGTATTTCCAGAAAAAAAAAAATTTTAAAACTCCAGTGGCGCAATAGTAAGTCCTTATTCTTGCCCCGTGAGGAAGAAAAATAAAAACAAAGCACAAAGTTACCTGGATGTGGCAAAGGAAAGAAAGGAAACAGAGTGGAATGTGTCAAAATAAATGAAAGAGCGGTGGAAAAACAGAAGAAGGGAGGCAGGCAGGAAGGTCTGAGGAGAGATCAAAGGAGCGTGAGGGATGTGTCTGCATGCAGCAGTGGAGAGAGTGTTGGAGAGTGAGGAGTGATAAGTCCGTGACAGCTGCAGCATCATTAGTGTATTAGGATCAATCCTCAAGACTCTTGTTTGCAGTCTTTGCCCATAGAGAGGGCAGATGGAATTTGTATGGGTATGGCCATGCAGCTGCTGCTGCAACATAGATAGCCTGCCTTACTTTTCCCACATCTGTGATCTCTGATCTCTCTCCCCTCCACCTCCACATCTCATACCAGCATCTTGGGTATTTCTCTCATGCTCTGTGTGCCTTTGTCTGGTGTTGGCTTCACTGATCTAAAGCCAGAGGCCAATCATGAGTCATGTTGCTCTGTTCAGGTTCTTTCTTCAGCTTTTACACGTTGATGTGAGAAATACAGATTCCTAGGTTACCCTTTCTTTCCTCTGCAGCTCCACCCCGGTGGTACTGCTACACCGATGGCTTTGGCTCCCCCGTTGTTGTGGCTATTGGTTTATCAATTCCAGTCAGCAGGCAGTAATTTGCCAGAGACTGTGGGTGTGTGATTAAAGATCCCTTACCACCCTGAGCCAGGCAGCTGGTACACTATGACAGCAGAGCGTGGTGGCAAGTCGTAGGCATGCTGCCGGATTTACAGTGCGCAGACACACAAAAGAACTTGTAGCAGGCTTACTGTGTGTTCGCACATTATTGAAGATGCTGTTTGTTCCAGTCTCTGCATGTGTTTGTGTGTACTCACATGCATGCAATGTGTTGTCCGCCAACTGCTGCTCAAAACGTGTCCTTGAATAAGGTTGATTCCAAGCTCATTTGAAACCAACTTTATGGGCTGTGTTGAGGCCATTGCATGTGGATAATAATAAAATTCATGCTTGATTGATTGCTTCTGTCATTATAGTAGCATGCCTATTCCTTGCAGATCATTATGCGTATGCACCCATCCCTGGTACGCAGCCCTTTTTCACTCTGCTGAGCGCTCTGTTTGACTTTCTAATTCTGGGCTTAAAACAATAATTGGAACAATGCTCATGTCAAAAGAGACATCTCATCTATTGCAGGCACACTCAGTTTTTAATCTACACAGAGAAATGGCCTATGATTTCCTTATCGGGTCCCTCAATTAATCTTGGCTTCCCCTTTTTGTTTGCATTTCCAGTCTTTAGAGTTATCTCTATTTCAGCGGCGGCACGTTTGCACAGGGCCACAAAAGCCGTGTCACATTAACAGGAGAAGAAAGTCTTTGAATGTAATACTATGCTGTCTTTCAAGGAAGGGAAAAGGGTTGAGAGAGAGAGAGGGAGATGACAATTAGCTGAGCCTGCCGTCTCATTTACTAAATGAGGCCTTTGGCCGCCTTGTCTAGCCGAGACAACTCTGCATTGTGGCATACAGGAACTCATTGGTTCCCTTGTTTCAGGAGTTGATTGGTTAACCTGCTGAACCTAATTATGATATATTAGACTACTATTATTGCACATGACAGCACCTCTGTTTTATATGAGCTCTTTGTGGGTGTCTTCTTATTCACATTTATATTGTTACTGTATCATGTTTGACACTAATGACGCCCCAGAAAAACCCTGTCTTCTCCTGTTGTCCCTGAAAAAACTAAAGTAATGATCTTTGTCACACATATAAAGAAAGAAATGAACAGTATCCTATCCTATCATCATTAAACGTTTTTCTTTTCTCCTGTTACATGTAAACAGCACTTTAGATTTATTCGCTACTTACAGCACAATGCTTTGAACACATGCAAGAAATATGTGCTCTGTCAATGCGTTTATCAGAAGTGGTAAAGCTAGAGGCTGGACCTGGTGGACAAACAGAAACCCTACTCGTAGGTGACTCATACCATTTCCCACGGGCACGTCTGAGTCGTTGTAATGGCCTTAACAGCAGCTGGGTCTGTTGCGTGTGCCTGTGCATTAGTATGTGCTGGTGAGAATGTGTGTATGCGTTGAAGAAATCTCTGCTTTTCTCTTCTTCTCTCTGGCAGACATGGACACCCCTCCATCCGTCTCTAATTGCCTCCACCTCACACATCATTTGTGTTTCTGCCGTAAAAAGAAACATTGAAAGTCTACCACTGGGGATCCATAACCGTTTTCCAGCCTATATGCTTTTTATTGCCGTATTTAGAGCCTTCATAAATATAAAGCAAAGCATTAGGGAAAAGAGAACTAGTGAAGAATCACAGCCAAGACACCTGCTGCTATTTCTGTAGATAATCGGGCAGACAGTCAGACGGGCAGGCAGACACACAAAAAGCAGGAAACTGAAGTGATGGCAAAAACAGCATCCAGGAATGTTCCCAACATCACCCACAGTGGGCACAAATCACAGGTTAGATGGCATATTAAAACTCACAATAAAAACCTGTCTGTACCCAAACAAAACAAGTCAGTCCAGGTGTGTGTGTATGTGTGTATGTGTGCGTGTGTGTGCGCTCTCAACCTGCAGGTATTACAAATACATCATCATCTGCTGAAACACACACAAACATTCTCACACACACACACACGCCTTTCTTTGTCTTCCCCTCGTGGTCCAGCTCCTCCAGCCCTTGCTGATTATGTACAGCCAGGTTTATATATGAAGATGCGTACGCACACACACACACACACACACACACACACACACACACACACACACACACACACACACACACACAGCCATACGCCTCCAGTTTGTTTAGCATACAGCAGGCATTCGCTCATTGTTCTCTGGGAGTCTCAAGGTCAACAAGTTCCCTCCCTGATAGACTCAACATGGAGAGGATGGAGGGTGAACAAAGCCAGTGTTGCATACACAGACATTGCCCTCACATATAGACACAGACACAAACGCACTTTACATACATACACATTTGGGGGTGCACTCACATCTTCACCTGTTTCTCCTTCCAAACAAAGAGAACATAAATTCATCATAACAAAGTAGGCATTTACCAGTGATGTTCTCTGACCCCAGTAACAAGGTATCCCATAAAAAATGGATATACCCTCCTGCCTCATGCACTGTGCGCACACCCATCTCCACACAAACAGCCAAACAGCCTGACATGGTAATGCTTGAATCTATTTTATTACACAGTATTTTGCATTTTTCATTATATTGAATTATTTCAGTTGTTTTTATTGTACTTTGCTTACTTTTGTTTGATTTTACAGAACCTTTTAAACATTGACATACATATATTGCATGAATTTATTCCATAAATCGCAATAAAAAGGTTCATGTTAGTCATTTTAAATGCATGTCCTGTCTCCTTGTTAATGCAAAATGGAATTGAGCAAATTGCACTGAACAGATAATAATGACAATGTGTCCACACAGATGGAAACATTGGGAATAAAGGTAAGGCTGTGTGCTGGGTTTTGATAATGCAACTGTCTTACAGTTATGTTACCATGACAACAAATCCGCTTTTAACTTGTCACCCCTGAGGCACCAGAGGCCCCGTGAATTAACGGAACCACGTCAGTTCTACAACGCAGTTTGAACTTGATTTTGAGACAAAGTGACACTGCTAATGTGGTCTGTTAGTGTAAAAGCAGTTTTTAAGCCAATAGAAGCCAAATCTCCCCGGGAATTGATATTTGGCATGACAGGATTTATGTCCAATACCAGCATTCAGTGCCGATGCAAGCAGTAGTGCCGACAAGAAGTAGCCCCTTATGTAGTGAAATGAAAGAGGGTGTGGTGAACGGGGACGTGGCACATCTGACGTTCATGTCCCGACCCTGATCTTTCCCAACATTGACTAAGTAGTTTTTCCTCACTTTTTCAACACTGTGGTTACCTTTAAAAACATATTCTATGAATCCTTTGGCATCGAACACATCTGTGGTTTTGAAGAGTTATCAACTTTTTGTCTGGCAGGTTGGGTAAAAAGAACAAGAGGGTATTGATTTCTCAGCTACTGATTCATTTTTTTGCTCGTTGCTGAGCTGAGTAACAGCTCTACACCCCTGCAATTAAATGAGTGGAATGCTTTCCGTGACAGAGACGAGAACAAATCAATCAGTGAAGGATTCAGATTGTTTGGCTACGTTTAGAAAATATGACATTTTAGGGCCAGTCAGCGTTGCATTATGTAGTGATTTTCGATGGCTTTAATTGATAGATGATGTGTACTTTTCAGGCTACACTGGCTTTTAGCTCTTTAACTGATTATGAATGTCTCTCCACTTCAAGTTCAGTATGATGCTGCCTTCACTTATCTTCACTTAGCCAGACGGTGGACTGAACGCTGCGAGGGGAAGAAGGAAAAAAAAAAAAAAATAGAGGGTGAGGAAGACAAAGAGATGGCTTTTATCATGACTCAATTAGAAGTTTCTTTTCCTCTACTGGCAACCAGATAAAGATTGGATTGTGTGTATCTGTGTGTGTTGGAGTACAAGATGAGAAGTGACTTTATTGCTCAGTGTTAGCAGCAAGGGAACTGGTGGAAGTCTCATCTCGTCTCACTGTCAACCACAGTTACACCACACCGCACAACAAATTCCACACACATTCCTGCATGTGTTCACAAGAACAATTTCCCTCAAACATTTTGGTATGATATTGGCATACACTGTGAGCCACAAGTCCGTTTTCTTTTTCATTCAGCAAAAAGGTCTGCCAGAATAGATAGATTGATCAGTGGATTGATCTTACGTGCTCAGTGTGAAATAATGAGCTTAAGCTACTGATTTCCACTTCAAAGCCTCGAGGGCCATGAGTTATTGGCACCTGCTGTGCTTTTGTCTATTCCTATTTATTTTTTTATATATTTTTATTGTTCCTCACTTTCTTCCTCATTTACTTCCCTAATTCCTTCATGTCACGTCCATTTATTTCTTGCCCTTCAACCCTTCAGTGCCCTGCTATTTTCCTCTTTGTCTCTCTCTCGTTCTCTCTCCGTGTGTCTCTCCCTTTCACTCAATTCCCCCTTCGCTAATTCTAATTAAAGACAAGAAACGTCATCTTTTATTAATGACACTGTTAATGAAACAGGGACCGCTTTTGTCAGGGACAAAAGTTTCCAGCAATTAATTCTCTGCAATTAATGTTGAAGAAAAAGACTCTCCCGGAAGAGTGTTTTGCTCTGACTCCCCTGGTGCGCTGTGTTTTTTTTTTTGTTTTTTTTTACCCGTTCGCTAAAAGCCTGAAATCCTTGTTGGGTTTTATGCCTAGAAGCTGTAATGTATGAAAGCTATGCAGGTTACAATGGAATTCAGATTACAGTTCTCTTTGTATTGGTATTAGTATTTCCCCATGCTAAATCATTTAAAGTCACTAAGCATTTTTTCTTGTGGTAACGTTTACATGTATAATTTATTTCAGTTCAGGATTTTACATGCGTTACGGAGTTATTTCACTTCAAGAAGCTAAGAGTGAGAGAATGTTTTTTGCTTCTCACGCCTACTGCAAAGAGACAAAGACACAATATTGTTGAGTTTACTGTTCAGTCTGAAGTTCAGGGTGTAACTCAAACTGGCGGGAGTTATCCTTCATCCTCCTCCTCTCCAAACTCTTCTCAAACACCTCCGTTGCACATACAAATTCACAGGAACTTATGAAAGTGATAGGAACCACAGAATACACCAGTGATGCCCCAATTAGGTGGAGAGGTGCTGAGAGTTAAAGCCATCTGTGTCTCCCTTGAGTGGGCTGTTATTGACAAAACTGCTTTGTGGCAATTTGTGAATAACGGTACTTTTTTTTTTTTTTGTTCGTATGTAGATTCGAGTGCGAGCGCGTTCTTGTACGGCAGCGCACGAGGAAACGAGCCATTAAGCTGATCACACACCACACACAGGGCCAGACTCACCCTCTCTTCTCCACTAAGCATGTCAGGATTCTTTCATTTATCCCAGCAGTGTGCCGTATTCTTCTGAGTGGCTGCTCAATCACCTCACGTGGAGAGAGAAGAGTGGACAGACCCACTGAGAGCCTAATTAACCCTAATTAAAGACTAAAAATGGAAATAGAAACATGAGTTGCTGTGGCTGGAGCTTTCTTTCTTTCTTTCTTTCTTTCTTTCTTTCTTTCTTTCTTTCTTTCTTTCTTTCTTTCTTTCTTTCTCGTCTTTCTTTCTTTCTGTCTTTCTGTCTTTCTTTCTTCACAATTAAATGTACTTTTTTAAAATGAATACATTGTGCAGTTTTGGAAATGTCAGAACATAGGAAAATGTGCCAAGAAATGGGCAAAGTCTTAAATTTGCTTTTTTTGTTCGACCAACAGTCGGAAACCTAAAGATCCTCAATTCACGATACTATGAAACAGAGAAAAGCCATTTCAAAGTGTTTTTAATGTGTAGGTATGTCTTCTGTTCTACCCAGGTGTGTGTATTTATTTCTGCCATACACACTCTCAGTTACGTTTCTGTTATGAAGCCGACAGCCATGCTGTGGAGGATGTGGCAGCCTCATTATTTAGCAGCCTTATGGGCCCTGATAAGGTTCCTTGTTTGAGGGCCAGTAAGAGAAGAGGCCCAGGCATGATAGTGTCCACGTCTGTGATTCATAGAGCCTGTTCTCCACCTTGCTCTTCGTCCTATCCTCCATGTAGGAGGCAGATTATAGGGCAGACTAATGAATGTCACTCTAAATGAATGACCAGAGCTGCCAATTGTACTGCTGCCACCACCGCCCCGCAGGCCTATCTCCCCTCGCTAATGATTAAATACCATACATTTACTCCTTCCTTCCCTCTTCTCGATCCCTTGTGGCTGCACTTCTACCTCACCTTCTCCATTCTTTCAAACTAGCTCGTTACCGTCCCAGATGAGAGGAAAAATTGGAAATGGTATCCTATCCTCTCTCTGGATGGATGGATGGGTGCTTTTTTGATTGTTTTCTTGAGCAGCCACAGCACAGCTCTGAGGAGCGGTGTAATGGCGTTCTCAGAGGTTTGACAAGGTGGATCTAGCTGCTGCATTGTGCTTATTGTGGATTGGGATGGTGGAGGTAATGTGATTTCTGACTGAAGCGTGGCGAGGGTGGGTTGAAAATTTAATGTCTACAGACCATTGGGCATTTCTGAGTGTGTGTGGGTGACTTTCTGTGTGTGTAAAGGGAAGAGGAAAGAAAGAGATGGCATTGCTCATGTGTCAATTTTGTGCCATTGCAATATATAGAACAAGAATGATTGCGTGTGGTGTGCGTAATGTCTGTATCTCTGTGTATGCGGGCCCGTCTAAGTGTGCTTTTTGTTTTGCCCCAGACTTCATGTCATTCCTCAACTGTTTCATCCCCTGAGGGTAGTTTTGATGTGCTGGTATCTGATTAGGCACCCTTCCAAACTACCTCATAACCCCCTTGCCCTGAAGGAAACAAAAATTTTACAGCCTCTCCTCTCTGTCTATCCATTGCCTTTTCCTTTGGGGTCCTGATCCGGCGGCTGTCCGTCTATCACGATGTCTGAATGAATGTCCAGAGATGCTTTGTTTCATTCCCACAGGCACTTTCTTCCATCTGATGAGATAGAAGAAAGCTACAGTACATACATGCGCTTTCTGAAATTCTTTCAGCACATTGCTGCCGATCTTTTCTTCCTGCGGAAAATAAATTCAGATTATTTTAATCTATGAATGGTTGATATAATTTGCTGTGATCTGATATGATAGAATATATCACTTCTGCTATCTTATATATCTGTGTTTGCCATATTCTCATCTGTGGTATAATGGACAGTTTTCATTCCCTCTCTCTGTACAGGGAAAACCTCTGCTCAGGTCTAATCCTGTTAATGCTAGAATCTGATTATAGGCTGTAGCTTATAGCACAAAGGCAATATGTTTGTGATTGTGTTTTTGTGTGAGAGAGTATGTGTTGTGTTATATAGAGCATACAAAGAGGAAAGCACGACAAAGACAGTACGATAGAGGCACACTCAGAGGAAAGAACTTGCATGTACACAATATGTGTGTGTCTGGGAAACCAAATTTTGTTCCAAAAAATGCAACTCTTGTTCCTACAAAATATTGGTAAGAAGTTGCATGTTGGAGGAAAAAGGACGCACTGAGAATCAAATCTTTGAAAACATTAAACATTGACTGATGAAATACTGATTTATAAACATCAAGACATATTTTGAATGTAATTCAATATCTGACCTTCTCTTTGAAACCTGTCAGCAGTGTAACACAGCCAATCTCATAGCTCAAACATCCTTAGAATGTTAATTCTTCAACCAAAAAAGATGGTTATCGTTATGTGGTCAGTCATATTCTGAGGTTTTTAAAGTATTCCAGTGAGGCCCTAATGCTGGCCGATCAATTACTGTTATCGCCCCCACTCAGATACAATCTTTCAAGTTGTCACATACGTCTGCACACCATTGATGAAACATCATATTTCCAGTTTTTGATTGACGAACACTGGTGTAAGCGAGATGCATTGAGGGCACATTATTCCTTTCTCTGCAGTAATTTAAAAGTTTCCATTGAACAGAAAGATAGCGAACAGTCTTTGTCCATGATCATGAGCTGTGGCTAATATTTGGGTCATAAATCATAGATCTTTTTGCATGTTGCAGTCTGTGTGGGGCAAGTGATGGACCCCAAAGTGTGGGGTAAGTAATCAGAATGTAAGAAAATGTGTGGATGAAATTTCTAATATTGACAGAATTATCGTGTCGGGGCGTTTAGATAACTGATGATGTGCTTGCATATTCAGGTGATATCATTGCTGAACTGAGCATCTCTGTAGCACATGCTTGAAATATTGAAACTCTCTGGGATTGTTGGTTGACATTGGATGGATGGATGAATAATAAAACATAAAAGGTGCTTCCAGTATTCTTAAGAGCATTTCTTTGAAGTTTGCTACTCCTGCTCTTTGTTAAATTCTTTTTTTTTTCTTTTTACATTTGCCACAGCGTAACAAAAGACCAATTCATACTGAGTAATGGAATTGAAACCACCTGCGTATGTATTGCGACATGTCAGTCTTTGTTTCTGTTCATCACAGAGAGAGTGTCAAAGAGAAACAGAGAAAATGATGAAACAGCTGGGAGACATTCTGGACTTTGTTCTCTAAAAACAAGACGTGAAAGGGCTGCGATGACCCCCATGCGAGCGTATGTGTGTGCCAGCGTGTACATATGTTTGTGACTTGTTGATTGGGCTGCATATGATTGCTCCAAGGGCTTTTATCCAAGTGGGAGGTCGGCTGTGAGGGAGGAATGGATGCAAAGGAACAAATAGATTGTCAACTAAGCATGACATCTGTGGTAGTATCGTATATTATTTTATCTTACCGCTATGAGTTCTTCTTAGTTGGACTAAAACTTCTGAGTAAAGAGCTTTTTTCTTAAGATGTATACACAAAGTTGTGTGAGAAACTTTTACTAAAGAATGGAGAGAAGTCTTCAGCTTAGAGAAAGACAGGGGTTGACCCTGCGGTTAAGGATGGCAGTATGTCCATAGTGATAAGTTGTTAAGGGACCAGTCTTTGTTGGTGAATTCATCATAGCAATCAAACAACAGGAGGTACATATAATGTTGTCACATTTATAATGGCAACATATTCAAAGCCAACATGTTTTGAGCTTACATTTTCTTGTTTGCAATGACAGATCTTGTCCCCGCACCAAGTGACATCCAGCTGTGTGTTGAGTGAAATGGATCTTTATTCCAGTTGACAAACACCATCTTGATCTTTTGATGTTGCAGTTATCTGGACAATTATCACGAATCTGGCTGTTTTTAGGAAGTTTTAACGACATTGCAGAACTAGCGCAGCTGTCTTTGAAATACTCTCACATTTAAAGCAATATATATTGAAATAGTCTGTCAATAAGTCTGTCACACACATTGACATGGTTATGAGGTAGACTGCCGACAGTAGACTCTTTAAGGACTGGCTGTAATTAGGTTTTTTTATTGACTTGAGACTGACAGACTTCATAGCTAGTTTCAGTGCTGAAATGCTTCTAGCCCTGTACTGCACAGCGGTGCTCTGAGGCAACATGAAACCCTTTTCACTCACCTATTTTGCATGTTTAAATAGAGATAACTTGACAATAAGAATATGTGTATATGTGTAAGAACCTCTAAAGAAGCATATTTGAGAAAATAAATAGTTTTTATGAAAAATCATAATAAATAATAAAATAATAAAAACACTTCCCATAATGCAACCTATAGCGTCTTTACGTGAGACCTTCCCTGGCTTGCCCATAAAATTTAAACACCACGCCATGTCCATTAACAATTTGAAGTCTCAAACCCAAACTGATATAAGCTGATGTAACCCTGATGACATCACTATGACATGATCTGGGTTATTTTCTCTAAAAAAAAAAAAAGAGCTACACAAGTCATGATACAGGTTTTTGCAGAGGAGTAGACAAGACTTCCACTTTAATTTAGGACTGACAAGACTTTCTCTTAAATTGTCTATGTAGAAGCTAATCTTAGCCGTACAATGTTTTGTTAATTTGGCCTCTGAAATACGGGACAAGAAAACTTAAAAGAGAAAAACAACAGGGTGAGAGGAGGAGGAGAGGCATCAATTAAACATGAATGCCAACCAGGACGAGGGTTTCACTCTGTTTGTAATTTTAAATATTTGATCAGGCAAAAGACAACTCACTTAGCACACAACCATATGCTAACAATGGCATTATGAGTTGCCAGGCTTGTGAAACGCGTGACAGGGCCTCCCCAAGGCTCCGACTGCTAGGCATGCCGGCCATGCACACACACACACACACACACACACACACACACACACACACACACACACACACACACACACACACACACACACACAGTTGCATACTGCTGTTCTGTCAGTGGAGTTTAGCCCCGTGTAGGATGACACTTCAGCTCTCGGAGCCAAAACAACATCAAGCTGCCATAATACTAGCTGCTGGGACGGGACCCCTGTCTGCCCCGCTGCTCTCAAGAGGGACCACATACCAGGCCTCTGCATCACTCAGACTTCACCTCACCACCACCTGCTAACAAAGGGGTTGGATGCCCTTCAATGTCCCCGTCTCTTTTTCCTCGCCCTCTTTTAGTTCCATTTCTCTCTCCTGCTTGAAGGGAAGTTCAGGATTATTACAATTTCGGTGTTATTTTTAGCAACGCTAGGTGGCTCTAGAGATGGCAATGCTGGTCGGTCAGTCCATCACCTTGAAGCAGACTGAAACATCTTAACAGCTATTGAAAAGCCATGAAATTTTGTACAGAGTCTAATGACCTTGGTGATCCCATGACTTCATCTCGCGCCACTAGCAGGTTGACATTTGTGGTTTTAAGTAAAGTAACAGTCGGACCATCAGAAAGGCAGGTTTTCACAAAGCCCCAGGTTAGCACACATATTAATATCACATAACAGTGAAGGTATAACCCAAACTGTCCGATGCAAACATTCACTTTTTACTGTCCTGGGTGTGCTCAGTTTCAGTTTTCAGTCGATAATCTAAACTGTTGGTTTGTTTAAAACCTGTCTAATTGTCTAAACTACTTTTTCCACTTATCCCGCTTTTTCCTGCAGTTTAATTTCCTCACTCAGCCTTCGTGTCACTCCTCACGTCTCCCTTTCACTGTCTTCCTTTCTTTCTCTCCCTCTCCCTCCCTCCCACTGGTATTTTTATTCTCCCTTGCTGCCATTTCTCCCTGTCTCTTAAACCACTTCTCACTAATTACTTCTTTCTCATGTCTCCTCCCTGTGACTAAATGACAGTAGATGTCTGGTCTTTTGATTCTCCTTCCCTGCACACCCCTCACAGTTACAACGGCAACATTGTCTGACATTAAGCCGCTCGCAGTTACAGGGCCCCCAAGTTGAAAGTGTCACTTCTTTTAAAGGGAGCTGACTAAGGAGCTTCTTCCACTTCCCTCCCAACTCCTTCTGTCTGCCTTTTACGTGACTTTGCACGACAGACAAAACGCCTCAAACAGGAAATCAGTATGAAACAGAACTGAGAGGCTTGCTGGTGATGAGGATGGTTAAGGTGGAGGAAGAGTGGTCATTTAGCAGGCAGCAATAGGATGTGTGAGCCGCCTGCTGATTTTCCTGCGGATTATTGTTTTGTATTCTGAATTGCTTATTTCATGCTTGTCTGTTTTAGCCTGGTGAGTGTGTGTTTCTTTAATGGCCTTCCATGAATATTACATGCGTGGCGGAAGACGAAAGGGATAACAACTGAGAGGAGAGGAGAGGAGAGGAGAAGAAATATGACAATAGATCAGAACAGGAAGAAAAATAAGAGATAAGAGGGGAAATAGAAGCAGAGAATGAAAAGAATTGGATTGAAAAGACTTGAATAGAACCGAGTTAAAGAGACGAGAGCAGAACAGAGGAGATGAGTGGAGAGAAGAGGCTGAAAGATGACAATAGAACAAAACAACAGGAAGAAGAGAGGAGGAGAGTGGGAGAAGAAGAGCTGGGAATAAAACAATTCCGTTGGATTGAAATGACTTGAATTGAGCTGAATTAAACTGGAGAGGAAAGGAAAGCAGAGAGGAGGAGGAGGAGAGGAGGAGGAGAGGAGAGGAGAGGAGGAGGAGAGGAGAGGAGGAGGAGAGGAGAGGAGAGGAGATGAGAGTCACTGGCCAGTGTGTGTGCAGTATGAATGTTGATCAGGCGATTCTGCTGGCTTACCTATGCATGCTCAAATAGGCTGCCCTGTTCAGACTGAGGGAGCCTTGTTTATGGAGAGAAGACCAAATCCTCCAATCAATCATGTATGAGGCAGCACACTTGTACACACACACACACACACACACACACTCTCTATTTCCCCTCTCTGCGTAAATCTACCTCTCCACACCAACACAAGCCACTCTGGAGACATTACAGTGGCACACAAGGCACACATGATGGAATATACAAACACACACACACACACACACACACACACACACACACACACACACACACACACTCTATTTCCCCTCTCTGCGTAAATCCACATCTCCACACCAACACAAGCCACTCTGGAGACATTACAGTGGCACACAAGGCACACATGATGGAATATACAAACACACACACACACACACACACTGTCTCTCACACACAAGGGGATCCAGATTATTTACTTACAGTACAGTACCTGCATTGTAGGGCTTTGGGGGGTCTCCGGTGTGCGTAGGTGTGTGCGTAATAACACCGCACTCCACCTCTCTGCCTCTCTCTTAACCATACACAACAAAACACGCACAAACCAACAGAGAGATGATGTACATCTCAGCAGACGCTTACGCCGCATATTCCCACCGCTGGTCTGTTTGGTATTAACTGTAGCACTCCTCTCTCCTGATGGGAGTTTTTGCAGTTGCCTGCCTAAGGAGACCTGCTGCTTTCAGCTTTAATTTAAAGAAGGAAAAACGGTCTGAGCTAGGAAAAAAAAAAACCCTTCAAGCTTACTTCTTTTTTAAGTTTTCTTTTAATTATTTCATTATGCAAAAGATAATATATGCACAGAAGTTAGTCATATCATATCAGCTCTTTATTTACCCGATGAGTCAGCCCATGTGATGACCCGGACTGCAGATGAAATGGATTCCGGTCTATTCCTAACATCAACAGTCATCATCCATATTAGCAGTTAGAACAGGAAGAAAATTAGATGTGTGATGCTGAGAACAAATGAGACATTTAGTGCGTATGAGTAACTGAGACGATCTATGTGTGGGTGTGTGTGTGTGTGTGTCTTTCTGTTTGCATATTTTTGTGTAGGATTTAAGGCGCGTGTGTTCATGTGTGTGCTGGTGTTTAAAGGCTCAGCTTGTTAAGACTGGACAAAGAAGTCGGGGATGAATCGACTGCAAGTGAAAATTCCCTTGCCGTTTTTTCCCTCTGATTTAAATTACCTTGATCTACGGTAATTTAAAATGTTGCCGTGAGCGAGACTCTCGAATGAGGAAGGGCACGAAGGGACGAAAATTATGCTGAAGTTGATTTTTAATTTTTAAAACTTTGGAGCTAAAAACAGCCTGTACAAATCCAATATTCAGATTACTCATGGTGTGCTGGTTTTGTCTGATAGTTTAAGGCCCGATGAGTGTCTTGTGATACTGCTTCTCATTCTTAATTCCTTTTATGAGGCCTGGTCTGAGTTTTTCTTTAAAACGTTGTGGATTTTGAAGCAATTAATCTATACGTTATATATGTTGTAATTGCTGATATACAGTATTGGATGACGATTATTTGAGGAGGACACAATATGACCTGATTTTAAAAGGAGATCATTTTAAACTTGCACCTGGATTTTATGTCCCCATATCCATCCAAATGTAGTTATATATTGCTGCAAAAAGACACTTTTCACTGCAGTTTACACTAAATGAAGTCCTCTTGCGACATTGACAGCTCAGAAAATGCTTCCTATAATTGAAAGTTGGGAGAAAACTCATATGAGTTGCTGATACACAAAAGTCTGTAAATAAATAAATTGAAATCTGTTTTTTGTATTATTGAATTGTTTTCCCCATTTTCACATAAATGCCAGTGATTTTGAGGATTTTTCAAATAATAAAAACAGAAAATAATGAGCCAAGTATAACTCAAATGCATTAAAAAAAGTCACTGCTCCCTTATTGCTCCTTCTATCAAGAGGGATGGGATATGAGCAGAAATGCCTTATTGTTGCTGCTCACTATCAAATTCTGGTGCATCGCTGTGTGACAGAGCGATATCACAGCCTGTCACACAACTCTACAGCCACAACCAACACTGACTCTTTGGTCCCTGCTGTTTGGAGGTTTAGCTCTTGTGCACGCAGTTGTGTGTATGTGTTTCAGATGGACTCCAGTGGTTTTGGATGGTTTCATCTGAGCACCCTTGCGTGCGTACAGAAGGCCCAAGATGTCAAAAACAGTGACCGCTCTCTGCTCTCTTTTACTCTCCATCCATACATCAACCTTCCTCCACTCTTTTCCCTCCATTCATCACTCATCCGTGTGCAAAATGTCAAGTGACCATCTGCACAACATTTCAAACATTCACCAGCAGTTTAAACAACAGTTAAGCTTCTATTGGCAGGTTTGTACAGTGTTTAAACATGTGTCTGAGCACTCACATGCATAAGTTGTACTATTGGCTTCTTGCATTACTCCAGACTGGCAATTAAAAACAAGCCATTCACTTATCAGCAGCGTCTGTTCCCTCCCACTCAAATCACATCTCATCTGCTTCCCACTACCAGTACCACAGTCTTGTGTGTGTGTGTGTGTGTGTGTGTGTGTCTGTATAAGAGAGAGGGGTGGGGGGGGAGAGGAGAACTTCTCAATCTGACACTTCACAGCGTGCGAAATTTAATTAAACATGCCTCACAACCATCTACACATACACGGATATACACACACTGAAAACCTCATGGAAATAAAATACATAGATTCAGTACACATTTTTCATTATATGCACATTTTCTCATCGGCACTTTTTCTTTCCTATTATCGCTTTTTCAGAGGCAGTTAATCTAACTTTTCCAATAAAAACACATTATAGGCCTCTCTGTATGAGGTAAAGTATAACTGTGAGAGTCAAGGGGCTTCGGTAAAGACAGTCTTGAGCAGACTGACGACCACCGCGAGGTGTCCTTGAGCAAGGCACTTAACCCCCCAGCTGTTCCAGAGGAGCTGCTCAGTAGCCAACAGATGATCGAGCTGGGCAGCTTCCAGGTGTGTATCTGTGATTGTGGCACAGGCTGCTAAATAAACCAAAACATTTTCTGCAGTGTTGGGTGGTTTGTTTCAGACCAGCAGACTCAACTGTTTTGCCAACACTTAGACTTATATTGAGTTTATAAATCCAGGAGTCAAGAGTTTAGAAGAGTGTGGTTCTGGGACGTGGAACTTGAGTCTTCTCAGTGTGTTCTGGTCTAAATCAAACAAAACCAATCCCGATTAAAGGCGTTCAATTAATAACTCCAATGACATACAGTTTCTCCCCCTTTTCCATTTAGAAAACGTTGGAGGCCATTAACTACAAATTGTAAATGTTTGATGAGTCACTGTTGGTTCTATCTGATACTTTTTTATTGTTAGCCAATGATGCTCTCTGAAGCATTGCTTTAACTGATTAGAAGATCCTGTTACATATACTCCTGAATAGCTATTGTATACACCAGTTGGTGTCATATTTTAAGTGTGCTGGCATGGTACACGTGTAAAGACTTCTTGAGGACTTCCTCTTCCTGAAAGTTCACATGGACTGAAACATTTGCACCTGTGAACCTTGCACTGTATTTCAATTTTACATACAGATACCTCAGCAATTTAGTAATCGCACTTCCATGAAGCTGGGGGACGTGTGAGAGACAGATTAAAGAAAGAATGTTAAAATCGAAGCAGCTGAGGCTGAAATATCCTGACTTTTATTTTCTAGTCTGAGTCAAGCTCCAAAAATGCTTGATCCTATATTTCCCATGATGCAACTCAGCAAGGTCTGTCATTAGACGCCCTCCACTTCCTCAGTGTAGCCCATTTCTTTTAAACCATAAATATATAAATAAATATTATATTTTCTTGAAGTATCTCAAACATTGTATTTTGAGTGTTTTTCAAGTATTACATCTCGTATCTATTTTTGTGCCAAGACTGCTGTAAACAATGACATGTGACTTACCTGAACATGAAATGCACTTTGTCTTGACATTGGAATGGTCTTGTAACATCACTGTTAAAATCCGGCCTTGTGTTGGGTAACCACAAACTGCTGCTATGAGCGAAAGAATCAACAATACTTAAGCGTGGAAATGTCTTTTTAACAGAATTTTATCAGAGTGAGCTTTGGAACGATCTGTTTCGGGCAGTGCAGCTCGCGGTAATGCTGCCGGGTTCAGTGTTGGTACTGACACTGTGCATCGATGCTGACTTCACGGCACAAATGGGAAATGACACGAGAAGGAAATACACCACATCCTTCACACTGGGGCTGAATGACAAGGCTGTAATTATTGTGTGTACTTCAGCGTTGATAAGCGTGATGTTGGTGACCTACTTCGATGTGAGGGTTCTCATTAAGCGCTGAGAAATACAGTAACCAGCTAGTGGTAGTATTAACGTACAGTATGTGGGTGTTTATGCTTCTAAATTGAGCGGCAGAGTTTTCTATTTCCTGTTTTACCAAACACCCACTTTTACTGTTGTTCTTGTTCTGCATACATACCGTCTGTCGCCTACTTAGTCTTTTCACTTGGCTTTTTTTAACACAGATGTTGACATCTCTGTTTGATGTCTGTAACTTCTGAATGACAGCCGCCTCACTCGATGCCTCTCCATGGGGCATTACTTCAACCTATCACCTCACTAGTCTTCACTGAGGTTCAGATTTGAGTGCTAGTCTGCCCACTGGGGTTCTCTGCTGTGTGGTTGTGAAGGAGGAGATAGTTGGAGAGGAGAAGGAGGAAGGAGGAAAGAAAAGAGAGTTCAACTCAGGTTCTTTAACTCTGCAAGTTCTGCAAAGCTTGCAGGAAAGGCTGAGTGGTTTCAGGTGATAGCGGGCTAACCCGCACGCAATTTAAACCCCTTGCCCACTTCTTTGAAGAGTCTGGCGCCCGGTGTCTGAACCGGCAACCATTACTCTCTTTGCCTATTTACAGTATCTTCTTCTTTCCCACTGTTTCTATTTTTCTACTATTACAATTTCTGCTCATTTCTGCCACAATTTAAAACATCATAACGTAACATCAAAACATAAAGTCTTTTCCTGCAGGCTTCACTTAGCCCTGCCAGTGCTTTCCCTCTTGCCTATGGCAGTTTCATCAGCCACTCACTCGTCACCCTCTTGTCCAAAGTTTCATGTCAGGAAGCCAGTCAGATTTAACCCGTTTGCTGACAGCCCACAGCCTGGGCCTTTCGCAGATGGGGTGATTTTAGATTAGTACCCTTTTAGGGCTTGTAATTTCCTGAGGCTTTTTCCTTTTAAAATACCCCTTAGTGATTTCACAGCCACTTCTTACACTCAGTGTCACGAATGGCAGGACAGGCTTTAGGTGGCTTACGTAACAGTCCATTAAGTTTGCCATAGAAATGGCCTGTATTGCCTGAGAGGCTGCAGCAGACACCTAGAGATAAGTAATGTCAGAAACAGACAGCGATACGGATGGGGCCTCTTACATCTTTTATGGAACATTAGACTGAGTGAAGAGATGACCTAATTTGAATTGATTTGGCGTATATTTGTGCTCAGGAGAGCACATACGGAGACATGCAGACAAAAAGAGACACACATATTGTGCAGCCCTCCCTCCCCTACACACACACACCAAGATGCAAAGACACACACGCTCAATCACAGCTAATCTAGGTCTCTCTCTCTGCTTGTTCGCTAGCTGCATATCTTTGGCAAAATCTTAGATGTTTTCAGCTGAATAAGCTCCAGCTTGATTACACTGCACCCCCCCACCCCCCATACTGTATGTATTAATGAGGCTGTTCCTACTTGCTGAAATCTCCCTCCATATTGTTGTTGTGTAGTTCATGGTCCAGTGGGCTACTGGCCCGCAGAAGTAATTGTTTTAATTTGATAACTGTACACTCACTCAATTAGGACGAGAGCAGAATTCTGTTTTATTTCCTCTGCCCAGTGCAGAATAGGAAAGTAGACATCTTTTTGAAACAGCAATTATTGTAGCGTGCACAGCACAAGACACACACACACAAGGACTTGAGGAATGTACTTTTTCAGTTTTCTTGTTTGTGGAGTTCAAGATGACATGCTGTGTTCATCTCTAATCCCATCTTCTTTCTTTTCATGAGTATTTTCTGCTCTCCTGCTTTGTCAAGGTTTCTCTGTGTGCATTCTGTATAATTAGAGTGCTTTGGTACTGGCCTTTGGCAGAGGACTGATTTTTACTGCATTGTGTGTGTGTTTTATGTTTTTACTTTTCTGGACCCACTCATTTTTGCCTTCATGTTTACTACTCACACAATTATTATTTTATCACACTTACGGGTGAACTCAAAATGATTTTAAATGACTGTACTTTTCTTTACAAAGATGTGAAGATATTTCTGGTGATATGCACCCTTCATTGTTTGGTGCAGTCATTAGGAGTCAATAGTACTTTTACAGTTTCTAAGTTCCATGTCAAGGTTTTCACTCATTTGGTTAAAGGGTAACTACATCCTCCAATTCTGCTAAACTCTCTCTTCCAGCATATTTAAAAAATGCAACAAAGGAATAAGGGATCAATGACGCCTCCTTACAGCTACTAAGTAGGCACCTTTGTTGTAGCTTGGCTAGCGTCTGTACTATGAGAGGCTCTCTAGTGTGTGTCTCTGTGGGGAGAGCATAGCCATAGCCATGGTTATCATGGTGGCTTTATAATCGTGTGTATATATATGTATATATATATATACCAGTTGTTGATAATAATTGATAGGGTCAAATGGAATCCTATGCTTCTGTTAGAAATCTTGTGAGTAGTCTGTCAAGAGGACAGAAAGAGGACTTCATTTAAATCACAGTCTCAGTGAGGGTTTCAGTGGAAACTGAATCAAAAGACTCGCGAGAGACACAGGCTTTCATCTCGACTCTTACATCTTGAGTTGGATGGGTGATCTGCCTGTGAATGTTTGACACTTTCTTAACAAAATCTGAGGAAGTCTTGCTTGGCAAAGGCTCACTAAAAACCTCGGAGTGTAGCAGCTGCTTCACAAGGATTATGAGGATGTTTCTCAATGAGGTCAGTGAAGAACTCAACTTTAACATTGTCGTATCTCATCAAATCTTTCTGAATTTCTCCATTCATGTTCAGAAATTTGGCATACTCTATTAAATTGTTATTTTAAATTAAACTATTAAATTAGGTTCAGTTAACCAAGGTGAAGAAGATTTAGCCTATGTCATATTGAAAGCTGCAATTGTACTACAAGGACAGAACAGGTGCTATTGAAGCCATCTATCATAGCATCAGTTTCAAGGAAAGGCTCCATTTCAGCAGCAGGGAATGTGAATACTTCTGACCTTTTTCAGAGAACACATCAGTCCTGTCAACGTCATTTGGGGCCATGTGAAGAGTAAATGCTTTGCCAAAATGGAATGGAGAATTGCTTTACCTCAGTGAACTTCTTCCCTCTTCACCCCCACCTCTGCGCTCCCTCCCCTTCTTCTCCTTTCTCTCTCTATACTGTATCATCTGCCTTTTCTCTTTATAGCGGGATTAATTGCCCTTGAATGATTTTATAATTGAGAGATGTTGGTGTCCCAGGCGACAGTGAGGTAGATGCAATAATAGCCCTTGGAAGTCTTGAGATGAAAATAAAGGAAGGTGGCAGAGCACCACGTCAGCCGTCGTTATTCGTGGGAGGCTGTTTGAGTGTGTCTGTTGTGCAGGTGTGTGTTTGCACACTGACAAACGTGTTGTAATTGCAAACGAACTGATGAATGCACACACAAATGCTTCATGAAATCCACACAGCTTTTGACTCACATTTGTGTTGAGACTCTCCCCTCCTCATACAGACACATATAGACAAGCAAACACACACACACACACACACACACACACTGGTATCCACGACACAAGCTGTGCACATAAACAGATGTTCACTTCAAATGCATAATTTCCTCATAAAAAGTACTTGTGAATGCTCTACAGTAGGTGTTAAAACATGAATTATTAATGACACATTTATGGATATGAGGTCAAAGAGGTTCCCTGAGCTTCATGCAGATGTTGTTGTCAGGTTTGTTTGCATATGACTATAGTCAGGCCTTGTTATTTCTTTTAACTCGGGTCATAGTGACACATTTCAACCTTGATCCTAATCTAGATTGGAATCTTGGATCAGGATAGGTGCCTGGAGGCCTAATGCAGATTATCTGGGGGTGCGAATAGGCTCAAGACTGCCACTGAGTCTGGCTGTTCGGCCAAACACAGGCCTTTAAGCCTGTGTGAGTTCATCAGGCCCAGTCCGGCTGGGCTTGCGAAGACGGAAGCGGTCGAGACCTGCCAAAAGTGAAGTCTGAGGAAAACAACTGAAATCTGGTCAAAACAAACTGCAGCTGACCACGAGGGTTATTACGAGCTATTTATAAATTGCTATACAATTCAATTCAGAGAAGCAAGACACTACAGACAGCATGCTTCAATCAGCCAACAGGGCAATTTCACATAAGTGAAGGGCATTCCATGAACTGCAATAACTCCTTTTCAAATGTGTGAATTGTGATGGAAATATATATTTTGATGTAAATTTTAAATGTCTGTCGATGACAAAATAGTTCTTTATGTGAGCATGTCTTTGTGGTGATCCATTATTTTGCATTTGAAGTGTGAACAGCGTCCTGACTGAATGGCATAAAGAGCAGTCTGCCTGCATGAACTGTGGTTCTCTGTGACACTTTCACACATACACACACACACACACACACAAAGCAAAAGGCCTTTAAAAGAAACCGCCTACACTCACTCCGTCCTGTTAATACTTTGTATAGATTGTTCAGTTTTTATTCATTTGTTTTCTTTGTCCATGCGCATAAAACCACATTTCGAAACATTTTCTGTGAGGAGAGGAACCCTGCAGTGTGTGACTGCACTTTGAGAACCATATTTTTTAAACCGAGCTCGGCGTTTGGGCCCTGGAGGCCATCTTTACTTTGACACCAGCCTACTGTTTTGAGCTGAAAGCCAAAAAATGTGGTGAGCCACACTTTCCAAAAGATCTCGACTTAATGTGAAACCAAGATTTTGAAAGGCTTCTGCAACCTCTCATGTCTAAGAAGCATTAGCAACCGGAGTCGGTAGAGGGATAGCAGCAGTATATCCAGAGCTCTTTTGCCTTGTGTGGCTTTTATATCAGCCCAAATAAGAGCAATCACAAAGCTTTTTTCAGTGTGTGTGTGTGTGTGTGGGGAGGGGGCTGCCTTTTGTGGAGAGCTAGTTGGATATGGTAGACATGAGCAGCCTTAATAAAAATAGGAATGATGGGATCAATAAAGCTGGATTGCCACCATGAGGGGAATTGGCAGGGTGCTTCACTAGCCGGCATTAACAGAGAAACTGAGCTAAGTAGAGGCCGTCCTTACAGCCCAAGCTGTTCCAATTACTCTCTGATAGACTAGTGCTCCAGACCTGACCACAGATGACACCGTTAAGATGAATACTGAAATTGTGTTCCATCCAATGTGGCAAAGAGGGTGAATTATTTGCAGAAAGATACAAGCAATTCATTGCAGTTCACTTAATGTTGTGGGGGCTTCTCTTAGCAGGATTGTTTCCTTATTATCTGCATGGCCATCCCTAATGCAATGTAATCACTTTGGCTGACAGTGAAAATTAAAAACTGTAGTGCATGCATTATGCATAAGGAAGAAGGAAAAAAGGGGTGTTTTTGTTTTCCCTGTAATGTTTTTTTTGTTAATTCTGTAGATGGAGGAAGGAGACAGTGAGATTTCAACCGAAAGCACAAAGCACCAAATGTATGAAAGTGAAAACCTGCGTAACATTTTTTTGAAATGGATATGAACGTACAGTAGGATAATGTGTAAGAACTTGACATTTTATGAAATGCGAGTATAAATGGACGCTAATATGTCAGATGCAGTTCTCTCTGACTCGGGTTTGTGGGAATGGGTGAGCAGCAAAATATTTGATACCATTTGTCAGTGCAGCTGAACCGAGATAACATATCTGGAACACCGCTCACCTCTCACTTCTCTTCCTTCTCAATAGCTGAAAATTGAAAAAAAACATTTTTAGAGCTGTCTGTAGTTTCTGATCATGTACTTTTCTCTGAGTTTTGCAGATCTTCTCCTCCTCTTCCTTCACACCCTGGCCCTCATTTCCCTTATTTTTCTCACTCTCTCTTCTTCTTCTTCTGTTTTTTTGACTGGCTCTCAATCCATGGGTGATGATAGTTGTGAAGTATGGGTTGGGCTTGTTCTTTACTCCTTCAGTTTACAGAGCATGAGTCTTCCTGAAAGCTGACAAGATGAAAGAACCATTTTTTTCCTCTTTGTGTGCTCTTCAGCTCATCATTTTCTAGCTCTCTCCACCCTCTCAACTTTCCCTGCTTCTTTCTCATCTTCAATTATCGTCCTTCGGATTTTTATTCTCCCTCCCTCTTGCCCCCCCTTCTCTTTTTTCCTCTCAGCTAATGGAACTATAATGGAACCATAAGTCTAGAGTGTTGGGTTGTTTAGCAAATGGCAGTGCATGCTCCAGTCAGTCAAAATGAATCCAGCAGCCCCCTGCTGCCTGCTAAACACCTAAACATAGGCATAAAAGGCATGGCACCCTTTCCTTTTTGTCTCTAGCGAATGCCATTGAAGCACTTTTCAGATTATCAGCATTTCAATTTGTATTAAACGTATTGATAGAGAAATGATATTGAGATTTTTGTAAAGAAGTTAAACAGAAAAGGCGCAGCAAGGCACATATGCACAAGCCTTTAATTCATGATGTCAATAATGGAGTGGAGCCTGTTGAACTGGTTCACAGAGACACAGAGTCATGCTGCTACACTCACATGTGTAACCTAGTTGCACATATCTAACACCCAATTTTATTTTTTTCACCCAATCATTGCGGCTCACTATGTTACTCCTACAAGCAGTACAGCTGCTCATTATGTTGCTGTTACAGTGATTTCTGCAGCTCCCTACAATACTTCTACTATCACTGCTGCTCACTATGACAGCAAGCGGTTAGTGCTGTGTCTGCCGCCTGGCGACAACCATGTTGCTGGGCACAACAACACAACAACACAACAACGCCGTGCCGGCTACCAGCCACCTCGGGTCCTACCGGTGACCTGCTGCTATCCACCTACTCTAATCTCATAATATAGGCAAAGGTTGGAGCAGGTTTGAGCTTTAGATAGAGAAAACTGTTAGCAATATGACACGATTAACATAACAAGTTTAGCTGAATACATGGTAATGGTAAATACTTATGTGATAACATACACAAGAGCGGCAGCCGCTCGCTGTCTGAAAGTACCTTTTACTGCTACAGTCATTGCTGCCGCTCACTATGTTGCTGCTACAGTGATTACTGTTGTTGACCATTCCAGCATTTCATCAGCCCCACTTCCATCCCCGTATGTAGCTTCATAAGTCGGCTAATTAAGCAACTCATTTTGGCAAAACAATAACAAAGCAATCAATCCCAACAAAACCAAAACAGAAAGTGATAAACAATACAAGCACAAACTTTCTCAGATCGAAAACCTGAAGCCAGAGCTTGTTCTGAATACCCCTCTTACAATGCTACATTTATTTGAAATACATATACAGTTTGTGATGGGAGCCCCTGCTCGCTCGGGTCTGTCACTGTGCTAAGTGGATTGTTGCATGAAGTGATTAGGTCAGACTCTGTATACACATGCTTACATCAGTTTCACTGAGTTGTGTTATTAGATTGTGGGATTAGTTGTGACAAAGAAAAACATTAGATACGAGATTGGTAATTTACCACAGTGCCTATTCTAATCTTATTTCTCGCTTTCTTTTTTTCCCCTGGTGCTGCTCACTCTGAATGGTTGCAAATAAAGGTAAGAGCCCTTTTTTTTTATTATGCATGCATTTTGTGTATTATGATGCTAGAGCAGAAATTTAGAAGTAGCTTTGGGGACTTACTGAGACCTCTTTGGATAATTACTTTAAGAAAGCAATTAGCAAAACTCTTAAATTGGAAAGTAAGTAAACAACCTTGTGGCATATATCAAAGTAAATGAAGGAATATTCAGAGTATATAAAACATCTACAGACAGCTGTTGTGTTTTTCTACTTGAACTTTTCTGGTTCACTGTTAATGCTACAGAGCTTAGAGGAACTGAGATAAAATTCTATGGCATGAAGGCTATCAGCTTTTATAAATATTGTTTTTCTTTGCAGCCACAAATGCTGTATTCAAGAAGGTGGATGAATTGTGCTGGTTTTGGCATGTTTTACCTGACACCTTAAAATACCATAACATGATGAAGAATAGTCCACAGTGGAGATATTTCATTTTTAATATCAACCACTTGCTGATTCTTTTTTTTGTTGTGAAGTAGAAGTTCTGGTTTGCAGGATGACTGCAGAGTTGCTGTCAGCAAAAGGACCCCTGACTGCTTCTGTCTGTTGACATTTCTCTCCAGCTATCAGTCCAACACTAGTGATTGCAGAGAAAATCTAGATGGGACTGAACAGATGCAACATGGTCAAGCCTAATAAGAACAATGTTGTTGTTGTTATATGAGTGCTGAAAATATCATTGCAGCCACTCAGCATAAGTCACGTATGATGCTTTTCCCTCATCTTCAGTTCTGTAATCTTCAGTTCTTTCCTTCTCTTCTTTTGACCTAAAGCTAAATGCATGTGCTTTTTGTTAACCTTAACAGCTAACTCTTTGCTGTGATGCGTGTTGGTTTATCTATTTCCAATATCTCTATCTCTAAACTATTTAAATAGTCTTGACGGTGGTATTTGATGCACATAGATTTGAGCAGTTTTAACATTTTTACAGAAAGTCTTTCAGATTACTTTCTGCCCATACCTACTTATTATCTTCAGCACGTTCCAATTTAAGACTGGCAAATGTGCTAGAACAGCACGTCATTCTAGCCCCTGCCAGCTCTAATAGGCCAAGCCATGATGCCTAGACCAGGCGCTGGCTCCATAATCCTTCACTCTGCCTGCTTTCTTATACTGTTGGAGTGGAAATGGAAGTTACAGGCCTGGGGTTGATCACAGTACGCAGAGACATGCATAAAGCCATGAGTCAGTGCAGGCTGGACTCTAATAATGCCTTGCAAACAAGACGAGTGGGTGGCAAAGCTTTGAGGATAAGCCCCCCATACAGGCAAGGACGATCTGTCACCGCACTGCCAGAGACAATAAGTCACTCTGGTACAATAAGAGAAGGGTCCCCAGCTTTCGATGAGGCGTTCCATATGGGATGAATAGCATCACTAATGACCACCCCTCTGCTTATTACCGCTGTGATTACGAGCCATTTGTTTGCTTTATCATGGCCCTAAACCTCAGGGGATTTAATGAGTGTTGGGATGTAAAACCGTCTCCCCCAAGGATGGGAAGGTCACAGGGATTGTTTGATGTGGCACAGAGGGTGTAGTGCATTTTTACACATTCCTCTTTGCTGTTTGTGAGTTTGCACTCATCACACCCTCAACTACTGTCAGAATTATTCATGGCCTCTACGGGGATGACAATGCAAGTGGGGTTTTGTAAAACCAGCAGAGAAGAAAACATGGATGAATATAGTTTTTAGTGATGATTAAAGGTTTTGGGTAAAGTGGTTTAGCTGTTGGTAAAAAGGATGTCTGGGACTAAGAAAAGATCATGCAGAAATAGACTCCCTAAAATGGCAGAATGAGTTGTATTGTTGTGGCTGTCAAGGGTATACTCGTGTAATTGTTCTCATTACAGCACCATCATGACTTGTATTGTTATTATGTCTGACTGCATCAGTTTGCCATTTCCCCTTCATCTTTCGCTGCAGTCTCAGTGGGCTTCATTATCAATAATTAAGAAATGGCAGGCACACCCGCGTCTGTTGCAGCCACCTGACGGGATGCACACATACACACAAACACGCACACAAATACATACAAATGCGAGACGTACCAGAGGAATGGCAGGAGGTTTAGGCGGCCTTCATATCTCTCCGTTCTTCATTAACCTTTCAGTAAGACTCACAAGGCAGCTGGTGATATGCTGTAAATAATGAGTGAGTTGAGAATGAGCGTATGAGTAATTAATGTTTGTTTGGTCGCACCCATCTCCAAAGAATCAGCAGATAATTTGCACTCTCTGCGTTTGCCACCTGCAGGTCAAGCAATATGGCTGACATTTGGGTTGATGTATTCGTCAAGCAATCTCCTGAAGGGATTAGGTCGCACATCCAGTCCTGATTATCAGTATCAAAGTTCATTATGGCTTGCGGTTGCAAATTGTAACTAGGAGGATCCACATGCTTTTTGACAGCAAAACTACAGCAGTGATGTAAGAGATAGTAACAGAGATAATATTTATGGTTAGATTAAGGAGTTTGCAGCTTCCCCTCAAGTGCGTTTAGGGTCAAAATCAAATCATGGCTACAATTAAGTTTTGTCTTGAGCTCCTGGTTCTATAAAGTTCATGGTGAACCCTCTCGTCTGGCTCCTTTGGCCACTCATTAAAATGACTAATTGATTATGGGCCAAGACCACGGCCAAAGAGGCAGTGTATCAATTATTAAGCTGCATTAATAGATTAAACGGGAAGAATGTGCAGAGCATTTAACTTCTGTAACCCACTGAAAGTGGAAGCAATTATGAAGTACTTCTTTGACCACTCACAAAAAACTCTCTCTGTAGTGAAACCAATGCTCCGGCTTTTCTCCCTAAGGGCTACTGGTCTGACCCCCGCTAATGGCAGTTGACATAATTAACAACACTGGTCCAGATTTTCACCCTTTTATGTTTCTTAATTGACATTCTATATTTGCTTGTGTAATGATGGCAGGCAAAGGCTGGAGAGAATAGGCAGGGCCCACCCAAAGTGACATATCTTTTCTCCCCATATTGAAGCACCACATAATCACCCATCTAATAAATGAAGTTATGAATATTGTCAGCCTTAATGGCTGCTCTTTTGGTGGCCTTTCAGAGCAAAGTAGTATTTCGATCCAGGCCACTGCTCCCAAAACACAATGAAGAATGTGACCAAATTAAAATTCTTTATTGTGCCTCTCTCTTGGAAAAGGAGAACTTTGCTGTTGTGGAATGCTATTGCTGAAATTATCAAAAGGTGATAGATGAGAGTCCTTGCATTTGCACAAAGTGACATTTATCGTGACCAAAGTCAACACAATTCAACAGAGTAGGTCCCACCGAGGAGTATACTCATGCCATAATTTAACCTCAGTGGTACTTAGACCTTTAAATTGCTTCTTTGGTAGAGTAGGACTCTACAGTAAGAATGAAATGCCAGAAATAGCCATATCTTTAGCAGGTACAGGAAAGCGAGCAGACCTCTTATGACAAATGGCACGTCAGTCAGTTGGGCAGCCTATTGATTGTGCGGCCTCTGGTTGCGATTTATGCTTGCCATTCCTCTCCCATTTGAAGGGGGACGTGTCAGGAAGTGACAGAGTTATGTACAAGTCCTCCACATGATTGGTGACCCCAAGGTGGGCTCTTTACCAACCCTCCAGTCTGTGCTCTTGCAAAAAGCTACACAGGAAGAGGTGATATTTGATGTAAAATGATGGAGAGGGATATACTGTGCTGAACTGTAGGGCAAAAAACAGCATGAATATAATAACCCTCTCAACTCTGCTCAGGAAGAAACTTCTACTTGCCTTGCAATTGCCTTGATTAAATCTCAAATCTCAAAACGGCCCCTGTGGCATTGTGATGCAGAGGTACAGGATGGAATTAAAGTTTGCCATTTTTCAGCGATGATTGCTTTATTGAACTTGGCAATGATGACCATCAATGGGCGTTTGTTTGCTACTGTCGCTTACAAAATGTGAAAAAAATGAAAGAATGGAATGGGAAGAAAAAGAGCTACACCGCCTGCCTCTTCCAATCTGACTCCTCTCCATCAGTTGCTGAACTGACATGAATAAATCAGCAGAATGAATCCCAATAAATGTTTCGTCCTATTGCAGTAATCAGCACTATTTCCCGTACAAACTATAAATGGATGCCGACTGTTTTTTCCCCCCTTCCCTTTCTCTCTATCCAATTCGTTTCAGGCTGTGTATAGCAGTCAAAGCTGGAAGGTTGGGCAGAGTGAGAGTGATCAGGGTTTAGATGCATTTGGCAGACGTTTCCTGTAATTCAGTGGCTGATGGAGAGAGCTGATAAGTGAATTGGTTTCCTGGTTCTGGCTGTGGAAGCTACTGAGCTCTGTTTTGGTAGCTTGGCATGAGGGCAGCTGTGTTTTTGTGGCTGGAGTGCATTGCTGTTTTAAGAAAAGTTGGAGTCAAGATGAAAAGTGAACATTTCAGTCTGGTTTAGTGTTGAGCCTAATAGCGCAGAGCCAGGACTCTAAAAAGTTTGGTACCAAAGTAGGAAGTTTGGTATCCAAGCCTTAATGCATGCTCAATAAACCGTCTGTCATACAGGAGCCAAACTGAAATATAAAATGACCCATTTTTAGGTTCTGACCCAAGCTTAAGTTCAAAAAGCTAAGATCTGAAGATTTTACTAGACATGTGATGACACATAGGACATTGGATTTTATATCCCATCTTCCGTGGTTGGAGTAAACCACAGACCTGGTCAAGGTCAGTTGAAAGCTTCAGTTTCTGAAATGATTTACAACAGGACTCGTAAAAATCATGTCACGCTGCAACATCACTAATGTGCACTTCTTACATCCTGAGCTCTTTGTTGAAGAGAGAAGCATTTGCAGCGGGGTGGGATTAGCCTGGGCATAGTGGTGGGGAAATGGCCATTTAAGAGTGCTGAAAATGAATTTGATTCAGATAAGAAAAATATTTGGTCTCTTCGTGGTAAATCATATGTATTGAACAGCCTGCACATAGACAGGGATGAACATATGGTCCACACAAGATAGGGAACAAAGCTCCAACTATTTTCTGTTATGTGTTTTTCATCGAATGATGTTGCTTTTCATCGTTAATGCTCGGGGATGAGCAAAGGTTCCACTCTGTTGTTAGCCTTTTGAATATGCTGTCCGTGTCTAAGCCACCATGTCATGGAGTGTACACCTTTATCCACCCAATCAGGCGTGTCCACTTCAGACCTTAAGCCAATTAGCAGCATGTGGGCTGCAGTATTTCACTCTCCCCACTGTCATTAGTCCTGGTTAAAGTCAATACATAGACACTTGATCTGCGGGTGTTGTCAGTGCATGAAAAACTCACACTACACACACATGAAGGTGCACACAATGTCCCGCTCACCTTCATTAGCCTAACTTTGTGAGCCCTGCTCTTAATGAGAACTGAGAGAGCAAAACAAATCCAATAAGACTTGCTAGGCACAAACTAGGTTGCCTCTGCCCCTTCTCCCATTTCTCCTCTCCTCTTTCCCATTTTGACTAATGTAATTTATGCAAAAAGAAATTATAAATAGCATATCAATACCGCCACAGTTTTCCGGGCTGGGCATGCAACACCACTCCCGGCTGTCAGGGTAAGTAGGTCGGGGTGTGTATCTGAGAACGTACTGACTAGTCAACCCCCCAGTGCTGTGTGTGTGTGTGTGTGTGTGTGTGTCTGAACAGAAGATTTAACAACAGTATACTCCAGGTCACATCCAATGAGAGACAAAAGACAGAAGGAGAGGCATGGCGTGTGGTTTTAATCATGAACCAGAAGTTCCTTTCCATGAGCTCAGCGAGTTCAGAGGAATGACTTTGAGTTAGTTTAGGTTCAGATCTGTTATGGTTTGGAGGTTTCCCATATTTTGTCCATAGCTACAGTAAATCGGGGGGAAAAACAAGTCTGGTATCTTGCATCTTTTATTTAAACATTTAGACACAAACTTTTCATCCTGCAGTTCTTTTTCAGCAACTTCAAACACTTCAAAGCACTTTGAGGGACACAGATAGCCTCAAGCATTGTCGCCTCTTCGATGACCTCAAGAAAGCAGGGTTCACGTCCTCAAGATGATGATGGCCAGTGATATGTGGGTGATCATTATGGCTATCCTCCCTTTTGTAAAGTAGACCTGTTGCTAATGAGCGTCTGTCCTCTCCCTGAGTCTCTTGAACCAGAGAAGTTTGTGTGTTTCTCCCTTAATTAAAATCACGTTGTGCCGTTGAGTACGTTTATGCTGACGCCTTCTCATCCAGAGATCCTTCCCCTGATGTCCTGCACTCAATAGCCTGTCCCCCCATTTGCCCTACCTGTGCTGCACTCCTTATATTAATACCTAGATGAATATTAATGTCCTTACAGCTGTTGTGTTGTTTACCGGGCCACGCCACTGCCTCTAATCTCTCAGTGTAATTAGTCAGGTAGAGCATGGAGAGACACAAGATAAGTCTGAAAAAAAAACCGGGATGCAGTTGAAAAGGGAGAAGAGTTGGTGGTGTAAAAAAGGATGACAGGAGGTGTGTGTGGTTGGGGCAATGGGGGGGGGGGGGGGGGGGGAGCCTCGCAGGCTTTTCTAATTAAGTGGTTTTCAAAAGGGGATCAGTGAGGGAACACAGTGGTGAGTAAATAAGCTTGTATATATGTGAGAGATGGGGAAGGAGGGAAAAAAGAGAGAGAGCAAGTTAGTGAGGAGAAACAGATGTAAACAAGCTGCTGCATAAGAGAGAAATGTAAATAAATCTGTTTAAAAAAAAAAAGGATGAGAGAGGGAGATATGTGTGTGTGTGTGTGTGTGTGTGTGTGAGGGAGAGAAACAGAGAGTAAATAGTTGGTTTTCCAAGAGGCTCACGCGTAGCTGCTGATTGCAGATACGAGGCAGTCCTTTGGGGAGTTTAAGGAAATGTAGGGAAGAAAAAGTGAAGTCTTGACATTATTTTCTTCTATCCACCATCAATCCTTGTACTGCCCTGTGTCTCCTGAGAACAGGAGCATGATTTCTTTCTTTAATTAGCAACTCCCCACCAGATTTTGAGCAACAGTTTCAGGGTTAATGAACAGATGACAACTTATCTTCCCAAACCAGTATTTTATATTTAGAAGTAGTTTATTCGACAATCTGAGATCCAAATGTAAACAAAAGCGCCCGCCAACACCAACATTAAACAGAAAGGATTGGAGCAGACTTTCACTCTCGAATTGATTGACAGGTCTTTTATAACAAGGATGAATGGAGCTTAAATTTGCACACACAAACACATTGTTGTCATCAATAATGTCTGTAAACAAAGTAGTAAAACAAACTTATATTTTCAATTATGGTCAGTTGAAAAGAAACATAACAATATCATTAGGCGTTGTCAGGCCAAACAGTTCTGGGGACTCCCTGAGAGGAACTGTCCACTGGGGAGCTCCCCCAAGAACTACATACCCAATCAACGTACACTTTCGTCACTCAAGGTTCCTCTTGTGCTGGGAGAGTACCTTCTCTGAAGTAGGAGCTACACACAATAAAAAGGGGCATAGTCCTTTAGCTGTTCTTAAAACTATGAAAAAGTTCCCCCCCAAAAACGTCTATTAAGACAAATTGTACAATTATGTGTGTGATTAATGTATTAGGATTGACCAGTTAAATATGAGAGATCCTTAATGAAAACCTTGCACACATAGTTGATATACCTCAACCTGCCAGTAGTTAATGTTTATTGACTGAATCCAGTATGTTTTGGTCACCTGAGCATGACTACAGTTAGCAAACCAATGGCCTGGTCAATGATAATGCTGACAGTCAGTCAGTCTGTTTGTGTATATACAGTATATGTGTGTGAGCGTGTGTGTGTGTGTGTGTGTGTGTGTGTGTGTGTGCTACTTTACTCAATGCCAAACAGGATGGATGAGAGCAGAGGAACATTGCCTGTCATTGCTGGATGACTGAGCCCTTTCAGCCCCCCCTCTGAATGCAAAGATCAAACCACAGATGGTAGCCAGCGCTGTGTGATGGAGGTCGAGGATGTTACAGTGGGCCGGGCCAGTGGGCCGTGGGTGTTTTTTTTTTGTTTTTTTTTTACTTGTTTTCACCCCCGGGTCTGGAATCTGTCAACTCAGGACAAATGGTGGCATTTCATGGGGTAAAAACTGGCTGTGTGCCAGGCAGCATCGTTATCAACAACAGGGCTGGTTGAGTTTTAGAGGACACAAGCAGGACTCTGTCTGTGCCCACAACAATATGTGGAGTAAGAATACATCTTCTGATGCCCTTATTGCAGTAGCATTGTGTGTCATTTTGAAAGTGGAATTTACACTCTTGCCCTCTTGTTTACGTTCTTCAAGCCGCAATGGAAAGTTATTAACTTTTCAGTAATTGTTTTCTCATTGAGCTCATTTATCCTCATATGTCTAATGAATTAAGATGAATCACGTTAAGGTCAGGCAGCAATTTAACTGAATCCGTCGTTTATTTTAGGATTTGCGTGATGCAGTTCCGATAAATGCCTCGGTTAAATTCTTCCCCTCTTTAGCACTCTTCAGCGGTCTGGAACAAGGCCCCGCAGTGTTCACTTCCAGCGCCTGAAATACAGAAAATTACCCGTTGCCAAAAATATATCTGGACTCAGCTGTCCCCACTCTTTTTGTTTGTTCATCTTGAATGAGGGACAGGGGACTGAGGTTAAGAGACTCTGGTTTGCCAGTCACTGTGCAAATCCACCAGATGCATATGCACCCTGAAAGGAAGAAGGAGTAAAACAATAGACTTTGCTGGCTGAAGGCAGTAGGACAACAGCAGATTAAGAGGGCAGCAGGAGTCAGGGGAGAAGGAGATGATGGGAGTTTCTCTGCTGAGTGATGGCCAACAGGGATCACTGTCAAAACAGCAGATATCAATGCCGGCTTATTCAATCCCCCTCCTCCCCACGCCCCTATCCATCAGCTTAAGCAGAGGGGAACACGGGGCACGATGTGGGAAGGCAGGAGTGAAGGGAACGCTGGTGGTAGCGGGGTCAGACGGAGGGGTCTAACCTCGTCACAAGGCCTAAACCCTGCAGTCAGTCATTGTTGACCCGGGCCCACCTCTGCAGCCATTGTTATCCCAGAATCTCATCTCTCCAGCCGACCCGAGGGAGGTGATAGAGACGGCGGTTAACGGACTGCTGTGAGAGTTTGATGTATGAGCCCACACTGAGGATTGACATGGGAGAGATGGTGAATAGCAGGTTCCATCAGACGCAGCAGGAGTCTGGAAGTCTGAACTGTCAGATGGCTTTTTTTGTTTTATAGAGTTGTCGCATCTGGTCATTTGGGTCAAAAAGCCCCAGAGTGAAAAAATGTGGGCGTGTTTTGTCTGCCAGAGGCATGCTTGTTTTCCTGTCGGCGACATTTTAACCTCCTTAATGTCGTGTTTGAAGTGAAGCCAAAGACGGAAGGTTTGGATGTTTTATTCTCCTTTTGGCTTGAGGGGTTTTATACCATGCTCTCTTATGCTTGTTTTAATTCCTCTTGCCCACTGGCTAGACAGCAGTATTAACTGGAGATCCACTTTATCACTTACCCAGCCTACAGTTAAAACACCAGATAATATTTCCTCCCATATACTTTAGTTGGGTCCCTACAATTCATTATTTATGATCTATTCCAAATTACATTATCTTTCACCAGGCTTCAATTACACCCTTCCCTCAGGCTGGGAAAATGACTCACGGTCTGTGCAAAGCACTGTACGAGAGACGGAGAGAGGCTGATCATTTGTGTGCGCTCATATCCACCACAGTGAAGTGGAACCTCATTTTTTCCAATTTTCAGACGTCTGATCTGACAAGTTAATTGATTGGACATAACGAATTAAATATCTATGCAGTGATGCAAAAATATATTCTGCAAATTGTGATCATTATTGATGATCCTGTGGAGAGGAGGATGATAACAGACTGTAATCCACCAGAATCAGCTGTCCTGTAGCGCCTATAATTAGGAGCAGAGGGAACTAGTAAGCAAGAGGGGAGCAAAATATTGTAATGTTACATTTAAACATCTCCCTGGGAAGGTATCATGAAAAATGTAAAGCTGTTTAATTAGGCACTTAAGACACAGGTTTATCAGAGTGAAATGAATTGTATTTATTTATTTTACTTTACTGCCAATCGGTTGCTTTAAACTTCAGTCCAATAGGAGGCGGTAATGCACATATATACTGGCTTGTCTACCGCTGATAGTGAGCCAAAGTTAAACAGGAAAGTTTTTGTTTTTTTCCCAGCCAGTCCAGCCATACTACTAACCTTGTTCAACAGCATGTCTTGTGGTTTACCCCATTTGTCCAGACACTGATGAAAACAAACAAAGTCAAGTTGTCTTGTTTAATATTTCTGTTTTCAGCTGCTTTTAAGGAACACCATTTCCCACAAGTCCAAGACAGCTTGACTGAGGCCAGTCAAGCCGCGAGCTATGAGAATGGACTCCCTAGTCCAGACACGGCAATGCAATGGCACACCTTCTTAACCGTTCACAAAAATATCCCCTTGAAGAAGAAGGATAAACAAGGATACTATGCATTCTGCTACGCTTAAAACATCATGGGAGCTGTAGTTTTTTAAATGCTAACAAATTAGCCATTGTGAAATTCACAGAGTTCCAATTCCAATAGCAAGTACTACAGTAAACATTAGAATAGGGATAGTAAACCCCAGGAACACATTTCACACATTAACTGAATGACCGATCAGAAATGGTTGAATTGAGTTACAGAAACTATTGGAACAGTTTCTGGCCCAGAAGTGATGTCAGGACTTTGGCTTTGCGTTAAAATTAAAAAGGTACTTTAAGAGGGTGTTTTGGGTTATGGGTAGCCTTAATGTTGCTTGGCTTGTGAGCTTCTACCCGTCCACCTACAATTTATAGGCTAAGAGTATCCAGTAGCCAACAGGCTCATGTTACCTGTTTTGGGAAACATCTCCCAATGTGATTACTGCAGAAATGGATGGGACAGAGTCCCCTGCCAAGCGGTCTCGCTCCCTGTCAAAGGATGGCGTGAGACAGTCAGAGAAAATCTTCCTTTGCTGATGGGTATGAGTATGTGAGTACGTGACTGAAAGACAGAATGAAGCAATGCCCATTAATAGCTGCACTCGCATCACATTTGCTTGTAACTCAGTCTGACATATTTGACTAGAATTTGATCTTGAGTAGAATCTATAATGACGCTTTGTGGGTTTTTACAACGCTTGTCAACACAGTTAGAATGTGTGTTTTGGGTCCGTAGAGGTTGAAGAGGTTAAAATCACAGTTTCAGTTTGAATCTGATATTCTACATGATTGCAACACATTTTGTTCTTCTAATATCTTATTGCTCGCTTGAACAATTATTTCCCCTGAACGCATCAAATTAGTAAAGCTTTAGCCTCCACACTTCTTTTTTTTTTTTTTTACTCTAGTGTCCAAAACGTTTGCTATTAGCCACCTGAGAGAGAGAGTAGGGGAGCTGACAGAGACAGAACAAGAGGGAATGAGAAGGAGGGAGAGAGGAGTGGTAAAAAGCTGAGAGAGAGAGGGAGAGGGAGGGAGCATGTTTAACATGACATCTAAGTATCTAATTACCTCTGTGGCTATGTCAGCCTCCCAGACCAGGATGCCGTTTTCACACATACACCAGCCCTGGGTCTCTGAGCCTGGCTCTGTGTCCTTTTGCGCCCTCAGTGTGCTCTCGCAGAGCTCAACTTAAAAAATGGAGTGATAACTGCTATCCTGTTAGAGCCTGTTTTTATCCTTGCTAACAGAGCATTGTGTCTCATGAATACACTGTGTTAAAGGTCATGGAGCAAGATGTCATGTATGCCGAGTAAATATTAATAACCTCCTAAACAGTCTGATAGCATGTTCTCCTGGAATTTATAGCTCACTGACATACAGTGCTGTTCTTCAGTCTTAGAAGAAGCAATATAAATATTTGACTTAATGCAATTGGTATTGCTGGTGGAGTGCTCCCATCCCCGTCTCCAACATCTTCACTGTATCCTTTTTGTCGAGCTTATTTTGGGAGAATGATAAATGAAGGAGAACGATAACCTCTTGCATGAGTGTGTTTGAAGACGTACTGCAGAATGTACGCAGATGATTGCAGCGGAGGGTGGTGCCTGTTGGGACAGAGTTCAACAAAGGGAATCGTTAATACACAGCTGACAATTTTATGGATGTGCAGGCTGATGTCTTCCATATAGTCATGTATAATTCACTCCCCTCTTTAACTTTTTATTAAGTCGAAAGAGCGGCATATTGTCCATTGTCATCAACTTTTCCTGGCTCAGTCCTTTTCTTCTGCTTTACTGTCCTTTTCTTTGTAATGCGGAAGAAGACAGGGCAAATCTGAAAACAGAAAAAGTGCTTCCCAGACAATACTACACCATTTTATCCCAGTGCCCATAGTGGTTAGTGTTGGTGACTACGATGTGTTGTGATTTCATGCTGTGTCCACTTTTCTCAGTCATCACACTGTTTTCAGTTCCCTTCAACCTGCCTGAACCTTGGTCATGGCTCCTAGACCTTTTGTTGTTCTGATCCTTGTGTTTCTTTTTGGGAGTCTCACCTTCTCTGGCTCCTGTCTGTGGTTTTAGCTGTCTACAATAGTGTATTTGTCACAACGGCAATATCAGACACTGAAGAATGCCTTAAGAGCAGCCTGCTCCATAGAATACAATATCACAGTACAGCCTAGATGCAGTCCTGTCCATAGTAACCATGTGCTGCGTGTCGCCATCCCCTCCTTCGCTGACTTTGTCTCTCTGGATTTGTTTGTCCCAGTGGTGACATTTCATGCCTGTCATAGCCACTGTCTCAGTGGTAGAACAGCGTAGAGGTATAACTGTTAGCATAGTCACCAGCAGAGTCTATTAAAGCCAAAGTGCTGTATTTCTTCCTTTCATACTGAGGGCCTGCCTTCACTTTCAATGACACGCACAGTGATATGTGGAGAAAACCCAGCAGCATGTGGCAGCATCCGATTTACCACTTTAGGGTTGAGGTGCCCAATATAGAGCGTTCTAATTTTCCAGTCTGCTGCGTAGGATGCACTGTTTCCAAGTTGTTTTTATACATATATAATTGTACTCATTCAGGTTTAACGCTGTTGGTTGTAGTACTAAGCATAGCTCCAAGGCTGCAGTAAATTCAAACTCTACACACTGTACGCACAATTAGTCAACGCTCTCTCTGTTTTTGTCACGCGCTCTCTCCATGTATTCTTTCTATGATTGATTCGTGCAGAGATTAATTGCTACATCACACTTTACCCACACTTTCCATTTCTTCCCACTACTCTCATCACTGCAGCAACACAGGGGAGAATACAACATGCCCAGCAGGTGCTGCAGAACACAAACTTTCTCAAGCATTTTGTCCAGAGGCCCCAACTGCAAACAAAGAAGCTCCTGTGGATGTTTATTATGTATAGGTCTCTTTCCCATATACCAGAAATTACATCCTTCGGGGGACCAGAGTGAGCGAGATGGATTGTGGAGTGTGCATATTTGCAGAACGAAGGAGGAAGAGGCTTTTTCTTACGTTTCAGCTAGATGCACTGCCTTCATGGGATTACATTACAATCCCTTTGCCCCCGTGTTGTTTTTCTCTTCACATTATTGCATCAGCGATGCAATGCTGACTTTGGGTTAAGAATGAGCTGGACTGAAACATTTCACCCAAGGATATAATACATCTCTTCGGCCTTTATGCACCTTAGAAGACCAACTCTCTCATAGAAAGAAAATAACTTGTTTATGTTTTACACTTTTATTGCATGCTGCCAAGGCTGCTGCTGTTGTGGGTGGAGTAATTGAGTCTGGGACTTCCGTTGGGAGAGAAGAGTGCAGTGTGACTGGAAACTATCAAGTTTTGGTAAACCTTTGACGCCAGAGTGCTTCATCTCTTCCACTACTGTATGTCTGTAGATATCCAGGAGTGCTTAATGCAAGATTCTTGTCATCATCTCGGTGTGTGATACAAGCACAAAAGTGCTGCATTTCCTTTTTTGCTCAACACGAGAAGCTTAAGATTTCAGCGGTGTGTTCACATTGACGAGCTTCGCCTTTCTCTCCAATTACGCTTTTAACTCGGCCTCGTAGCAGTGTGGCTTATCATGAGAAAGTGAGCTACTTGCTTTCTCTCTGTGTGAGAAGTGCATAATCTGGGCTTTTCTCCCCTCCTTACAAGCACCTTTATGCTAATTATATGTCTATTTACTCTGTGGCTGCTAGGGAGTATTTTTCTAATTCTCACACTCTCAGATTCTCACATTGGGTATGAAAGGTAGGGGGGTGGCACGTGAAAAGGGAATAGATTTCTTATTCCTAGGGTGGTGGCAGCAGGTGGGAGATTAATAGCAGGAAGTGTAAGAAAAGAACTGTGCTGTACCAGGTCGCAGTTCCTCTGGGATTCTGTAGCATGTGTGCATCAAGGAAAGGGTCCTATGTTATTTGTGTATTTCAATCCCTCTGTAAAATATGACTTGAAGCAGGCACTCAGTGTGGATTTTTTCCCCACATACATGCATGCACAGTACATGTTTTTGTTGGTATTAAATCACTTCAGAACCTTAAGAGCCTGAGAGCTCATAAATCCTTGCACCTGTGAACAGGATGGCTCATTCTGAACACACAAACATACTCACGGACACAAAGACACTGCCTACTCGTAGTCATATTAACTCCTGGATCCCAGAAGAACCACGGATCCCACTTTTGGCTTATAGTATCACATTTTGGCATGAGTAAGATCTTCAGTGCAGAATTATTGCTTAACTGATTGAGTGACAGTCAATTTAACCTATATTGTTTTCCCTCCACTGCCTTGTTTTCTGTGTTTCACACCTTAGATGGAACACTTATGAGGGCAAGGAAGTACAAAGAAAAGCATGAAATTGTTTCTGTAATTGGCTCCTAATTAAATTGTGTGTGTGTGTGTGTGTGTGTGTGTGTTACGCAGAGAGTGTGTCCGTGTTTTTGTACATGGCGGTGTGAAAGACACACTAAATCAAAGATGAGCAGAGCCAGGGGAGTGAGAATAAAAAAAACCCAAAACATTATAGTATGGTTGAACCCAAAAGAAGAGATGGAAGCCAATTAATAATTAATCAACCTTCTCTTATCTTTTAATCAAGTCGATAAGAGCCAGAAAATGAATTAAGAAAAAAAGAAAGGGAGAATCAGTGTAATGAGAATGGTCTCTGGGTTTGCCTGTTAGTACAAAAGTATTGGAGTCTATTGCTCTGGCTGAGGGGAGATTATGGTTTTGATGATAGATGGCATCCTCAAAATGCTCTTGTGCTGTGACACTATAGGAAATGCAGGAGCGATAAAGAAGATTAATTTAGCTCATTTTCAAGTTGTAATTATTATGTATCCTTCCACATATTCTTACCACATACACCTAAGGTCTTGCCCACACCCGATGTAGTGCAACATCCCCAGGGCAATTTCAGATTCATCATCTTGCTAAAATATTCTGCAATAGTGAGTATTTACACTGCCCATCTAGTACCAGCCTCAGATTAACTAAACCCTCCTCTCAATACCAGAGGCCGAAGCAGAAACCCAATGTGTTTAATATCTCTGTCTGGTATGAACAAACTAATACAAGCTGGCCAGGACCGTAAAAACAGCAGGAAAGGTAGTAGGCCGCCAACAAAAGTCATTGGATGACCTTTGCTGTACTGCTGTACATAGAAAAGCTTTGTCCATCATTGGTGACACTAAACACCCCCTCCATTTGAGCTTGAGTTGCTCCCCTCGGGGCGACGCTACAGAGTACCCCTGGCAAACAAAAAGATCTACAAGGGATCTTTTGTTCCTAGTGCAACAAATTCCATGAACAAACTGTACTAAGCTGCACTCCTCTGCGTTGAATGTATGCTGTACACTGTGTGTGTGTGTGTGTGTGTGTGTGTGTGTTGTATTAATTGTTGTACAGTTGTTGTGATGCTGGGATTTGCTATATTGATGTAATGTGACATTTTTATTTTATCTGGTGAGACCAAAGGTTATTTTCCGGCCTTGGCTAAACAATAAAGTTGTATGCGATTCTACTCTATTCTAAAGGCTTGTAGCTTTTCTTCGTCCAAGCCAACCTTAACATCACAGGTAAAAGAAAAATGGAAAATAGACTGCAGAACCCTTTAGCTCTGTCTCTATCCTGTCTCCCGGTGTCTCTACCTGTGTCTCACAGAATGCAAAAATCTCTACTTTTGCCCTTTTCTTTTTACTTAAACTGACAGCTGGCATTTCCGGCCATGTATAGAGGTGTTTTATGACCTACATGCACCTAAACCTTTTCTTGGAAAAGGTTAAAAATTAATTTGAGACTCTACCTTTCCTAAAAGGTTTACTTTTTTGTCACATTTTTTTTTTTTGGAATAATAACAATATATCTGACATTTTATACAAACGTCTGGTGAGTTTTTGAATGTTTGATCAGACATCAAGCCAGATCTCAAATCCACACTGCTTGGTTTAATATGGATGGAGTCAGTTAGAGGATTCTGGCTCTGGCAGTTGCATTCTGACTCGTTGTTTTCCATTTAATGAATGTAGGTGAAAGCTCGTGCTCTCAGCCACACCGGACTCCCGTCTGAAAATGTTTCACATATTTTAGATTTTTTGTTTTTCTCAAATGGTCTGATTGAAATTTTATTGAACTGGTAACAATATGACATCCATAAACATTGGTGTTGTATATCTCTAGTTTGCATTGTCATGTTTCTAAACATTGCAGATTAAACCTCTTTATATGGGATTAAAAAGAGAAAACTTTTATTTGCATTTACAAGTCAAATTCTCCAATAAGTACAGTCCATCCAACAACATTTTCTACACACAATGTTGAAGCTGTTTCCCACTGTTCTTTATTTTCACATTTTAATTTCTGTCATCACAGCAGTAAACAGTAGACTGTTTTGTTTTCTCCCGCACTTGGTCTCGTCTTCTTCCCTTTTCCTCTTCACTTCCAGTTCTCTCGGTCCATCCAGCCTTGTACCATGTCAGCCATTTAATCTGAGTGATTATCTTACCACCAGACGCTGAAATATTTATGCCTCCTAACCGCGACCTGGCATTTAACAAGCACGAAAATGGACCTGATCTCAGACGCCCACAAAAGCATACGTAACACCACTTTAATGCACACAGACAAGCGCACACTGGTAACATTTACAACTTTTAACCTCAACACCTGACCATGTAACCACATCCAACCACAGTGGGTTTTCTGCTTGTGCATCCGTGTGTCTGAGTGTTTATTTGTGATTTGTTGGAAAGGGATGCTGGGGTTCAGAATCTCAGTCATAATCAGCTCAGTCAGCAGGGTGTCACTCTGCACAGTGATTGGTCAGCATTTAGTGAGCAGCCCTCAAGGTGAGAGGTTGAGGTTCCTGGCAGGAGACTGACTACCTGGATGCTGGGGGTCGGTACATCAGTACAACTCATACCTGATGGACAAAGTCACATACTGCATACACCACTCACTTTACAGCTTAAAGCTGTAAGGCTGTAAGCTGTAAGCTGTGCTTTTTGGTGTCTTGCAGTACAGTTAAATTAACAAATATAATGTGACTCTGGATGAATCGTTGAGTTGTTACAGTGCCAATGATCTTCTTTTGTCTTACAATGTACAAGGGCAATAATTAATACTTGACTGGCTAGGATGAAACGTGCTATAAGGAGAGTGGCAGGGGTTTAAAAAAAGAGTTGTGAAGTGGGAGGATTTACTGCATGTTGGGCATCCAGGGATCCAGAAGTAAGGGTCAGGTAATGCTTGAAAATAACTACTACTAGGACGTGTTGTCTGCTGCTAAGTGTGAGCGTAAGATTACACTTTGTAGGAACCTCATAATACATTCAGCAATTATATTCAATTGACTTTTGGATGCTGCATTCATAAATCTAGTAATGTTGGTGCGGTGTTTTGTTCCCAGGTGCCACAGTGAAGTTCTATTAAATTGTGACACCTCTGACTTGCACCTCTTACTGTTTTCTTCTAGTTGCGGCAGCAGCTCAGGTTCACTGTATCAATTTTTAGAGCCAATCATCATAACAAATCATATGTGAGACTTTGGTTATTTTAGTAGTGGTGGCAATTTACAGTGGTAAAATGTACTTCTGGAACCAGTGGCTCCTCATCACAACTCTACAGGATCACTGATTAAGAGGTTCCCAAACAAAGCACAAGAACAACTGCTAAATCAAAGCAACGACAGTGTTTTAGCAGACTATGTCAGCTGTCAAGTAGAGATAAAAAAAGATTCCATTGGAAATACATGTTGGTGCTCTGGCCACATGTGCACCGAACACAGTGGTCTAATGTTACTGGTGAGTAGAAACCAATTCCTTGTAGCTATTTTAAGAGACAGACAGAATAGAGGGAAACTCCCACGGCACAACAATCTCCGCCCAGTACTCAGGACTACTTCCTGACCGTCCAATTTCCTGTCAGCCTCACCAAGACCAGTCAAACTGTGTGTGTGTGTGTGTGTGTGTATGTGCATGCTTGTGTTCTTGTGCACGCACGTTTGTGTGTGTGTTTGCCAGCTTTTCTCTAATTTCCTCTCTACCTGTGCCAGGCTGAATTGCTTCCTGTGTGTGATTGATTTACACTTAATGGGGACACCTCTTTCTCTCTCTGGCTCTCTTTCTGTCTCTCCAGCTCCATCTCATCCGCCCTTGTGTACACAAATGATAGTAGAAACAAAACATAATGGTATGATATGATAAGGGGGCTGGGACCTGGCACCTCAACTTATCAAAAACCGTGTTATTACAGAAAGAAATGAACCAACAGCTAATGGCTGTATTCAGTTCAGGAAAAATGAGTCATCAGTGGGTCAGAATGAAACTCTGCACCATTAGTCAGGTAGTTTTGTCTCTGATCTATACACACACTCTGACATTAATTGCACCCATCAGTTATTGCTGAACCACACACTTGACTATGAAACGGTTCTCCTTTCCTTTAGTCCATTGCCCAAAAATGTGTTATGGCCTTTTTTTTTCCAAGATGAAGAAAAAGCAATAAGATTCTTTCACAGACTTTGTGAATGGTGGCGAATAGGAAACACAAAACAAATCAGACATCAATGAAACTCTACTTATATAACAGAATTGAAAAACATCTACAGTCACCTAACTTTCAGTTGATGTTCCATTCAATTTTTCTAATTTATATTCCTACCTGTAATGGATAACTCCCGTAAATAGGGTAACTTACAAGGACATATGGAGAGCAGTAAGACATCCAATTGACGTATCGTAATTGAAGTATCTCAATGAAATAGTTTCAAGTTCATTTTTCAAGAGTCAGTGAGTTCAAAGGTTTATTAAGAACATTTTCTAAGGTTTATTAAGTGCACTTTTTAGTTATTCCTCAGTACATTTTCTCTCGTCAGCAGGCCTCACGACTGTACTGAATGTTCCAGAGGACCTTAAACTGCTGCAGGATTTAGTCACTGACAGTACGAGAGCTCTGGGCCCACACTCAGAGGAGCCTCAGTTGAAAGGCTGCACTATTTCAAAGATATTAGACTTTTATCCTGAAACCCTGGGATTGGGGGAGCTGTTAAACTAGAGTTCCAGGCAGGTTTCCCCTACGAAAACTCTTCAAAAATTCATTAGTGATCTCCGTTTCATTCTGATTATTTCATTCTGTCCCCATTTTCTGTCCTTCCATCCGTCTGGTCTGTGGCTGTCTATGTGTCTTGCTTTCTCCCACTCTGTCTCCTGCTTCAGTTGCTGGGCAGCCAGAAGTGCCGGTCCCCTCTCCCACCGTCTCTACTTGTAGCCAGCAGAGCCTGTCTCAAAGGACTTCTAAAAGCAGGCTGTGAACAGTATGATGAATGTGTTGCTTACCGTCACTGTCACTGTTGCTGTCACTGCCGTACAGTTTGAAAGGTTTGTGGAAAGACACAGCAAAAAAAACAAAAAAACAGCAAAGAGTCTGGACTCTACGGGGAGCCGGTGACATCAGAGGAAGCTAGTCACCGCTCCCTGCTCCTCTGTTTGCCATCTCATCTCTCCCTCTGTCACTCCCTTCTTCCCTGCGGCCTTTGAGCTCACCCTTTTTAACCGACTCTGGCGTTCAGCTGCTGACCTATAAAATGTGGAGCCTGTCAACATCTGTTGAAAGACACGGCGAGTGATGGTGATGATGGGATTTACATACTATTAATGATTTGGAAGGGGGAAGAGTGTGCTGGGAGAGGGGGGGGGGGGGGTGGTGGTTAATGGATGATGTGAGGATGTGCTCCAAATGGTAATTTTCCATTTTAGGACCAAGGAAGAAAGAAATAGTTTCAGTGGTCAGACTCAGGGATGTGTTCGTGTGGACTGACATTGTTTTTGGCCCATTACCCTGAAATGAAGTACTGCACTTTTTCTCTCTCTTCACATTAAACCTACAATAACATGATCACTTTTTTAAGTTGATGTGAAAAGCTTGTTAGCTAACAGTTGCTTATTTACACATCCAGCAGTTATGGAGCAACATTATCATTCATTTGGATTCATGTTCCTGGTCAATATTCACTCTTTTCTAGCTCTGTTTTTGGTCTCTACCAACTCCTGAGGGAAAAATCTGGCTCTTTAGCTGCTAAATGCTCCATTAGGTTCACCAGTTAGTCGCTACCTGTGTCTCTCTGCCGTTGGATGCTGAGCAGGTAGTATACAGTGGGTCCGGACCGGACAGCTGAAACTGACTGTAAAGCTCCGTAAAGCCGAGGGAAATTATCAGATGATAATTCTCTGTAGGTTCATCACCATGAGCGACCGCTTTCACTTTTCACTTTGTCATTTGATACATTGCTAATATATAAAAAAACCCTACATCCATATGCTGCTACAAAACACACTTCATCCTGCGTTGGCACTGAACTTTGATGTTGAACAAGAATTTTGCACTGCAGAATCATCCATTATGAATGAAATTCCTATCGATACTTGACTGATTTTACTTTAAGTAGCACACGCCGTAGGATATATTTACCCATATTATTCACACCTCCACTGATAATTAGTCCAATCTGAAGATTTCTGACACGTGGAATCACAATCACAATTTGATACAGTTTAGCTCAGACATGTGGGTGAAACACAAAAGCTTTGCACTTGTGCATGTGCTGCATTTGAGAGTATGTTTTTCTTCCACTCTTGTGTTGTCACATCGGTGGTGACATTAACAACCAAACAGGCTGAAATAGACACAAGAGAGTTGTGAAAACCCAGAAATTTATTTCCCTTTGTCTCTCTTTGTCTCTCCCTTTTTTCTCTGTCTCTCATTCTCCATAAAATCATGACTGTGAGTGAAGTCTTAAATTGGATGTGATATCAAGAGTCCTCCAGTAGTGAAAGGTGTGAATGCACATCGTGACACTGTGACAATTTCTTTTAATGAAGCAGTGGAAAATACAAGGCAGCTTTACATCACGTGCATGGAAACCTGTATGCATGTGAGTGAGCATACTCATGTATGTGTAACTGTGAGTATGTGAGTGTGAATGTTTATTGTTATGTTTGAAAGTGTAAGGACCCCATATGTTTTTTTCCTTTTCTGAGAAAATCCATGGAGCATTGAAATACCTTGAAAAAGTAAAAGCCCCTCTCACCGCCTAGTCAGCCGAGTGAGGCGGAGAAGCCGTCCTGGTGGAGCGACATGGCCATTTTTCACCTGACTCCAACAAATTACCTCATTTCCCCCGGCACAGACGCCCCCTCTCCCCACTGGCCTTACTGCTCTGACCTCCAGGCCTAACCTGCAAAACTCTCTGCCATCCACCTCCATCCCTCCCTTCAGCTCTTTATCCGCCCCTCTCTCCTCCCTCAGTCCGTCTGGGGCCAGCAGCTGATGGATGGCCCCTCAGGAGAGGGTTGCAGGAAGGGTCAGATCTGCAGAACTTTTCCGAGGTACAGAGCAAAGATGGAGAGTGACGAATTGAGGCAAGATTGGCATATATTTGAGGAAAGACAGAAATGAAGGAAAACATGTTGGGGGGCAAAGGAAGTACTGAAGAAAATACTAAAAATTGTCAGTCCGTACAAACAAGTCCTCCCCCGTGTTGCTCCTGCAGCCTCCACCTCCTCCTCCCGTCTCTCCCCTGCCGATCACCACATCCTTATTTTTCATCAGCTGTGTCTTCCCTAGCCCCATTCTGCCTGTTGTCTGCTGTCAGTAAAATCGACTGGGGACTGCTGTGCATTCTGGTACATGTTGGTATGGTTGCTAGAGTGTGCTCACTAAGTATTTGTTTGGGCTGTCAAGGTGTCTCCTGAGTGCCTGCTCGCCTTCTGTTGAATATTTATCACTCACTTAATATCGTTGCCCCCCCCCCAAGAGAGTTGGACTCTGCTTCTAATACCTCCCACCCTCTTTTACTTTCTTCTTCCTTTTCTGCACACCTTTCTGTCGTTACCCAAGCTTTTTCATGTTGTTTCTGTTTCCCTGTGCTGCTCAGCATTCAGTATTTTCTGGTTCACTCTGTCTGTGTCACACAAGTCTCTGGCTTTCTCAACTCCCATACTTAAACCTCACTCACACATGTACTTAAACACGTGTACATCCGCGTCTGTTTCTACCTTTTTTTGTTTCAATCAGCCCTGAACGTCCAAACTTATACTGTTGCATCATAACCATCCACACTTATTCCCCAATCTATCATGTTTTAAAAGCTATACGTCTTCCTTTAGCATCATCATGAGACCATTGCTGGAAAGATCGGTGGAGAACAAAAGCTAGAACGAGATGTCGAGGGAGAAGGTGTACCTATACCTGGAAGGAGAGATAAAAAGAGTTGGAAAGAGTGAAACTTCTTAGATGAAATAGTCCCCGGTGTGTGTTTCTCCTCTCCCTTCAGTCCCACTATTTATTCTCATCACTCACACAAACTGGGAGAGATGGAAGAAAGTGAGAGTGGTGCACAGGAAAAAAATGTATTCCTTTTTAAAGTGCGATACATCCCAAAAAGAGTTCGATTTCATACAGGAACTGCGCTTCTGTAGCATCTGTGTTTGTCACTAGAAATGTCACCTGACAAAACGTGTTATGGACAATGAGAAAGCGAGGAAAGACGGGGAGAGGAAGGTGCAAGGAGAATATAGGTAAGAGTGTAAAGAGAGCGTGTGGGAAATTTGATTCAATAAAAGAGTGATAGAGGCGGTGAGAGTTGGCGGCGGTAGAGAAAACAATGGAGCTGTGTGAGGCTTTCTCTGTTATTGCAATTCTAACACAACACTCACCAAGATATTGCTCTTCCTCTTTCTTCTCACTTGCTCTCTCTTTCAGCGGCCACTCATGTCATCTCGCCCCTGCTTTGTTTTCTGAGATCAAAGTCTCATATCCATCAAACATGTTTTCTGTTGTTACGTCATTCTGTCCATATCGCATTCACTGTGTTGAGAGGCATACTTTTGGCACTCAGTCATAGCGTTAAATAAGAAACTGTGCTGGGCAAGCTATTGATGTCTGGCACACAGACAGCCCACAAAGCCCTGGCAAAACAGTCAATGTCAATCGTTTTTAATATCAAATAGCAAATAGATTGTGACTTTTGAGTGCAGTTTTTAAATTGCAAGAGCTACAGGATGTTAACTGTAACTTGTCTTATTAGCAATGCCTTTGCCAGGCCTAAAAGGTGAGAGTTTTAGTTGGTGACCTTCGATTTCGCAGTGCATAATTTATGTTAAATCCTTGAAATGGACGAACTGCAAAACAAATTCTCGGCTGTTTGCCAGTAACTGCACTGCATTAATACTCAGGCAAAAATGGTTTTGTCCAGAAAGAAGCACTACGATGTATCATTATAATATTTAAAAAGACAGCCAGTCAGAAAGCGAGGGTAAATAAGTTGTCCGAATGTCCCAGTTAAACTTTAACACATATCATAGAATTGTTTTAAACTTGCCTTAAAAGCTCTGGATCGAGACCTGTGGGATTCAGGGCTGTGAAAAAGTCTGACATTCGCTGAAGCTTCAGTGCAGAACTGGCAACAGCGTCGTGAGGTTTCGTCAGTGAGAAATCTAAACCTTTAGTTCATGCTGTTAAGTGCTTTGTCAGATGTCACTTTCCAGACGTTTGTCATTATTACTAGTAATTACGTGCTGTTATCGATAGCAATATACACAAATGTAGCATCTTACTCCAAACTAAATGTGTTTATTTTTATTTTATAGAAAACTAGCTAAGTTTACTAAAAACTGTACTTTTTTCTGACTGAGAGGTATGAATTTATCTTGTTTAATACTCTGTGGACCACAAGTAGAGGCCTGGACAATACTTCATAGAATATAATCACAATATAAATTGCAATTACTTATTTTCTTCAAATTGTTCAGCCTTACTCTGAGCACACTTGCATGGGTGCTGCACTGTGCACACACACTACCCCCCACTGTGTTGCATCCCCACAACCGGCCCCCCTGCAATCTGAAGTTCTTTAATTCCCATTGGCTCTATTAGAAGTCAGGACGGTAGCGCTGTCCCCCATCTTGAAGCCATTTTGTCAGGAAATGGTATAATTCCCTCATCTGGATCCTATTACAGCTAGGCGGACTGCTATTCCTGTGATGCCCGTACAGTGTAATTAAGGGCTTTGTGTCTCACAGCCAGCCACAAGTCAGCTTTCTTTCTCTCACTACCTCCCTGTCCTCTATTGCATTTTTTCCCCCGTTTAACCCCTTGGCACTCCTCTGGAGACTCACTCACATGCCCACCGGCAAATCTACTCTTTAACATATATTTCTTTATCATTGGCATACAGTACAGAGACTGTGTGTTTTGCTCGGTTCTGATCTGACCTTGAATGGACTGCAGCTAGCTACCACTGTAAAAATTCTTGTATTTACAGCCACTCTGGTTCTGTCTGTACTGGATGTGTTCCCTTTACCACAAACCAACCTACTTCCGTAGAGAAAAAAAATATGGCAACATAGAATTTTAATGTGCAGTTTCCTGCAGTCCGGGTCCTCATACCTCAGTACTTACTGAGAACAGCATGATCTGCTACCTCCGTGGCATAAGGTAAAGTTAGGCAACCAAAACTTCTTGGCTAAACTAACATAAAGATCACCTTTAGGGCTGATAGAAACAGTGGATTCGTTCTCTGCTTTCGAAGCGATTTATATTAGCTTTGTCACTGCATCATCAAACTTCCAGCACCGCCTCTTTTTGAGAGGATGCACAGATACATATTTCTCTGCCACTTTCTGGACTTTTTCCGGTGGTATAACATTTTAAATATACTTGGCAGGACCACAAGAGGTCGCTTGTCAGAGAACCTTAAACATAGTTTGTTTTAAGCTTTTGAACAAACTAATGTTGTTTCTCCGGTGAGGACAGTTTCAATCATAATCAGAACTTTCTCCAGGTCACAAACAAGAGAGAGACACAAGAGGATGTATTAACTGTAGCATGAAAGTATAATTAGAGTGAATGGCACACATGACTCCGATTTCCGGGGCACATGACTCTGATTTCCAGGGTGCATTTTTACTTTATCTCGCATCACTTCTTTTCCAAAGAACTAAAGAGGTTTTAAAAATAACGTCATGGAACCTCATTAAAATACCTCACTGGCTAGACCTCCCCACCACTTCAGCTCTCAAAAGTGGAACGATATGCAGGGAGACCGGATGGCATCAGTCCTGAAACCTGTGTGTGTGTTTGAGGGGGGTCACTTTATGGACATGACACACACTGCACCATAGAGGCCTGCGTTCCCAGAGCCCAAACATGGACATGAAGGGTGGCTGTCCCAGATAACACACATATACGGTACACACCACTGTGCATACACACACACACTCTCTCACACAGTTCTGCCTGCACTGTGATCTTGAAACCCTGAGTCCGTGTCATTGGAAAATCAATATGCCTTGCTTTTTCATCCAATTAATTAGTGACTGGTGGATGGAGCTGTATGTGTGTGGATGTCTACAGGATAAATGTGTGCACAGTGTGTGTGTGTGTGTGTGTGTATTTGTATGTGTGCTATAATATCTATCTATCTATTGAGCTAATTTGCTTTATGTATGTGTAAATACTCTTGCCTGACTCACATTTTTTCACAATTTTACAACATTAAGCTGCTGTGTATTTACTTTCAACGATATAAACGAGCTGTACTGTAATCCTGTGGACACTCGACAGCTTGCGATGATGTCACTAATACCTCTTCAAGCTAGCAGCACTTAAAACGACTCTGTGACAAACAATAGTGTTGTCGTATAACCAGATTAGCCCAAAGCCCTGTGTCCTGGAGGCCCACTTCTGGCACCTCCTCTAAGGATGCGTGTAATCCTTCAGGCCTTTATACACCTGCTTGGTGGCAACACAATGCAATGATATGTAATGAAACGCTGTGCTGTGGAAGACAACACATTGAGACAATGAAACACCGAGGCACAGCAGAACTACACACAACAGCAAAGCATGAGACAGTGACATGCAATGTACTGTAACGTATTACAGCCATAATGCAGTACAGTAATATATAAAACAACATAATATAAATTGATGCAATTCTATGAAATGAAAGGGCAGGACAATGTAACTTTTGTATCCCTCAATACATAGAAACCCAGTGGCCACTTTATAAGGTACACCTGTACAATATAATGCAATCCAATACAACTGTGTGTTGTACCAACTTGTTTTTTGACACTATCATAGAGGTGTTAATTCAATTTTGTGTCTTTGTATTGAGGTCATAGTGGGGGGTGATCTTGTGTTGTACTGGATTACATTATATTCAAAGGTGTTTCTGCTCTTCTGCCCCCCTTGTGTCTGTAAATGGAAGGACAAAAACTTAGAAACACCTCTCAGTTTAATTTAGTCCAGTACAACACTACCTTTAACTGTGACCTCAGTAATAAAGATATAATTGAATTTATACATTTCCGACAATGTCAACAAAAACTGAACAAACTGATCAAAAGTAGAATTTATGGCAGAGCTGTTGTGTTGAATTGCAATTGTGTTTCAGTTTTCTTTCATACATCAAACCTCGTTTCCTGGCTGAAACCACAGTATGCGAGCAGGGTTTAAAGCCTTAAATCTAGCTGTCATTCCCATCTCCTCCAACCCTAAAGGCCCTATATCCTGCCTCAGGCATCCATCTCAGATAAGCAAAGGTCAGCTTTCGGGCTGGAGGGGGACTTACTGTAAATAAACCCATTGCACAGATTCACAATGTAGGAAATTCCAAGCTCAGTGAATGTAGTATGACCTGGTCCATAAAGGGTCACCAGTCGGATGTAACGTGTTCAAACACTGGGTGGAAATCCAGTGTAAGCCTTAGGTAATGGAAGGATTATTAGTTATTAGGTGCACAGTGAGGTCAAAGTGTGCCAGTGTAGGGTTGTCTAACTGATGTCAACACTGATACCTTCAGGGGCAAAGGCCAAGGAAAGGTCCCATCACTGAGGAATACATAGCGATGACTGACTGAGAGACAGCAGAGGCTTGGGTTTTACTGAGTAGGGATTTGTGTCAGTGCCTCTCTCTCCGGGTAGCTTTACATTCCCACCCAGGAAGGAGACTGTTTGCCAGTTTGTTTAATTAAAATTGTAGATTAAAAGTTTTCAAGCTATGAGGCACCTCTCCCCAGGGGGGCATGTGAGAATTGAAGGAGGGGCGTGGAGGGACAGATACTGGGGACAGGACACGTCAAAATTTGTACTTCCGCTTGGAGTCGTAATTCAGAACACACAGACATGATCTACACATATTTTTAGATGCAGTGGGACCTTCGCTTCCCAAGGATATCATTACCTCCATTGCAAACAAGCGGCGAGTTGTAGACGACAGAATGTTCGTTTTATTTATTTTATGGTGTGTGTATTATGTTTGTGCCATAATTTATGTGTAAAAATTGTTGTTATGAGTTGTAAGAGCTCTGTCTCCCTTATGTCCTTGTGTGTGTCTCATACAAAATGCCTTAAGAATTACCTACTTGCATAATTTGTCCAATCTCAGTCTTAAAAAGGTTTTACTGCGTGAAATATTAAGTGTAACTCTGATATTTGCAGACACCGTGTATGTTTTATAGCACAGGAAAGTACTGTAATCTGCATCACGTCAGCATCTAGTTTCGCCCATTTTCGCCTTGTTCTTTATCTCGTTGCTCTTTCTCGGTATCTGTTCTTCTCTGCCACATGATGGTCATTCTCATTTTCAGCTTATTTTTCCCTGACACTACTAATGTCATCCTCCTGAAAGCGTCCGTTGTCTCGCATGCCAGTCTGTCCTGGCTAGTGATGAAGATAATGTGAAATTTCCAATCAGTTCCACTGCCATCCAGAATGGACAGCCTCCACAGCTCCAAAGTATATGAAATGAATTTGTAATAACTTCAAATATTAGATGAAGTCCGCACATGCAGAATGGGGTACACATGGCGGGGGAATTGAGAAGTCCAAATATTTTTCCTTCATGTGGAAAGACGGCAGTTAACAGAGGATTTCATCCCTTGTAAAATATAATTAAATTCACAATGAGAGAATCATGGAAGATTTCAAGCCCATTTGAGCAAAGAATTAATCTTGTCGTCATGCTCATGCTTGTGTTTGGGCATTTGTGTGGCTTTTTTTTTGTCAATGTAACACTTGGTGAATCTTGTTTAATATACATTTAATATAGTTAGTCAAATAGATTGTTGATTGATGTCACCATTGTGTTATTTCTAAAAACTTCTTCCTTATTTAGATACTTAACCCGTCCTTGGCTCCATCAGTATAAATGAATGATACCTACAGTATCTGTCTGTATCCAGTGATATGTGCATCTCTGAACTGTAACAGTATCACCTTACCCCTTTTTCCTCTATCAGATTACTATTGACCTATTACTGGAGCAACAGTATCAGAGTCTGCTTCTAAAACTGTGTTATAGGGTCTTTACAGCGGAGGTACTCAAACTTCATTTCTAGGGTTCCATGTTTACTTTCACTACAGCTGAATGTGACACACTGACACAGTCATTAGCTGTGATTATCAATATGGGTATCCATTTTTATCTCCCCATTCACCCCAGGCCAGTACTTGAAAGCTGCAACATTGCAGTCATTACTGACGGTGGATGGAGCCCGGGCGGAGTGTGTCCCTGGCTCACGTTACTGTAGCCTGTGCTACCAAATGGCATATTAGAGTTAGAAAATCAATGGGAGCCTGGGAATATAGAGCACAGTGTCCAGTGCCACTCCCTGTCCTGGTTAAGTATGTCACTCTGCTATGGGATGATGATTTCATGTTCAGAATAGCCTGAGTGAAGTTGCAGAAGTTTCAGCGTTTTTTTACTTAGCTCTGTAAATCTGCAGTGAAAATGCTTGATGATTCTGTATTTCTGTAAGTAATAATTTAAAAGTATGGTTTGTCAAAGTGTTCTTACAGTCTGTGTCCCTAAGTGCTATGCCTCTCTTTCATGGCACTGATGACATTTTCAGATTTGACAGGTATCATCTTTTCAGGTCCAGAAATTGCTGGTGCTTTTTTTTTTTTTTTTTTTTTTTAATTTCCAGTCAGTGACCTCAGCCTACCACCGACTTTCTGTCTCATTCCCCAATTTCCACACATTTATGTGGCTCTGCAAGAGATTACTAGAAGAGCACAAGACCGCTCAAAACTACCACCTTTCTCTGGGACTCAAACATTTATTTTGCTCAAATCATGTCATGTGAAGAGAGGGATTTAGAAAGCAGAGCCTTCACTCTCCTTCAACTTTTCCCTCCTTTCTATTGGCGGCTCTTTCTCTCTCTGACCATGCCACTTTCTCTGCTCTCCAAATCAACCAAGTGCCAGATTGACTATAGGTGTCTTGAGGCACTTTTATATTGTTAATTACATTTAAGGCATTTAAGGACCTGAAGGTAGTTCTATTTCTAACTTCCTGTAAAGTGAACCCTTCAGGCTCTGACCTCTTCAGGCCTGTAAAGCAGGTGACAACTGCCTTCAACATATTTTTCAGAATGAATTAATGCATCTATTGAAAATGCTAAGTCTCTTGCAATTTGTCCTTGCCCAGCTTACGTAGACGGATATGAATCAGCAGTGTTGGTGTAGCAGTCAATAATAAAGCTGTTTAACTGTAAACCTCAGTCAGTAATTACAGTGGAGCCTTTTATTATCAGTTCTCAATCTTGCCAGCAATGAAGCCAACTTGCAGTGCTTTAACAGGAGGTACAACATGCATACAAACCAATTATTACAATTGTACAACTCATATTAGTTTATGGGTTTGGTTCACACCACATTACAAAAAAAACAAAACACCATACATTCTTGCTTACCTCCTGTGGTCCATGCACATAGTTTAGGTTTTAAATGTCCAGCTGTTGAAATATCTCCGTTCAGTACATTTCGGCTGCAACCCCAATATTATGGAGGTGAATGGAATTTTGTTTGTGGTGCTCACAGCGCTGTAAAATCACATTAAATAAATTCAACGGCAACACCTCTTTGCAGAAACTGTGTCCTTGGTACAATCGATAATTCACAACAGTTTACATAGGGAAAGTTTTCTTTTTGGTAGAAAGCCTGTTGACAGTGTGTTCTCTGGGTTATATACAGTCACACTGTTTCTGAAAGACACATTGCTGCTGTTTTTTTGTAAATGTAATGTTGAAATGCTATGAGCGACCAACTGAAATCAATAGCGGATGCTTAAGTGCACGTATATGTCACATGCTTTATGTATATCATGATCTTTTCACTGTCAATGCACTTTGTCGCCTTTGGCTGTCATCGATACACCAACCTAAAACTTTTTTGCAGTATTTCCATTTTTTTCCCAAATTTCCGCCGTTTCCATTCCGGCAAATTGAGAATGTTCATCAAAACAGATGGATGGAAACGCACTTACTGTTACTGTTGAATAGCGTATTGCTTATTCTTCCCAGGCTGCAGTTAAAGTGACCATACAGATTTATCTCTGCTATCAGGTATTTAAAAGCCAACAGTTATTACATTACTGGGTACGTTTAACAGCTGGAATATGTGTTACAGGAGGAAATATTGGTGTACATTAGTCTCTGCTTTGGGATAAACAGTTACGCACACACACACACATATACACACAAACACAGGCATATGCTCACATGTTCCCTTGAGAATCACAGAATGGAAATTGATATTCCCACCTTACGGGAATGCCAATTTCCCCCACCACGTTATATTGGCAGCCATGCTATCACCGAGCCCACACAGTTAAGCCTAAAGTCCGATTTTGTATCTTTTTAACTGTAATTCAAAATACACATCTCACACAAAATGAAATCTTTTCTCCGTCTCAGTGTTGAATACGTCTGCCTGCTCTCCTTCAGCTTTTCTTTCAGATCTCTTAAGAATTTCCACCAGCTAAGGCTTGTGAAAATCTTTAGTCAGGCTGTCAGTGTTCTGAGCCATGCCTGCCAGACAGCAGCCTTTGATTCAGACTATAACGCTTGGGAATACCTACAGTATGTGGATTTGTGTCTCTCATGGGACTGCCATTTCATTACTTCCTTCAGCCGTCATATAGACTCAAGTTTATTTCCCTCCCCCAGGCAGAGTAAATCTGGTCCGAAGCCAGGCAGCCACACCATGGAACAGTGCTATAAAATGAATCCTAATCGTCCCGGCCCCTGTAAGTGGTTTTACCTTCAGGGAGCCATTTTACTCCGGACAGACATGATCAGGCGCTACGGCCATGACCAATAGCAGCTCTGCAGTGTCATCCAAGAGCAATAGAAGTCTCAGGTGCCAGTGACCCCCTCGCCTTTCAAGCCACATTTCCCACCTCACCAAACCCTGGCCCATAAAAGGGGAATTGTAAATACATAACTCTTTTATAGGGACAAGTCACTTAGTGCATGAAATGTAGTTATATTTCTTTGTGGAAAGTAACCTTTGGCTCCTTTTATATTAGGCCAAAGGGAGAATCTTTACTTATACCATTACTTGTTGCAGCTTTGTTGTGCGTTACTGCAGAAGTAGTGGCTGAAAGAAATATGCTGAGATTTAATAGAAGATTTGGGGTATTGACCTCTGTCTACCAATTTATTTTTTGGAAAATGTAATTATCACCACAATTTTATATGACACGTGAGTTTCAGTTCAAAACCAAAATGATTTTTTTTCTTTTTTACTTTGAAGGACAGAAACTTTTTTCTCCCCTTTCACAGTAAGCCAAACTTCTCAAATGCATCAGTTTTTAATTTTGTCCAAAATTATTGTGCAATTAAGGAAATATCTGATCAAAGAACTAACAAGGCTGCTAATCCCACCAGACAATCTGAAGCCAACTTTTAGTAGTGTTCAGTACTCATTGCAACAGACATATTTTGGTGAGTACCCAAGTTTCACTAACCTGTCCTTGAATCTACATACTGTAAATATGTATTATGTTTGCACAAAAAGGTCTAGCATGTATAGTGCTTGTTTCACCTTGCTTTGTTAGGTATTTGGTGTAATGAAGTCTATTAGAAGCCAGCCTTTGTGTTGCACCTGAATGCCAGAGTTAATTACACCTTTAATGGACTTGGTGTTCCTGTGGCTTCGTCTCTGACGGCAACCTTCACAACATTAATTGAAACTCCCCCACCTTCACAAGAGGGAACGCCTCAATTAACCTCTCCCAGTGGCTATAACTGGTCAATTACACCCTCACCCCCCCCCCCCCCCCCCCTCCCGCTGTTCTGCATGTCAGCAAACACAGTCACAGTTCACATGGTGTGCCATCTGAAGGCCACGCTTCTGGAGTCACGTGGTCTTTAATCTAAGGTTGTATAGTACGCAGCACTGTGTGTGTTTGTGTGTTTGTTCTTGTATCCATGTGAGCTTTTGTTCTTGCAGGGGCGTGTTTCATCGTGAGCGAATGTGCGTCTATTCACCTAGATAGTTGTGCTTTATTAAAGCAGTTTTCATTTCCTATACAGTATGACACTGATCCCGATTGGCATTCTGACATTGAGTGCCAGTCGATTTCAATTCCCTTTGCATCTCACCCCCCCCCTCCATCCCTCCCACCCGTAACCACTTATGCAGCAAAGTTTGATTTGCCTCCAGTTCCTCATATTGAATGAGACCAATTGTCCTTCAGAGGGAGACTCGGGGAGAGAAAGAGACGGGAGAGGGAAAAAAAGAGAGAGGCCATCAGAGAAGCTGACAGAAAATTGGACAGAGAGAGAGCTAAACAGTGGGAGAGGAATCAGACAAGCGGAATAGACATGGGTCAGTCTACTGTCCTATCACACTGTTAGACTTTCAGAAGGCAGGGAGGAAAAAGAGACGCCAGAAGAGACGCCATGTGACTGATGTCAATGGTTCCCTTACAGTTATCTCTTTCCTTTCCTCTTTTCCCTGTCCGTCTCCTTTCTTGTCCTCCGTTCTCTGTTCTCCCGCCCTCATGTTTGTCCTTCTGTCCATCGTGCTAGATTGGCTTGTTATCAGTTAGCAGAGAGCTGCTACATCCGTCCCCCTGTTCCAGGACAGACACACACACACACACACTCAGACATACAAATGCACATACGCACGCCAACAAACACACACACAAGCTGGCTGGTTGCCAGAAAGAGAGTGTCCTGCCAGAGTCAGGAGAGCGGAGAGAAAAAAAAAACAAGCCACCTCATCTAAAGCTGCTCCACAGATAATTCACAACACACCTGCAAGTAGTAGGTCTGGGGAGATAATGATGACTGGAAAAACTGTGTGTGTGTGTGGGTAAAGTGTACAGGAAAGTAAACAGAAGTAGCAAGGGCAGATAAGAAAGACAAGACAGAACATCGCAGCCCTCCACCTAGAAAGTACCTCAAGGTTTTTTTTTCTCCTTTTTGCATTGTCCAGAAGTCAACAGACAGTGTGTAGCTTTCTTGGTGAGAAGCAAACAACACAATCGTTAACTTCCATCATTTTTTCTAATAAATGTCCATTAAGTGCAAAGTGCAAGAAGGTAGCGAAAAATGGTCCCAATTTCTTCTTCCTTGACTTGTTCGACCAACAATCCAAAACCTGAATTTATTAATTTATTTAACAAACAGAAAAGCAGCAAATCTTTACAGGAACCAACAAAGGTTCTGCATTTTTTCTTGAAAATTTTGATTAAGAAATGACCCAAATAAATACGTTTTCTGTTGATTGACTAATCTATTAATCAACACTACGACCATTAAAGCCTACATATTCACTCTTGGAGAATATAACCTTTTGTCCTCAGATGATCCATGTCAGTGTTGGGTGTTGCCAGCATACAAGGAATTCGATCTGATATTAGCTCGACTGGTTCCTGATAGTCCGGGGAGAAAAAGAGAGCTATCAAGGAGAGTTATTTGAGCGCGCTGCCTTGGCAGTGGATGTGAGCCGGCTATCTGGAGGACATCTCGGTGATCTATGAAGGGGACAGTTCGACCTAGGAAAGCCAATTTTCAACCATTTTCCACAATGCAGCGCTGCAAGACAAATGTGGCGCAGAGTGACACTCCAGAGCAGTTGGATGAACTTGGGTCTGAAGAGATCAGTGGTTATCTGCCTAATCTGTGACACCTCCACCGGGACAGATGGAGGGAGACGATGAGGGGCAGGGAGGAAAAGAATCATGAAGAGACAGAGATAAAAGCAGAGAGAGGAAAGAAGTGCTTGCTGATTTTTAAGATCTTTTCCCCTTATTTTGCTGACTTGAAACTCAGGGGAGGCAGGATTCAAAAGTTAACCTTAAATTTCCTTATTTGGCTGCAGAGATTGTTATTCACAGTGTGAGGTGGTCCAGAGTGTTGCAGTTCTCACTTGATGGGTTGTTTTACACCTTGTTGGCCTGGAACACAGTGGGTGGCTATTGGAATATCAATGTCTTCCATTTCAAGGTCTGCTAGGCTACGAAACCTGTAGACAAAACACAGCTTTTCCTCACAACTCTCTTTAATGGAATTGAATGTGTTTAATTTTTAATTTTAAGTATAGCATGTCAAAGTGTTCATGGTGCTGTGAGTCATAATAATGATAATAATAATGCTGTTCATGAAATAAGAAAATATAGGTTGTTATGTACAACCAATATTTATGTATTTGTCATAATCAATTCATTGTTAGAGTTGTTTGTTTGTTTTTTTAGCTCAAGGCTATAGGGACAATATTATGAAGCCTGTGATCATCATTCTTTATTTTAATCCCATCCATAGTCATGTTGTCGTGCTCAAGTGTTGGTGCCAAATCTCCACCAAGTTGAAGCCAGTTTAGCGCATCCCCACAGCCTCAAATTGTTGCCCATGAATCAGCCCATTGCAGACTTTACAGACTGTAATTATTCTAACTTTAAAATAAAGAATTTCGCTTAGCTGAATATCAGCCCCAGTTTCATTCCTGCAATGTCTCAAACTCATGTGGTTCCTTGCCAGTCTTTATGGCATTTAGGGAACACACGCTGGACTCACACTGAGATGAAACGCTGCACCAATAAAGCTGGTATTTTTTTCCTTTGTTTTGGAACTGAAGATATTTGCAAAATTAGATAGCCAGTGTTGTGATACTTCCTCTTATTGAATGACTGCTGGTAGGAAAATAAAATGTGATGTGATGTGAGAATTGATGCCTGATGAGGAGCCGGTCTGGGCTCGAGACGTTGTAGTAAAGGGAACATTCTACAATATTGCGAGTCCTTGTGAAACAGAAAGTGTCTACAATTGTTTTGGACTCAGCATCTGGACATGACAGATGTGTGTATGTGTGTGTGTGTTTGGCACATTGACTGCCAGGAAAATACGTTTTCTTGAGATTTTGGGTTGAAAACCTACATCATGTTTTCAGATGTTTGTGTCTGCTTTAATCTGATATATAGATCTGTTCTGACTGTTTTTTCTTTCTCTCTTCCTGCTGCTGCCCCTCACTGATGGACAAACAAACAGGTAATAAACACATTTGATTATTTATTCTCTGATTTTCTATCTTTGAATGCTGAAGTTATGGGTTGTCATGCCAGTGACCTACTTCCTCTACACATTGGTACTTGTTGTAATATCTTCTTTTCTTCTGAGCAATAACAGGTGCCAATTTATTCATAACTGCATTGTTGATACTAAAGGCCACCCACACCAAAAATACACACACAGACACACACACACATGCCTACTGACTGGAATGATAATGAATATTTGCTATTTAGCAATTAGTGCCAGCAGTTTCACAGCCAAGGCACACAAATAGCAGGCAGTTATCAGAGCTTTTGACCTCTGCTTCTTGCTTCCTGTCTCAGTTTCATCTCCCTCGCTTGCCTCTCCTCCCTCTGAGGTGTTCGCTCACCTCTTTATCAAGCTCTCTTCAACCCTACCATTTGCTCTCTTTGCTGACCCCTGACAGTCGGGCAGAACAGTCAAAGGCACTGCTGTGTAGACATAAAGACATTTCACTGGAACAAAATCGGTATCTTAGACGAGGACCTTCTTTGTTTCCCCGTGTTTAAAAAAACAAGTCCTCAATCAAACTGGGGGTCACGTGCATTTGCCTCTGCTGAGTCAGCTCTCTTGACTTGTTTACACACAGAAAAAGAGAAAAAAAATCAAATAATTCGCATAAAAGCAGCCAGTGCATGATGCTGATAAAATGCCAGCCCAGCACTCTGCGAACTTCAGCATGAATGCAAAGACTGCGAGGCGACAGGCCTTTTACCATACAGTTCATTTATTAGAAGCGTTTATTCAAAGCACCTTACGCGGCCATAACAGCCTACCTGCACACCTCTCTCTCAGATATAGTACTCTCACTTTATTATGCAGAGCATTTTCAATGTGATGTTCAGAGATTTTTTTTTTTTTTGATGAAATGTTGACATTTTCCTAACGTTTCCTAATACATAGATAAGTAGTAATTTTTGGACCACTTGGGGGCAGCAGAACAAGCTGTGAACACAACATTGACATATTATCACCTTGTAAAGTTGATCAAATACAACCATCAGAAGTGTGAAATTATTTACTTCTTAATGTACTTTCAATATCCAAAAATAGTGGACTCTGGAATGCAGTCTACGTGACTAAAGGCTGTTTGTGTCAAAACCTTGGGTGGATTTGGACTGTAAGAGGTGGAGCGTGTCACAGACATAGCCATGCTCAGGGGCTCAGTTGCCATGCCATTGAGGCTTAATCTCCTGTCTCGTGCCGCCATGATGTGCCTACCTACAAACTCAGTGCTTTCATCTACCTCAGACCAGGGTGGATGAAAGCACTGATTTTGTTTTACTGCGGTTCTTGAGGACTGGGACACAGGCCAGCGGGATGTGTTTAACAACAGTGACAAAATGTTAACGAACCCAGCAGCTCCCACAGTGAGGTCACTCAATGGTTCCTCAAACAGCGTCATTTGTCTCAGACAAGTTAACGGACATCGATGTTTGCTCCACTCTCTTAATGTCTCAGTAACCTTTGTTGAGTAATTGTTTGGAAGGAGAAGAAGAGTGATGGAGACGTATTTATAGTGAGTGGGATGTGGTCCAGTGTCATCTCTGTCCAATAGAGAGAGAGGAGAGACCTTAATGAACTTGATTGCACTAAAGTCTTTGTCTCAATTAACCATTGTGAAAACTTTGTCCAAAGAATAGTTAGGAGGTAAAAAGACTTTGCCCGTGCTGCCCACGTCTCTGGTAAGATATTGTAACTTCTCACTAACTACGGAGACACAGCTTGCTCAAACAGCAGGACATTGTTGTGACGTGTCCTCCTCTGACCCAGTGAGCTATATATGGAAGACAGAGAAAACATTTGACAGTGATATGTGAGACTCCAACACATCTCAAATGCACCCAGAAATACAGCCAAGATACCTGGCTATTAAGAGCCAGAATCAAGTCTGCTTCCCTGTGCTGTCACAAAGAAAAGACTGTTACCAATTAATATGTTATTTATTCATTTCAAGTAATAAGTTGCTCATTAGGTTTATAAAATGTTAATGTTAGAGAATAGTGAAAAATGTCCATCACATTTTCCCAGAGCCCAAGATGAAGCCCTCTTCACTGGTTGCGTACTGACTTCCTGGTGTCTTTGCTGGTTGCCTGGCAACTTCACAGTGATGAAGTATCAATCTTCTCTTCTTACTTTCGGCAAGAAAGAGAATAAGCATCATTCGAACTACTCCTATTTTCTGTCACTCTACGAATCAAGTAAATTATTTCAGTACTACTCTCAGTTGTAGCATTAGCATCATGTCGTAAGTAGTAGTGGAGTCAAGGAGGGAAATTCTAAACTTTTTATTTAGCTGAACCCTTTTGTCAGTAGGTGGAGGAGGTGGGAGCTGTGACTCAAGCGAGCTACTGACTTTGTTTTGTTTGTGTTGTGGAAGTCAGTAGTACTTCCCAGGAGAGAAAATAAAAGCAGATTACTTGTGCTCCTCTCTCCAAGACCTGTGAAGAGAGTTACACTCTGTTCCAAGTTGTAAGCATAACTGGAGTGCGGTGTTGCCTCAAATCCTATTACCACAGCATGTCTTGGAAGCGTTTCTGACCGTGGCTGAGTCTCATGTCATGTGTTCAGGGTTGGTGCGGCTGTTGTTATCGTAATGGTGGCAGATGAACTTTGCTTTGCATCCTCTGGCGACAGGCTCCTGTTTGCATCCTCCACGCCAGAGTTTATTCAGCAATGTTTTAAGAGAGATACTGTATCTTCTGCTGGGTACTTCTTTCTCCCTCCCCTCCGTGCTTCTCCTCCCCGTCCTCCTCTGTCAACAAGGATTCTGTTGTGCAAGCTAAATGGAAATGGAGAAAAGGGTAATGTAGCCTGACTACTTGCATCGTTTCATCTCAGGGCCCTCCACCTTAAATGTCTGCTGTGACAATGCAAGGTGGCTGGTGTGGGGAGGGTGGCTGGCTGAGCATTCAGGATGACAACCGGCAGAAGGGAAGAGAAAAAAGAGGCGGAAGACTGGGACAAAGAGAGACAGTGAAGACAAGGTGTAGGAAGGGGAAAAATGATCTACAAATGCTCTCACTTTGTATTCAATTGGTCTGCAGAGAGATGCAGATTGAACTCTCATAAGTTGTGGGAGCTCAGCCACAGATAAGAGAGGAAATTACAACCAGCCTAAATGGAGAGAAGCTGGGAGTGAAATGGAATAGCAGCCATTATTCAAATAGGGGATTATTAGTTGGCTGAGTGGCCTTTTGCTCACTGTGGGGCCTGACAAATATAAGGCTTACCACCAACCTGGCGCCATGCCCCTCCTCTTGTGTTATTTTGTACATGGCTTTGTTGTTGACTTCAGTTGAGTTTGAGACTTCAGAGGAAAGGGGGGAGGGGGCTGTTTTGAGGATCTCTGCTCCTACCACATTTCAATCAGATTACAATAAGAGTTGATGACAGGACATATGGCTGCACCGGACCTCCTTCTGTGGACACTTAATAAGGAGAGAGTGGAGTAATCCCCCATTTTTCATCTGCTCCTCTCTGTCAACCCCACAGGGATGTAAAGCGGCATCAGATTTCTGTCCCCTTTTTTATCTGATGTAATGGATTTGCAACAGCCACAACCTGGAGCAAAGACTCAGACAGATCAGCTTTCTAGGGGAAGATGGCTGAGTCTGAGAAAGGTGTGGGAGGGAGTGAGGAAGAGAGTATCAGGAAGAGTGTGTTGGAGGGCCAAGATGGAAGACAGAGACATAGACATGAGACAGCGCAACTCTATTTATCTTGCAGACTGTAAATATGAACAGCCAAGTGGGAAAATATTTTCAGGTCAGCCTCCTAGTTGTAATTATGAGAAGAAGATTTGGGGTACTTCTGGCTTTCTCTCAGTTGGCAAACAAATAACTACAGAAGTGTCCACATACTGGTGCCAAACAGAAAAGTTATTATCAATGTAGTTAAACAAAAACCCATGTTAGAACTAATACATTAAATGCAGCTATTCAAAAAGGACAGTGTGGTTATATCTGGGTTAATTTTTGAGTGGCACTACCAAAATGCAGGATAGTATGCTCTCTTCTTGTCCTCAACATGTTGTTTTCTCCCTAAAGTCTCTGGTCTAGAAGGAACTAAAAAAAGCCTAAAACTGGTGACTGACGGAAGGGAGTGACGATGAAATGCCGCAATGTCGGGATGGAGAACTGAGGAGATGGAGTGATTAGTGAGCGGGTGAAATAATGACAGTGTGGGAGGAGATTACAACAGATTTGTTGTTTGTCCATCCCCTTGTCACTTTATCATCTCAAACAAATGCCAGGAAGGGTCTCGCTTGTGGAGGAACAAAAAGATAAGAAGGGAGACGGGTCTAATTGAGGGATTCAGATTCAAGGACACAAAGGGTCACAAAAAGAAAAAAGAAAAACAATATTAGAACACGCAGAAGACTGACTGTGCTGATTATTTATGTGTGTAAGTACTGGGGGAGAATATATTCACCTTTTCTGCATTATCATCCAAAATGCTTCCACAGTGAGTTGACCTTGCAGCGTGTACACTAGCTCATTCTGCTGTCTGGCCCGGCGAGATCTGTTTGAGCAGCAGTTAGCCCAGATGTGTATCAGTCTCGTCTGATGGCGAGGGGCCATAAGTCTTAAAAACACACACTTTGCTAATCTCCCTTTGGCGACTTGAAATATCCCACTTTCCCTCTATTTTTCTCTGTGTAATTATTCTTTGGTGGCTTTGTGTCATTATTTATCATCATGCTTCTCTTTCATCTGTAGTCTTATCTACAGAGCCAGCTCCCTCTGCCAGCTTCACCAGGACTATGGCCAGCTACATAAACATTTTACTGACAAGGACGGTCAACTGTTTACTGACGAAGCAAAAGTCTTACTGGCAGCAGCCACAATGTGGGTGTGGATGTGTGTGTTCCTGTGCATGAGAAAGTGTTTGTGTGTGTGTGTTTGTGAGAACGAGAGAGCGAGAGGGGGGAAAGAGAGAGGATGACAAAGAGAGCCCCTAATGTACGGCCACTTTTGGTTTGAACACCTACAGGTCTCTCTGCAGGGACCCATTTGTCGAATGCACTTAATGCTGCTCCAACCTTGGACTCTACTATATGTCTGAGCACTACAAAGTACAGAGTGGAAGGAATAACGGTGTCTCTCTCTCTCTCTCTCTCTCTCTCTCTCTCTCTCTCTCCTCATGCACTCACACCTTCATTTCCTTGTACTCTACATCTTTCTCTCCTGCACCTGCCTGTGCTCCTCCCACAGTCCCTCTGTGCCATTCCTCTCCCACTTTTCATCCTTCATCTTAACTGTTATCAACACCATTGTTAAAGATGGATCAGTCTGGCCAGGCTCCAGCACCAAGCAGATAGTGCCACTGAAGTTCCCAAATTAATTCTAAAGTCCAATTCCCTTCCTTGGTTCCCTCTATAAGAGAAGCAGTGATGAGTGCTTTAAGCTAAATGCTAATGTCAGCATGCTAGCATGCTCTCAATGATGATGTTAACACGCTGATGTTTAGCAGGTGTAATGTTTACCATGTTCACCATCTTAGTTCAGTGCCTTAGCATGTTCACATTTGCTAATTAGCATCAAACACAAAGTACACAGCAATGATAATGTCACAGTTTTGCAGGTATCTTCATAAATCAAAGTATTGGACAAATTGAAACTTTGATCAGTCATCAGAGTCATATTATGGGGACCTTAAACATCTGTAGAAACAATCATGGCAATCCATCCAACAGGAGCTAAAAGTCATCCATAAGAAATTTCATGGAATAATTCTGTCTAGACGAAAGTGACGGCCAATCTGAATGACCACAATTGCCATTCCAAGAGCAAAAAGTAACCAAAGGTACTTAATGACAATAATCATTGACATAGCTAAGCAATGTACAGAACAGACATTTAGCCATTGTAAGCAAGGTCTAATGTCAAAATCTTCATATCGTCTGCCTGTTATACTCATATACTATTTAAGTATGTGTGCAAATCTTTTCAGGGAGCATCAGCTCAGTGCAGGAATGCCTTTCTCTAGAAATGTTTATTGCTGGTGCAGCTGATGCAGTTTTGGGATGTTAATATGCTAAGTTGTAGCTTTAAACTGCAGATACAAGCACGGACTGCTCATGGCAGCGAGGCAGTGGAGGTCTATCCAACGGAGTAGCTGCTCAATAACCCTGTACTCCCATTTAACCCACTCATTCACTTGCAGCCAACCAGTGTAGTCCTTATTCAAAGTCAGTAGTAGACGACATTTCAGTTGAATAAATTGTTCCACACTACCAGCATCACCTGATTCACAGGAAGAGGAGGTGAAGGTGGGACACAAAGCTGAGATATTACTTTGAGAAATCGCTGACTTGTGAAGCTGAGTGCTGTAACCCTCTGGGCAACTGGGATATATGCCCTGGTTGAACACTGAAAGAACTGCTGCTTTATTGCTGTACTATTGTCTGCGATGTCTTTGATTAAGTTTAGCACAGTTGTTGCTTGAAGACTCTTTGAAGACAAATGTTTCTCAGCCTGCAGTGGTGTGCTGACTAGGGCAAAGAGTGACAAAAGTATTAATGTGCCAGATGCCAGCTCCAACCTGGACTTCATATTTCTGTACAGGTGTGTCTGTGGGTGAGGGGAAATTGGTGTGAGGACAACAGCTGCTGGCATTTGCAAACACATAGCCCTGCCCACACACTGAGCACACAAGGCTGCCGGTGCCAGCGGGTCCGCAGGGACCAGCTGCCTGTGCCATTGGGCGTTCAGGCCAGTCATCAAGCTGCTCAGTGCAGCCAGACCTAGGCCACTGGCTCTGAACTCTGAACATGCCCCACGCCAGGGTCAGGCAATGGGGGAATTGACTTGCTCTGGGTTGTCACACATACTCTCATACTGTATGTACACACTGAAACACAAACACTTGGAGCATGTCATCAGGAGTAAATTCTGTACAGAGTGTGGCTTGAATTTTAATGTGAATGCATGGCAAGTCATGTTACATGTTCATTTGCATAACCTATTATCACATGCAGTGTCTCAAAGGGCTTTACAGGTGCACAACAACAACAACAACAACAACGGTTCCCAATCCAGCCCTTCTTCATATACTGTATGTTACAAACTATTTAATACTATTTAATTATCCAAGATTATTTAGTAACCATGGTAACACATATGCACGTCAGCATGGGGAGTTTTCCTGATACATCGGAATAGTCGATAATGGATCACAGAGGTGTGTTATGCGGGTGTCCCACCTCCACGTGTTTTGGCACACTACTAGAGATGAGCAGAAAAGGTGTAACATTTAGTTGTTGTTTTTTATGTGTATTGTAGAAGTGCAATGAAGTGTGAAGCCAAAAGTGAAAAGAGAATCGATGTCTCAGCCCGCCGGTGATGATGTGTCATGTCATGATGTGCCCTGCGCCGTGGCTCTCCTCATACTGTGGATGTACACAGCTGGCGACTCTTTCTATAGCTCGAGCTTTTCTTCGATTTTGACATTCCAGTTAGCTTCTGATCTAAGCTGAGCACAAGGTCAAGTGACACACAAACAGCCGTATGTCAATATTTAAACAATTGTTTTTCCAGACTGTGTTTTTCTCTGTGGTAGGAAAACAGTAATAGTCAATAATTACATTCTCAGTCTAGGGATGTCGATGTCTCTCTGTGTGTCTTGCTCTCTCTTTTTTTATTTTTCGGAGATGACTTTAAAAGTAGTTGCATGTGCAGACGATGTAAACTGTAAAGACAAGCTGCCGTAATCAGAACTGTCCCTATATCTTAAATCAGGGCTTCCTGTTCTCCAACACAATGGTCAGGATGGTAGAGAGCTGCTTGCTACCTGATTGAGCCTCCCCTGCTGAGAGGAGAACAAGAGTGAGTCAACCTTTGACAAGAAAGACTAGTTGAAATGGTGACGAATGTAAGGTGAGACGTGAGAGATGAAAGGGAAACGAGGCATTGTAAGAATCATATATGATCGCTACAACAAGAGCAACGGGGTAAGAAACATGCACAGTAAGACAATAAGATCAGCCAGATTATCTCAACCACTTCATTTCAGGTGTGCTTACTTTTGGTTTTACTGAAAATGAGCACGTCCAGAATATCTCACTACATAGAAAAGTATGGTAAGTAAGGCAGGTCAAAGTTGAACCACAGGGTAAACAGTGGTGGACAATTTTACATGTACCTCTGTTTTCTCCCAAATAAGTTTGGTTAACTTGAGGGTTTGTTTGAAGCTGCTTGTGTTTCTTTTAAGTGATGTTTCCATGTTCCTGGATACAATGTTGTTTCACTTTAAAAACACCTAGCTGGTAAGTGCTAAATAGGTAGCATTTAAATAACTCTCTACAACTATTTCTGCAGTTGAATATGCCTACTACAGAAAAAATCACATCAATAAAACACCAAGAAAGCCAGCAGGGATATTGAATGTTGTTGTCCACAGATATTCAAGCCGTTGCCACCGTCCACGGGCAGAAGGTTTTTATGACCATCACACATCGGCTGCGTTTTCCTTTTCACTCAGCTCTGTTGGAAATGAGTGGACTTTCAGTGACTCTTTGCTCTTATTTCTTGCCGTCCGAATGTACAGTTACACGTTTTCTTACACTAATACACATTCACCCAGCCGTCTCAGCTACCTACACACACACACACACACCAGCTCAATCCTCTCTCTTGCATGACTCACACACTACTGCCCCCTCATTCATCAATAGTGCCAGAACAACTGGGCCAGGGGTCAGCGTGCCACTGCAGCAGTCAGGCAGTAGAGGTAGAGAGGGATTTAACAGCAGGCACCATGCCCTAAAGAAACAGCTCCTGCCTTCCTGCCAGATTAGCGCTCCATTCCATCACTTGCCTGGAATTGCAGCGCCGATGTGTGTCAGACTTTGATATGCCTCACAGGTGACACCAAACCACATGGCATCGCAACCCGGCCAGACAGCCGTAGCACTGTGTTGGTATGTGTGTGTCTATGGTGGATACATTACAGGGCTGGTGCTAGTTTTACTACTGTGCCAGTCTGTCTGTGTGCACTGGATGCCCAAAGTGTGCATGCGTGAGTGTATGTGTTTGTATCTTTTTGTAATGCTGGATGCCTTTCAGGTATGGCACCAGTACTTTCAGTGTGCCAACCCACCCGTGCTGGTAGATGTTTCGTGTGTGTGTGTGTGTGTGTGTGTGTGTGTGTGTGTGTGTGTGTGTGTGTGTGTGTGTGTGGTCTGTGCATGTGTGAATCCATCTGGTAATGACTCGGAGATGACTGGGCCAGTTGGCATTGTGCAACGGTGCCATTTCCAAGTCCCTGTGTCGACTTTTTTGCTCTCTTTCTCTTTCTGACACACACACACACACACACACATACACACACACACACACACACACACACACACACAGACAGACACAGCTGTGTGGCGGTATAGTAAGATCTATAGAAACCCCTTCTGGTGCCTGTTACTGATGCATCCCCCTCTGTCTAGAAGGATAACTGCAAACTCTCATAAGCCCACTACAGCCATCCAGAATAAATGCCACCCACGTCCAGAGGTACAATAGATGAATGGGAGCCCTTTGTTCTGCTTTTGATGGTTTCTATATTGTTTTTTGCATGCTATTGTCTATGTGATTTTTTTCTTTTTCTTTTAGTGTCTGTTGTTTGAGTCCAAGAATTCTTTAATGGCATGAATGTTATACCATTTCCACTTTTCTCAATTTTTTTGCCCCCTCTGAACTACGTTTTTTTTTAGATTCATTGTTTAGTCTATAAACTGATGGAAATAATGTAAATCACAAGTTCCCAGATTTCTTCAAATTGCTTGTTTTGTCCAAAAGACAGTCCAAAAACCCAAAGATGATAATTCACAATGTTATAAATCTGTAAAACCACCTGTTTTGGAGATCCCAATGGGCCATAACCTGAGCTGGACTGTCAGTCACTCACAGACACATTCCACAACAGAGATTGGATGACAGCATGTGTGACAGCTGGACACAGGTCCGTCCCCGTGGCCCTCCTCTTTTCATCGTCTCGCAACCTACATCTGAAACTTTATTGAGAAATACCGGAAGGATGGATGGATGAATGGATGTGTAAACCAATGAAACATGAGGAAGACTTCTTTCTAGGTCGATATGGGCCAACGTATACCCAGTGTATTGTTATCTGAGAGCTGCAAAGTCTCTGGGAATCGAGCCTGGGTGTGTATGTCTATTTTTAGCTGAAGTATAGGCCTCGGAGGTGGTAGAGAGTGTGTGCGTTGCCTTCTTCTAGATAACTGACATACCGAGGGAAGTGGGTCAGCTCAGATTTTCTTTGAGGGGTACATCTCATTCAGCCAGGAGCCAGCAAACTTCCTCTAGGATTTAATAGAGGTGCTCAAGGAAAGGGATAAAACAAAGTACATTAAAAAGTACCCTCTCCTCTGAGTCTCATTAAGCAAGTGCTATATACTGGAACTCTGTTTGCATTTGAACATTGGTTCCATCCTCTGGTTAAAGCCCTTGTGCCAGGTCTCTTTCTTTCTACCTCTCCCTCTGCCCCCTTTCTCACTCCAGCTCGGGTCTTCCTTCCCTCTGAAGCCTGCATCTAGCTAACAGCGGTGACACTGTGTCTGAGCTATCTCTCCCTGGCAGACCTTAGCACTGTGGAATCACTTTGTCTGGCCCAAGCCCCGTGTCATCTGCATGTCCTGGGAACGAGAGAGGAGAAGGCAGATAGAGTGAGGAAGATAGAAAAAAACAAGGAAAGCCAGGGAGACAGGAACATGCACACACAGAAATAGAAAAGGGATGTCCATAGAATGAAGGTAAAAGTCAGGAGGACGTGTAGTGCAGTAAACATCTTTTTGACATTTCATTTTTGGTTCCATCATGTGAGCACCACAGACTTCCATTCCAGGTGAAGGTGGAAATCACAGAAACAGATTTTTTTTATTTATTTATTTTTTGGAGAACTCACCCTTTTTAATAAAGCCAGCCAGCTGATGTTAATGGAAGTCTTCCACAGACCCAAATTCTGGACAAAACTTGGAAAGAAATCGATTCGACTGTCAAAAAACGTTCTTGTTAAGTCACTTCACTCTCTCTTCACTCTTTTGGCTCAAGTGTGTGTGTGTGTGTGTGTGTGTGTGTGTGTGTGTGTGTGTGTGTGTGTGTGTTGATGTGAGTGACCCACCCTTTTCCTGCTAGCTTGCTACGTTCTCAAACTGAAAGAAATATTGTACTACCATCCTCAACGATGCCTGAAATCTTTACATTGCATTGCCATTCTTCACAACGCGCACTCATGCCATGAAATATACAACACAAGGCAAGAAGATCTGTGTTAGCTGCTTATGTTACTGATACAACTGGCCCATTGTCCCTTATTTACCGGGACATGCAACCATACAGCGTTGTTGAAAATACCAAATTAAGAAGAATGACACTGACCCAGGAACTGAGGTAAACAATATTCAGTCACCTTTATCTCTTTCGCTACGACTGTTAGCAAAAGTTATCCAGCGTATCAATGTCCATGTTTACGTATTACTTATCATTAAAAAAAGTAAAAATATCAAATCTTAATCAGTTATTGTATAATTACAAATGTCTCATTTTTTGTATCGAATAGTGGACTGTGTCCAGATACGTCTCAATTCTGGGGACGGAGAAAACAGCGAGACTTCAAATGGCTTATATCAACTTCTGGGCCATTTTCAACATGTCAGGTAGTACACTTCCTCCGAGAACAAAATCAAATCAACAAGAGAGCTAGCGCGGAAATTAAATTCGCTGTTGAAACCAGGGACCGCACAAATTTAAGATGCAGCCAATTTCCATGGGCACTGAAGTAAACACGAGCAAACATCTTTCTGACATTTTAGTTTTTGGTTCAAGTACCATTTGCCGCTCTGGGTACTGGAGTCGAATTTTAGAAGCAACAGTGAATTTCTCATCTTGTGTCCATCATCAGGCTGCCATCTTGAGGCTGCCTGTTCAGACAAAATGGGCAGCTCTTGTTTGTCTGTTCAGAACAGCAAGTCTTTTAACCCTAGCCTTAACTGGCCTCATCTAGTTTCATTGTGGGCCCCCATCATGGCAATGTCTTTCTCGTTCCCACTGTGGGCTCTCGATCAGAGCTCTCAAAGCCAGACTCCAGCTCAGTTGTCAGTGAGAGAGAAATAGAGAAAACGGGTTATAAGAGGATACTTTCATGTCCTTTTTGATTATTTTTTGTTTTAATTCTTGTTCAGATCCATTCTGTCTGGATTTGCAGCTGCAGGCTCTGTGTCTCCAGAGGCCTGCCTTGAAAAGTAGGCATGATTCACTCTCTTCTCTCTCTCTCTATGTTATCATTTTTATCATGTTTCTGATGTTGATTCTGTTATCTTTGACTGTGCATTCTTTATTCCATAACGCTGATAGAAGAGGTAATACCAAAGGCAGAGGAAATTGAGGAGGAGTTGAATTGGAGATCAGTAGTGGTGGACAAAAAAACAGCAACTTTCTTTTTTTGTTTTTCCCTCCGGCTGTGTATCTAAGAACGTTTCAGTTGGAAAACAAGATTCCCAATCTCTACACATGCCTCATTTCTATTTTCTCTTTTCTTTGGCAGCTTTGGTGTAAGAGACGTTACTCATTCCAGGCTCATGGCTATTAACAAACTTTAGAGGGAGGTTTGAGCAAAACTGTGCCGTGCAATTTTGCTGTGCAGCTGACCCAGCCGAGCACATAAGGTTGTCTGTGGCACTCAAAGTTAAACACACGCTGAACCAACGGTCTTGACCTGCAGACCAGAGTGTTTGTCCTGTTTCAGCCAGCACAAGAAGTGGGAAAGAATAGAAGAACATTTGTAATGCTTTTAGTATGGAATCCAAATTAATGGGTTTAATTTCACTCACTTAAACTAAAGTGACCTATGTAGAAACATCTATCTATGCTGAGCTTTATGTCAAGAGAGGTAACCCCTGATGAAGCATCATGAACTACACCAGCTGTAATGCATTGCTTCTAGCATTCATAGCTGTGTCTCGCAGCACGACTGAAGCTGGCCATCACTGTGGAGCAAAGATTTTATTGCAATAGAACAAACCTCTCGCACAATTATTCAAGGTTTATTTTCTGTCAAATGGCTGATATTGAAGGTAAAATGTTTTCCAAACCTTGTGACTGCGTACTAGTTTGAGACTGCTGAATGGGACACTTTATCAAATTCTGATCATTACTGTCTGCAGATGTGCCCTCCCACTCCTGCCCTCAACAATATTTTCTATTGAAAATCTGTCTTCCCTATCCTACAGGGAAAATAAGATGAATTCTTCCTAAAAGGAAATGCTCATACTCAGCTGGTTAATAAGCTACCTTTAGAAGACATGAAATAAAAATAAGCCCTATTAAATGCCTTTAAAGGCAGTGATCATGCTGATTGCCCGCATTAGAGTAAATACATCCCTTAGAACATTTGCATTGGGACCCATGGGATACCAATTCAGCTCAAGCCCTCTATTTCAGATTGCACTAATAGCACACAGCAATTGTTTTGTTGCACATACAGCAGCAATATATATGCTGCTGTACATGGAGGGGTACACCTCTGCATGTCCTTCCAAAGACAAATATGAATAAATGCAGGCAGAATAGTTAGATCCCCAATGAAGAACACAATAGTGTACACAACGGCAAGTAAACAAAAGAAGACCAATATGTTAGATACCATATTCATCGTACAAGAGATGTGGTCTAGCAGACTTCCACAGAAGCTTGATTCAACCTAACTAACCACTGGAGACGCAGTGGCCAAATCAACAGGCGCAGACAATGTCACTGTCATTAAGTCAGTGTGAGACTGCGCCACATTAGGCTGAGCCTCACTGCAATACAGTTTCCAATCATCTCTATTCTCCATTCAGTCTTCAACCAGTCATTTTGTCTTTTAAAGAGTTCACATTCATACATTTTTAAACAAGCACCAAAAAAAGATTATTCGACCTGCTTCCTCAGTAAATCAACTAGTTTTCATTCGTTCCTGACCGTGCACTGCACCGCGGACACCAGCTGTTCCAGTATGATCACAGCTTGCACCTGAGCAATGTATTTGTGACTTTGCTTTTTTGGACCTACATGTGGTATCATCCAACACAATATGCATCCGAAACTACAGTTTGCAAGTATCATTTGAATGTTGAGTTCTAAATCTTCTTACCCATAAACCCTCCTTATCCTTATGTTGATGTTGAAGTACTCAGACCTGCTCTGACTCTGTTATGATTCAGTCTGACTATTGCTTTGCTATCCCCTCCCTCTCTCACTGTCTCTTTTCCCTTCCACGTTCTCAGTCTCCGGCTCACCCTCCCTAACCCCGTCACAGTTGCTCTCAGCAGTAGTTAGATTGATCCAGACGTCCATGGCTCTCCCTACAGCAGCATATCGATCAACCGAGAGGAAGGGAGGAGGGAGGAGAGGAGGAAGGAGGACATAGCTAGAGGAGGTGTCCTGTGTTCTCACCCGTCTCATTCTTCGGTTTTACCCTCAGAACAGCAATGGGTGAGACAGAACGAGACAGATGGAGGAACTGTGATGTCAGCCCACTCTGACAGGGCTTTTCAGGCACAGAGACAGGCAGGAACAGTACATCAGTGAAGCGTGCTGGCTCAAGTACTTACTTTCCTTATTATGACAAGTGTACAGAGGAAAGAGAACATAGTTTGGGCCAGGATTCCTACCCACAAAGCCATGCATACTAACTGTTGTCTGGCTTCAGTAGACTGAAATTCTGGATTTGTACAGTCTGGGTCTTATATTCATAGTTTTGGCCATCATTCCTATCAGTATTAACAACACTGTACTCGCTGATTAATTGCTGAAATCTTGGAATGTGGCTAAGAAGAAGTCAGTTGGGGTAAAAGATAACAGCAGTAGGCAAAATTTATTTGGAAGAGGAAACAAAGACAGTGAAATCCATCATCTATCCGACATCCATCACAGTTTACAGATCAGCTTCATAGTTTAGCATACCGTACTTGCAGTAGTTGTGCACATGTACAGTTTCCTTTACAAAGAGGGATCATTACCTCTTTGTAAAGGAAACTGTAAGATAAAGATAAAGTTCTTTAGATCATCTGGCTAAACTGTTCATCTGACCGCTTGTGTTTTTCACCTTGTCGGACTTGTAGCAATGTCTCAGCAACTGCTGTCTCAGCTGTACAATTTTATCATAACCAATAGCATTGTTAGCCAAAACAAACTGCTATTGCTCTGTCATTAGCTTTGCTGCGGTCACCTGCATGGGGCTGATCTTATAAGGTAACTTCTTCATACATCTGGTTTAGCTGCAAATTAACTTTGATTGAACAAACCGATCAGTTTCAATTTAGCATGCAGCTGCATGAAGCCCTGAAATTTCTGGGTTACGTGCCACAGCAATAGCTGTAAGTTTTCTTGCCTTAGAAAGTGAGAGATTTCCTTCCTGGTTCAACGTTGACCTACTGTACTTGCCGTAGTCGATGCACCCCAGTTTCCCTGTGCAGTGATGGGTTGTGGATGCACTCGATTTGTTTAGGCCAAGACACAGTCTAGAGACATACTGCATTTAATTTTTAGCATGAATTGTTCATTGATGTTTGACAAAACCATGTGCATACATTTTAATTTACATTCTATGAACACATTAACTAGAAAATGCTGACTCTCGCATGAACAGGCCTGGCTGTGACCTATTTTGGATCCCCACCTGCAATTCAAGCAACACTGCCTTTTTGCAAAGTCGGTGGTGTTCCCAGCACAGATGATGAGGAAGAAAGCATGTATTTTAATGTGTTTTATATCAGAGCAGATGCTGGGAGGCGTGCAGACAACTGGAGGCTGACTTCTCAAAATCTGACTTTTGTTTATGTCACCTCAGAATAAATCAATAAAATCCATACACACATATTTTTACTCTTGTCTTTTGATAATTAATGCAGAAGATCGAGTTTATATTCAGTGTAGAGGCATTTGGCCCTCCTTGCTCTTCTTTTCTATGTCTCGATGGGAGCCTACATTTCCAAATGCAGATGACAAATGACACACAATACAAAACTTGCGTCTTTGAGTCCCAACCCCCTGTTGTTAGGCACAGGTGGGAGGCAGCGTGTGATATGAGCAGAGGTTTCATGACCTTCTCTGAGTGAAGTTGTTTGGCCCTTATTGAAGCCGTCCGCTGAATGCAAGCAGCCTCTTCCTGGAGAGTCGATGCCGATCCATTGCCTGAAGCCAACTAGCCATTTGGCCCCCTCTGAACCTCTCCTCTCTTTTCATCGTCTCTCTCCCTGTTGCTGCCTCACTGGCTCTGTAGCTCTGCCAGCTGAGCAAGACGTCTGGCACCTTGGAAGAGCACAAAGGAAAGTGAGGGAAAGGGAGAGAGAGAGGTAGACCAACAGATCTGACGGCCAGGCCACACTGCCCACCTGAGCAGAGTGTGTGTGTGTGTGTGTGTGTGTGTGTGTGTGTGTGTGTGTGTGTGTGTGTGTGTGTGTGTGTGTGTGTGTGTGTGTGTGTGTGTGTGTGTCGCGCAACCTCTTGCTTTTCATTTCGGTGCCCATGTTAACAGGTTAGAGCCGCCACACGTGAGCAACGCGGCTCAGGTGCGCCTATTTTGGTTCTCAGCAAAAATAGACAGTGAAAATGATCTGGTGATAGTCATATTGACATAATACCAGCAACAGTACACCTTTCACTACAGTTCCAATGTCTATATGTGTGGAATATGTCACAGACGTGAAAAAAAAATATTTTAAGAAATTTAACTCAACACTTACAAACTCAATGTAGAAAGATGGCAACGCAGCAGCAGTGCTGTCTGTGTGGTCACCACAGCAGTTCAGTGAGGTAGCTGTCATGCACAGCCTTTGGTCTAATCTTTTCCCTTTTTCATCACATTATACTTCATTAGTGATTGTATTTTGCCCTGTAGTAAGTTGCGTAGGAAGAGCAGATTGAGGCGAATTTTTTTTGATTTTTAACATTAGGGTAGGAAACACAGCCAGTGTGTTTACATGCACTTATCTTAAGTAATTAGTTAAATGTCAGATAAATGAGAAACCTGGCTTCCATAATCACAGAAATCTAATTACCCAGTTACATTTTGAGGAAGCAGAAAGGGTAGGCAAGCTAAAGCAGCTTGAAAAAGGCAAGAGATTTGCCACTTGAATGCATAGAAGGGAATCAGCTGATGTAGCTGGGATTGTGATCTGAGCTTGACTTCGTGGCCTGCCTGAACTAACGCTATGCTCAATTTCTAATCAGTGTGACACCAATGCTGAAACTGATACTGAGTAGATTCTTAGTTTAAATAAGGTCGTTTCCACAGCTGAACTGTTGACAGTTCCTTTTTCAAATAAGACGCATGTGTGCTCCATCAAAAAATAAATAAATAAACACATCAGTAAGCAGCATTTTGTATCACTAATACACACAGTAGGGGAAAACTCTGATAATGGACCTGCTCCATAAACACAGATGTGATGTTGAAATCTGCATAACCAGTTTACTACAGTCAATGTTAATGTGTTGCCCAATTTCCTGTGCAGCCTGATTTCTAAGTAAACATACCCACTGAACAAGAATGAAGATACGAACAGCGGCATTCAGAAGCTTACATGAATGTGAAAGGCATAGCCGTGAAGTGAACAAAGGGAAGCGTCTGGCCCTCGGTGGGTCCCTCCATCAACATATGATCAAGGTGCATAAATGAATTAAAAACTGTCTGCATGTCTCACGTTGAGACCGCGGGAGCTTCACATTTTACATGTTTTGTTTTCTCCATTGCGTCCTTAAACGGTGCTGCTGTGACAGCTACAGTCTCGTCCATTATGCAAATGGAAAAAAACACACTGCTGCTGTTTAGTTCTGCAGCTGCATCGCTGTTATATTTCATACAGGCAAAGTGTGCACATAGCCCCTTATAGCATAATGCTCAGTTCGTCTTTCTGTTATAGTAATAGCTTTTTGGCTTTCAAACATACATCAGTGTTATGTTGACTCGGTTGAAACATGACAGGACCATGATAAGGGAGATCTGCAGCTCTTTTTTTTCCCCCTGCCCACCATGATGGGAGCACCGCTGGAGAAAAGCAGTGAGTGTGAAAATATCATCAAGGAAGAAGAGCATTCACACACGCTGCCTCAGTGATGAAATCTAGATCTTATTTTGCAGTCAACCATATGCATACGCGTTGGGTGGGAGTCTCACCCCTGCCTCAGTAACCCTACTAGTATTTGCCAGTAACCTCCCAGATGAGTTCCATCATGAATTTCAATACACGTTGTGTTGCTTCAAGCTCATGTTGAAGCAACACAGCATGATCATTTTGTTTTTACAATGTGTCGGGAGGTCATATAATACTAATCCTCTGGAATTCACCTCACTAATACATCAAAAATGGCACAACCGTTTGACAAAAAGCTTCTTGCTGCCATAATGGTGACATTCAGAGACACCTGTAGGAACCAAATGGAAATACACAAATCCCAGCAGACATTCCCTTGGCTGAACTAAACGGTGTGTGCCGTGGAGTAGTGAGTCTGCAGGGAGACCTCATTGTTGGGGGTTGTCAGGTCCACTTATCCAGACAAACCTCTACTAGCTTAGTCTAGGGACTGATGGTAGTTAGATCTGAGCTGGAACCTCAGGCTTTTAGAGGCCTCTCAACCCAACCCTCTCAGGATAATGGCGTCTCACTCCCCAGAGGTCACAATCTATAGGCATTAGCCCTTCATCTAACTCTCTACCTCCATCCCTCCATCTCCAGATGTCACCATCAACCCATTACCTCGTCCCCACACCTTCAGAGAGAGGCGGAGGTATCGTCGTCAGGCTCTCAATAGCTCTGCCCTGTCACTATTAATATATTTCCTCTTTTCATCTCTCTCTGTCTAACTCATAGCCCCTTTTCCTCTCTTCCCACTCATTCTCAGCTCATTTTGAGGATATAGTTGACGGAACAGAGAGGGAGGGAGATGGAGAGGTGAGTCAAGAGAGAGCATTCTCAATGGCCATCTCAGCTGGGAGTGCTCCCAGACGGATACAGAAAAGAAACAAGAGCAGGGGGTCAGTCAGTGTTTTGGAGAGGTGACATCCATTTTAGACTCATTTAGACGGCGTTATTTGTCAAGAAAATATCCAGACTGGCTCTTTTAAAGCGAGAGATTTGTCTCCCCTTCTTGTGTTGCATTCACCAACAAATCCTAGCGAACTGTGCCAGTCACTCCCCATACAAATGTTTGGCTTACAAACAAAAAAACATGAATTAAACGCTGCATGTGTTCATGGAGACATTGACACATGCATGGACACGTTTAAGATACACCAAGAAGCTGTAACCTCAGCTGTGAAGCACTCAAAAAAATATAACATAAGGTACAGCTCCGTACACCTGCTTTTTATGGGCATTATTGATTTGTACATTAAAAAGGTGTCATCTTTTGCAAAATATTGCAAATGTTTTTATGTTGGAATGAAGTGGAAGGCTTGACAAGTCGAAAAAGAGAAGAGGTGATAAAGGCTAATGAAATCGGACTTTTCTAATACACCTGCCTCTGCTTCTTCTGCTGTAGACAAAATATTAATGTAATTCTGCTGCTCACCGTTACATGCTTGCATTCCACCAGAAATATACAGACACAAAACAATCTCAGGGTATACAAAATGCATATCCAAACCAGCCCCAGAGGTTTTGAGACGTAACAGGACATATTTAATATCTGTGAAATACTGTAAAGGAGTATCTTGTAAAAGCTTAAAAAGGAGGGTAAATAAAAAACTAAAAACAGTGGAAAAATAAAATATTGTATTAGTAGACATGCATTTTATAAGGTTTAGGTTATACAATATATTCAGTCCTGTTCTATTTCTTGGCCTTATATAAGTGATTGTGAATGGATCCCATTTCACTTGGAGTATTTATGAGGCCCATTCATCCTGTGCGGGGGGACAAGGCATTGTCTGAGTCAAGGAGTACAATACGACCAAAGCCCAGACCCATATTGGGTCTCTTTTCACCACGGTGGGAGATCACAGGGGAGATTAAAAGCGGATCTATGGTCTTGGAAGGCAAGAAAGGGAGATGAGGAGAAGGACACTGACCTTCAGTGATTTTATTTCTCTCTTGTTCCCTCACACACACATATCAAGACTTTTATTCACACTCTACTTCTATGACCAGAGCATGTATGTGATTGCTTCAGTGAAAGTTTTATAGCCCTGGGCAAGCCCCTGGCATGGCCCGAGGGGGGTTATGGGTAGTGTCTACCAGTGAAGCCAAGAGCAGCCAACCACTTCCACTATTCAATTAAACCCCTGGCCTAAGTGGTGGTGGAATCACAGGGGAGAACTACACACAGAGACAAATGCTGAACACGTGCACGCACAAACACTGGAAAGCAAAGACCAGAGCGCTCTCTCTCTGCACACACACTCTGATGCACACACAGCTACCCGCATTTATATCTGGAATATTGTCACGAGCATCCTTTAGAACACACACACACATTTGCCCTTTGTTTTAGAAACAACAAAGGCTATCTTCAGGAATGCAATACTCAAAGGGCTGCCAGGAGAGGAGAGGGAAGGAAATTGAAGCCATTAGAAGCCTTATTACTTTTTTATCAGAAACCGGAGGATAAGCTTGTAGAATATAGAGAGAAGGAAAGAGAAGCACTAAGAGAGACGGAAATATAAAGGTTGGGGGGCGGGGGGATAAAAAGAGAGAAGAACAAGTAAGACGGACTGATATAAGTGAAAGCAAGGGGATTATAGAGCAAAAAAAACAAATAGCAAGTTGCTGGCGAAAAGAGAAAATTAAATGAATAAATGAGAGAGAGTCTAGGAAGAAATAATCAAATTCTTGCACATCAGCTCGGTTCCATCAGAAAAAGCTTGAGCCACGGGTGCCAGTTCCTTAAAAGTCAACTGCTTGGCAAGAAAGTGCAGAGCAGCTCCGTGTCCTCTGCTCCTCTAACGTCCTCCTTCAGCCCATTTACTTGGCTCACATAGAGGAAGCTGCGGAGTAATTGTGAGGATGGTAAATGTGTGTGTGCGCATGTTTCTCCGGTATCCCTTTTAGGTTGGAAAAGTGTATGTATGTGTGTGGAGTGCTAATATTGATAAATGAGGGTGCAGTGGATGACTCATGGGAGAAAGGGTCGATACGTGTGTGCAGTGCATATTGTTGTGTGTTTCTGTGTGGTGTGTTTATGTATTAAAGTGTGTGTAATTGGTTTGTAACACATTTGCATTTTTCTGTGCTTATGTTATGTGTGTGACCTCTGTTGTGTCACTGTTATATACAGATAAAACCTGTCCCTGGCTTCTTGTACCTAACTATGCGTTGGCCCACATTGTAGATTGAGAAGCAAAAGCCACATTTTTTAGATCAGGGTCAGGGTTGAGGTTAGCGTTGCACTTCAAAGCCTTGACTGTGGAAGAATACTGCATATTCAGCTCGCCTACGTCGACCTTCCAACATAAACAGAGTGTCTCTCAACCCTGTCTCTCTCACTCCCTCTCACACACTGACACTCACACAAGCTTGAGGGGATATATCATCTTCAAATGAGGAGACATCTCATAGGAGACCAGGGGAACGGACTGGAATGCTAATTGTACTGTGCAACCGCTGGAAAAAGCAATAAGAAATTAAATCAGCCCGCAGACATGTGTGTAAACGCACATATGCATGCAGTGCACAACACATAAACACACTCACTTCCTCTTCTGAGGCTATCCTATGTGCTAATATTTTGCATAGTTACTGTGCATACTGATGATAATACTATAGCAGCAATAAGGCTCTTGTTAAGGAGTCTGCAAGGACTACAGAGAGCACAATAAACACACTCTAACACCGATCACACGCGCAGTAAACACACACACACTTCCTCACTGCGTCAAACACTGTGGTAGTTTTACACTGCTGACTGAGAACAGATGATGATACCATAATGATACCATAACCTGTGTGTGTGTGTGTGTGTGTGTGTGTGTGTGTGTGTGTGTGCGTACTTGTGCGTGTCTCGGCCCATTATCTGTGACTTAGAGCCCATCGCCAACACTGAAGGGGCCCTATGGTTAAGTGCCTGTAATAAAGGTCTTAAGTGTTTTGGGCAAGCCTGAAACTCAGAGGCCATTTGCTGCAAAGAACGCTCAGGATACCCCTTCGCCTCGGCATCATCATCCTGTCTATGAAAATTATTCCGTCTGAGATAACTTGGATCTCACCCTAGTAGAACCGTAGGAAGGATTAGAGACACACAGATTCATGAAATGTAAATAGCTGCCTGGAGGAGACTTATTTACCTCTTGCAGATGATGGGATCTGATTGAACGTGAGGGAATGAAAGAGGGTGGGAGCTGACATAGCTCAGAGGTAAATCCTTCTCATCCTATTTATTTGACACTGTGTGATCTCCTGTGCATTTATCAATTATCCAGAAGTGTGAAACACTACTTGAATGAGTGTGAAACGTGAATTTGTTTCATATCGAGGATGCATTTGCATTAAATGGTGTGGTCACGCAGATTGAGCGTTATTGGGAGCGAATGTGGTGCTCAGCCCTGTTATTTTCATTATTGTGATTCAGCTGGAGTTTTCATCCAAAGAAGTTTGATCAGCTTGAGACCCCACACCAACAAATCTGCCTTTGTGGCTAGACTTTAGAAACAGGGCTCTAATGGCGTTGATTAGACACAACACTAGGCAGGGCAAATCCCCTCCAGGCATTTTTTCTGTATTTTCATTTAGCCTCTTATCCCAGTGTGTTAATATGACTGTTACACCTCAGGGCGCTCCCTGGTGTTTGGAAAAGATGGAGAGGCCCGGCATGTTACAGCAAAGATTATTGGCATGCATATTCATGAGGCCAAATGGAAAAAGGAGTACTGGTTGTTGGTTCTTGTGTTGCGGCTGTGGTGCCAGCATCTCTTTTTGAGCTTGCCAAGTCTTCAGCAGCGTGGGATGGAGGCACTGTGAGGTTATTGGCCCTCACTAACAAGGACTTAGAGAAGAGGTCAATTTTTTTTTTTCTCGTTTTACAGTTCTTCTCTCTATTTCTCTCTCATAGTGTCCGTCTCCATTTCACACATTCCCAAGTGGCAAAGGATTTCAACTTATTATTCAACGTATTACAGCCTGTACTAAAATCCTTCCTTTGTATTAATTTTTAAATGGAACAGGGTTATATTTTGCATGTAAATGCCTTTGAAGTCTGGAAATCAGACATCCACTACGAGATGAAGTCAATTGTATTTATATAGCCCAATATCACAAATCACAGTTTGACTGAAGGGGCTTTATAATCTCCACAGCATAGAACACGGTCTGTCTTTAGAGCTTCAATTTGAACGAGGAAAAACATGGAAGAAACCTCAGGAAGGGAGCCCTCTCCCAGGACGGACAGACATGCAATAAATGTTGTGTGTTCAGAATAGATTCACAACAGGGTCTGAGCCACACACCTCCTCTCTACCATAGAGACCTGGAAAGAGGACAACAGCATTCACATAGAAAGGAGACACAAACATAACATGCAAACTAGAGAGAAGGGGAGAGCCTGAATCTCCTGGGGGACGAAGATCAAGATCAGCGACTGGATGAGGCACCGACAGCCGAGAGAGAGAGAGAGAGGGGTTCCAGGACGGCCGACGGTTCAAAACAGAGAAGCCTGAGTGCAAGAGAGGAGAGGGAGGCCACAGAAACAAAAACAGCAGTGAGAGAAATGCAGACGATATCAAAAAGTTTGCTGTCTGTTGGTTGAATTCTCATCAGCAGGATAAACATGGACTATAAGTACTAATGTTGAGACTGAGGCCGACCCGCCGGAGGTAAAGTGGCCTGAAATATGGAAGGATAATCAACTAAAGTTAAAGCAAAATTTTATTTTAGATTTAACAGAGTCAGACTGTCTGATGTCAGCAGGAAGATTATTCCAGAGAAATAGGCCCTGCAGCCAGCTGACTTCTGTCTAACTCTGGACACTCATAGGAGCCCAGTATTCTAACAGCGGAGAGCACAGGATGGGACATAAGGTTTAATGAGATCAGATAAATAAGAAGGGGCAAGTCACAAGTCATCAGAAGCACCTTAACGTCCAATCTGATGTGGTTGAAACAAAGGCATGAATGAAGATCTCTGTGTCAGCCAATGACAGATCTAATTTTAGCTGTTGCGTAAGTGGAAAAAGGCGATCTTGGTGATTTCTTTAATGTGCTGATCAAAAGAGAGGGTAAGATCAAGCGTAACACCAAGGATTTTTGGCTGTCGAGATCACAGTTGTCGAGAGTTACAGTTACTTGATCAAACTGGTGTCTATGTTGAGCAGGGCCAGTGACATGCATCTCAGATTTATCGGAGTTTAGGAGCAGGATATTACGTGACATCCAGGATTTCACAGCAGATAAACAGGCCTCTAGATTTCTAATTTGATCATCCTCTGCCTTTATGTACTCACCACGTGGATTATTATATGGTTTTATAAATAAAAAGCCCTCAAGGTTGTTGGCCTCTTTACATTACTCAATAACATCTATAATGTATCTTGGATGTCATTTTGATCTACTGAAACGTTGAGCTGTTAAATGGCTTAAAGGTCCCATATTACGCTTATTTCCAGCTCTACATTTTTATTCTGGGATTCCACTAGAGTAGCTTTGCATGATTCACAGTTTAAAAAAAGCTGTATTTATCTTAAACTGGCCATTTCTGCAGCCGCTCAGTTCATCCTCTGTTTGAAACAAGCCGTTTTAGCTCCTGTCTCTTTAAGGCCCCCCCTCCCTAAAAGCCCACTTTCTTCTGATTGGCCAATTTCCGGAAGCCTATGGAGGGCAGCACCCAGTGCTTCAGAGAACAGCACACACCGCCTCATCCTCTTGCCGGTGTGTTCGACGCCATATGACAGATGCAGCAACGTATCTTGGAAAATAGTGATATGGGGCACTGAATTTGATGAATTTACTGTTTATCAGACCACAAATGAGACGAGAATTAGGTTGGAATAATGCCGCTGCATTGCGATTGCTTCAATCGATCAAACCCCCCTGCAGCTTTACGCAGCAAAGAATAATCGCTTCAAGCCAAAGGAAATGGCGGCTATATGAATCCTTTGTCACTTGCTGATGTATATACATAGATAGCTCTCTGAGGGTTTCGTATATGATATGAATCACTCATGCCGGCAGGATGTAAGGTATAGCAAGTGGATTGAATTTTCTCTAAGCTTCAGGGGCCTATTGGTTTAGTGTTATCTCCTGAAGCAGAATCTGCCTCATTCTGTGGGTAGGAATGGGAAGGAACAGAAATATGTGACAAAATTGGCTTCATTATCAAAAAACGGTTTACAAATGGAAGCCATCTCTGTTATGTGTTGGCCTATTGGACAGAGTTAATAGCCAAACCGAGTGCCTGAGCAGGAAGTTAATGTACTTGCATGTTCTGAGTTGCACTGAGGAACAGCAAAGCTGCAGGAGAAGGGGATTAAAAAGAATGTGTGGTGTTTCTGACGGGTTCTTAGTCAGTGCCGGGGCTTTGAGCAAGACCCGTGGACGCTATAGTAGAGTGAAGGGGGGATTTTCAGGACATCTGCTTTGTCGAAGTGAAACAGACCAAAATGGGCTCTAAGCTTACCAGAACTCCCCAAGAACAGAGAGTGGGCTTACCATCCACTGAGGATGAGAGCAGTCATTCTGTTTTCTCTCCTCTTTAGATTTTAATGCTGTTTTCTCATTAGCTACATTGTCCTTGTTTAATTATTAACATTTTACCGCTTGTGAATGAAGTTGTCAAAGGGCATATTAATAGATATGGTTCATTGTTGCCGTTTTAAATGTTTGCATGTTGTGAGACGTGCTCATTCCTGTGTGCAGTGGTTTGTCCTTGTTTACGGAGTTTCTCTCGATGAGGCTGTCCTTGGCTCAGCTCGGAGATTCCAAAGGACAGCACCATCTCTACAATCTACCGACCACAATGAGGCCTTGTGGGAGAGCGGGGAAGAGGAGGGAGGTCAAGGAACATGTAAGGGGAGAGACAATGACAGGAGATAATGGAGAGGGAAAATTTGAGAAGCAAAGAAAATTGAGAATATAACAAATACATTTCTAAAGCAAAAAAGTTTGCTGTAGCCCTATTGTTGCCTCATTATTGTAACCCTGCAGATTTTTTGTCTCTATCACAATATAGTGTCTCACAGAAAGCAGTTCCAGTGAACTTGGGTCAGTGTCTTCAGTAGAAAACTGTAGACAGCAAGGTCAGTGAATTATCCACAGCCCAACCCGTCAATGTTCCTGGAAAGACACCCTTCTGTTTTTCAAATAAAATGTTTCAATACTTGAGCGGCAGAACTTACAGAGGTGGAAATCTCAAAACGTCAGCACATATAAAACTGAAACTACTGAAACTAGATACTACTGGGGTTAAAGGAATAGTTCAGATATGTTTATTTGCTTTCTTGCCAAGAGTTAGATGAGATGATTAATAGCACTCTCATGTCTCTGCGCTAAATATGAAGCTGATTAGCTTAGCTTATCATACCTAAGCTTGATGTCAAGCCGAGAATGAAGTTCCAGCTCATATATGTTTGTAAAACCACAACTTTTTGTTCGTTTTTACATTTTGGTTTGTGTACGGATGAAATAAATACAATATAATGTGTGAATGTGTGATCTTTAGGGGATCGGGAAGGTGGATTTTTTTTACTTTGGAAAGAGCCAGGCTTGCTGTTTCACCCTGCTTTCAGTTTTTATGCTAAGCTAAGCTTAATTGCTTGCTGGTTCTAGCTTCATATTTAGCATACAGACACAAGAGTGGTATCTTCTCATGTGACAGCATATCTTCCTCAAACTATTCCTTATAGTTGTTTTAATTTTTGTTATTTGGGTAAAGCCTGTGAAACCACTTTAAAACCACTTTGTCTTCAGTCTCATCAGTGTCTGTCAGGCTATGATAACTTTTGAATGATGAGACCTTGGAGAGACCTTGAACAAAACACTCAACAAAATGTCTTAGCATGCTGCCTCCCTCACTTCATTCCTCTCCAAACCGCTTTCCCTCCAACTTCGTACCCGCAGTCTATAAAAGGGAGCAGAAAAACTGAATCATAGTGCTGCTGGTTTGGGAGCCTGAGGTTCAGATAAACAGTGAAACAATAGCCTGGCCTAGAAAGTTGTCACTAGAGATAAACATAGCAGGAGAGTGAGATATGGTATGCCCCAGCAGGACAGGCTTCCACTGTGTGTGGTTGTGTGTGTGTGTGTGTGTGTGTGTGTGTGTGTGTGTGTGTGTGCGCTTCGTGGTTGAAGGGATGGGCCACTACAGAGTGTCTCCATCTGGAAACACTCTGTTTGGGTCTGGTGTTTTAACTGGGGATGTGTTAGAAGGATTCACATTCATACACACACGTACGCACAGAGACATACTGTACACACAGACAGATTTTGTTTCCCTTTGTCGTCTGGAGGATCTACAGACAGACAGCGTGATCGAACGGGGCAACTCGGCTCTTAAAATAGAACCTCTGAAAAGAGTCAGGAGGTTCCGCAGGAGACGAGACATCTGCAGATAAGAGACAAGAAAAAAAGAGAGGGAGATGGAACGGCAAGACAGTTTAGTCCATTTTACCTGGAAGCTCAGGAGGAGATTCGTTATGTTGGCTTCTGAGAGGCAGAGTGCTTGTCAGGAGAGAGGCTGGGGATGGATGATTTGTGTCTGAGCTGTATTTGTGTGATTGTGATGTCTGTCTCCTGGTATGTTGGAAGGACATAGCCGTGGTCAGGAGGTTTGGCAGTAAAATGGTTAAGTGGTCATCTGGTCATCTTCAGTGGAATGTATTTCAGTCTCTCAGACGCAGTCACAGAAGGTACCTTACACAGTGTGCACACACACACATTGCTGTGCAGAGCCCCACACACAGATATGCATACATTTATATGTATTCATTTATGAATCAAAGCCACCTTGACCACAGTGACATCTCACTTGTGATCAGTGTATATATAGGATTCAATTTCGTCACTGCTTTTGTAAAACTTATCTAAATGTTGAAATATAGTCTTTGAATTGCCATTGAAACACTTGACTGTAATCAGCTGCTCCAACATTAATGGCAAACTTCAACTGTGGAAAACAAAATGGACGGCAAAATCCACCAGCCTATGCTCCATGAAATCGTCATGTTCTCTCTGAATCCAGTCTGCCGTTATAGGTTTCCTTATAGCAAAAAGGATCATTCCATCTGATCATATACTAGCAAAGTAAGACTGAAAACTATTACCTGCTATGGCTGCGTATTATACAGTATTTTCACATCTATCCTCTGGAGGTAACGTTAAAATGTTTCTCCTAAAGCCGGTGTAAAGTCTAATTTCGGACTAAGTCTTTTAAAACTGAAAAACATGCACTTTCACGTGGACGACCTTCATCCATCAGAATGGGTGATTGTCGACCGTGATCAATCCAATCATCCATGCTTTCAATGTCAGTGAAACTGCGTTCCATTCAAATATGCCTACGCTGTAATGGTGTTTCAGAGAGCAGCTCATACATAAAGCAATGGATTAGTTCTGACAGGTAAGTAGACATATGCATGTCATGCATTCTGACACATTATCATGCACATATGCGCACATTGTGGCAGTAGCACACAAACAACATATAATAAACTGTCACAATACTGAACAATGTAAACTCACACACACACATTCGCTCAGGCACACAGAGTAATCCTACGACTGGTGTGTAGCTGTAATAACTTTGCTGACAGTAATAGCTGATCTTGCTCCCCGTGCAGCAGGGTTAAATCTGAGGCTTAAACCAACACACAATGGTTCTCAGCAGAACCGCTAAACCTTGAGCCTCCGTCTTACACAAAACACACACACACACACAGACCCCTTGCATCTTCACACAGTTAGTCAGCCAGCGCTCGCCACAGTCCATTAAATGGGTATTAATGCTACTTTCCCCTTACAAGCCTCACCTAGCCCATTAGCATTTTTTTCCTCGTAACCCCCTCTCATGGACTTTGGTTTCGCTCTGCGTCCATCCCTCCACCCGATGAGAGACCCAGACCTTTCCCTACCCAACTGAAGATGAGACACATTGTTCATACATACATACGTGTATTTATTCATCTCTCTCTTGTGTCAGTTATCTGGGCAACAGACAGACACAATAATAACATATACTCTTGTTTCCCCCTCCCTCCCAGCATCATTAATTCTGTTAAATGGACAATGACTGTTAGGAGCTTCACAACGGGCAGCGTATAATGTATTGTAATTGTTATGGACATTATTAGTGTGACCAGGCCATTACAATTATTATCACTGTTATTATTTTGATTAGACATATGAAGGGAGCTTCAGTGGGCGACTATTGATCTACGCATTGTGTCAGCGACCATGTTTCACGTGGGAAGGCATTTTCCGTGATACAGGGTCTTATTACATTACTGCTTTGCCCTTGGCAGACATAATTGCTTAGACTTTTTTTTGTCTCTCTTTCTCTTTTCTCTTTCCACGTTGTGTTCCTGCACCTTACACCAGGAAATGCAGGGACTGAGCCCTTTCTTTCTTTCTTTCTTCCTTTCTTTCTTTCTTTCTTTCGTGTGTGTAAGTGTGGATGCCTGAGTGTCCTGTCTCAGCATAATTGGACAGTGAGTTTGGTGTAATGGTGGACTTTTAAACATAGGGGGATTAGTTCTGCTGTGTCGCGCTGATGTTTCATTTAGCAGGATTGATGAGAACTTTTCTCACACTAGCCGAGCTAAAACAGTGCACTCGTAGGCGACGGGGATACCTCTCAGGAATCAGTGCATCACTTGCTTTTTTAAGAGACATTGTTCAATTTTGGTCTTTGGATATTAATTATATAATTATATATAATTCTTTATAGCCAATCAAAGCATTTCATTTATTTGCATATTGCAATAACATCACCATTCTGTTATTGGCTATTGCTGACACTGACTTACAGCCAACACAACACAAAAAGATCCACAGCATGGACACAGGTCTTGTGTTGGAACTTGGCTTGCAGAACTGAAACTAGTCCTCATTCTGTAAAGGAACAGGTTGGGAATTCGCTCTCTCGCCGAGAGCTAGATGAGAAGACCACGCTCTAAATATGAAGCTAAAGCCAGCAGCCAATTAGCTTAGCTTAGTATACAGGCTGGAACATGGGGAAACATCTTAGTGCTGCTGGCTCTAGATTCATATTTATCATACAGACACGAGAGTCGGATCAATGTTCTCAGGTAACTCTAGGCAAAGAAGTGAATAAGCTTATTTCCCAAAATGTCAAACTATTCCTTTAAAACCACGCAGTCTGGCTTTTTAGCCAACAGTTAAAAGCGCATGCTCATTTACATGGTGTCTCTGTGCCCCCGCCAGCTCAAACACTTACATCGACCCGCTCACTCAGAAGCTTGGAGGCCAAAAGAAGATTTCTGATGTATCTCCAAAAACCTTTGCCAAAGCTAGATTTGGCATTGAAAATTTTCTTTGCCTAAAAAAGGGATGACTTGTGATTTCAGACTTTATGCATTTCATAAGGTCTGATTGATTATCTGGAAATGTTAAACATTGAGGTTTAGGTAATGAAATGGTTCCGCATTTTTCAGCCTGAATTTTTTTATGACTTTTCTATGTCGAAAAATAATGACTAGAGGTTTGCACAGACTGGTACTTTGCAAAAACATTAAAACACATTTGAAGTTTTACATAATAGCTGGTGCTCTTTCATTGTGCTCATTGCTATAAAAACAAAAGCCTTCGTCTTCTGTTCAGTCACCTCTGCAAACCTCTCGCCTCCGAAACCCCGGTGCCCTTTTCTTTCTCTCCGACAGTTGCACAACCTCGCTCCTCGCCTTTACATCTCTCCTCAGGATAAAAACATTGCCTTCTTTGACATGCAGAACACAATGCAAAGTTAAAAGAGCACACAAGGAGGTGTTTAGTGAGAGAAAGGCTGAAGGAAACGTTTGCTCCAATTGAAGAGCCCCCAGCCGAGGGTATCAACTTTCTCCAATCCTGGTGAGCGTCAGAAGAGTTTGACCTTTTCATACAATGCCTCCAATTGAGTGTTGACCGACTGAGACGAGATCAAAAAATCCTCTGCGCCTAACTTAGTTGGAACTTAGTTAACATTGCTGAGCTGTGAAGACTATGATTTTCTGAGATGAGAAAGTATTTGAGACTGAAGTGGTGAGTGATGGAGGAGGGAGGCAGCAGATGCAGAGGACAGAGTGTTTATTTTTGAACAGTGATCCTTTGATCTGGCAAAAACATAAATATTGATCTTCTTCCCAGTCCCAGTCCAGAGGAGATCATGGAGGCCAATAACATCTTTGAACTGTGAGCAGTGCTGGCTCGGGCCTCTAGGGGGCCCCAGGCAATATGTTATTCTTAACCAAAATTACATCTTTTACATTTGAGTGAAGTGATGCACTTTGCCTTGAACTATTACACAATAATATTTATCATGTCTAGAATAAGAATACTGTCTTTGCAAGACACAATTTAAAATTCCCAAAACCCTTACATGCTTTTATTTCTCTTTCCCCAAATTGAAATCCTTTTTTTTTTTCATTGTTACATTGTTCTCAATTTTCAAGCCTCTTATCAACAATAGAGAGGCTGAATTATCATCTGCCATCTGCTAGAGATTCATACTCCGTGGACTACACACTCCATTACCCAAGATGAGTGATTAGTGTGAAATCGACTCCTTTTTTGTGGCGTACCAGTGTCATGCGGTGTGGTGTTTTTCTGGGTTTATTGAGCTAAACGCAGCTAGGAATGGGTTTGCATCATCCAGTGTAAAGTAAACAGCACTCTACACCAGTCAACAGGCAGCGGCAGCCTAGATTGATAATAAAGATAACTGGGTAGACTTTGATGTACAGTAGATGCAGAGTAAGAAGTAAGTCAGAAGTGAAGTACACGTTTATCATTTGATCCCGAATATCCAACTTGGTCTTCAGCCACACTTTTTGTAAAAGTCAGCGTTTCAAGTTTGTTCCAAAATTTGAATCATCTGGTGTCAAGATTAATCTTATCAACGTCTGGAAGAAGTACTTCAGCATGGAGACACTGTACAGACAGACCCTGTATAGAGGCTCACAACTCAAGTTGTTTAATAGAACAGAATAAGTTCTCTTGCCAGATCTGACAGTGTGGACTTGAGGTCTAGTCTGACTCACAGGAAGTACGCTATGGGGGGTATAAGTCTGCCATTGGCCGACTATTTCAGAACTCTCCTCCCCTTCCTCTATCTACCACAATGTATTTTGCAAGGGCACCATTGCTGCATCCTGAGCTTGCTGCCTCCCAAGATGATTTTGATTGGTTTAAAGAAATACAAACAAGCCAGTGTGTTTTTTTCCTCCTGTACCAGAATGATAACGGGTTCAGCCAGACCTTTCTTCAGCGCTGGCACAGCCCTAAAAAAAATTGTGGAGATGAACCCCCAGCATCGCTGCACTGTTTTTCTCAGCTCCGGCTCTTCCGTACCCATGGCTGTCACATCTTATTCCTTGTAAGAAAAAGAAGCAAACAGCCCCGTCTTCAACTTTTCATATGGCCCCAGGCTACACGTCAGATATGCCAGCAAATATCCCAACACCAAGGAAGCTTTGGGTCTCTGATTCCCTTTCGGCCCTTATTTTGTAAAACAAAGGCGTGTGCCGTGTTTTCTCAACAATTGAAATAGAGGTCTGTTGGTGCAGTGCACTAGTTGATTCTGCCGAGACATGCAGGAGCTGGGAAACCAGCAAAACGACCTCTGACCTCTTCTCAAAGAGTCTCATATTTGAAAAAAAAGGACAGTATTGGTTAGCATCTAAACTGAAATTGTTTTCAAGCACAGACTTCATTGTCTGCACCCATTAACCCAACCCCCAGCCCCCAACACAAACCCTTAACCAGTCGCCCTTTCCCCTCACATAACAACTGCTGAACCAGGAAACATAATATCCTCTGTGATACCATTCAGAGCACTTGTGGATTATAGTACATCACTGGATTAGGGCCATCTCCCTCCACGACATCTGTTTTACTATAAAGGCTCATGGAGATTATAGGAGAAACCACATGCTCTGTTACAAACACATGGGCACAAGATGTAATCTCATCAAGTGATTAGAATCTGTGTTCTCTCTCGATACAGAAGAACAAAGAGGCAGAAAAGGAAATTGTTGAAGAGAAAATGCTGAGAAGGCGCAGTCTGTATGTGTTGTGCTTCTTTGGATTCGAGGGCCAGACTGTGGTTTTTCTTGCCTTTTAATTAAAATTCCAGCTCACAACAGCTTCACTACATACATGTGCCATGTGTTTGTGGTCTTGCTGCACCACATTATCCTTCCACAGGGGGCAGCTTCAGGGAATGCCATTAAATGGGTGATAGCAAACCATTTGCACTGTAATGAAAACAAATATTAATCAAATGCAAAAAAACATTTTTTGATATCAAATACTAATTAAATTAGAGGAAAACTTGATTCCCTAAAAGTAAAACTATTTGTATATATGTATATTTTTGTATATTTTGCTTGCAAAATATTTGAAGGTTGAACACAAACAGATTGAAATCGGAACATTTTGCATTGCAAACAGAAATATTCAAACTTTTTCTTTGGACTTGATTCCCACGTCTTTGTTGCACTGTGCTTTTTGCTCTCTGTGCAGCTATTTTGTGGACGCCAGTTTTTGGTTCAAATTACGTTTTGTTTTTTTTTGCAAATCCTGTCTTTCGGCCATGTGTGGCGCACACACAGGTGGGTATGATATAATCCCACTTTGTGGCAGTTTGAAATGTTGCCTAGATGGCTTTTGGTTTTCTGGGTATTAGTTGTATAACAGACAATTATATGGACAGTTGTCTGCTATTCTTTTGGCAAAAAGTTGGTGATCTGGCCCATATGTTAGCATATGGAATGGCATGCATCCTGCTTATTTTAGGCTCTTTTTATTCGCGAGAATACAATACTGTACCATGCTGTAGCTTGATGCCACATGCACTCAGACATACACATTCAAACCTCTCTCTCTCTCTCTCTCTCTCTCTCTCTCTCTCTCTCTCTCTACAGCAGATCTGTAATTGCTCAGGTCAACCTGCCTTTCTCAATAACCATCATATATTTACTGAAAAGAAACACTACACACACCATCTCTTAAACACACATGCAGACAGAGCATATACTCCCCACCATCCACTACTAATTAGGAGCTAATTATCTAGGCAAGTGTAAACAATCTCAGCAGATGGCAAAAACCGTGGAATTAGCACTAATGACCTTGAGCAGTGTGAGACCGGGGGCTTCCATTCAGGAACAGCCTCTCTCGTTATGATATGCTGCATTATCATTAAATGCCACACACAAGCACACACAAATACGCACACACCACCAACCAAGGTTACTATTACACTAGTTGTCATTAAGCTCAAGTAAGAAAGTTTCACTAAACAATATTTTCATTTTACAAGTGGTCATTGCTTGGGTTTAAGATTAATGTTAAAGTCAGTGATATTTTCCCAGTGATGGTCCTCACAAACATAATTACATATTTGGTTGTACTTTGGTTGTACTATGCATATATGGCTTTTCTGTCCTACTTGCCTACTCATTTGACTTGCTAATAGATTTTGCTGGCTGAGTATCTGGACATGGAGTGGATGAAATAAGTACTCTTGGGCATTGTTGAGAATTTAGACCAGAGAGTATACTACTGTTAACCGCTCTGATTATGTATGTAGTGTTTTTCATCGTATTTTACATATAAAACATCCAGTGTGCTAATGTTATGCTAATGTACCTCATTTATGATTGAGATCTCCTGTATAAATACTGCTAATTAAATAAGATGGTGAACCCTCCACACGATTGGAAAGGTACATAGGACGAGGATGTAGTGACTGAAATAATATATGAGGTTGAACCAAAGAGTAAACATGCAATTTGAAAGAAACATTCGCAAGCAAGGCTACTGATTTAAAAATATTCATCTTGAGTGTACACTGTTCACAGACAGGATTTTCTCATCTGTGCCACTTTATTGTATTGTACCCAAATGTACCCAAATGCCCCATGATGATGTTAGGTCTTAATTGAATCTATCAGTGAACTTTGTGCTAAGGGGTTTTACCATTTAATCCACATGAAAAAGGGAAAAAGGCAAAAATGGAAAATTAACATCTCATGTCATTTAGTCTAGGATTCTGCTGTTCTTCCAGGTGTAAGTCTCCTTGTAGACCTGAAATGACTAATGAACACTTCCACTCCACTTGTAACCTCAGAGTAGCTCTAGACATTCATTCAAATTGGCTCCAGAAGTGCTTCTCTTCAGCCTTATCAATGTAAAGCATAGTTTGACTTTCCTAGCCACGTCGGCTCAAATAGTGCTGTCATAACACACACCCACGCTCACTGTAGCACATCTGTACCCTCCAATCAAAACAGCTTTGTAATTATGTTCTCCTCTGAGAAAGATCATTTTAAGGTTTAATGTTTTATTTCTCTCTACGTCGATCCCTCATCCCACAGAATTGTAACACTTATACAAAACAATTTATGTAACTTTCCACCTTTTTGGCAATTTATTACACATCTTCTCAGGCCCAGCCACTCCAAGGGGGTCCTGCCTGCTCTCTTGCCTAAGCAAGATAAAAAAGACGAGTGTGGGAGTTGGTCACGAAAAAGAACAAAGTGATGGAGTGAAAAGAAGGTGAGCCGAGGGAGAGCACAAATAAAGCGGAAGCAAAACAGGCTGCATTGTGTGACCCCCATCTGGGACATAAATGGCAAAGGCAAGCGGCTTCTGGTATCTTGCTTTTGAAAGACCTTAGCCCTCATTTCATCCCGCCCGCCCAGTGTGGCAAAGGCCATTCTGCCCTTTTTCTTACAATGACAACACTCTTCTTTCCAGAACAATGCATCATAGGGCTGTTCGGCTCTGATCTGCATTATAAAAGAAGCCTGATGCTGCAGGTAAGAAAGGGACAGGCCAAGCTAATTGCAGCAAGGACGATAGCCTGGTTTTCTTGCTGTTAGACGTCTAGACAGGTAGAGGGCACAGGGAGAAAGAGAGCTTGTCCTTAAGAGATTTTTAGTTTGGAGCTGAAGAATGACTTGACTTTAATTGGCTTTTGAACTGTTAAGGCCAATGAAAAATAAATAACATATAGAAAACATGGTAAAAGTTTACAATAAGCTACAAATAAAGCCTGAGCACTTTCGCAAATTGGGAACAAATCAAAAAAAAAAATAACTAAGAAGTTGTTCCTGAATATTTTGGTAATAAATTAAATTAAATCCAGTTTTTACAACGTTGCCCTATCTTGGCCATCGTTCACACCTGATATAATATCATTATACTCACCAAATGATTTTCTGGGAAGATCTGGGAATACAGCAACATCACCAGAAAGAAGTCGGAAGACGGAGCACGAACCATTAGTCTCAGACAGGTTTTAAACCTGTGTGTGTGTGTGTGTGTGTGTGTGTGCATATATATATATATATATATGGTACATATACATGGTTGTTCAAATTCGATACAACTGCAACATGGGATTGGGTTTACTTCTTTTTACACTTTAGACTCATTTATCTTGCACCATTTTATTGATACAGAGTGATACAAGAATTTGACATGAATGAATTCCCAATAGTGAAAAGACATGAGCCATGGTATTATAGATGCAAAGCAATATATCGCAGCAGTGTTTTACACATAATAATGCAATGTTGATACTACAGTTAGACTCAAGGACTCAGAGCTTCTCCTGGCACTTTGCAACTGTTCCCTCAAGCACCCGCTTTGTATCCATTTTGCTCAATAGTTTGGCAAAGAGCACTTCATACACTCTTAAAAGGAATCATTATTCTTCACGGCAGCCAGAGACTGATGTGCTGTGGTGATGTGACGGTGAGTACATGTTGGTCCGCACCTGATCTGTGACTGCTTGAGGTGGGAAAGAAATGGAGTGTGTCTCATCAGTGCCATGTGGGGAGATTGTGACAATGAATGGACAGCCATCTGATATATGACGCTGGACAGGCGGAGTGTGTGTTTGTGTGTGTTAGGAAAAGAAAGGGAGTGTGCGCAAGAGTGTGGCCAGTAGGGTGTTTGCTTTTGTGCAGATAATGTATGTGCATGCACGTGTGCTTTTGTGTAACACAGGCCTATATAGTGTAAGTCCGAGCGTGTGCGCCTGTGTGTTCCCGCATGTGTGACGATGGAAAGAGACAGCTGATAGGATGTCAATCACAGGTGCTTCATCTGTCACGGCGGTGCTGCTGGGGAGGGATGGTACTGACCTTCAGCAGTGACAAGGGAGCAAGGCAGCACAATTAGACTACACTTCTGAATCTCTCCTACTCTCCCTCTCTTCCTCCCTCTTGCCATTCTTAGACGACCGGCCGTACCCACCTCCTTTCAATACCCAGGGTTCAATGTCACCTGATGAGTGTGCTGTTTCATGTTAAAACTGAAGGCAGGGACGCCACGCCCACCTGAAACCATAGATGTGTGAGGGAAAGGGAGCAGGAGGTTTGCAAGTGGAAGAATATGGGAGTGAGTGGGTTAAAGAATGATAAAGCAGTTGAAGAAATTGAGAGAGAATTTTGAAAAAGCACAAGCAGTGAGATGATCAGACAGGTTGTTAACAAACCCCCAAGCTAGTCAACAAACTGTAACTGTAACTGTGCTACAAAAATAAAAGCCAAGTTGTAATAAACCCTGGTTTTCCTTCAGCTGCATATACAATAATGGTAAAGTAAGGTGCTCTGGATTTAAAATGGTAGGTGTTTATTTATGGGAATAAGTGAAAGTTGAGTTAAGCACAGAGGTAACAGGAAGGATAGCTGGACAACTTAAGAGCGAGGGCAACAGGTCACTTATAAAAGAAAATGGAGAGCGAGTTTAGGATGGGTAAAGGACAGGTGAAGCCCCCTCTTTTTACTCCAGTGTGAATTGGATACCACTATATAGCACAGACACAGAGCAATAGGGCAAACCAATTTTCTCTGTGCAGGGCAGCTAAACTGGTCCAACAGTAGCGTCATACGGCGCTGTGAAAGCACACGAGTGCCACAGATGACATGAAATCTTTTTTTTCATTTCTTTCACTGATGGGCATTAACCCTCAGGTTGGGGGTGATGGGGGGGGGGGGGGGGTTCTGTGGTTTTTACGAGCTTAAGGCAGATTAGGATCCTAACAAATCATACATTGCTTTGGGTTTTTTTTCAGGACTAAATGTAATGCTTGCAGCAAGTTTAATACTAAGCGTTACATAAATAAAAAGCCTTGAGCCTTGAGAGTTGAGTCAAGTATGTGATTTATAAAAAAAAAAAAAAAGCAACAACAAACTGTGCAAAATTGTTTCATGAGTGCAGTGAGAATCATTTAAGCATTCAAGAAGTAACACAGATATGGCCACCCAGCAATATAATTTTTGGCTCAGGTCAGCCTTTTACCCAATTGGTAGGTCTGGTGTGTTTGAGGTTTCTTCAGGACTGTTGGGACATTATGCAGTGTGATGGAAAATGGGCACTGTAAACTGGAGTGCATCTTACATAAATTGAATGGGAAAACTATTTTTTTATAAAGTGGTGGAGGAGAGTAGTTCGCTAAGAGCAGTGAAGTGGCTGAGGGTGTGTTTCGAGTGTCCACTTTTAGACAGATGCTCATCAAACAATGGCAGACATGGTTACAGAGGTGGGAGGCAAACCTGTCAATCACAGCGCAGCCAATACGCTTCCATTTGAGGAAGCTGTCAGTCACCTGAGATGTGCAGTAATGGCACCGTTGTCACCAGAGCGAGAGAGAGAGAGAGGGGGAGGTAGAGAGACTGGGCAGGAGGGTTGGAGGAAGCTGAGGGTGAGAAAATGATTTGGTAAACTGGAAGGAGAAGAGCTGCCACTTCTCCGAGACTGTTCCTGAAATCTCTACCTACAGCTGTTGGAGATAGTTATTGTATTGTATTTTGCTGCTGCAGCAAACATTATTGAATTAGACACCTAAATTCAGCCATAGCTTTAGGTGTGTTTGTTTGCTATTTTATTCTGTTCTTTTTTGTTGTTTTAAAAGAAGTGGTTGACATTTTGGGAGATACACTTATTCACTTTCTTGCTGAGAGTTAGAGTTGTGAGTGGTGGTAGAGTTATACCACCCTCATGTCTGTACGGTAAATATGCAGCTACCACCTGCAGACATTTAGCTTAGCTTAACACAAAAACTGGAAATGAGGGAACAGCTAGCCTGGCTCTGATCGAAAGTAACAGAATCTATCTACCCGAACCTGCAAAGCTCACAAATTAACACATTACAACTTGTTTGTTCAATCCATATTAAAACCAAACCGTTTTTACGAGAGGTTATGTGCCAGACTATTTCTTGGACGGGTGCAATAACTTCCTGGAGTCTTGTCACTGTGAGGTTGCTAAGCAACTAGCGGAGACTAGAGATACTAGTTATTGGAAGGAAAAAGTTTCCCTTCCTCTACTGTTGAGTTACGGTTATATGGCAATACAGAAAGTGACCAATAGATGTTCACGTTGTATCTTTTGGTCTTATTTTACTACAGTTTGTGTTTCTTGATCTCAGTAGCATTCACAATCAAGCATTTTATTTTACTCAGAAATATCTTATATTAGGGGGAGGAGATCACGCCAACAGAAATTCAGTTTGAGTAAAACTTACAACCTCTTTCAATCCCATTTCTACTCCCATGTTGACAGAAAGTACGAAGAAAACAAGATTAAACTTTCCACCTGCCCTTCAGACACATCTCTCTTTAGGTTTCAAAAGAGGTTATTTACTGCAAACAGTCCTTACTGCTTCTGTGTTGAGAAATGAAATGTTCTAGTTCAGCCTCCACTGAATAAAAAAAACAACACTGAATCCCAATAATAAACATTTTCATACCAGCTTCAAAACTGTTTCTGGAAGAAAGTTGCTGTACATGAATTCCAGACTTTTATGATTGAAAACACAAAAACAAAGTATTATCAGTTGACAACCTGGACATTCAAAACTGGATCTCTCAAAACATCCTGCAGTCAAAATCCAAAAATCTAAAATCCACACACACATACTAGATTGCGTCGACCATCAGATTTCCAACAAGCTATATTACTTATCCCAATTATTATTATTATGTACTTCAAAGAGCGCATTAATGCTTTAGGTGGGTTGGGAGGAGTTGGGACACTGTGGAAAATTCCTAAATATAATAAAGAATTGTGAGTTTTGTGCTTAGAAGCCAGAAAGCCAGTGCATTTTTCACTAAGACATTTGCTCCTTGGTACTTGCTACCTTGACGTGCCATGCACAGTATAGGGCCTCAGTTAACAGTAAACCGACATGTGGCAGTAGTATATAGCAACCATGCCACTGCCTGCGAGCCCCTTTGCAACAAAATATCCAGCCCTAATGCCCATCAATAAGGCTTTAAGAGTTTCTGTGTGCAGTGATGTAAATAAAACCCTTGTTTTCCCCCATAACGTAATCCTTGGACTTTATTATACAGTTTAGCATTCAGAGTGTGTTTTTGTACCTCTAGTCTTATCATCCCTCTGCTCCTCCAACCCACTTTCGTCTTTTTATCCTCCTCTTTTATGCTTCATCCACTTTCTCTCATTCTTTCCTGTGACATGGTATTCTGGCACAAAATTCTGTGGCCCGATCACAAATAATACCTAACTGAAAGCTCATTAATGAAAGATTATGGTTCCTCTGCACTGTGGGCTTTTGCTCTGTGCCCGTACAGTACAAAGGACCAAACACAAAAGAAACAAACATCGACCCCTGCAGGAGTACGAAAGACTCCAGATGAGCTTTTGTGCCAATATTTAAATCATAATTAATTAAGAATTATTACTCTATTACTAACAAAGAATAAGAATAATTTTAGCAAGAAATATAATGGAAGAAAATGGCTTGACATACCACAGCATTTAGTGCACTTAACTGTGTTCCCTCCTGTTGCTCCACACATATAAATAGGTACTCAGTGGAAGCAATCAGAGGGGAAAGGAAAGCAAGGGGGTAAACCAACCAAGATTACTGTGAGAGAACATGGCAGGAGGTCAAAGAAAAATGTATGGCATAAGGTAAGAAGGAGCTAATTGGCTTGCTGAGCATTCAAACCAGCCCCATCCATTCCCTCGGCTTTATTTAGACATGCCCTTCATTAGGTGAGTACAAAGGGGGCAGAGCAATGATCACATTTATCCCGGGGAGGTGGAGGTGGAGGTATGGGGGGGGGCGACAGTGTGTGTGGATGTTTGCTTGTGTCGCAAGGGGACCGGGGGGGGTCTCCTTGTTTATATGTATATGCCTTTGTCGCAGTGTGATGAGCAGAAAGGCGCCAACAGAGACAGGGATGAGATGGATGAGGTGGGCGACGTGTGTGCGCATGCAGCTCTGTATGTGTGGAGACTTTGTCAAGATCCCAGTGGCACACCGTGTGTGTGTGTGTGTGTGTGTGTGTGTGTGTGTGTGGGCAGAAAAGACATTCACTTGGGAGTGCACACCTGCTGTTTGCATTAAAGCATGCATGGCTGTACACAGATACACAGACTGATGGACGCCCGCACATTCTTGTGTATACTGCATACGCACAAGCATACAAATACATGGACATGCGTGCACACACAGACGATCAGCACACACACATTAACACAACTGACTGTTATCTTGTACGTCGTCAACCTGTGCATCACTGGTGGCCTCCGCTTAGTTACTACAGATGGATGCACGCACATTAGCAATATCTGATGCAATAAATGTATTGTGCATTGTTCCAGTTAAACAATACAATAAATTAACGCATGACATTCACCATTCAGGTTGAGTTTTGTGCCATTGTTATAAGAGACACTCAAGAATGAAAGGCCGAAAGAGGAGAGCTACCAATTTGGGTGAAGAAGAGACCAAAAAATTATCAGAAAGGAACCAATGTCAAAACAACATCTATTGAGGCATCTCGATTCCCCTTTTATCCAACAAACAGCTGCTATGTGGCAATAACAAAGACTGACTAAAAATCCCATTCTAGTACATTAAAAGCCTTCTAACAAGGCCATGAATTCAAATTGTTTCCTGCTGCACTCCAGAGCGAACAAGTGTTGAATCGGGAGAGATGCTGGATAATGGCCTCTCCTTCAAACTACCTCAGCTATCGAATGCTGTGCGAATTGACCTGCACTAATCATTTTCACTAAGTGGCAATTTAGACAATTATCCCCCAGATTTCTCTTTTAAAGCAAGTACTCTTTTAAAAAGAATTCATATTATCCAGGACAATGTGCCCATGCTCATCTTTGGAAGATTTTAAAAGGCTTAAAGGCCCTACATGTAACTTTTCTGACCGTATTAATTACAGGTCTGACTTTGAATTAGTGTTCTGGTACTTGAGTGTTTCTCCACAGATGATAATTGAAAATATAGAAAGTTTTAACCCTTATGTGTTCACATGCAATGCTGATTATATTACATTAGATTAGATAGCACTTGGGAGTGAAAGTTCATTCTGGACCATGGAAACAGAACATAATACAAGGTTTACTTACTTGCTTTTTCTGGATCTTTCATCCGCACCTTACTTCCACCTGTAATCATGTGACCGAATGTGGTGACGACTGAGCGAACTCCTTCTAATGAAATGAACTGATGAACTAATTAAAACAGTGTAATCCGAGAGTATGTAACAATCAAGTACAATACAATATTACAGGCAAACAGCTGCTGTGCATGTCATTGTAGCTTTTTGTTATGAGTGCCCTTGATTCAGAATCAGAAATACTTTATTGATCCAAGGGGGGAAATTGTACAGTAGCGGGATTGCGGGTTGATTTGACTTATTTTTAGATGAATGGTGAATGTTACGTTTTCAGTGGTCATGTTTCATGATTATTTACTCTTTACACATGCAGTTGTTGTTATTGTGGCATAGCGTCATGACAAATTACTGATTCTGTGACTTAACCAAGATCGGTTTTGGACATTATTTATAATATTTTAGCTATAGCTGGCACCCCTAACAAACCAGTGTAATAGTCGTTTACCAAATTGCCTGACTGGATATGTAGTACCAATCTTAATACCTTACTTTCAGCATTGGGAATTCCATCTTTAGAACCTTTGTTTTGAATGTGTAAAGCCTGCGAGCCATTTCAGGCAGACAGCTGGAGTTGTCTCTGCAGCATAAATCAAACGCACCCTTTGCAACAAAGCAGTGCCCACTCTGGCCGCTCTTGTTCTGCCAGTACTGCTGCTGCAACACTGCTGCATTCACCTGTAGGCGCTGATTAAGTCCCCCCGCCCTGGGGAATAGCTTTTTGGCATCTCTCCAAATATCAGTGATATTTGCACAGAGTATTGTATTTGCGCAGAGTATTCACTGATAATACCGTGTTCAGATAATAATAAATCCCTTCCACGTGATTTGGCTGACTGAGATATAATGATTGGTGGCCAAGACGAGTGAGAAATGTGTTACTTTTGTGGCTGACATGCCATCAACACATGAGCAACACTCTTCAGTTCATTCTCACATTGAACTACAAACTTGGCTCGATAAACAGCCCGCATGGGCAGTTGTAAAGTTTGTCCGTTTACTTTCCAGCCGCTGTAGTCTACAGAGGAAGTGATGGATAGGAAAAGTAGGCTCCTCTTTTCTTTTCTTCTGTCTAAGATTCCCCTGCTGTAACCTGCCCATACATTATTGAGCACTGAAGAACATTGTTCCACAGCGTTAATTTTTCAGCAGGCCAGGGGTGGACTGCAGACACACCCCATCCCTAAGCCGTGGGTTAGTCAGGCCACTGATGCGTACTGTCTTGTATGGTTGTGTGTGTGTGTCGACTGCGTGTTTGTTCATTTATTTTCCTCTGACTGCACACATTTCCTCATACAGCGCTATCTGAGCAAGAGTCTAAAAGTCTTCATATAGTAAGCCCTAACAATCCTCATATGCTTTTACCATTTTAGAATTATGCAGTTCTTTATTTTACCTGATGTAAAAAATCTCTTCTGACATAAATTTGAATAAAATCTTACAGTACATTTCATTTTGAATGGAAGATGGGGGTTTAAATCCTGCCTGTTTTAGTGTACAAGGACCTCGGTAGAGCATAGCGAAGGTTATCTGCAGGGATGTTTCCTGCAGGATTTTTAGCCATATGATCCTGACACATGAGATGCTTCTCAGCTTTACTGTGTCCCATAATACAGAATTGATTTGCCTCCATAAACATAATAGCATAATATTCTCAGTGTACTGTGCTCCACACTTCAGTACTAAGGAGATTTTTCTTTCTGGATCTTGTGGGAAATTAAACCGGCTCGCTCCTGAGCAACCACACTCACACATTCCTAAACACACAAATTTGCGTGTGGAAGAAAAAGGCAATTACACCAAAGTAACAGGAATGGAGAAGCATGTATTGGCATACATTAAATCTTATTTTCTTTCATTTTTATACTACATAATCTTTCCCACACCTGTGTATTAAAACTTTTTTTCTTTGTGTAGCTCTGTTTCACGGCATTAGCTGCTTAGTCTAGCTTTGCAAGTCATTATTGCAGGTGGGGAAAGGATTGCTGTGGGGTAAGTGATAAAGGTAAGCATGCAAGCTGAGAGCTTAGCCTGTCGTGGCTAAAGGTTAGCTCATAGATTTACGACTGCCGTCCCTCTTTGCCCAGGCTGTTTAAAGAGGTAGACACTTTTTATGTTTGAGCTACTCTGATTGATTGTGGCCAGACACTGCTGTCTTATCCCTACATCAGAGGAGATGAGAAAGAAGAGAGAACAGAAATATGAGTCATATCAGTTTCAAACTTTTGAAGATTCAGATTTGATGCCTGCTAAGCTAAGCTAATTTAATTTAATTAGCTTTTTTGTTGTCTACATTTACGTATTGCGTATTGTTCTCTCACTGACGGTTCATTTGATATCTAACATCAAGGATTCACAACCTTTTTTCATCTTGGTTTCTGCAACCAGACTCTTCTTAGATCCTTCCATGCCCTGGAGAAGTAAAGTATCTCATGTTTTGCAAGGAAAAAGTAAAGACTACTGAAATATCTTAAACAAATCTATATATGTAGCAGACACATGCTTGCTTTGTCTTCTTTTTTCTTTTCTGAATCCTCTTGTGACCCCTTACCTGGCCCACAGGTTGGGAACAGCGCCCTAGAATGACTACAATGGAAATCTCAACACCATGGCAACGTCCTATCTAATGTATGCTGGATGTGGATGTGGCGAATATTACAAGCTGAAGTCTGACCAGATCAACTCTTATTCCAGAAAGTTAAAAGTTAAAAATGACAAATAAATGAAAATAATACTCACAAATGAACATGTCACCTTGTGGGGTCACCTTCTCCTGCCCACTGACAGTCAGTCTCCTGGACAATGCAGGGGTCTTTGGACCTGCAGCACTGGAAGACCAGCAAGAGTAAAGATTAATGGCTGGCAGCATGGTCTCATGGGAAACGCAGTGCTGCAGGCGAGGAGGAGGAGGCGTCACTGAGCCATGAATGGAACAAAAAGGGCCAACAGCAATGTGCTGGAGACATGCCAAAAGCTGTGCGCTAGGGCAAGATGTGTGCGCATGTATGTGTATGTGTGGATGTGTTATAGACATGTGAGTGTGTGAGTGAACAGAATAGTAAACAGCTGATTGGTTCTGTGTAATACGCATGCCATATCTGTGTGTCCTGTGTATACACACAAGTTCCAGGCTAGTGGAAATCAGCAGCTGGCCTTGGGTTGAGTGTCTCTTAGGGATGAGTGAAATATCAGTCAGCACGCACATGTCTGCCAAACCACTCTCTCACACACACACACAACAGATACACATACTAACTGTACAGTTCTGTGCTGACATACATGCACTGACACATTTTGGAGCTCCTCCATTTCCCGTCCTGCGCGCACACACATACACACAAACACCCTCAGCAAGAGGGCCAGACCAGTGTGCTAAATAAAGACAGACAGTAGAACAGATTTTCACACCCAGCGGGGCCATTAGCAGCTCAGTTAGACCACCAGCAAACTTCCATCCTCATCAGCATCACAAACACATCCAGACACCTGCCATCAGAGACTGACACATATGCACAAATTGTGTAGACAAATCACAAGTAGACCCAAACAGGCATCCACATACATATACACACTCATTCACATCCAAACACGTGCACATGAAACATTTGTGATAAAGGGCTGTTATTATCAACACCAGTGAGTAAGTTTTTGATATGCAAGAGTAAAAAGTATAAGCATGCACCTGTGTATGTTTGTCTGTGTGTGGGGGCCCCCAGGCTGCAGCTGAAATATGTATGCTGTGTCTGGGAACACCGGGCCTCAGAGGATTGAGCTAGGAGGGAGGTTGCTACTCATGGCTGCCACCGCAGCACCACAGCCTTCTGGGAACTGGAAAGTAGCCTGTGTGTGCGTCGGCTGCCCGACTTATCTGTGAAAACTCAGCCATGTGTTTTGCATTAGGCTCGCTAAAGCTGAGAAAACTGTTGTCTGCAAAGCTGGCGAGCTCTCAGACATATTGTGAAGAACTCAGGTACGTTTTCATGAAAGTTATTAGAGGATATGTCCCTGACAAGAAACACAAGAGATTAAACTGGCGAAATTATTTCAACACATCTAGCCACTATTCATCCTTCAGTCCAATGTGTTTTTGTTCACCATGGAATAAAATCCAGAGATGATCCTGAGTACAGGGAAAAACAATCTGTCTCTGAGGTCATAGGGGTATTATCAATGCAAAAGTGGCATAAATGAGTCATCCGAAATTCTTCACCTGAAGTCTGAAAGCAGCAGTGAACTAATACAAAGGGAAGACTGCATGGTTCAAATGCTGCAGAAACTTGATTGAATTAAGTATTTTGTAATGTGTTGGCATAATTATTTCCTTCGAAATATGTTCCAACGTGTGTGACATTAGAGCCTGAAGACTGATGGTGATAAGGGGAATTTAAGGGGTTGTTTTGACCTTTTTAAGCTGAGCATTTGGAGGAAAATAGGAGAAATGTCCCCTACCATAGCTCTTGTTATTTTAGAAATGAATTCTCCAAGTTCTTCTCAATTATGAATTCTCACCCCGGGGCAGGCATTTGTACCTGGCACTGTTCTCATTAATGAGAGAGCTGATTTAATTGACTGTGTGCTGCAGACTGGGTTGTGAGCATCCATCTGACACACTAACCTGCACGCACACATGCACACACACAGATACTCACATACCACAGCTTTGAGTCGACCTGGGCTGTGGCTCCAGGGAGCATCGTCTGGCATGGAGCTGTGCCGTATGCAAATGAGGGGCCTCTATCGCACAGTAATTGCTTAGTATTGCACAGGAAGCACACAGTTGCATCGTGGAAGCACACAGTTGCATCGTGGAAGCTTGAGTTGGGTTGAGTTTGTTTTTTATGTTCACATTCATTGGAAGAACTCATTGGTCATTGTGGGTGTGACTCTGCATTTCCAGCCATGGCTGTGCCATAAGATAGGCGATAGAGTATGTATGTGAGTAAGTTACCTTAGCCTCATTTACCAATGGCTGTTTGTAGTTTACAGTATACGCTGCACTTAGGGTGAGGGGTGTTGGTTATGTGATGGTCAAATCTCGAATGGCTGGTATGTCTCCTGCAGATGATTCAATTCTCAGTGTCATCACTACACAGCCATCTTCTCCTTCCGACACATTCAAGCACTTTTGCCTCTGAAAAGTGTCAACTACATGTTCATACTCCCTCTGGTTGTGTGACGAACGAACACTTCCCTCTGCGATAGAATGACTTTGGTTTCAGAAAAGATAAATTCATACTTGTTGCAGTTATATTTTTACAGTATTCCATTTTTTATTATTCAATTATCATTTAATTGTTGTTATAGTTATGTAGCTGTAAGTGCTGGTAAGTTTAGAGAGTATGTAGCAAGTGATGCAAATGGCTGATCAATTGTCTGTGTGGGTTAATTGTCCAGTAGTGGGGATCGCAGCGCTCCTCTCCCTCAGTCAATACAGACGAGTGAAGGTGAGAGCTGTGTGGTGGTCAGTTAATCCCTCCACCCTCACTATTCCCCCTGTTTAAGGTAATTACCATATACAAAGCACGGTGAACTTGTAAACACATGTTGTGAAAAGAGTTTCTCCCACCCACCAGCTAATTGCTACCTTTGTCAGACTGCCAGTTGGTGCTGGGCAGGTAGAGTACAGTTGGTTTATCAGACCTTTTTTTTTTTGCTAAAAATGGCTGCCTGCTGCTGCTGAGGTTGATGAGAGCAGCGAGAGTGAACCAAATAAAAGTAAAAAATAAAATCGCAGGCCATAAAACCAAAAACGGTGAGCTGAGAGACGCTAAAGTGCTCTGTAGAGCTGCGGGACACGGCAGAGTTTGTTGATAATCATCTGTCGGTTCATCAGTAGCAGCAGTAGTAGTAGTAGTAGTATTATTATTTTCACTTTTATATAATAAATTATTAATGGGAAAATAATTGACACATTAATCGTGAATGAAAATAATCATTAGTTGCACCCCTAAGCCACAATGTCAGAACATGTCCCCAGAGTGTTTTTCTTCTGCTGCGTGTGATGATTCCACAGTCAGATACCACTGATGAGCTCTCATGACTTCCTAATGAGAGGGACTACTGGAGATACTCATCAGTGATCAATGTTTTCTTTGGCCTCACACCTTCCTGTGGGTGAGTGAGTATCTGTGTACGGGTGATACGTTTTGTTTGCACACCTCCCTCTCTCTCCCTCCCACTGCATCGCTGTCTGTCTCTCTCCTCTCTTTCCCTGCCTCCCTCTTTCTTCTGCCTCCCCCCTCGTTCTCTTTTATCTCCCCATCGTAGATAAAAGCAGAGCGCACATCGCCGGGGAACAATTAGTCTCGGCCATTTCATATCACCATTGCACATCTCAATCTCCTTCATTTTTGCAGCCTATCTTCCTCTGTGCCAGGCACAGAATTAACCCACACTGCTTTGGGAAATGCCCAGGCACTCCAACTCTAAATGCACCTCAGAGTCTATTTTACATTTTATCTCTATTTTGCATCTGTTAAGCCCTCTGTCTGCCATGCTGCTCTCTCATATACAATTTTCACTCGTTCTTTTCTTATATCACTTAACCTAAGTTTCCCTTTTTCTTCTGGTTCATTGTGTATTCTTTCTTTGCACTGACAGGGACTTCACTTCACAGTGTGACTTTCCGAATAGCTGTGTCTGTGTTTTGGCTCTGCTTTTTATGCTTCTGCTGTGTGGAGGCTTTCTTCATGTTTGACTAGCTTAAGGGATCAGATTTTAACAGAACACAGCACAGTCAGGATGGCAAGGGGCACAATTTCGAACTTGAAAAATGCTAGGTAGTGATGTGAGTTGAATCTGACAGATCAATACTGTGTGGTGCTTTATTGAGTCTCCTCTGTCTTTTTGTATTTGGTATAAATATTTATTCACGTCGGCCAGCCTACAGGCTGGCGCCGCACTCAGGTTCTCGAAAGTCAGTCCAAAGTGCTGTTTATAAATATGCATCAAGACGATGCTGGGATTTACAAATATTCATTATTGACTTATGGAGATATGTCATGCACTTTTCTTCATATGCTTGTAATTTCTCTTGATTTTCTTCATTATGCACCTTTGTGTGTACCGCGTTTTATATCCTTGGATAACTTAAAATAACATTTCAATCTGCAATGCATTGGAATAAGATGATTAGTCATCTGCGTCTTTCATAAGTTCTCTGAAGTATACAATCAGTTCATTAGATACGCCTATCTAAAACTGTTTTATGCATCAGCCCTGAAAGAAATCGTACCTTCATGAAGGTTACAATATTCAGTTTTTGTTTAAATTGTTTTACTTTTGTGGTTTTGGTGTTGATTCAACGTTATGGTCATTTTGGAGTGAGGGTAGATTAAATGAGAGTAGATTAAATATTACAACAACAACAACATAAACAGCCTAGTTGATCACCATATTGTGTACTTCCATGATAAGATACTATACCTCACACTATACTGGTAGTCTAAATAGTGCCTGCAAAGAAATCTGCTCATCAAATGAAGTGTATACTTCCAGAAACCTAAATCTGAGTTTGTGAGTGAAAATGAAAAGCTTGTAAATCATCTTTGCTCTCTCACTCTATTTTACTTTCATCCCCTATTTCCCTCCCCATACCTCTTCTTATCAGTCTACCTCCAGTGAATTTGTCGAGCTGAAATTGAAGAACAAAATATCAGCACTATAGATCATTTTGACAGTTTAATTTCAACGCCTGATTATCAGTCAATTTGATAATTATATTATTCAACCATCCAATTAATGTGTTCTATATTTACAATGATCATCAAGTACGCTCTCCATTTTTGCATCATTTATCAAGGGTGAGATATTAGAACCACAAGGGACCTTGACAGTCTGTGCGTGTGGCTTCATGATTGAGATATAAAAATCAGTGTGTTTGTTGCCACGTTCAGTATGTGCATCACCCTGCGGAGCGGTTCTTGCTGGTCTTCCTCAATCCGTTCCTTCACACTCAACAGAGCGTGTTCAAGAAACACAGAAAGAGCGAAAGACAAAGCGAAACGGAGTGGAGGCGAACGAATGGTGAAAGGATTTCATGCCTCCTCCTCGGCTTTACTTCTCTCCTGTCTGCTCTGTCTAGCTCGGAGGAAAGTGGTGCGCTGTGCCAACGAGTTACTGACACACAAATACACAGGGCAGGAGATGCAGGAGCAATCCTTCATGACTTGATGCCTCTGCTTCCTCTTGCCTGTTAGCCAGACATCTCTGACACAGAGCAAGTCAGGATCACCCAACACAAGCAACAGTGCCTCACAGGAGATTAGCTCCAAATGGGACACGATCTGAGAGGCTTTTCCATCTGGAGTGTGGCAGCTTGATGTTGACATGCCAGTGATAATCAAATACGGCAGAGTTTGCTTTATCCTAGGTGAGATCTTCGCATCTGACCATCTACGGTCTGTTACAGTCATAGATGTAAGCATCAACTGCAGTTACCTCTCTGTTCAAGTCTTCCCATTCAACAGTTTTTCTGTAGTTTGGCAACTCGATGTTTGCCCCTCGTCTATGCCTACTTATCAGGTTGAAAGATGCATTCACATGCTTCCCTCTCTCTCATCTCTTCTCCTTATTCTTTAGTCTGTGTTTTCATGTGCACATTTGTGCCTCTGGGTTCATGAATGTTTGTGTGGGATTTAAGAGTGGGTGTTCTTTATTTTGATGCTTTTGAGGTATTTTCCCGTTTAGCAGCGAGATGTCTCATTTAAGAAAATAAAAAAAAATAAGAAAATTAATTCCAAACTCTCCTTCTTTATTCTTTACAGATGACGTGCCTCCCTACTTCAAGACAGAGCCGGTGCGTAGCCAGCTGCATCTGGAGCGCAACAGGCTGGTGCTGACCTGTATGGCTGAGGGAAGCTGGCCGCTGGAGTTCAAATGGATCCACAACAGCACGGAGCTGACCCGCTTCTCACTGGAGTACAGGCGAGGACAAACTTAGATTAAGGAGAGCGATGTATTACTGACTGAGTGATTGACGGATACAGCTATTGGTCCAGTACATGGGATGGAAATTTTAATTTGGTCAAAACGCTATCATATTTGTACCAGTATACTGTCATACAAAGCCAAAACATTTGGTCAACAGAGAGTAAACTAGCTAAAATCCTAGCCAAACTGCAGTATAGCAGTTACCTAACCCTAACCCTAATTCTCGAAAAAAGTAAGTCTTACTTTAGTCTTACTAAAAGGTTACAAATGTTAGCCTAGCTTAGTTAGCAGTGTAGCAGTAACTGCCACCTCAGCGATTGTCTCCATTTTTCCACATTTTGGTGACTTGGTGACATTAAGCTGTTTGTGTTTACATTACATTCAGAGTATCTGCATTTTTTAGATCTTTTGTGACAACTTTTTAGATAAAATGTAAAATTTAGTTAAAGTGAAGGCTCAAAACCCTTTTCTTCACCTTTACCATTTCCAAAGTTGTTGCTCTCTGTCCCTGTTGGCCAGTACAGCATTCTGCATGTACATTTCCTTCAACGCAGCCACTTAGGTTCATCGTGGAATAGCCTACTAAATAAAGAAATAGCTCTCTTTGTCTTTTTCGCGTTTGCGTCTCTCCGTTCCCCTCGTGGCTCTGTGACCTCCATCACTCTCTCTAGAGATGCAGCACACGAGCGAAAGGCGTGAATGAGGGTTAGGGCGGAAGATAAACCGTCTTTAATGGTAACTTGAAGATCTGTAACGTGGCAAACATTGCTCTTATCTCAGAGAGCAGTGTGTCTGCACCGAGTGTTTCTGTGTGTGTGTGTGTGTGTGTGTGTGTGTGTGTGTGTGTGTGTGTGTGTGCAGAGACCAGTGTAAATGAAACACTAGAGGATTGGAAGAAAGCTCGTTGACACACGCTTTGCTGATCTTAGCTGAACTGTTGTGTTAATATGTGAGAGAGTGTGCATGTGAAAACAACAGAGGGTGAACGTACAAGCCTTGCTGATGGAGCTGGGCCTTTCTCCTGACAATCTCTGGAGATAGATAAGACCAGAGTGGGAACAGGAGGCTAGGAAGGAAGGGCAGAAGTGATCCGCAGATGCTATAACAATTGATCAGAATGGACTGTACTTGAGAATAACACTGTCTGCTGGAGCCTCAGGGCCCCTTTGACTGTGTTATTGGGTGAGTGATTGAACGATAGAATGGGTGATTAAACAAGTAGCCAGGCACAAAGCTGCGCAGGATTCTGTATGTGTGAGTGAGTGAGTGCACACTGTATAAAAGCACGATTTAAGACCAGTTGAAATGGACACAGACAGTGTGACCTTTTCTCGAAAACAGTGGTTGCACTTGTTTTTCAGCTCCTGCTCAGGCATCATGTAGGTGGAGTAAAGTGATACATTTACCCATCATGTATAACATGCTCCCCGACAAACAGAAAATGAGACATCTAATGCAACATCCAGTATTGGTGATGTAGCAGCTGAAGCGTTGCTTTTATTCAGTATTTTACGACAACAGTCCGTAATTATGCACCTATGTATGGAATGATTGAAAAACATATTGACCTTTGACCATTATTCAACTTTAAGGTGCTTTTGTTTTGTTTCGGTTATTGTGTCAGCACCAGTCTTGGCCGCCAGGTTGGATCGTCTCGACTGGCGCATGCCGCAACATTTTAATATTGAATACTGACTCAACTGGGTACAGCCGTTGGAATAAAGTGAATCAGGGAATCGTTCGTAGTGATATATATATATATATATATATAGTGTTAATATCCTGCACAAAAAGACTTAAACCTAAACACTAACAAATAAGGAAAAAACAATTTCCCTCAAATCCTTTATATCGAATCCAACAGTCCAACAGTTCTGTGCTTAACTGACATCCTATTGGTTTACAGTTCAGAGTGATCCATCACTGTGCTGTCTACTGCCGCAACATCCTTTCAATAGGAAATACATCACATAAAACAAGTGCAACATTCGTTAACATAGAGTGTGTAGTGTGTGTAGTAATTTCCGGCAGCTTTTTGCCTGTGAAAGGGTGTTTGTGTGTGTGTGTGTGTGTGTGTGTGTGTGCGGATATGCTGTCCTCCTCATTCCTCAAGTTGGCCTTTCTCCATGCCAGGAGAGTATTTGAGCAGAGCAGACCCCCATATTAATGAGGTTACGGTAGAGGTCCCCAGTGCTGAGTGCTGCTTTAAATATTGACACCATGCGACTTGACCTTGTGTCCCCTGGCAACCGATCAATACTGCAAGGTGTGTGCGTGTGTGTGTGGGCATTACTATTCAACATGTAGGTGTGTGTGTGTGTGTGTGTGTATGAGAGAGAGAGAGAGTGCTGGCAGAGGTAAGCTAGTGGTACAGTTTTAGTGATCTGCTGAGGGGAGGGCCACACTTGGGAGAGAACAGGTTCAGCATTGACTGTTGTCACAGAACAGCAACATCACCTACGTAGTATCTGAGCGCCAACCAGCCACACACACACACACACACACACACACACACACGTATTCACACCATTTGGCCAGCATCCTGCTTTCTTTGTTCCCAAACAATCATTTTAAAGATTTATCTCCAAATTAAAAATTCTACTTAATTAAGATTGAAGATTATTTCCAATACAATTAAGGATTTTTGAACCCATCAGCCAGTGAATTATCCTGCACACAATGCTTTAGTGGATCAATCTGTCTATAAATACACAGCATAGCACCACGGCTTCCTATCACATGACCGAAACCTCAGGGGCGCTTACCGGGCACGCCACCAGTCTTTGTGCTGCCAATTAACCTAGCAACTTCATTACGCGAGTCAATTATTAACCAAACCTCAAGGGTCATTTTTGTTTGTCAATTGGTTCTTGGCTGGGTTGGTGGAGTGTAGCCTTTGTTTCCTGTAGGGAATAGTTAACTTCCCCCAGTTTTTATATTGTAATGAGGTGAACAGACAGCCAGACAAGTCTTAAAGGACTTCACAAACACGGGGGGGAAAAGTAGATGTAATGTAATCAACATGTCAGTCTCAGCACCCAAAGTTCATGCAGACTTTCCATCTCTATGTACTTACTGTCCCTTTTGAGGAGTGAAAATTAGATTTTCCAACAATACGATCACAACCGAAGAAGTGCGTTCTTGGTCAACCCTGGTTTTCACAATTAAGACAAACAGACAAAATGAGATTAACATTTTGACAGCTATCATAATGGAGTGTCACTTCGGTCTCAGAAATAGGCCAGTAACACATTTATATTGTTTACAAAAAGATGTTTTTTTTAAGTGATAGACAGGTGCTATAGATAGATATGTAGATTAAACTGCAGTCGTGTATTTTCTTAAAATCCCCACTCCACCTTCCCACTTCTCTGCACACTCTTGATCTCTCTTTCATCCTCCCTCTTTGTTCATCCTGCCTCAGTTTAATCCACTCATACGTGAACTACCACCGAGCATCCATAGTTTTTTTTTTCACAGATATAATTTCTTGGTGGCTCTGAACAAATTAACACAAGTTCAATACAATTTTATTCCATGTCTGGGGGACGAGATGACGAGCTCAGCTTGCTAACTAGATGGAGATGAAGGTAAAGCAGGGGGCAAAGTAGCGGTAGATTACAACATGTTTTCTGTGTGTGTGCGCAAAAGAATATCTATATCTATCTATCTTTAGACCCCGCACACCAACAAATGTTCTGATGATGTGATACACATGATGGAGTTTCAAACCATTTAATTGAATGAATAAATGTAACTTGAAATACAACACAGTATTGGGTATTGTTCCATTGTTCTGTTTATTGATTGTTTTTCTGAATTACTGGTTCCAACTCTTAATTATGTTTTTATAATCACAGCAAACAAGTATAAATATAATCTCAGCAAGAACAGAAACCAAATTATGTTGAAAGCAAAAACCACCTTTATTTTCATCTGATTTTGGCTGCCATGAACAGTAATTTGTCATAAACAATCCCCAAAGAGCGGAGTCCTCCAGAACCGGATAGATTGGAGTGTTAAAATGTCTTCCTTTCATATTTCCCTTTTCGCCTTCCCCGTAAATAACTTAAACACACAGCCAAAAAAATGTGCTTGTTAGCAAGTTGCAACCAGCTGGAGGTCCCGTGTATGTGTGTAGATCAAGAGGGTTAAGGTGCATGTTTGGAAAATAAAAAGGGACGGGGAATAAACAAAGCATCGAATAAGACTTTTGAGATTCAAAGTCGCCCGTTCACTCACTTTCATTCTCTTTTCCATCTGCATCCTCCCTCTGTGTTGTTTTTCTCAGTGGGGCACCTTGCTCTTGCTGCCACTGCTGTTGCTCACTTACACACAAAAAATGTTGAGCCTGTTTGTGACACTTTCTTTCTGCTCAATCTATATGCATTTCCTCCAAATTTGCTCTATTTTGTCCACTGTTGAAGGCCTTTCTATGAGCCCTGTGTGGCACATTGTGAATAAAAGCCATGAATGAACGGTAAATAAAATAAATGATAGAACATGTAGAGCCACTTCACTGGATGAAATGAGAGTGTCCTTGAAAAAAACAAAACTGCCAGCTTATTCATAGTTGTGCAGTGTAATTTTCTCGAAATAAATGGATAGGTAGACTTTAGCAGAATGTGAGTTAACAGACTTTTCAATGCATGAGCAACAGGAATTGATCATGTATTGTTCCACTGAGTGATTCAACTGATTGGCTGAATCAATTCAATTCAAGATTATTTGATTCAATTTGGTTTTGTTATCCTTGTTCATTTTGTCACCATGTTAGCTCTAATGATATCAGTGATATTCCTGCTAAGGAGAAGAGTAGCAGTAACATCCAATTACAGGCAGAAAACTTGCCTGCACTTGGGTCTGTACTTGAATCACATCGTGTCAGGGACCGGCAGGGCTCGGGCAGAGCCAGCCAGGCAGCATTTCTCTCTGGATGACCTTAATGGATTCCCCTCTGTAACTAAAAAAACGTCCATTTTCTATCTCCCTGGCATTCTCCTCCACAGCCCCCAGATACAATGGATTTTTCTTTTCACCTTTCTCTATCCCCCGTTGCACTCGCTCACGCCTTGTTTTCGGTGGAGTGAGTGAGTGAGTGAGTCAGAAAGTGCAAGTGAGAGAAAAAAACACACACACTTTATTACGCACATTTACTGTGTTTGTGTATGATTGTATGTGTGTCTTAATGAGTTTCAGTGGCAGTGCACTGTCTGCAGGCACGGCTGTTTTTCTAATGGGTGATCCACAGCCAGTATTATGAAACACTTCTGTATAAGCACAAGGACATCTGATTACATGAACAACCAGACTGAAAGTTCACCCACTCACATTACTTTTCTCTGATTCCATGAATACTTGAGGGTGTACGATAATATGTAGTTATGTTTCCGTCAACTGTTAGGATGATCATACTTACGACTGTGTTAACACAGTATGTTGTGTCTACTGTTTGATATGGTATGACAGAAGCACACTGGTGAGGTTCCCAAACGTTTAGTGCTGACCTACATTCAAAGGGGGCTGGCAGGGGTGCTGGTGTCTCTAAGCAGGCTTCTCTCTGACTTAAACAGACCCACACAATGATCCAAAAAAAAACAAAAATGTGTGGCTGCTTGTATTGTATCATACCATATCGGACCAAACAAGACAAACAAGACTCAGAATATGACAGAGCATTTGATATTTTTGGTATCTGGTATACAATTTCATTGACACATATAGGACTGTGCTAAAGCTTTGCGGTTCGACACCCAGCCTGGCCAGTAAGTGGGTGCGACTGCATTGCAAGCTCAACCACCCACTAACCTTCATCCAAGCAGATGCATGGACTTTCACGTATCTGTAATACAACAGTCTATGCTTTAATCAACTGTGATATGTGAACACCAAACCAATGCCTCACTGCTTTAAGGACTGTATACAGCAATGTCTGTGCAGCTCAAGGGAAATTGGCTTTTATAGGGACCGAGGCAAATTATACAGAGAACAAATGATAAAGCAGACAAATTCATATATAAAGAGGAGTGAACAAATACAGATGACGATAGTTTGCGTAAATTGTCTCCATCACCGCTATCCATCAGTTTTATCCTTAGAAAACAGAGAGCATGTGGAGGCTGTCCCTCTGGGCCTGTAGACGAATTACTTTCCAGTTATTCCATTTCCATTGATTTTCAGTAGTTTAAGCCTGAAGTCCCATTACTTGTCATGTGTTGTATGTTATGGGTATTAAGAAGAGAGAGCAAGATCAGGATGAAGAACCCCATCCTGTAGAATTTAGAAGATGATCTCAAGACATGATTCAATACACTTCCAAAGGACATCTCCTCTGAAATAGAGATATATATATATATAGAGCATTATTGATTTGCTTTGGACGATGAGGAGCTGCTTTCAGAGACATCCCCCATAGCTCAGTGAAGACTAGAAATGTGTATGTTCGATTGAGTGTCAATGTATTTGGCTTGACTTGATTCTTTGTGTGATTAATATTTTAAGTCATGATATGACTGCACAAGCATATAATCATCCCATTAGAATAATGACACACATCAATCCATCATGATCTCTAAAATAAATGAAAAATAAAAAAAGTAATTAGGCCGTCAAAAGTAATAATTTGCCACTGTTACTGCTTTTGTTAATATGCTGCTGAACGTACAAGCAAGCTGTTTAAGTCTAAGTGCGCCACGATGCCGTAAGTAAACTCATTAACCAAAGTAAAGTGACATCAAACTGTTATGAGAGGGGGATGACCTTTTCATAAGCTACAAACAGTTTGATGAGAATGAAAAACATCATTACAAGCGAGCCGTGACACACTGTGCTATGCGTCTGCTTTTCATTATGACTTGTAAAATAATTGTTGCATGACGTGATGTAAAAGACGCACTTCTTTAGATCAGGTTTCAAATTGTTTGCAGTGTTTTGCAGAGAAAGAACATAAACCCAAATGACAGGAAGGAAATCTTAAATCATAGCAAATGCGTTGATGCGAGGGGTAAAAAGATGCGAGTGTCATTACCAGCTCATCCCAGATTTATGATGTATCGTGATTTACTGTCATGCAGTTACGGTATAATTATAATGTCCTCCAGAGGTGTGTATGAGGTTTTATAATCTTACTGTTTAACTAGCAATTTAAGTAAAATGTTATTAGAGCTAACCTTGTGCGGGACAGGTATGATGTTGTTATAGCAACACTCACTATAAAGTGCACTGCAGCCTTCTTCAATCAAGGATTATCGTTATGCCAATCAGCCCCTACCTTCCCGTCATCTTTCCCTCCTTCTTTCTCTATCCTTCCATCTTTTCGTTCTTCCATCCACTTCATACCCAGTCCTCCCTCTTTCTCATGTCCCTCTATCCGTCTCCCTGCCACTCCTCCAGCTAATCATTTCTCCTGAGTGGGGCTAATTAAAGGGGATCTGACGGAGTGCGCTGACCACAGGAACATCAATCAATCTCTGTCCAACACAGTGAGCCCCCGCTGACTCCCCCAACCTGCTGCCAACGCAGCTCCGCAAAAGGTTAATTGTATTCATTATATAAGGGACAGAGCAAAAGAGTGAGACAGAGAGAGGGAGAGAGAATATTGCCTAAAGTCACCCTGAAGGTTCTGGCTCTGGGGTGAATTCTCGGTAGGCCTGGGCGAGGTTAAACTTGGAGCACCAACACCACCTGTCAGCTATCTCTCTCTTAATGTCTGCTTCTTCTCCACCCAAACTCTGACGTGATTAACATTTTTTTTTTTTTTACTTTTTTGCCACTCCCTTCTCTTGCACTCTCTATTCACCTCATCTCCCTTCCATCTATGCATAACACATATACATAATTGTATTAATTCAGTTGATGGAACATATGAAAGGAGTCACACATCATTAATAGAGTCTCCTGATTAGTTGATTAAGCCTTAACAGACTTAGGGCTGAAACTCATTTAGTCCTTCGGGTCCAACTGACGCTGCTGCTAATGAGGTTTGATACCGCTTCATTTTTTGTTATAGATATTAACAGCCTTCCAACACACCCAACCATTTGTTATTGCAGCACTACTTCCATTTGTTTTCAAAGCACAAAGGCAGCTTTCTGGACGTTTTCAAGGTATCAGAAGGTGAAACTTTGCTTTGCACTGATCTAGCATAATCTAGCATATGAGCCTGACTGACCGTATGATCAGACTGAATTGCCAATTTCGTTTCACTATATTCATTGAGCCTGATAGCATGTTCATGTTGGAAGATTGCAGTTCAGGAAAGGAAATTGTCTTGTTTTGTTTTTCCCTTAACAAGTAGTAGTGAGTGATGTGTCCATTTTCCATTGCTGTCATTGCTACGTGCAGTTATTGTAACATTTTTCATGTAGTATAAGAAATATGCATATTCAAGAGTTGTTATTTCTGCTAATCAACTTCCAAATCTGTGCAGCTGTGTCAATCTCATCTACACTTGAGGCCATTTTGTCGCCATTTATCATGGATGTAGCTAAGTGGCTAGCTTGCTATATAGAACGATGACATCCCCATTCTTAATTCTGTGTACAAAGGTCTGGTTGGTCAACTGTGTCTCCAACTGGGAGAAATAGATGTCAATAAGCACAACATCAGACCTATTTGAATCTGTATCGGAGGTCTGCAACCAGGCCACTAGCATTGATGTTCCCTTTTCATGTGAGTGGCAAAGCAAACGAACAGGTGGCTGCTATGAATGAGTCAGGGATCTTTCAGGTTGAAATGTGGCCAGAAGTTGCGTTATCTGACACATAGTGTATATGACGCATGCAAACTGGTGACAAATTAAAGAAAACCCTGAACTGATACAGAGCACTGAATGGTTTAATGAGTATGAGTAGTGGCGCTGTCCACCGCCATCATCAAAACACCAAATGAGAGAATATCTTTTGTAAGAATGGTGTTTCATCTAGTTCAGAGACTTGTAGAATCTCTACCACAGCACATTGAAGTTGTTCTGGTAGCTCCTGTTTGGATGTTGGATTTTCATTTAATTTGTCACCCATCGGTATATGTATATTTGATCAGTGTAACAGTACGCAACATTACTCTGAACAACCCTGAAGGCATATAGATGCCGGGTCCTACTTTAAAGCAGGATGTCAGCCTGATTAAAATCACAAGGACTTCAAAAGATATTCTGGTTCTCTGTGGACAAGTCTGGTAAAATATTTTAGATTTTGTATAAGGTTTCTTTCAGTAAACTGTGTTTGGTTTGCTAATTTTGCACAACCACTAAGAAATTATCATTTAATGTTGCATTTTTTTCTATTTAGCATTTAGCACTCTGTAAAAACTTTTGCCTAAATTCTTTTAGTAATGTATATTTGTAATGCATATATAGAGTCAAGAGTTTGTTTACATCATATATAGAGGAAGAGGTTTTATGATGGCTTTTACCTGTTTTATTCACTTCCCAAACTTTTATTCATGCAAACAAAAGAAAAACCCTCTTTTAACAAGAGGTGAAATCACAGAGAACGTTTCAAAGAAATTGCATGTGGTTACTGAAACCTGTGCAACCCATCACTGAAGGTTACACTCCGACATTCTGCCTAGTAGTGCGCTAAGCACTCTTGAGCACATATCATGCGGGAATGTGACGGCAAAGATGGCAAGCACACTCACTAGTGGCAACTGTTTCACCTCCCACAAGAAGCATGAGTGCTCGGATTAAACATGTACAACTCACTGTAGGCTAATTCACGACTTCTACATGTTGTGCTGCCATCTAACATGCCTTTAGAGACTGTCTGTGCAACCACTTTAACAGTTGGCTGCTCCACGTATCTCCCATTGCACCACCATTTATTAGTTATTGGAAGGCTGTTAAGAAGTTGATGCCTGGCGTTTAGAGCTGTCTGGATGCCTGATCTCTGAAATTAATAACATGAATGCCTTAAAATGGACAAAATACATTCTGTATTCCCGTGCTGTCTCTCACAGATATACCCTGGTGTATCGCTGATATCGGAAAGGCACATGCACGCAGTCAAACATTGATCACTGATTGGTATCTACAGCAGTCTATTTCTGAAGCCAATAGACCGGTTGATGCTCTCTAACAGTGGAATCTACAAGCTGTTATACATACACATACAGGACCATTAGGGGTTCAGTATACACTTGTGTCTTTAGCAATGACAAATTGAATGGCCACTTAAATCATCATAACCACCTCCTGGCTGCATCACACTCCCTGATCTCCCTCCAGGAGCTCTGCGTCTTATACGTGTCTTTTTAGTCTCAATGCAATGAACCGTAAAAATGGTGATAATGGTGAACACCCGTTGTTGCACTCAGTTGTGCTCACAATCAAACCTATCACTGCATGAAGTGGGTGTACTCCGCCCCCGAATTCCAACGTTGAACTGGTGTGAGAGCGGGGGTTTCAGACAATCCGACAGCCCATCGTTTGCACGTTCTGACACTTTTATATTTTACACAAGTGAAAAAATAGTACAGTACTGAAAGTGTAATTTTTAAAAAAAATTAAGTGTGTTGAAAGTTTCTACAAGTGCATTTCTTACCAATTTAAAGGTGTATTGTTACTAATATGATTTACAGTGCTTAACAAATTTATTAGACCACCACCCAATGTAAGGTGTTTGCCACCGCTGCCCTAAATTAACAATATTGCCAAAATATTTGATGTTTCTGTAATGGTTAATCCACCAGTATGTGCAAGCCAAGCTCTTTTAAGCTCTCACATTATTATTTTTTGATTGAGATGCCAAATTACTGTTATTTACTTGCATTCCTGAACAGAAAAATTTGTTTTGTGGTTGCAAGAATGCAAGCTGTTATCAGGGCCAAAGGAGGTCATACAAAATATTAAGATTTTTGGTTAATGTATGTCAATAAGGACTATTTAGTTGTTCCAGTTTGTTATTTGCCTAATAAATAACAGTACAATTTTTAGTTTTAAACAAGTTTTTGACAGATTTCTAAAATATTTGTGTTTTCTCATTTTTATGACAGGTGGTCTAATAAATTTGTTAAGCACTGTACGTGTGATTAAAGTACAATTTCAATTCACATACTTATATAACAACATAACTTAAATTGTAATTTAATATACATATTAAGTATATTTTTAATTGTATGTACATGTATTGTTGCCTGTGTAAGTTATGTAGTGTATCAAGTAGCTTTAGTGTGATTTACAGTATATTTATGGCAATTTAAGATTAAGATCAATATAAATTTTAATATAGTTTTAGTGGAGGTTTTGTAAAATAAATGGGGGCCAGCATCATTTGCCTCTTTTGGCATCAGCTGTACCACCAGCTGTGGCTCAGGATACAACATACATCAAGTCAGTAGTTAGCAAACACAGTACAGTCCCTGACACACAGCAGCTTTATAAAGTATATGTTACACTGCCTCCATATGGCAGGGAGGCAGTACTGCCACCACAGCTGGACACTGGAGTCAAGGTCATGGGGAGAGTGTCAACTGCTGGAGACATACAGCTTCAACCTTTGTCCCAGGAGGGGATCTTGTGCATACGTGTGTGTGTGTGTGTGTGTGTGTGTGTGTGTGTGTGTGTGTGTGTGTGTGTGTGTGTGTGTTTGCATAGAAGAAATTTTAATGCAAGTGTTTGTTGTCTTGCCTGTCCATATAAGTGTGTGTGTGTGTGTGTGTCTTGGGGGAAGGCTTCTCTGTGATGTATTCCAATGATATTCCATTATCATTGGAATAAACAACAGCTAAGCTCCGATGTCCTCTGTGCCCTTGTTCCTCTATTAGATGGTCTTAAGTTTGTGTGTGTGTGTGCTTTTTCAGCACGTTCACGCTTACAAATTTGCAAATGCCCATGTTTGTACACTTATACATAAGTACCCTTTTGATTTCTACCTTTGTCTTAATTAGTTTACCAGTTTATTGCAATTTAAGAGAATCCTCATTCGTGTCTTGTGTGTGTCTGTGCTTATTAAAGGTACCTAATCCCTTCGTTGGACCGCTCCCATGCTGGCTTCTACCGCTGCATCGTGAGGAATCGGGTGGGAGCCCTTCTACAGAGGCGCACAGAGGTGCAGGTGGCCTGTAAGTAGCCACACGGGATGCGGGTGAAACACAGATGAATAAAAGGACGGATGATAGATAGATTCAGAGAGAGAGTGTGTGTGTTTGACTTCCTGCAGAGTACACAGTATGCCCACACTGTGTTTGGTTGCCTTTGTATCAAGGACTGACTAGGGAGGGACAGATGCTGGCGGGGTGAAAGATCTACCTGCATATCATTCGGGGTGTTATCAACCCAGACAGCTGTTCCACTCAGCATTCTCATTAGATTGATATTGTTGCCGTGGTTGTTTTTAACTTTGCTTCATTTCAATATGACCGCCGCTTATTCCATTCTCTCTCTTTTGTCAACAACATCTGTCGTTTCTTGGCGAAAATGGGGCTCAGATGCACAGAGTTTCTGTAAATTTCCAGCGCCACTTTTAGGCTGCTCATCTCCCTCGTCTTGTTAACGAGCTATTACAGATGTGCCGCAGAGGTGTCTGGAGTGTTGTCACGTCGAATCCACCCCCACCACCCCCCATAGGCTCAACTACGCCCATTATCCCACCTTCCCAGGGTATGCCAGGTTCATTGGCTTCCTCTTGTTCCAGCGACATTTGAGTGGATGTGACACGCCGCTGTACCTGACTGAACAATGCAGCCAACCAGGCGTGAGAGGGAAAAGGATGGGAGGGAGAGAGAGAGGGCCTAACTGTCCCACCGGTCCACTTCTTCAGTATTGGGCAGACATACTGTTGCTGAAGCCAACTGCTTCCTTCTGCATCTGCTCTCTCTTCCAGCAGTCTGACCCTTTGTTGTTTCTTTTTGTTTGTGTCTTTCCTTCCTCTCTCTTGACGTTGTCTGTTGTCTGGCCACCATTGCTTTCTATTTATTTCTTGGCTTCCACCCCACTGTTATTCCGTTTGTCTTTATTCCCACCTCTTCCCATTTCCATAATTCTCTTCTTCCTCCTCATCAGCCCCTCACGAAGGGGTATGCATGGTGAGGCAGAGTAGAAAGGAGAATTAAGGACACCTGCAGAAGAGATGGATGAGATAGACAAGGGAGGGAGAGAGAAGAAAAGATAGAATGGGAGAGATGGGGAGATCTCTCCTGGAAGCTATTCCATTGAGGCTGCACAATTAGGATTGCAGAGACACACCTCTGAGAAAGGGAAACAAGCCGAGGTATTAGAGTTTAGGGAAGGGGAGGAGGACATCACATCGCTGAAACTGCAGATCAAAGTCGGGATTTGCACACCCAGATTTTCATTTAAGCTAAGCACCACAGCTGCACTGCAAAGCCAGATTACCTTTTTTATTCTCTTTGAAAGAGAGCGAGAGAGAGAGAGAAATAAGATTGCCATCGAAGCACAACTACTCCAACATCCCCAGTTCAAAGCCCCATACCTTGATCCCTACATTTTTCAAAGATATTATTATTTCTAACCTGTGTTAGAACTTAATTGAGTGTTTGATGTTATGTTCAAATGATTTCAGCAGGGTTTTCTTTATTGTTTCTATTGGATTGAAGCGAGAAATATATTATCCTTCCCTTGGCTCTCATGGAGCTATAAAAACAATCTTAAGGTATTCAGCTGTCACTTCTTCAAAACCAAAGTCTGCACTTTCTCTTTAAGACAGCACTGAAGGAAGAAAAGACTAAGTCTGCTTGTTACCGCTGTCCTATAAAGGTTTACAGTCAGCATCAGCCAATATGATTGCAGCAGAGAATTGCACAGCTTAGATCGAAACAACAATTGAAGTTAGGGCTGATCGACGTGAAATCCATCAAAAATTCCAAACCTGCCCATAGATCTCACTTACAAGTAGGCAGTGCGTGGAGCAAGAATATTAGCCCAGTATTTTTGTCAGCTTTAAAGATATAATGAGGCAGGGGAGGAATAAAAGCGCTATAACAAATGAAATGTATTAGGAGATAATAGAATAGCTGCAGCGCTGGTCATCTACTATGTTGAGTAATGCACACTTTTAGAGTGTGATCAAGATTGATTGCCCTTGATGCATCCACACAGGAGGATACGAAATATGAATACGAGTCTATTTAATATCCCCTCTGTGTCCCTCTGTGAGTCATTACGTCTTGGTTCCTTCTAGCCTTTCTTGATGCACTGTGGAAACCATGGCAACAACACTGCACTGTCCATCAAAGTGGCTCCATGTAACATTTCAGAACAGAAAGCAGATGGCAAAAGCTCTGTGGGCACCAAAAGTCATATTCAAGAAAGAAAGGGAAATTGGTGCCTGTAATTTTCGGTACCCTTTTCCTGTCTTACTCTCTCAGTGTTTTTCTGTTGAATTGTTTGTTTGTTTTCCTGTAGTTATGGGCAGTTTTGAGGAGGGTGAACGCACCCAGTCAGTCTCTCAGGGAGAGGGCGCCGTTATCCCGGCGCCACGCATTCGCAGCTTCCCCCAGCCACAAGTCACCTGGTTCAGAGATGGGCGCAAGATCCCACCCAGCAGTCGCATGTAAGTCCTTTTTTCACTTGTATTTGTTCCCATGGAGTCTTTTTTGTATTTGTGTTTGATTCTATGAATACCTTTTGTTGCCTTTTTTGTTCCTGGGGGTCTTTGAGTGCTTTAGTTTGAGAGCGTCTGTTCCTACCTGTCCTTTGTCATTCATCTTGCTACATTTTGTGTGAAAGGAGACTTTGAATTTCTCCTGCAGAAGAAAGCCCAAGACCAAAGTAGTTCTGGCACTGTGTGAAATGAAATCACCCCTTTGTTGTTTTCATTTATATTTGAAAAGAAAACCTAAACCAACCACTTTTATTTCAGCTTATCTGTGTGTCTGTCTCTCTATATTGTGGTCTCAAAGTGGGAGGCTATGTTTCTGAGGTCACCTATCACTGTTTGCCAGCTAGCAGCGGCGCCGTTTGTACGGCACCATCAGTACCTGATGGGGCTAGCAAGCGCTGGAGCTGCTGACAGCCTGTTGTTTTGCTTTCCTATCCTGTTCACTTAAAATGGAAGGGTGCAAATGGAGAGGTGGACTGGGGAAGAGGTGTTCTCCAAGAAAGAAGAAGTGGCCAATCTTGGTACTTTAGTTGCTTGGGTTTTGTTTCTGTATGCTCCAATTTTGATTTATTCAAGCTTATATATTAAAAGAGTACTCCGCCAGTTGAGCATTGCACTCCTCTAACATTGTCAGACTCCTGATTATACACAAAAGGATCAAAACCACGATGCCTCAGTGTTTCTAAAATCCTGGCTACAGAGGGAACAGACTGAATTGCCTCCAAGAATATCACACATGCATATTGACATTATAGCCTCTATTAGGCTACATACTGCACATCTTCAGTCAAGGTGACAGTGCTTCTCTTTCTCTTTTAATGATTGGCTTTTTTGATTGAGCATGTGTACATGGGTTTTTTTTTTTTCACACACAATCTCTATGTTCCTGTCTTTGTGTGGGAATATTTTGTGGGTGTGTACCTGCGGATGTGTGTGTGTTAAAAAGGCACTTATCCCCATCTCATCACATCTGCATTTCTTCGCAGTGGGAGGTGACCTTGCCCTTGGTTAGAGTGAATCTTTCTTATCAACTCCTCATCATCAGTAATCATACCCTGACCTAGAATGACAATGAGACAAGCGCCCAAACTGACTGAGAAGCTGAAGGCTGCGGATGGCCGTGGGTAGGCCGCTCGCTTCGATTTTGTTCTGTCTTGTGGAAATCTGGATTACTTTTGAGAAGTCGTTAAGAAAAAGGTCAAACAACAGTGACATGTCCAGCTCAGTGTGTGTAAGGATCCCACAAGTTGGTATTGATATATTTGATATTGGTAGATATTGCTATGAAAGTTTGATGAATGATCACATTTTTGTTTCACATTTCTCTCATTCAGCCCCTTCTCCTCTCTCTCTCTCTGTCTGATTTATTTCTTCTTTTCTTTCTCTCTCTCTCCCCCCCCCCCCCCCCCCCCCCCCCCGCCAACCCCATCCCTCCTCTTGTCTCCATTATCAGCCACCTACTGTGTACTTTCCTTCTCTTCATCCTCGCTTCCTACCCTCTAGCTCTGAGAATGCTAATTCCACGCGCTCTACCAAGGTCAGTGTGTGCAAATGAGCACCGTTGATAACAGGCAGCCTTTTTTATTGAAAATCATTTAATTGAATTTGATTCGTGCCACTAGCCTTGACTCTGCAGAGGCATCAAAGTCTCACTAGTGGGGGAGATTGAGGGAACGCCAAAGAGAGAGTTTTGCGTGGAACTGCAAACGTTACCTTGATGAAGGCTCTTTCCAAGGACCGGTACTCTCCAGAGTCAGTTCCAGCTGTGTGGTCTCTCTAAACATTGTCACATGGACTTCTATGCCTAAATGTTATAGTCATTGTGAGACTGGCAGTACCGTCTGCAAGATCTATGCATGTCAGATGTTCATGTTCCACCATGGGCCAAGTTACAACGTGGAACAGCAGTGATGGGAGGAAGAGGATTGGAAAAACAATGCCATGGACGACCATGGTGACTTTTTTTTTTTTCTCTTTCATGTACAATACCTCCTACTTCCCCGCTCTGTGCTCTGTACTCCCCTCTTTTCTATCTCCCCTCATTGTCCCCTGCTTCTGCTATCCCTCCTCAGGTGTCATAACTTTAATTTGCAGGCTCTCTAGGGGTTCGTCTTGCCTCTTCCCTCTGTGCTCTGCTTAATCACACCTCAGCAATAGAGGAGAGAGGAAAAACAGCCTGACCCAGAATAACTGTGGTAATCACCTAGCCTAACCAATCTAACTAACAGCTGATAAAATTGACACCTTCTCTGCAGGCTTTTGTGCTTGAACTACATCTTTTGTCGCATTGTATTTACATTCACATTGCGATCACTTTCGCCTATACTGTCTGTCGAAATTCTGGGAGTTGGTCCTTCAAATTGCGTCATACAGTAGGAGGGGGTGTTCTTGTCTTGTCTTGCTCTCGTTACTTGGAAATTACTCCAGGATGACACTTGTTGATTGCAAGGACTTTTGGGAGATGAACTGTTTCACAGGTCCTGTGCACACTCAGCAAATACCCTACATCTGATCTGATCACAATTAGACACCTCAAAATACACAGTAGGTATTATTGGAGCTGCAAACATCAGCAAAACACTGGGATTAGGGTTTGATAGTATTAAGAAAAATTCAAATCCATTTATCAAATGCAAATCCTTTAAATACCTCTTTTTGTTTAAGGGACAGAGAAGACAGTTTCTTTTAGCAGGTTGGCTTGAGATGGTGAGTATTATTACATGCACATTAGTATCCTTGGTTGGAGTCTTATCCTGGTTATATTCAGGATATGGTGTTTACATGGAGCATGAGAAGCCTGGTTATTCATCTCCCTGTTTCCATTATCATAACAGTATCCAGGGTTCTGATCATGGGAGGACACAGATGTGCCTTGATTCCTCAACACCTCAACTCATTTGTGTACTGACAGTACAGTTGAGAATGAACACACTTGGTGCAGTAACCTAGCTTTCAACAATGTTATGTTACAAATGTTATAAATAACTTTATTTTAGAGTATTTGTTTTTAGATTGTAGCACTTGAAGAGCAATGTTTTGCCAGATAGATTACATATTTATTATTCAGCTAAAGGACCAGCTGAACAACTTGTACCTCCCTCCTTGGCTAATAAAAGGAAAAGAGAAGAGATAAGTGATTTTGTAAGGGATTTCTTAGACTGACATTAACAAATCCAGTATTTTATCAACTTGGAAAGGGATCCAAAACTCAACAGGCTATTGGAACCTGGCCCTCAGGGTCAGGGATGTATGTAAACCCATATGCAGTATAGTGTGAACACAGCGCACCACGCCGTGGATGTGTAGAGGAATCCCACAGAAACTTAGTGAATACTGCATTTTTGCTTCCCTGCTGCCAGTTTCCCCCTGGCAAGGCAGCGTCTCACTGTGGCACTGTGACGGCTCTCTCTTTGCCATGTGGCCTCTGCAGCTGTTGTTCTTGGCGTAGGCGAAGGCTCCTGTGCTGTCTCTCACAGTACACCCATAAACTTTCGGATTCACTTTTGTTTCTCTCTGATGGTCTTTGCTTTGCTCTTCTTGTTCACTGTCTAGTTTCAAGAAATTGTGTCCTTGTTTGACTCAGTGCTGAAATGTGCAGCCAGGCATTGGTCTCGCTGCCCTGCAATGGCTTGGTTCAGCCTGGGTCCTCCCGTCTTTGTTGTGTTGTGATGTAGAGCAGGATGCAAGGAGAAAAAGAACTTATTTAGCACTAACAGTCATTATTCTTCCCTTATTGAAAGGGAATGAATTTGGCAGGGTCTTTTCCATTCAGCTAGCGTGATGTGTTGTGTTATTTGGGAGACTTAATGTGGTGTATAATCAGACGCTCCTTCAGTAAACACATTTGCCAGGAATTGTGGGGCTGCTGGCTAGAAGGTGTGTCTGCTGCTGGATATAACAGTGGGGCCTGTCCTCTCACTATTTCACCTCTGACGGAAACTTACTACCCACTACCTGGTTTTCTCTCCCAGAAACTTTCCATTGACACTTGGGCATGGATTTATCTGCATTACACTGGAAACAACCTTGTAGAGGTGTCTGTTAAAACAGAACACAAAGGACCCTGACATGGAAGAGTCAGTGGGAGGACACACACACATTGCAATTCCCTTGAGTAATCTGCTGTAGCTACTGATCAATTAATGGCCCCTGCCTGTGATGCACGGGACCTGTCAGTCTGCTATGGATTCTCCATTAGTCACGAGGGCCAGCGAATAGCCAAGCCCTTCCTCTGCATTTCCCTATGACCAACTACCCAGCACTAGTCATGATCCCAACAATCTGCAGGTCTAAAGGGAAGAGATGTCAAGGAGAAGCACCTCTAACAACAGATAACAACACACCATCATGCACCTGCAGGAATGCATGTATCTAGAGCTGCAGTACGAACAATTTTCTATTATTATTTATTTGTTTGTTGATTATTTTCTTGATCAATTCATTGGTCTTTACCGTTATTGTACCATGATACACAAAAGCAGCCCATTTTCAGATTCAAGCAGCTGGAAAAAATATATTTTGCTTAATAGATCACTTGAAATTGATTATCAGCAGTGTTGATTCATTTTCTGTTAATCAACCAAGCAATTAATCATTTGAAACATGTAGTGGTAAATGTGCGTGCTGAATGCTGGCTCATATTATGGAGTATTAGGCTGGCTTGGTTATTCTTTGATCTAGATTAGGAAACCTCTCTGACTTTACGCTATATTTCATTTTGCCAAATGTATATTTACCGCTGATCAGCAGCTGGACATATTTTGTTATATGAAAAAAAACAATACACATCGTCAAATGTGCCGCATGTTGAGTGAGCGTTCCTATGGTGTAGAAAAAAGTGTTGTTTTGGTATCTGTAGGTGGGTAATGTATATCAAAATTTCATGTTGGATGTGAAGATTAGGGCTACAACTAACAACTACTTTCATTATCAATGAATCTGTTGATTATTTTCTTGATTATTTATTTAGTTGTTTTGTCTATAAAATGTTTTGATTTCTACAGTCAGCAGACCAAAACTCCCAATTATTAAACAGAGAAAATAAGCAAAACCTCACAGCGGAGAAGCTGGAACAAGCAAATGTTTGGCCTTTGTGCCCGAAGAATGACTCGAATGATTAATTGATTGTCAAAATAACTGCCTATCAATTTTCTGTCTACCAATGAATCAATTAATCTTTTCAGCTCCAGTGTAGATAGATTCAGTGGTGGTTGGATTTAGGGACTGTTGTCTAAACACTCTGGTTTCTCGGCAGATGAAGGCAGATCAGAATTGGCCTCTCGTTCATTCATATGTCACTGTTTGACCTCGCAGGGTGTTTGGGACATCCTTTTTTCTTCACAGGTTGTTTTTTCTGAACCCTCAACCAACCGTGAGCAACAGGGAACCAGAAAGTGAACAGTGAGCCACAAATCTCTAGTTCATGCCCCCGGTGAGAAAACAAGTGGCAATTTTCATGAGCAACACTCCCTTAATTCCTCTCATCTCTCTCACTCCTCCATCTCTCCATCCCCAGGAGCTGTGGCTTTTTCATCACAGGCCTATTGAGAAGTTGGGCATGCAGCCTGCTTGCTCTCTCTCTTCTTTCTCTTTCTAGCTTTCTTTTGCCTTCGTCTGTCTGCTGGCTGTAGTTTGACTCACACCTTAGCCAGCCATGTGAGCTGCTTGATCCCGTCAACCCCTCTCCCTCTCCAGGGGGAGGCCATCAGCCGACCGGGGCCATTTGTCTGCATGTAATGGAGGTCTGAGGCTGTGGAGCGAGGTTAGGCCCCTCACGGCCCAGTGGAGAGGGACAGCCACGACAGATGCCAAAACACTCCCGAGCGTGTGCGTGTGTGTTAGAACAGGCACAGCTCTGTCACACTGTGTCAGTATTGGATTAGCGCGATAAGATATGCATAGAGACTGACAAAGTCAGTGGTTGAACTAGATACAAAGATACGCTCTTGAGCTAGTTGTTGAAAATACAGAGTCCAGGGACGATGTGTTCTTAATTAAAGAGAGCAACCCTGGATCATTGTTTAGTTAATTTCCCTGTAATGTAATTTATTAGTAATAATGGAAATTAGAGAAGGGAAGCAGCAAGTGGCAGATGAAACATTTAAACTTCCATCTCTCTGTTTCAATCAAACACAAATCCTCATCATTGTTATTGATTAAAGTGCTACAGAGTCATTATAAGGCTGGCAGTCAGTGAAAAGCCACCCTTGACGTTAAACATAAATAAATTGATCCACAAGAAAGTAATTGCATATGAGACAAATACTGCTTCTTGCTGCAAGCTGAACTGGGGTTGCACATAAATCTGCGCACTGGGCCAAGATGTTTCTGAGCAGCTGTCCAGCCTGCCAGGCTCTCTTGTGGACTGCAGCTCTTTCTGGGGAATAATAATGGAAAAGGAAATTGGGTTGGAATAAAACGAGAAAGCATTCAAAGATGCAGGAATAAACATAAAAGCCAGACAGAGACAGAGACATGTTCACACATATCTGATTTGTCCAAATTTCTCAGCTCTGTGGCTTGATAAATCCCTGCACCGTGCCGGATACGTGGTAAGCCGTCGTTACAAGCAAGCCTAAGACAGCTGCTCACACACCACTGAGAGACTGGGGAGTTGAATAAGGATGACTAAAACGCATTCAGACAGAGAATGAGATAGATAAAAAATAAGCAGCATGCTAAAACACGATATTACCTCAGGAGGCTGGTCAAAAAAATGAACATTACCTCTTTTAACCAATTCTTATCTCCCTCTTCCTGCTCGCTTGATAATTGGCTTACTTTTACTTTCTTCCTGCATCATGTGGTCTTTGATCCCTGAGGCCCGGCAAACACAGGGAGCGGTTAAATCTGCTGAACGCGTGTTACAAAGTTTTGTTTGGCCCCCACTGCAGCACCCCTGATTACAAGCTGAGGAGGGAGAATGCTCAGCAGGGGAGCACATTAAAATCAACTAGCCGGGGAAAAAAATTGCCTCCTGCTCCCACAAGCGTTGATGAAATCAGGACTTGCGGTGGATGATGGTGAAATATTAGTTAAAACTTGGTTTGGCAGGTGATTGGACGGTGTTATTGAGTAGTCAGTGGTTTTTGGAGGGGAACAAAATGTAGAAAAAAAGAGAGAGAGCTTGTAGGGTCACTTCATACACTGCTTGACATTATCACAGAGAGAACAGGCCGTCTCCTCCAGGTCTTATAAAGCTCTGCCTCCTATAACTGAGCTGCACCACCCTGTATATTCATCTTCAAGAGTTTCTTAAGCGACAGGTAAAGAAGTTAAGCCCTGGATTGTGTCCCCGTTTTACAAAGGTCCTGGAAAGTCACCTGGGATTCATTCAGCGCTTTGGACACTTCCGTTCTGCCCACATCCCTGAAGGGATCCATAATTCATGGCTGTGCGTCCAGGATGTCACCGCTCCAGCGAGCTAGCATTAAATATTTACCGCGGATCATAAGCTGCAGCCATTGAGGCCTGCCAGCCCCTTAAGGAAGACTGTTTTCAGTCTCAGCATGTACGGGGAATCCCAAATGAGCCCAGTGGCTGTGGCTGCTTTGAGACATTTGACAATCAACCAGCCTGGAGATGGATCTCATAAGTCATCATACTGTAAATGCTAACAGCACAGGTAGCTATGCACCATACACAGCATATCACTCTCTGTGCTGTGTCAGATGCTTTACCTGCATGCCTCTCTGGAGCTACAAAGAGTGTGTTCACACCTGTATATATTTTTTCCCTATTTCTCATCAGCTCTCGTGCTCCCTTGATAAGGCACAGCAGGTACTTAGATCCCCCACTGATGAGTTGAAGGTCAGGGTGGATGGAGAAGTGGAGTGGGTTTGACAGAAAAAGGAGAGAAAGCAGAGGCCATCAGCAGTGCAACAGAAACATGGCTGAAATGTACACGACAGGGGTCGTAGCTTTTACACTCATGTGCAACAAGGAGCAAGAATTACAGTACTTTTATAGAAGAGCCATTACTTGCAGGGGATCAAAGATTTTTTGTTGGTTATTGATTATTAAGATAGCTGTTCTTCCAGGTTTCGCGGCACCAATAGCTCTGGGAACTTTAAAGAAAACATCAAAGAAAAAAATCAAACAGAAATGTCACAGAGCACTGAGGGTGGGTCGGAGCCACAACCATTTGAATGATATTGATTTGTTTCTCTGACAGCAGTATTTTTCTGAAAGACCAGGCTTCCAGATTGGCCTGTGACTGAATCTGTGTTTTGTTTCCTGATGTGAGACATTTGTTCTTTATTGTGTGTCTTCAGGTTTGTCACAAATGTAAGAAATGTGCATCTTTTTTTTGTTCATGAATTGATGATTTTGTTGCCAAATGTGGTTTGGTAGTTGTGTGTCTGTCGGGACAGATAACCAAATATCCTTTCTACACATGACCACATTCAGCTCCTGGGGAAATGGTTGGGTTGAAGGAGAGAGAGGGGAGTAGGACGGAACAGTAGATGGAGGGATAAAGCCAGAGGAAAAGATATATGTGGAGGAAGGCACCCAGTTGGAACGGGCTATCTGCCTCCAGATTGTTGAACAGGCACAGATAATAAGAAAATATTGATTGTAAACATAGTCAGGGGGCTGTAACATCAGGCGACAGAGAGGAGGGAGGAAGGTCCCTCCCTCACTGGTTGCTACATTGACGTGGGAGGACTTGATAGAGACAACAGGATACCAGGTATTAGCCCCTATAGGACACCTTCTAAAAAATGGATCACTGTTTATTTATTCAGGCATCGTTTCAGCAGCCGACGAGGAAGACGCTATTGTTTCCTGCCAAAAGTGGTTGGCTGCCAAAGCGCAGGCCACAGGAAGCAGAGGGCTACAAATAGCCAATTAAAAGCTCTGGGTTATTACGCAGAGCTATCATATTTCAGAACGGACCATACGGAGAAGTAGAAACAGGAGAGGTTGTCAATATTTCTGCCTTGCTCACTCAGCACCAGCGCATTGTTTACACATTGAAAATCGATATACCTAATGCGGCTTGAACAGTGTAATTAAAATGTTAAAATGTTTATTGCCCTTTTCAGCCGTGTGATCAAGTGTGGACACGTAACTAGACTTCAAACATATTTAGATCTCATTAGGCAGTCCTGCGCTGCCTTTGAAGGTTGAAAATGTATAATTTTTGTGTAAGAAGCTTTCTCCAAAGTTCTTCACTTTGAACGAGGGGTGTGTGTTACTTAAATTGTCAGTCTCGCTGGATTCCTCACACCTATCTTCCTTTCTCCTCCCCGTTATCTTCTAGACACAAAAATATCTTAAAATGTTTTCTTAAAAAAACGCTCTGCTTGTCTGGTTGTTCCCTCCTCAGTGCCATCACTCTTGACAACACGCTGGTTATCTTGTCCACGGTGGCACCAGATGCCGGGCGCTACTACGTCCAAGCAGTAAATGACAAGAACGGAGAGAACAAGACCAGCCAGCCCATCACCTTGTCAGTAGAGAGTGAGTAACCACATACTGAATACACACATGCTGTAATCAACCGATTGTGCCAGGACAGGTGACAGGTGTGTGGATGCACTGTAAGATCTGGCAACATACATTTTGGAAAGCAACCAAGCATATTCAGCCCCTACTCAAGGACTCTACTTATCTGTGGAAAATGTGTACAATACTTGAGTAAATGTGCTCAGTTACATCCCGTCTCTGCAAAAAACGTATGACGATGTAACATACGGGCCATAATATATATTGAGTATTTTTACTTTTGATACTTGAAGTACATTTTTCTGATAATACTTGTACATTTACACTTTTTAAATTTTAGGACTTTGACTTATAATGGAGTATTTTTACATTGTTGTTTTGCAACTTTTACTCAAGCAAAATATTTGAATACCCCTGTGACATCTACGAAGCTCAACTTTTATGATCAGATTTCATTGTACTGAAGTGTGTGTCTGTAGCCATATTTACACACTGCTGCAGATGCACACACACAGGAAGAGAAAGCTACGGGGACAGGGCCACAGACAGACTGTTCTGCTGCCAAGTAGTTCTTAATATTCACCAGCATCCTTAGCTCCCACAACAAAGAAACACACACAAGATAGACAAATCTAACCAATTCAGTTGGCTTCAGCTCAGCAGAGTGAAATATAAGAGGAAACCTAACAGACAGCATCTTATGACATGGTAGACTGGAGTTCAGTATGGAAGTGAATGAGGAGGGTGAGGGAAAGATATTACAGTTGACAACACAAGGGAGCAGAAATAGCCTGTGGCACATGTGGAGAACAGAGGCAGAGTTGATTATACTAGTGGTAGAACACACACACACACACACACACACACACACACACACACACACACACAGTCTGGTTCAGGTTACCATGTGTGGCATACACATGCTCCACATGGGCACATACAAACACACACCCACATATACGCACATTGATGTACAGGCTGCTGGGAGAGCCATTACTGAGAGTTGTGTGTGTGTGTGTGTGTGTGTGTGTGTGTGTGTGTGTTTGAGTGAGTGAGTGAGTGAGTGAGTGCTTGCATTTTACCGCATGTTCACGTGTATCAGTCAGTATCTGCTACAGCAGCTGTTCCTGCAGCGACGCCTCTGACGATGCATTTCCCCTGAGCTTTCCTGGCTCCGACAGAACTTGCCTCAGAGTTGGTGAGAGCGAAGGTCAAGGAGAACTCTGGGGAGAATAGTGTTGCTCGTGTTACAGTTTTCATACACAGGACGAAGTTTAAAAAGTAGATTTTAACTTCAGCAGGACCAAAATATTACGCTGGTTTATCATGGACATTGTCTTCACCTCTCTCACGACAGAACAGATTTTAAAAGAAATACTTGAACATTTTGGGACTTAAACTCATTTGATTGATTGAGTACGGATCCTGGGTCAGTACATGTTTAATAATAAAAAATAATAAAAATAATAAGCATAACACCTCTGAAGTGGCCTTACATACATTGTGACAATAAAACATCTTTCGACTTGACCTGAGATTGTTGTTTGTCTTATGCTAAGCTAGGCTAACCATGTCCTGACCTCAGCTCCATGTTTAACACACACATGTTGATTGGTATAAATCTTTTGATCTTACTCTTTGAAAGACGTTGAACTATTCCTTTAAGTACATGACTCATTTTAAGAATTTTGGCACTTTTGGTTTGTCCAATTGAAATATGCAGCCGGGTTTCCCGCTGACTGGCAGGTAAACCTTTATGTTGTTCAAGGTGTGTGTGTGTGTGTGTGTGTGTGTGTGTTTATGGGTGCACACATGGCCTGTATATAGCATCTAATGACCCAAGATTGGTAAGATTGAGTCATGACAGCCCCTGTAGCTACATCTGACATGTGCAGCCACAAGCACACTCCCAGGGCTTGATGGGATTGACGGATCAGTGTGAGTTTATCACAGACATGACACATCTCAAGCAGCACACGCACACACTGTGCTCTCAGTGCCATGGGCTGTCTGTCTCTGATGCTCACAGCACACACACAGAGTTTTATGCACATACGAAAACACACGTGCGCACACACACACAAGCCTATTCACCCCTTCAGCTTCATGTTTGTCAGGCAGTATTTTTCTATATCCCTGTTCCTGGTTCTCCAGAAGACATCCTATTATACACAGTCAGTGCACTGTCTCGTTCTTTTCGGCCCATCTCTCTGTCAGAACTCGGATACAGTTCACGCGCTGGTCAGTTTCAATATGTCACGTCGATGAGCACCCACAAAGCCCACTGGGTGGAAATGAAATGTATAGGATACCCCACGAAATCTTTGAGCGGACTCACCACATTCTGTCTCTAATGAAGATATCTAATTCTATCTATCTATCAAGATCACTGCTCTCTTCTTAACCTCTCCATGTATGTGTGTTTTTGTTGGTATGCGTGTGTGTGTGGCGATCTGTCTGTCTGTCTGCCTGTCTAGATGTTGGAGGTCCGGCAGACCCCATTGCCCCCACCATCATCATCCCTCCCAGGAACACTAGCGTGGTCACAGGCACCTCAGAGGTCACAATGGAGTGTGTGGCCAATGCCAGGTAAACATCCTGGAACTGCAGGGTCATAGATCAGCTTGTTTAGGGGTCAGTTCACTCAAATCACTGAGGACAATCCAGAACAGGAGATTTCATAGGGACTATTTTTTTAGTAAAAGTTCCAATGAAAACTGTTTTCAACATTTTCTGTGGAGTAACGGGGACACTTATTCTGGAAAGAGAAATAGTTTTTTATTGCTGTGAACACCATTCCTGTGTAATAGAGTAGAGACAGATCTGGACAAATAAAACTGTGTGCAGGGCTAAATACGACTAGTAGTAAAAGAAAATGTGTTTTTTTACCAGCCCATTTGGGTGAAATGATCCTTTAACCCACTGTGTATACACTTGAGGTGTACGTTCCAAATCTGTATCAGTCAGAAATTAGATGCTGATACTAGTTTGTTAGTAATTCATTCATACATTTTTGGTGCCCATGGTACCCTAACAAGAATAAAGTACACTGCACTGCACAAATACCCATCTTAACAAGTAATTATTTGTCACATTCTTTTGCAAAATAAATTAAATCCTCTATGTGTGTTGAATGATAATTGTAGTCTCTGTCTCTGTACACACAAGTGTTCTTGTATCTTGGAGTATGCAGTAGTGAAGCAGACTACTCTGCTAATGACATCACTTGATTCATGAAATAGTCAGTTTGAATTGAAAACAGTTGGCAACATCTCAACCCATAAACAGATCTATTTTTTATATGTCAATACCCGAAGCTCCAGCAGATTAAACAGATCAATGGATATGTGAGAAAAATAAACTTTGGACCAGTGTTGCAGGACCAGAGTCATTTTATCATCATGCACAAATAAATACATTTGCATGGGGACAGTGAGATTAGAACACATGTGAAACAATGCTTTTTGCTCCGTAGGCCTCTTATCAAGCTGAGTATCTCATGGCGTAAGAACGGTGTGTTGGTGACCAGCGGTTTGAGCGACTTCAACCGCAGGCTGACCATCCTCAGTCCTGTGGTGAGCGACGCCGGCTACTACGAGTGTGAGGCCATTCTCCGCAGCAGCAGCGTGCCCTCAGTCAGTGCTGGGGCGTATCTGCATGTACTAGGTGAGCGTTATAAACTGAAATATGCCCATTGCATATAAACATGCACATTTGTGAGTGACAATATCTTTCGTTTACACTTGTTGCCTCTTTGGTTCTTTAGTATTTAAATGAAAACACCATTCACAGACATTGATGCAGATGTCTACCTATCACCGAGTCCATGCAGGTTTAATCAGACACTGCAGTGCAAGTACTATTTGAGTCGTTCTTTTACAGTGGCCCCTGAGGACAAAAACACATATAAGAGAGAAAGCACAAACATTAAGGAAATGTGCTCCTTGTGAGCCTTGATGGGAAAGCATCAGTATCTTTGCCGCTGCTAAGTTAAAATAGGTTTATCACTCCTTTTGCCCTTGCTTTGTTTGCATTCTGATTTTTTCAGAAATTCAGGATTTGCAGCACATTTCCTTAATGTCTCTGTTTTCATTCTGTGCTTTTTTTCCTTTAGATCTTTTTAGAACCTTTTATTGTGCTCAAGGTAAAGAGAAAATGATGTGATTCGTCATAATGCATAATTGCTATATGTGCTTTCATATCACCATGACAATGTTTCTGCATTTAGCTACATACAACAGGCAAATGTGTGTGAGTGAACTTAGCATTTAGATTTGCAAGTTCAAACTAAAGAGCTGTTATGAAATTGATATAAATATTACTAGTCTCACTCATGTGAATCTGGCAAAGCTATGAAGTCATGAGGCATTGAGGTGAAAGTGTTATTGATTTAAAAGGGAGAAGCTAATGGTTGGCCTCAAGAAACTGTTTAATAACATTGCTTGAGTCACTTTCATTCCATCCCACAGAAACACTTTGATGTTTTCAAAGTTGTGATGTGATTCAAAGGACCTGGTGTGGTGAACTTTTCCCTTGATACAGCTAACTGAGCCGTACCCTCTCCCCAAGAGTTTGAAGGATACATTTAAAACCATTACAGAATACAAATGACTGATTTCTTTAATCAAACTACCGTATAATCACATTATTTTACAGCTCAGCTATGAGTAGTTTCCCCCCCATGAGAAATACATTTTAAAGCAAAAAAATATTTATGTACAAGATCAAAGTGTCAGTTCTTTTTTTTAAAGATCTCACAAGGTATCACTAATGTACTTTGTAAGCTGTGGTGATTACAGCTGCAGGTTCGCAGTCTTGCGTCTTATTTGACTAATTTATCATCCTGTCTTTCCTTTCACTCTGTCCCTCAGAACCACCGCAGTTTATCAAGGAACCAGAGAAACACATCACAGCTGAAATGGAGAAGGTGGTGGACATTCCCTGTCAGGCACGAGGTGAGCAGTGTGTGTGTGTGTGTGTGTGTGTTCAACAATTTTGAATTACACTGAAAAAGGCAATGAAAAGAGGAAGCATGACTTACTGTCTGTCAACCCCACCCTCCCCACCCTCACTCACCCTCTGCAGGAGTGCCCCAGCCAGACATTGTGTGGTACAAGGATGCTTTGCCCATCGACCCGGTGAAGACGCCCAGGTACAGGGTGCTGGTGGGAGGCAGCCTGCAGGTCAACGGCCTCCTGCCTGATGACACCGGGATGTTCCAGTGCTTTGCCAGAAACTCGGCAGGAGAAGTTCAAACCAACACATACCTGGCTGTTACCAGTGAGTGCTCCAGCAGCTCTTCAGGAAATGATTTTCCCGAAGATAATTAATGCTATTCAAGAAGAATGTGTTTTTTTAAAACTCAGACATAATCTTTTTTTTCCACAGAATACTGTTAAGTCCTTACGCAGCTCTTAAGCACCTCGTCAGATTCAGAAAAGACCAGGTGTAACAGCTGTACATAAATGGAAAGCAATTCCCACCTGGAAGTAGAGAGGAGAGTAGGAGCACTTTAATGCCTAAATTCTTCTTCTTCTTAATAGAGGATAATACAAATGTCAATTTTAAAATCAGAATTCATAAAAATCTGAATAACGTTTTTGCCCCCAAAGAAGTTAAGGAAAACATTTGTTTGTAGCCATGCTAGCAATGTCGGTCGGTTGGTTCACCCGTATGTTCTGGATGGACTGCTATGAAATTATGCAGACATTCTTGGTCCCCAGAGGACCAAGTCTACCAACTACTGGGTGATCCCCTGACTTTTAATCTAGTGCCACCATGAGGAGGACTTTTGTTTTTTTAGAGTGAAATGTCTCGACAACTATCTGATGGATTTCCATGAAATTTGACTTAGTCTTGTTATTTTTATTATATTAAAAAAATGCTGTCCATCAGATTTAACAGAAAAAAACTCAAGAGAATCTATTATTAAAAAAACATCAGGTTTTACAAATAACATCTTCAATGCAAAGTATAAACATCTCACAGCTGTCCATCACGTGTGCCAGCAAACTACACTTAACAGCAATTATGTTATTATTATATCAAAAATACTGCAGTAACAAATCTACAAATGTACCTGAAACTGCTTATATACGTCAGCAAAATAACTCCTACTCGCCGCACGAGGACTTGACTTGACTTGACGAGCTGCACTTATGTGATAAAGACACAAACAGTGAATGTTACTGTAACACTGACATTTCCTCCTCTTGTTTCTTACACAGTTTGGTACTTTGGCAATAGAGGAAAACACTGATGAGTGTATATTTTCAAAAGGTGGGAATCAGTAAAGATGTCAAGCAGCACTTTGACTGAAGATATCTGGGGGAAAATGTGTACAGTCGTCTTTCTCTTACATTATCTTATTGTTTATTTTGCATATATAAATAACTTTGCGTTCTCTCTGTGGTTAAGAATTGTCTGGACTTTCTTATATAAACTGACAATTAGGCCTACACTGATTAAGTCTAGATTACTTGTTTGCTGCCTAACTCTATTCACCTGTGTGGCTGTGAACTGAGCGTGTGCCACTGCTGGAATTTGAAAATCACTGGTAATTTTACTCTTGCTGTGCATCTGCTTGGCAACTTTCTGACATCTAATTTTCTTCACTTTGTCTGAGCTCCTGCTGCCTTCCACGCTGCACAACATGATCAGAATTCATGATATTCTCTCTCGCTAACTCACCGCTTCCATCGCTATCTCTCCCTCTCTTTCGCTCCCCTTCTTCTCTCTCTCTTCCTTCCAGATCTCATCTTATCACCTCCCTTTTCCTCAACACATTCATGTCCTCACTTGTTCTGTCCTACTCCCTGTGTCCTGAGATCAACACCCTCCTATGAGAAACTCCCTGCTCCCCCTCTCTTCTCAGGAGTGATAGCGTTTTCTGTCATCCTATAAAAGCTTTGATTTACTGCATATCACAAATAGGGATTTTCGCTATCTACATATTGCCTTCTCTTCCTGTCTGTGCTTCTCCCTCAGTCATTTTCCTCCATCCTCTTTCTGTATCCACTATCAGACAGACAGTTGTGGCACCAGGGTGAAGGCTGTGTCAATCCGTGAAGAATTAGTGGGACAAAGCATCGACTAAACGCTGAGATGCAGCAGACTGGCGCTTACAAAAATACGTTTGAAGAGGGGTTTTTGCCACAGACAGTTATTCTCTCACCTCCATAACCCTCTTACCTTCTCGCTTTACTGTACTGAGCTCTCGCTTTATTCTGCGTGTGTGTTTGTCTCCCCTCAGGCATTGCCCCGAATATCACAGCCGGACCCTCCGACAGCACTGTGATCGACGGCATGTCAGTCATTCTGCACTGCGAGACCTCTGGAGCTCCAAGACCGGCTATCACCTGGCAGAAAGGTGCACACACACACACACACACACCTAGGGATTATGATGTCTGTTATCTATTACGCATGGGATCATAGTTTTCCATAGCTTAACAAATAAAGCCTGATTGGATTCCTTTACCAGGATTTACTCTGCACCAGGCTTTTCATGTTTAGATCCCAATGTCAGAGCAGGAAAACACTGGCCTTGTTTCTCCTCATGATCCCCTTCCACTCCTATTCTGGACCTGAATGTTTTGTTTTTTTCTCTCTTTCCTTCCACACTTTCTACCTTTTTCTCTATTTATGTATCTGCTTTCTCATCTGTGTCTGCCTCTTCATGCGCTTAAGGTGAACGTGTGTTGGCCAGCGGTTCGGTCCAGCTGCCCAGGTTCACCCTGCTGGAGTCAGGCAGCCTGCTCATCTCCCCCTCGCACATCTCAGATGCCGGGACCTACACTTGCATGGCAAGCAACTCCAGGGGCATCGACGAGGCGTCCGCTGACCTTGTGGTCTGGGGTGAGTGTGCAGGGTCAGATGGACTTGGACATCCTTTTAAAAACACACACATGCCTGATGTTGTGTGCTGTAAATGCCCAAGCAATCCTTCACATTCATTTATATGTGGCAAAAACAGGAAGTGGAGGAGTTTGATTGAGAGGCATGTCTGTTTAGTCGAGGTTGGCAAACGAGGCCGTGCTGTATGGAAAGTCAATTCCTTCAAATACAAAAGCACTCTTCTTTGCCAGTTTGTAGTCATCATCGAGGTGTTTTCTGCAAAAACCATCAAGAAATAAAATACAAACCACCAGCATGTCATTTCAACTGAAATGAGTTTTCTGAGATGTGTTTGTCATGTTTTCTTCCTACTATTGTTCTTCGCAGGAAGGACATTTTGTATACTGTTTTCTCTTTGCTTACTTTCCTCATCACTCTGTCTTTGTCTTCTTTTTGTCTTCACAGCTCGCACCCGGATTACCACCCCCCCACAGGACCAGAGTGTTATCAAAGGAACTAAGGCCATTATGACCTGTGGAGTCACACATGACCCCAGTGTAACTGTCAGGTAAGGACACATTCACAAACATAGAAGTATTAAGTAAGTTAGGTTTTATTCTACATAGCATTATTTATATTGGACAGATGTCATAAAGTGCTTCACCATAAAAGACAAAAGCAACAGAGATAAAGTACAGACACATGAAAGAGTGAAAGGGGAGTCTAATCAGGCCTTTTATAGGATAAGGCTGGTTAACCTATATTTTTCTTATTGTCAAGAAAAGACTAAAATAAACAATGTGTTAGGCTGCCTCTCAATAATTTCAATGGTTTCATTTTTTAAAAGGCTCACTTATTTCTTGAAACAGCAGGGCACTATAGTTTTAAGCAAGTGTAAATTGTGCATTTGTTGGGGACTATTTTCAGCCGTGTATTAATACACGTGCACTAGTGTGTAGCAGGACTGTGTGCACTATATGGGATCACCACGCTATGGCACAGAGGAATAAGATACATCAGGGTTTGGCTATGGAGGCAATACGTGCTAGTAGGATACATGTTGTTCTGATCTTTTCATGGGATTATTTGATAGTCAGAAACATATAACATATCGCCAGCCTTATCCTTTTAAAGTGTCCACAACATTCATAGATCAAAAGTCCAGGAAATGAGTTTCACAATCTGAAAATCATAGTTTTAACTTTAACACATTTCTGTGTATTTGCTATCCTCCCTGAGCCAATTTAGCCTATAGATCTGTTCAGGAAGAGTATTATTAAAGTATTATTATAAAAGTATTATTTATTTCTCTTATTCTGTGCTGCTGCTATGCTCCACTTCCCCCGCAGGAATGTTAAGGGTTTCGCTGAATGCTCACAAACACATAGATAAATGCACTGAAAGGTAAACACTGCTCAAACACAGAAAGCTGTGTCCCAGACCTCTGACCTAGACATGCAGTTCGTACAAAAGCAAACACCTCTGCTTGTTAAACATGTTGATAACCGCTGTGCAGGTATGTCATCACAAGAAAGTCGCTCTCGCATACCTCCAGCTTACAACTGCAGTCCAAACAGCCGTTCCACTGAACTCCAAACTTGTAACCGACATCAGTAGCGATCAATAGACAATTCTGTCCCTTTCTACTCAGAAGAGAAGGCTACATCTGACGCTACGTTTGAGCTGTGCAGTTTTGATGAGTGTTTGAAATGCAGCCGTCAGCCGCTATGATATGCATGCAGGGCAGCTCTGATGGCGAGTTTGAAGAGACAGAGGGGAGAAAGATGAAATACCTGACTAGTGACATATTCTTCTCGGATTGTGGTGGAATAAAAGATATCTTACGATTGTTTCTGTCCGCCTGGGCTGTAGTTTAATCTTTCAGCAGAAAAGTAATGGCAACAACTATCTGTTCTCTTTGACTGAGTGGGAGTTACTTACTAAGCAAGTTACTGAGCACTACAAGTTATATTAACGCCAGTTTTTTGTTTGTTTTTTTGCTGAAAACGAGCACATGAAACTGTGCAAGTCTCAGTTTACAGTTTAAGGATGAAAACTCAAAGTGAGTGATATATTGAGCTGCTGTCGTCACCTGTTCAGTTCGTTACTTTTTACGTTTTAATGCACTGATAATGAGGTAAATTCAGGGTGAACAGATGTGTTGTGTTCAGGCCCACTCGCAACTCTCTGTCGACTCTGTTTGCAATCAGGCTCTAAAGTTCACTTCACCTCTTATTTATTTATGTCCATTATGACTGTTAGTCATGATAACATTTTAGATTTGGGGATTGCAGACTCTGGCTGCACTACTTTCTCTTTGTTAGCACTCAAAGACGAGTGTTTGAGATGATTCATGTTTAATTAAAGTTTTTTTGGAAAATAGTAGCAGGCTTGCACTCATTGCCCTGTTTGAGGTTGTTGTTGCCCAAGTACACATTTCCCAAATCTCTAAAGCGGAGGCGGTGAGTAACAGAAACACAGTGTATTGTGTATGTGAATAACACCCAGGTTGACAAATACCAGATTTCCCTTTAAAAAGGTGTAGTTAGTGCAACTAATAATTGTTAGTGTGTTTAAACTGACTGAGTGATACTGTTGAAGGAACGAAGATGCAGCAGATGATGGTGACGATGACGATGGTGATGATGACGATGATAATGATGATGATGACTGATGACTTTAATGACAATACCAACAACAGGCCAGCTGACGGATGACTTTATGTTCCAGGCATGTCTGGGAAAAAGAGGGCTTGATGATCAGCGTCCAGTCCAGCCCCCGCTTGCGTCTGGATGCAGACGGCACCCTCCACATCTCCCAAACCTGGTCAGGTGACATCGGCACGTACACATGCAGAGTCACGTCCGTTGGAGGCAACGACTCCCGCAGCGCACATCTCCGCGTCAGGTAACCACGCTCGCCTTCATCACTCGCCCGGGTTTCTATTTTCTTCTTTTTCTCTCACATTTTTGTCTCTCCAATATTCTCCAGTGTTGAGACACAGGAAGGAACATGCTCTTTGAAGCAAGACAATGCGCACACAGACACACACATATATGTGCACACTCACACACACAGACACACACACACACACACACACACACACACACACACACACACACACACACACGTAAGAGCCAGAGACACTCACGCTCTTCACCACCAACCTTTCCCTGCCATTCTGCCTGTTCCTATTGACACCTCTGACTCATTTCCACTTAAATGGCACCTGCTCTTCTTCATCTCCCCTGTCCTCATTCTCACCCGACACACTTCTAGCCCCAGGGGACCCCCCCCACCCCATTCTCTATATGCGAGACTACACACACAGGCACACACTCTCACTCCCACAAACACTTTTGTATTGTTTTTGTCATCTCAAATCTTCTCTCGCTCCAAAACTTTGCCTGCTGTTGTACTTTGGCACAGAGTGTGTCACTGCGGCAAGTTTGAATATGAATGAGACATCTAACTTTACGTTTGCCGAACTGATTGACTGACTGATTGTTTATGTCTTTCTTTTCCCCCCTATCGGCCGTCTCGTTTGACTGAGCTACTGTCTGTATCCGTTCATTGCAATAAGGTTTATCTACCAATCTGTCTGTCCTTATCTGAATTTATGGCTGAAGGAATTAATGATCCCCAGCTTTGGCCTCATTTATTCACGTCTTTGTCTGTGAATTGTCTTCCTATCTGTCTCCTTATGCCTTTCAATCCATTTCCCCCCTTTGGTGATATCTATCTCGTTTTGTTTGCCTGTGTGTCCATCTTGACAAGGAACCATCTTTGCTGTCTTGTCTTGCCACATTTCATCACCTGTCTAACTGATCTCTCTGTTATAAAACATTCAGCTTTGCTTCAGACAAGACAAGAGACGTTCAGAGAAGACAGAAATGCTCGGTAACTCTCTGTCCCCGCGGAGGATTTGCTGTGATAGGAGAGATTCTTTTATTTATCGAAGTTGTCCCGATGTTCCCTGCAGGCAGCTGCCCCATGCCCCAGAGAACCCTACAGTGGTGCTGAGCACATCTGAAAAAAGAGCCATCGACCTGGCCTGGGCCAAGCCTTTTGATGGCAACAGTCCCCTCATACGCTACATCCTGGAGGTTTCTGAGAATAGTAAGTCACATAATATCCAGTATTTTACAGTCATGCATCCATGCATTGCACCCCTCTCTACCTCATGTGCTGTGTACCCTTTGTATCAGTTTACACAACTTTAACATCTATGAATTATTTATAATGAGTTGGGTTTTGGGGAGAGGAAAATTGGCTCTTGGGCATCAACATTGCAGCAGCGAGTGAAAAAGCTGTTAAATGTTGCTTGTTTAGATTCTTTATTTCCATGCAACCAGGCTTCTATGATCTCAGTGTTTTTCCCAAAGAGCTTAAGTGCAAAGCAAATGCAGCAAAAAACTTGAAAAGGAATTTAAAAGCATGATCAATAAGACTAATTAAGAATGTCCATCATTGCTTTGAATCCCAAGTTGGATGTGTAAGCTACACTACAGTCTGACTTTACAGCTCTGCATGTAACAAGCGCTTTCAACTGAAGTTGACGTACTGTAGAACTGTGTTGGACATCTAATCTCCAGCACGTTGTGCTCCTGCTATTCTGTCTTCTCGCTTCTTTTTCTTCTCAGCATGACTTGTTTTATTTACTGAACTTGAATTTTAAATTGTGATCTGCTTTGACAAAATGATTGCAGGCATGAAAGTGAAAATCCCGTCTGAATATTAGAGAACTTGCTAGAAATGTTCGATTCCCTCCTTAAAAAAACGTTCAATTGTTCAGGATGTTAAGGTGAATGGTTACCATAGCAATGAATGAGATGCATGTACGTGTCGAACAAGGTGTAACAAGGTTTTCTTTGTTCTAGACGCTCCCTGGGCCATCCTGCTGACCAATATTGAGCCAGAGTCCACAGCAGTGACGGTCAATGGCTTGATCCCGGCGCGCTCCTATCAGTTCCGCCTCTGTGCCGTTAATGATGTGGGGAAGGGGCAGTTCAGCAAGGAGACAGACCGGTGAGCTAAAGCCAGATCCTATATCTATCCTACCACTCCACATCAACACTGTAACAGGTTTTTTTGTTCTTTTTATCCAGGTTTTTCCAAAATAGAGAAATACAAAGTGCAAGTAAACAGTTTCTTTTGTAGGGGGGCTTCAAGCTATACCATGAAAAATCTTTTTATCTATTCTTTTGGTTTAAAATCCATCTAAACATTCCTCTATGATAGTATGATTTATCAGAACACCATTTAATTGCCAATAGTAATGAGAAATCTGTCAAAAAACAAGAGTCACCTGCAGAACTTTGTGGCTGTTAGTAAAAAGTACATTGTGCTCATGAAATACGTTTCCTAGACAACCAGTTTGACTGATCCCTTCAGTCAAGAGTCAGTGAAGAGGGATGTAAGTGTAAGCCGTTCAAAGCAGACACACACACACACACAAACATGCACAATCACATGTAAACACACATTCACACACACAAACGCCCACACGCTCTCACATTCTGGGAGCCGCAGGAGGGATTTAGGTTTGAGGCGACATTATGTTTGGCCTCTCTGCGGCCTCACACAACTTCAAGCATTCATTCCTCCCCCTGTTCCCAACCCCCCCCCTCCCTCCATCAGTCTGTCACGCTGCCTCACGCTGCCAGCTCCCTAGCCAGAGGAGAGCCACGGGGGGTCCCGACTGTGTGTTCCAGGGGGGCTAGCACAGAGCCCTCTGTGACGCCATTTGGTACTAAGTCACCACCACTGATCTCACTTCCATCTCTCACACGCATCTTCTCCACAGGCACTCGTGGTGTTTTATCACGGTAAATATATAGCGGTCAGGTGGATGAATAGCCCAGGCTTCCTATGGCTTCCTCAGATGTGGTATTAAGGGTGGGCACTGTGCATAATTTGGGGAGCAAAAGCACACAAGGGATGCTCAAGATTTTTAACAAAGGCAACAAAGTGTTCAGAACCAGTGGAGAGACAGAAAAAGAAGGTTTGTCGAAAGTGTGTCAGTTGAAGTTCTACAGGTATTTAGGTTTAAATTGATATGCTTCATTTGAGCTGTTACATTATTACAAAGCTTGATGTTTTTAGCTTGAAATAAACTGAAGCTGTGTTTGTGATGATTTTCAGAAAGAAATTGATCCTATTTCTCACTACCCTCGCTCTTCATGTATGCATGTGTGTTTGTGTGTGTGTGTGTACTGCAGTGTCTCTCTCCCAGAGGAGCCCCCCAGTGCTCCTCCTCAAAACGTCATTGCTAGCGGTAGGACCAACCAGTCCATCATGATTCAGTGGCAGCCTCCACCGGAAAGCCACCAGAACGGCATCCTCAGGGGCTACACCGTCCGGTAAGTTCCCTGTTCTTAGTTGTTTGATTTCATATTGAATTTGTGACATTGTGACCTTTGTGAAGACATGGTGAAATAAAAGCCTACCCTTCTCATGTACTCCGTCACACACTAAAATCCCCACCAAAATGTTCTTGATCCATTTAATAGTTTTTAACTGAACTTCCAGTCCTATGGTAAGCTGCTGGAATTAAGTCACACACATTATGTTTCACTTGAGAGCCCCTACAGTGTCAGTTAACACTGCATTTAAAAAATAATTTAGTCTGAGAGAAAACTCCAATTTAATGACTTTGACTTCAAAAAACTTTAGCGACTCTTATAAGCAGAGTCAGCAATATGCCAAACTGACTGCAAACCCTGTAAACATGTAATTAGTTTGGTTTTCTGTCAGGCTTTTTATTCATTACATCCAAATGAAACAGCAGGTGTTTTCCAGACAACAGTCAGTGCTGTCAGTGGTTTTTAATTGCTTGTTTGCTGGTGCTTTGTCTCCCCCTAGCAGGGAGTCTAGTGTACTGCAAGTCATGGCTCAAGCAACGAAGTGCTGGAATGTCCCCTCTTTGTCAGTGAACCCTCTAAAATGTCAAATTCAGGGTGCAAACAAGACCGCAAACACAGATTTCTCATGGTTTTAGTTTGTGGTCCAGCATTCAAAGTTCATGTATGTGTATCTCAGGTACCGTCTGACTGGGCTGCCTGTGGACTACCAGATGAAGAACATTTCCAGTCCAGATGTAACCAACCTTCTTCTGGAAGACCTCATCATCTGGACTAACTATGAGATCGAGGTGGCGGCCTACAATGGGGCCGGTTTGGGCACATTCAGCCATAAAGTCACTGAGTGGACTCTGCAGGGAGGTGAGCACTCATATCGTCAATGTTATTGATCCAAGAACAAAGCTGATATGCTGACTAATTTCTTTCTTAATTATTGAAAGTTTCGTTTTCAATGAGTCTGCGTTTATCTGTGTTGATTTTAAGGAAGCTGCTCTTTTAAGCATGATGATTATTCATGATTAATGAGGCTGGGATGCAACATCCTGCAAGTGCAGTGTTATTATACACAGTTTATTTTTAATTCTGACTGAAATCATCTACTAAAAGCCAGTGGTGACTGATGTTCAACTGCATTAGCATTCATTCTTCTTTGTAAGGGCCACACAAAGGTGTGACACCCCCCTGTAAGCTATAAGCAGCTCACACAGTCACAAACAAACCCACAGAGAGCGCTGGTATTAGCTGTAAGTGTCATCAGAAAGAGAGTGATGGCAGTATCTGCCCTGACCTGTGCAGCAGCGATCAATACTGACATCAAAATAGATGCAGGCAGACTTCCAGCAGTCGACTGAAAACTGCACTCACACCTTTGTTTTTGTCTCTCCACTGTCTCTCCCTACTCTTCTTCCCCTTCCCCTTTTGTCTTCCTCTCCTCGTCCATCCCAGTACCCACCATCGCCCCAGGCAATGTGCAGGCCGAGGCGGTCAACTCGACAACTCTCCGTTTTACATGGACGGCCCCTAACCCTCAGTTCATCAACGGCATCAACCAGGGCTACAGGGTCAGTAGCTGCCGCAGTGCCATCACCACCAGCCATCTCATCCATTGACAGAACTGTCAGAGCTGAACTTGTAGTATCACATATCTCGTGTAGCAAGAGGGAGAGAAAAGCCAACGGGCAAAAAGATATTTGGTGCCATCGTGAAAGATGGACTTTATTCACCCATTTGTCAGTCAGGGGTCATTCTCTTCATCTTTGCAACCATTTTTCGTATGTTTTATTGTGAAGCTGCGCCCGTAATGATAAATGACTTCATTATTTTGTCATGGGCTCTTGAATATAGTCCATCTCTCTGTCTCTTGTGTACACTTCACTGAAACAAATGTAGCCCACAGGGAATCATAATGCCACATCCATATGGCAGTTTTATTTTTATGTTGATTCTATTGAGGCTTAATTATGTCATTGGGGTTTTTCTTCCTTCCCTTTTGTCTGTCAGTTCAATAGCGCTCCGCAGGCCTTACTCAGCTGGGTGGAGGGGTCACTGTACAAACCCAATCTGAATTTTAAAAAACTGATTTTCCTCCCGGGAGAGACTCGAGCTGCATCGAGAAACAAAAGGGAGTTAGAGGGTGTGAAAGGTGATAGTGAAAGTGAGGCAAAGGAAGAAGAGAGGTGGAAAAAGACAGAGAGAGAGAGAGAGAGAGAGAGAGAGAGAGAGAGCAGACAGCATAGAGGCAGACAGTCAGGCATCTTTCCCTCTGACATCCTCTTGCCAACTCTTTACTTCACTGGAAGGTCCTTCACTCTGGAAACTGGAAACAAACCCAATAGACCTGCCTTTGGGACTCATTACCTAAGCACCTAATTGGTCGATCCAAGTCCAATTTGTAGATGCTATATGGTCTGCAGTCAACATGCATGATGGGATGCTATCATGCCTCTCTTGAGCCATTTCCTTCCAGTCAAAACCTCTTCAGGGCATCTTTCTAAATATGTTTGGCAGAGCTATGATGCCAAATAAGTCCTCCGAGTGGCTCAGGACTACGACAACACTACTGTTAGTTTTATGAGAGTAAATGTGTGATAATTGTTACAGTAAAAAAAAAGGTTAGCTGCTTTATTTTCTGCCGTCTGGGTAATTTTCTTCCCTCGCACTTTTTGTTTGTCTGTTTTAGTTGCTGGCCTGGGAACCCGGCAAAGACGAAGACATTGCTATGGTAACAGTGCGACCGAATTTCCAGGACAGTGTCCACGTGGGATATGTGACAGGTCTGAAGAAGTTCACAGAGTATTACACCTCTGTGCTGTGTTTCACCACGCCCGGAGACGGCCCCCGCAGCCCGCCCAGAGCATTAAGGACACATGAGGACAGTAAGTGACTTTTCTTCCGCAGTTTTCTCTCTCCTGTGGTGGCGAGGGGACACAAGCGTCTCACAGTAACACATCCTCCGGGCAAGATCTATTATTCATGCAGAACGAAGTTGTAGAGAAGAGCTAATGACTGAGTATATTCTACATCCAGCCAGGATCATCATAATTGGGACTTAGTTTCCTTAGAGATTATTAGTTAAGCTTTAAAAAGGTTTAATTTCCCTCAACTTGTCATCAGACGACAGCGATTACCTTGATTTTTCTTGCAAACACATTTAGACTGCAGATGCTGTCACCAATTTGTGGCTATGTCCAGTATGCCAACTTATCAGCAATGGATTTATACTTTATGCAAAGTGTCTCATTCGCCCATTGGCCTTGCTCATTATTCTTATTTGTCCCTGTGCAGCCCCCGGTGCTGTGGGTCACCTGAGTTTCACTGAGATCCTGGACACCTCACTCAAAGTCAGCTGGAGTGAGCCCAGCGAGAAGAATGGAGTTCTCACAGGTACATTCCCTTCACTCCAAAATTATACTTGTAGTAAGGTTAGAAAGGCAGAAAATAGCAGCATGTCCAAGGGGGTATTTGTCAGAGCTCTACTGAAAGAGCCCAATCACAGGAGGCAGCACTAAGGTGACACTGACACTGGAAGATATTGTTTTGGGTTGCCTTTTAACAACTGTTTGACCTCATTTAGTGAGCCCAGCACATGTTGCTCTTAATGTGGGTACACTTCAGACAGCTACTTTATTGTTTGTTGTTTATTTCATTTGCGTCATTGACATGCTACTGCCTAGGCCGTATGAGCTTATAAGACATCAAATATTCCATTACAGCAGTGAGACAACTCTTGTCAGAAAATAACATAACGTCTTACATAAAACATTACAGTGCAAACAAAGAACATTGTCTCCTCTCCCAAGCTCTGCAAATAGAATCTGTCACAAAAATAAGAAGAAGAAAAAAGCAGAGATGAAGGGCATTCTACTAAAGAAATGTATTGCTCTTAAATCATCATACTGTTTATAGAGCGATAAAACGTCAAATTGGACTTAACAGACAAAGCCGTTCTTCCTCAGGGAGACCATTAAACCTACCTGTTTCGATGGCAAATGGTAGTATGTATATATATAGTATAGCAGAACAGTGCAGAAAGAGATCTTTGGCTTTGGTTAAGTGTTGCTTCTCATAAGGCTCTCCGCTGGCTGTTTTATGAGATTTGAGGTTTGGTCTTTCTTCACGCAAAAGGAACAATTTGTGCTGAGTGTCAGAAATGATACTGTAACCTGTTTTGAAAAATAAAAGGTAAATTCATCTTTAAAAAAATTAGATTTCGCCTCACTTTTCAAGGGATGCACATGCAAAATGTCCTAATTTGATATCTTTCTAGCGAGCCACTGTTACTTCTATTCCAGTTTACATAATGCTGTTATTTAATTCTGTACAAACTTTGAGCAAACAACAAATGCCCACCAGTGACATTAATATTCAAGTGTTTACTAAGGTTGAGATTTAGCAGCATATTGTAAAGTGTTTTCCCAAAACATTTTAATGTGCTGCACGCTCCCAGGAGACAAACACTGACATGCCATGTGAAATTATTGATTTGGCAAGAAATGCTGCCTAATGCCTTATGCAATCACATGAAAAGAGCTGCTGGCCAAGGAGCAAATTGCATTAACTTTGAGAGGGTAAGCGTGTGTGTGTGGATGGGAGTGGGTGGAGGATGTGTGTGTGCAGGGAAGTATAATCAGAGGCTGATTTAATTTGCTATATTCAATTTTTGATGAAGTTAATTTAATATTTCTGTTAGCTTGCCCCGTAGCATGCGAGCTGAGAGCCGCTATTATAGTAAAACTGCTGTCGAATTTTCCCTGAGAGGATTCTCTGTCTGTTGCTGTCAACCTGTCTCTGATGCTCGTCAGGTTACAGAATTTCGTGGGAGGAGTACAACCGAACCAACACCAGAGTTACCCACTACCTGCCAAATGTCACCTTAGAGTACAGGGTCACTGGACTCACTGCTCTCACCACCTACACCATTGAAGTGGCAGGAATGACCTCCAAAGGCCAGGGCCAGCTGTCCTCCTCCACCATCTCCTCCGGTGTCCCACCAGGTGAGTAACCAAACAATCACTATAGACCAAATGCGTTTTTTTCTCACTCAGAGATGCCCGGCTCGGAGATTTCTGCCTCCATCTTGGTACATTTGTGGCGTTCACGTCACTAAAACAATATTGACATCTCTTTCCAGAAACAATGTTCCACTTATTGTCTGGATAATAAAAACACTGGATCCTACGTTTCCCATAATGCAACTCAATGGCATCTTTCATTAGAGCCTCCTGCCTCCTAAATGCCCTCCTTCAAACTCCACATCTCCAGTTTATAATGCAGACTATCAGGGTTCATTGTTCAACACCTGGGAACCTTTATTGAACCTTCCCTTCCTGCATATTTACTGTTTCACATTAAACTCAGTGGACACACTTCATGTTGTCTGGCGCCAGACACAATGAAATCCTACCCCAGTCACCTCAGCTGGGACAGAAAAAGAAAAACACCAATACCCGTATCTGCCCCACATCCGCAAAATAATAGCTCCCACGAGAGCATTACGGACAATTACAGTGTTTAATGATTTCATTTTTGCAAAATTGCGTAATAGAAGTACAATGCCCACATTAATTACGAGAGCAGCATTCAGAGCCTGTACATCTGTGAAACCTGTGAACCAGCAGTTACAGTCCCCAGAACGGTGATTACTCTCATTGTATGTAAAGAGAACATCAACGTGCCTGCGACTGTACCGTAACAATCCAGCTACAAGCCACCTCAATAATCAGTCATGCAAATGATTTAGAGGTGGTAATTTTACTATGCCACGCTTAATCTGCATTTCATCAGGGTTGAATACATCCGCATTTAAGCAATCTTGGAAAAAACTTGCTTAGTGTGCCTATGGGAGTGATTATAACTTTTTAATGTTAGGCCACTGCCCACACTCCAATATGCCACAGTTTGACGTTAATATCTTCAACTAGGATTTATGTAAACTATAAATTATTTGATGCACAAGCACAGAAAAACATCCCTACGCACACAAACAAACAGTGATATTCATATACACAAAAATGCCCTCCTGCTGTTCTTTGAATTCACCATTTTCAGATTTGTTTCCCCTCCAGGATTTCCTGGGAATAATCCATTCTTATTGTTTACTCAGCTCAAGTATAAACAGTGGGATATCAGAATGGTATCTCCAGAAAACTGCAGTGTAATTGACATTCATGGCATTGTCTCCGCCTGTGTACTGTGTGTAAGCATCTCTTCCAAATCTAATCTGCTTTTGCTGTCTTAGCTGAGATTTGGAGCGTGAGGGAGATAAATAAGTGCAGTATCTGTACGGCCATAAGAGGGCGCCGTGGTAGATAGATTTTCCTGAGCAAAGTCCACAAACCAAAACCACCCTGTGTGAGAGGCAGCCAGACAAAACTCACCTATAGTAGCATCAGTTATTTGCTCCCTCAGTCATTTTCTGTCTCTCTCTCTTTGTCCAACTTTGGCTCTTTCCCTCCACAGAGCTTCCTGGCCCTCCTACCAACATGGCAATTTCCAACATCGGCCCACGCTCTGTCACCCTGCAGTTCAAACCTGGCTATGATGGCAAAACTTCCATTTCCCGTTGGCAGGTTGAAGCCCAGGTGAACCAGATTTAAGTTCCAATTTCCTTAATCATGTGTTACTGCTTTTGGTGTCGTCTTCCTTATATTGGATTGTTTCAAGATATTGCCACAGATATGATTTCAAGATTCACTACAGATCTCGTTGACTTCTTCAGATAGAGGGCCTCGCAGTGCTTGTGGTGTCTATTGTATTTGTCATGCTCTCTGTTGTCTTGGTCCCAGGTGGGTGTGGTAGGAGAAAACGAGGACTGGGTGATGGTCCACCAGGTGTCCAACGAACCCGAGGCTCGCTCCTTAGAGGTGCCAGGTCTCAACCCCTACACCTTCTACAGGTTAGCCTACTGGGACCTGTGTCTGCTGCACCACGTTTGCCTCCATTTATCTGCAATGGGCATCTGAATGTAGCCAATGTTTGGTTAACGATAAACCTGCAAATGGGCCCAGACTTAGCCTAGATGTCTAATTTTAATCAATATCCCCTGCCAGGCTCCCTACAAATGAAATAAATAAAAGTTATAACTAAGTAAATATATACAAAAGCACAACAACAACAAACAAGTACACATGTGGCTCAGTACATATTCTCCAATAGCAGAACAAGACAAAGGCCCAAAACACATAAAATGTTGATTTGCTGTCACTGTACTGTTGACTTACGCAGCATAGTGCATTATTGTAGTAATAGAATGGCCTTATTAGGGATGCACCTGCTCATGATTTTACCCATTATAATGTAATGCCAGATAACATAGAAAGTAAGCATGTGCAGATTGTGAAAAACAACAGATGAAGGTGTATCTGCGTTTCAGTCTGTCGGCTAATTTCAGCTTATCCCCGGAGCCTTGTCTTATTCTCTATTCCTTTTGATTTCGATACAAGCTTGTTATGGAGAGTGTGATTTTAAAATGATTTTTTCAGCGTGCACATGATCGTTATCTCGGCGCAGTCTGCTTGTTTTCCATGATCACATTCAATATAACCAATGAATATTTCACTGAGCCGATCCCTGAAGACCTACAACAGCTATAGTTCACATCATTCCAACATCAGTGCTGCAACTTTACATTTCAGTGGAGTTAGAGCTCACGTTAGATCAGGATTTAGTTTTTTTGCATATTCAGGCTGTAACACAAATAAGCCCTCCACTCATGTTCATACTGCATTCATATTCACTGCTCTGATCTCAGTTCCAGTGCAATAAGCCTCATGTAAGAGGATGCACACAGCGAGCACTACAATAATGCTGCCACTTCATTTCAAGTTTCCAGATCCTGCGATTTCAGTTCAAACGAAACCGTCCTTTTGCAGAAGTTGCATTATAATGTTTAACTCCAAACACCAGGTTCCGCATGCGTCAGGTGAACATAGTGGGCATCAGTCCTCCCAGCCAACCCTCCAGGAAGATCCAGACCCTGCCGGCCCCTCCTGACATGGCCCCCGCCAACGTCACCCTGCGCACCGCTAGCGAGACCAGCCTCTGGCTACGATGGATGGTAAGTAGGAATCTGCTTCCCATGTGCAAACCATCTCTGAATTATCCATTACATTTCTTAATTATGACGTTACGCAATAAGAAAAGCGTCCTCAATCTAAGGAGTCTGGCCTGTTTGGACCCACTTTTTCTCTCCAACCCCCCTCTCAATGTTCATGCCCAGCCTTTGCCTGAATGGGAATACAACGGGAATGCAGAGCAGGTGGGCTACAGGGTTCAGTACTCCCGTGCGGGCTCACAGGGCCGGGCGCTGATCCACATCATTGCTGACCGTCTGGAGAGAGAGTTTACCATCGAGGACCTGGAAGAGTGGACGGAGTACGAGGTCAGGGTCCAGGCTGTAAACGGCATCGGGACGGGGCCCTGGAGCCAGCCGGTCAGAGGCAGGACAAGGGAGTCTGGTGAGTTTGCACCTCATCTGTCATCATCAGTGAAAAACACTGGTTTTCTGATGCATGAAGATCGGATGATCTATGATCTTACAGTAATACCATAGCATTGCTCATTTTTGTTTTTTTCGCGAAGTGTCAAGTTGTTGCCAGGAAACAACAATGAAATGAGGATTTATTGTAACCAATCACCCACAGCAACATGCACATTTCTGTACCATAACCATATCTTCATTGATTTTCTCGAAATGGAAAGCACCCTGATTACTTTTCTAATGTTTATTTCAACATCTCTATGGAATATCTACATTATTAGTCATATTAGAAGTAGCAAACATGCACTTACACTTTGCCATATGTTACATTTAAGTGTGAGCAGACTGTTTCCTGGTCTTTTTAGCAGCTCACTGCTATTTAAGCAAAAACACTTCTTTTCCCTCCTCGCTTCTTCTTTCACATCGCCCACCAGACGCTGGGTAGTAAGGAATGGAAGGAGTGAAGGAAGGAGTCTGAGGAAATTGAGAACACATGGACTCGAATGTGGCATTCCTGTGCTCTTTTTTTCCACTCACTCCAGCAAATTCTTAGGAATCAGTGCATTATGTCCAGGGATGAGAGCCAAGGAGGAGAAAAGGCCTATTCTTGAGTGTTTTTTTTGTCAGCAGGCCTGGAGGGTGTACCAGGATATCAGAGGCAAACACACATGATATAACCATAACGGATCACTCAAACTGCCTCTCTGACAAACACCCACAGTATATACACATACACACAGGGAGCATGACAGATTAATTTTAGAGAATATATTGCAAACAATGGACTATTCAGGCATAATGTTTTCGCCTCTCTGCTCTCTTTGTTCTCCAGTCCCCTCCTGTGGACCCACCAATGTGTCTGCCTTCGCCACCACCTCTAGCAGCATCCTGGTGCGCTGGTTTGAAGTTCCTGAGCCCGACAGAAATGGCCTCATTCTGGGCTACAAGGTCTGTTTGTGCTGTTATTCACTATTTATTTACAGAGCAGTCAAAGACCTCTAATTAGTCTTAAGAAATGTCATCTATTTTTAGGCAGTTTACAAAGCAGCAGGGTGACAGTATGAGAGGCCATTTCTCTTGCTTAATTTCCAAATTCACTTTTCCCCCAACTTCTCTGTATCTCCTGTCTCCTCGCTGGATCAGGTGGTGTACAAAGAGAAGGACTTTGACAGCGCGGTCCACTTCTGGACAGTGGAGGGGAACGCCACCCACAGTGTCCAGCTGACCGGTCTGGGGAAATATGTGCTCTATGAGATCCAGGTTCTGGCTTTCACGCGGATTGGAGATGGACGGCCCAGTTCTCCACCCATCCTGGAGAGGACTTTGGATGATGGTACAGACTCAGCATTATGACATTATGACGTGAAATGACGCACTGACAGCAGGGGTGTAGCAATAATTTTAACCAAATGACATAAAAGAAAACTGTAAATTTATCTTGGTGACCTTTGTGCTTCAAGTGGGGGATATATCTTTAGTTTTACACATTTGAATCTTGAGTAACTTCTGAGTTGTTAAAGTATTATATGTTATTTCTGTCAACTTCCTGCAGTGCCAGGACCTCCAGTGGGTATCCTGTTCCCTGAAGTGCGGACCACCTCAGTCCGGCTTATTTGGCAGTCCCCCTCGCAGCCCAATGGCATTATACTTGGTTAGTAACATACAAGATCCTTTTCTGTGTGGGAAGATGTTATTTTATTTCTTATATCTCAGTTTTATGTGTTGAAACTTCACTAAAGAAAATCTACAATGTAGTCCAGAAACATCAGTATCTTTTGCAGCAGTATTAGTAAATGACCTGGAAACTAACAAATACTGCAGATTTAATGTGGCGGCAGGCCCACAGGTGTAGTTCCTGACGACTCTCAACATACTCTTGTAATGTTTTTTTCATCTTGATGGACTGCACAATATCAAATGTTGTTATTGTCCGGCATTGCTGTAAAGGGAGATGGATTCTCTTGCAAGCTAATTGTGTATTTCCTTGTGAGCATTTGATTCATTATACATCTGTCAGATAGATTATTTTAAACTGTACAGTATGACAGACCCGCACAGTAGCATGCAGGAACAGATGTCCTCATTTCAGAGGAGACAAAGCTGCTTGTTGCACAGTTTGCTTTTCCTCTAATTGTTCGGAAAACCAACACAAACAACAAATACCTCAAATACCTCAAATACCTCAAATACATTTTTCAGCCTAGATTTAATTTACCATTGACCGCCTTATGACACGTCCAATAAGATAATGTTTGTCTCTTTTTTTCTCTCCAGCCTACCAAATCACATACCACCTCAACTCCACCAATAGCAACACAGCCATAGTGGACGTGCTGAGCCCCAGCGCTCGCCAGTACACAGTGACCAGCCTCAAGCCGGAGTCCGTCTACGTGTTCCGCATCACAGCGCAGACGAGGAAGGGCTGGGGAGAGGCCGCCGAGGCACTGGTGGTCACCACGGAGAAAAGAGGTAACTGTAACTCTCTGAATGTGCGGTGTATTTTAATACTAGTGCTGGATATTTGGCGGATGATTATACAATTTGAATGAGCACATGAAAAGAAAGTCATTATCTCTAATGGTGTTTTGCAAAGTGAAGTGGTATTTTGAAGTGTAATAGTAACATAACTTGTAGCTCACTGACAAACAGGAAACACAGTAACAGCTGTATACATAATTCTGAGAGCAGACGCAGGTGTGTGATCTCAGTAATGACACAACTTGTAGAGAGCTGTGCTAAGCCTTCTTTGGACTCAGTTCATTTCCAGTTAACAGTCCAGTTAGCAGATGTGTTTTCTAAAGGAGTGTTTGTGCCCTGTGGGTGTTTATCGGAAGCGCTCTGATGCAGTCGTGAGAACGAATCAGTCCATCTGCTTCCCTCAAGGCATGTTGTAGATTGTTTACTCTGCAACTTTCATTTCTCAGCTACTTTTCATTCATCAGAATCGCACTTTTTTTTTCTTGTCTGTGCATCATAGCCCATGCAAATATGAGTGAGCGAAAAGCAAAAAGTGTATTTTTTTCCAAAACCATTTATAAGAGCTCGAACTTTTTTCTTCAATTCTCCATCCTGCCTTGTATTCCTCCAACCAACATCCATTTCCTATTCATTCCCTTAATCCTCTGATCCCACTCTATCCTTGACACCCAATTTTAATTTCTCTCATCCAACCCCTCTGTTACCCAATGTCCGTCATTTACCCCCTCTGTCTGTGTGTCCGTCCCTCCAGCTCGTCCCCAGCCCACCAGCCGTCCCATGGTTCCTCAGAAAGACGTCCAGGCCCGCCACGTCTTGCTGTCGTGGGAGCCAGGCAGCGACGGCCTCTCCCCTGTGCGCTACTACACGGTGCAGCTCAGAGAGCTTCCTGAGAGAAACTGGACAGTCCACTCTGCCTCTGTCAACCATGAGGCCACCTCCTACATAGTATCTAGGTAGAGTGTACATTATAGCTTTTATTTCGAACATTTCTTCCCCTTTGTTACAACAAATATTGTTTCTATTTGTTCTCTTTAGATGTAGAGGATAATACTAAATGAAACAACACAGTCTCCACTTTAAGTCACTTAAATATTCCCTCGGCTGTTGTATAGTTGGCAGATCAACAATATCCTTATATGAAATAATGTTTCCAGGGTATTACAGTCTGGTTAAGAACATAAACAATGGTATGAACTAGCCACAAACATTTAGGGTGTTAGGAAAGAAATTCAGCAAATGCGGCAGTCAGCATTAAGGTCTCAGTTTGGTTGAAAAACTTGTAGCTCCAGTGAGACTCCATTTCTCTTTTGATGTCTGTGGCTTAAAAGGTTTAAGATCCAGTGCAGTAGTTTATCATCCAGACTGATGTGCTTTCCTGTGCTTCCATCCCTAAGGCTGAAGCCCTTCACATCCTACCAGTTCAGAGTAAAAGCCACCAATGACATAGGGGACAGTGAGTACAGCGAGGAAAGTGAAGCGATCACGACTCTACAGGATGGTAAGAGTGACATCATGAGAAATCATCTTTATTCACAGCGTAAATGTTTGATGAGTAAATTAGCTTGATCATAAAGGAATCGTTCAACATTTTGGGAAATACGCTGATTCACTTTGTTGCTGAGAGTTAGATTTGAAGTTTGATACCACTCTCTCATGTCTGTATGGTAAACATGAGGCTACAGCAAGCAGCCAGTTAGCTTAGCTTAGCATAAAGACTGGAAAAGGAGGAGCTTGCTTGGTTCAGTCTGAAGGTAACAAAATCCACCTACCAGCACCTCTGAAGCTCACGTGTATCAAGTGTAAAAACAGCATGTTGTGGTTCCATGGGGGGGTTATGTGCAGGACTATTTCTTGGCGGGTGCGGTGACTTCCTGCAGTCTCCATTGGTTGCCAGGCAACCTCACAGTGTTGACAAGACTCCAGGAAGTCACTGCGCCCAAGAAATAGTCCTGCAGAGCAAATCAGTGTATTTCCCAAAATGTCAAACTATCACTTTAAAAGATAAAGTTTTTGTAAGGTACTGTATGTTTAATATGGTAATGTGTCAAATATACTGTATGTACACATACTTAGGTATTTATAGGTCTGCATGAAGAATCCTATTGTTTTGATGCAGACAGTACTGGCAAAGGCAGCAGGTGATGTCATGTGCGCACCATCTGCAGTTACTATGAGACAAGAGGGCAGCATTAAAACCTTGCCAAGCTTTGCCCAGTGGTGCTTTAACCAACTAAAGAAATGCTCTGTCTACTAATCTTCCCAACTGCTATTTGAGACTCATCTGTCAAGGCTTTTCTGTTTTAGCTATTGTGTGTTTATGCTCCATGAATGCCACTGCACACGGATAGGTTTGGCATCTTGAATTGTGCACATTTTCAGCTCAATTTAGCTCATTTATCTCACTTTTATTGCCTCAGCGCCCGACGAACCACCCACGATCCTCTCTGTCACGCCACACACAACAACATCAGTGCTGATCCGCTGGCAGGTAAGAGGAGACAGTATAACTGGGCTTTCTTTTATGTTTCATTGTTTGAAAAATCCATATGAGTCTGAGAAAGTGGCCTCTAATGAGAGACCATGACAGTGCACAGAGTAGGCCTATACTTAAAGACTGGATGCTACACACTTTTTACACACACCCTCCACTGTGTGTGTCTAACAGAAAACACCCTCTCCCACACTCACACCTGAATTAACAGGTCATAAAGAGGAAAACAGGAGGCTCCAAGCCACAGTTTTGTTTTTATGGAGAACACTTGTAGAGTTTATAAGGATAGAGAGGTACTTGTTTTCTCTCTCTGCTTCTCCCCTCTGGCTCTGCTCTGTCATGTTCAACCGTGGGGGATTTCTCCATGTGACTCACCTGCAGATGAGTTCAGTCTGAGAGGGGATTTTTTCTGTTTCATTTACTGTAAGTCTCTTCAATGACGGTACGTTAGAGAGAAAAAAGTAAGAAACATACAAGTAAAATGCTTATTAAGGTGGAATTAGGAATTTATTTGACCTCATTAAAACTGAAAAACTGGGTCAAGTGCAATAGTCTAAGCTTTTTCTGGGCCTCAGTTTTGCAGAGATCTGCTACATTAGACCTTAATCCCCCATCTTTTCCCTTATAGCCCCCCTCTGAAGAGAAGATCAATGGCATCTTATTGGGCTTTCGGATTCGATATCGCGAGCTGCTGTATGACCGCCTCCGCAGTTACTCTGTTCATGCCATCAACAGTGCGTCCACCTGGGCTGAGCTGACCGGTGAGGAGTGACTACAGCTATTGTCGTATTCTACCTCTTACACAAATACATTTTGCAGTATAACATTTTCATTTAGAACAACTGTCATTATGTTGTATGTTGCAGTATTGTAAATGTTCAGTGTGTCATTTTAAATGCTACATCATGAATTTAAAGAAATTAACCAAGGGCAGAAATTGCACGAAATTCAGTGCCATTTTCTCAGCTGGCATTTTTACACAATTATGAGACTGTCACGGATGATTAATCCTGCACAGTCTTTATGTGTCAGCAGCACCATTATTTCCATCAGAGGGAAACTTTCACACAGCCCTATTCTGTTCCCAAGATCTCGCCGCTGGTCTTGACACTTCACAGCAAAACATTTCATCTTGTGATCAGTAGCTATCAGCTGCAAGCTATTATTAGGTTTACTCAGGTGTCACTCTGTTTCTACAGCTCCTTGTAACTTATCCTATAATTTTACTCTCGTTGAGTCATTGTGGGCCTCACTCAGAGCTATGATCACTGTGATTGTGTGGGGGGTTTTATGACAATAGTGATGCCCCTCTCAACAACGAAAATAGCAGATTTTGGACACTAATACAGTCGTCTCTCCACTACCTCCCTCTCATTTCACTTCTTTTTTTTATCACCTTTTCTTTCTCCCTCTGCACTGCAGCCCCCTACAGCATCCGGAATCTGAGTGATTCCACTATGATCCAGTATGAGTTGGACAGTAAGTTTTTGTTATGTCTCTCTCTTACAAAAACACACGTGTACTCAATGATCCAATCCCCAAAGCTAATTAGGTTCACAAAAAGCCATCTTTCTGTTGGATCTCAACATATGTCTCAATGCTGCCTTGAATAGTGATACAGGAAAAGCAGAGTGTCGGGCAAATGAACACAACATTTGGCTGCTTATATTCAACACTTTTATTGAGGCCAATGGACGCACTCTGTCTACAGAAATCCTTGGACAGTGAGTACATAGGCATAGTCCAACACACTCCTTGGTTTGCACATGTCTGCTTATTTGGTTAAACACTACAAACGCAGATGGCCACATATTTCTCCTGTAACCCTGTAAATATAACACAGCACAAAATCAGTGTTTAATTCTCAGTTGCAGTGTTGTGTGGGTGGGTGGTACACAAGTCAGGGATCATATCTTTATTATTGCAGTACCGACTTACACTAATTGTTTGAGGCACCTCAAGGGGGGAGGTGCAGAGATGTCAGCTGACCTCCTCCTGGTTAACAGTGGAGCAATGACAACGACCTTTGCGGCTAGGAAAATTGGGTGTTACATAATTGGTAGCCAATGGGGATTAATCTTTTAAATAGTACAATTCACACTTTGGTGTTGAATACAATCCCTAACTTTATACCCCTGGTTGTTTACTTCTACTGCAGAGCTGAGTAAACACAAGCGCTATGAGATACGCATGAGTGTATACAACGCCGTGGGAGAGGGGCCAACCAGCCCGCCACAGGAGGTGTTTGTGGGAGAAGCAGGTATGTACGCTTCCTGTCATTTCGGTCAACAAAGTCTCAAGTGCACAAATCATTTGACCACCCTCAATGCAAGTGAAGTAGGCTTTTCCATACAGCAGCCGCTCCTGACGACCCGTGTGTTGAGGTGATCTCCTTTAGAAGCATGCTAAGACTTCAGGGCCTGTATTCATAAAGCTTCCTAGTACAAAGAGTTGCTCTTAGTGACGATATTCTGAGAATATTCTTAGTTTTACGACGTTTTCTAAGAATTTCCCCTTACGTTTAAGACTAGATCCTGGTAGAGATAAAAGTTATTCACAAAGCGTCTTAGCCCTTAAGAGAGCTCCTAAGATGAAAAACTGTTGGGAGTAGGGAAGAGGACTTTTAAGAGGCTTCTTAAGCAGAGGAGAAAATGGCAGAAAGAAAGAAAGAATGACGATAAATTAATGAAACACTACAGATTAGCTCGTGCAGGGACATGTTTGTGGATGATCTCATTAGAGATGCGCTCACATCTCCCACCCAACGCAATAATGCTGTAACGCCAGAAATGAAAGGGATCACAACACAAAGATATTTGGCAACTGGGAAAATGCAACAGTGCTTCCAATGCTGGTTCACTGGTTTATTTACATACATTAGGCCTATGGATTTCACTGAGAGTGCGCTTTTATTTCCTCATTTTTGTTTGATCAACCAATCACACCGTTTAAAAGACTGTCATACCTAGCAACAGGGCCAACCACGCCCCCTCACTAAGGTAAAAGTTTCTGTCCCTTCCTTGCTCAGAGTTGCTCTGAGAATTTTCCTGAATCACTCCTAAGATAGGACTCCGTGTTAGAAAGTTTTAGGCTAAGTTAGGAGCGAGTGAATACGGCCCCAGGTGTCTTTCTTAAATCTCAGGGCTGTTCTGTTTAGCTTGAGCAGTTGTCTGCTTTAAGCTGTAATGCTGCCTGTCAACACAATGAGTATGGTAAAGATACCAGAAACTAAACATAACAAAGAAAAAACATTCTTGTCTTTTAATGTATGGTTCATTTATATCAACAGTTCCTACAGCTCCACCCCAGAATGTGGCTATTCAGTCCGCAACAGCCACACAGCTGGACGTGACATGGGACCCTCCCCCTGTGGATGCACAGAATGGAGACATCCAGGGCTACAAGGTCAGAGTCCTACTCTCAAAACCATGTGCCATATTGGGCCCAGGATTACCACCTTTTGTGGTCTTACTTCTCAATAAGGCAACAATATCGTCTCCTGCTTTTATCTTTATATAAACTGTTAAATGTTTTGTGGTTCACGAGAGACTACACCTATTTGATGTTAATCACCATTAAATGCACATTTTTACACTTTTAGCGAACATTGTTTTCCAGCGGGGCTTTCAATGAAAGGTTTAGTCTGCTGCTCAAGAAAACATTTACAGGGAATAAAATGAAATTGCTTTCCCTTGAGGGAGTTTGAAATGGAGTTTTATAGCAGAAGTATCTGTATTCCCTGAACAGCATCTGTAGACATACATTAATATTTATTAATGCCTCTCTTAATCCATGTAGGTTTACTTTTGGGAGTTCCAGCGTAAGAATGAGACAGAGCGACTGCGGACTTTGTTCATGCCTGAAGGAGGGGTGAAGCTGAAGAACCTGACTGGTTACACCACCTATATGATCAGTGTAGCTCCCTTTAATGCAGCCGGGGACGGACCCCGCAGCCCACCGACGAGGGGACGCACTCAGCAAGCAGGTATGTCAACAACTAGATACCAATAAATATGCAAATTCTTTATTCATCATGAATGAGTGCAACAGTCAGAACTACTGCAATCAAGCAATAAAGTAAAACAAATATTTCTGTATGTGATGTACGAACACATGATGGAGAGGTACTGAGAAATGGAAGACAAGCTGAAGACAAATGAGGTAACGGGGTGACATGACTAAAGCAGATAAATTACAGCACGTACAGCCATGTTCATTCATTTGTCATATTTATGTGCTGTTGGTGGTGCTGATGATGTTAGTTTGGAGAACCCTGAGAGTTTTCTCAAAGTGGATGAGTCAACCATGGGGAAAGAATTTGTTGTGAAGATGATGCTAATCGTTGCTGTCAGCATGCCAAACGATGTTAGCGGAACCACACACTGAGCATAAGTTCCTAATCAGCAAACCCACTCTGAACTCATTTGCTGAATCTCCTGTTTTGTCTGAAAAGTAGATGGTGTGAAAATTCTTTGAGCAAGCTTTCTGTCTGCAGGCACACAAACCTCCCCCATGCCCCTTACCCATCTTTCTTTCTCTCTCTCTTTCTGTCTCTCTTTCTGTCTTAAACCCCTGTGTAAAAGGAGCCATTTTTACAATGTCGCTGCATTTTAATATTGTAACTTGGCCCAGTAAAAAGGAAGTAAAAGAAGATGTTCACCGCTTCTTGGTTTCCCTAATGGGTCACTGTCATGAGAGGAGGAAGCAGATGACAAGCTGGATGGGGGAGGAGGGAGGCGCACCGTGGAGATAGTTATCCTGTCTTTTTAGAAGACAAAGGGGCTTTGTCTCCTGCAAGCGTCTCAACTCTTGCTCTACAAGTTTTCAGAAGTGCTGTCCTGGATCTGCAGTGAGAGAAGTTGCAGCAGCAGTTTAGATCTGCAGATGTAGACTTTGCTAAGACATCTGTAATATTTCATTACATTTATTTCCACACCTATTATTTTGTTTGCCTGTGGGGGGTGACCTTCACAAGTTTTCTTGTTGACATTACCGCAAGCGAGTTAAAAGCCAGTTCCATGAGGTATTTCACGAAATGTAAATTATCATTCACAGAAGTTTGTTTCAATTCTCAAAACATGTACTTAATGTCCTTTATGGAAAATCTGTCTCCTTCTGTACAGCTTTAAATTTTAATTAAAGTATTTGCATATATTATGTAGGCTAATTCACAAATATAAATCTGTGATGCTGACCCTCAGTCACACGGTTATCTTTTAGCTGTAGCTAAACTCTATTATAGGCTCTTTAATGAGCCCTCTCTCCCGCAAACAGAATTTTAGTTTACATGGCCTCCCACACACATTTGCACACATTTTTACCACCACATGTCCAAAGATTTGTCACTGGAAAACCTCCAAAATCCCTTACCATAATGTATTGACTCTTTTCCATGCGTCTATTGACCTTTGACCTCTGTGTGTTCCAGCTCCGAGTGCTCCCAGCTTCATCCACTTCAGTGAGCTGACCACCACCTCGGTCAATGTGTCCTGGGGCGAACCCACCTTCCCTAATGGCATAATTGAGGGCTACCGTTTGGTCTACGAACCCTGCACGCCGGTAGATGGTAAGATCTCATCCTTACCCATTACACTTTTCTCTGCTCAAAATGGCTCCTGGCTTGTATAAAAGCTTCATGCACACTACAAGATCTATTAGGATTATACTTGTATAGAATTTGACTTTTGTTTAGATCATTTTAACTCAACCTGGTCAAAATCTTGTGGTGTGCATTTTTTGGGCTGTAAGCTAACCATCCAACCACCTTGACCTTAATGCTTGTATGTCATTGCAACCTTTTACATATCTACTATCATCACAAATGATACGTGACTACAGTGCCAAAATGCAAACATATTTCCCACTACTAATTCCATTACTCTGTGTGTGTGTGTTTTCCTGTGTTGAGTGTGCTCCCACATTGCCTGGCCTGTGTAAGACCTGCTCTAAATGTGGTTTGTTTGTCTAGAGTCCTCAGTGGCCTGTGCCGACTGTCTTCACTCCCCCTCCCCCCCAGGCGTCAGTAAGACAGTGACGGTGGACGTGAAGGGGAGCGGCCCCCTCTGGTTGAAGCTCAGAGACCTGGCTGACGGCATCACCTACAACTTCCGCATCCGGGCCAAGACCTTCATCTACGGGCCAGAGGTGGAGGCCAACATCACCACCGGCCCGGGAGAAGGTAGTGGCTGTGATGTTTGTCTATCGAGAATGTTTTTAATTCTTCATTTTAATAGCTTCACTTCAACACTTTGTTATTCTTTTTCAGGAGCCCCAGGATCCCCTGGAGAACCCTTTATCACACGTTATGGTTCAGCCCTGACCATCCACTGGACCAGCGGGGACCCAGGACGTGCTCCCATCACGCGCTACGTGATCGAGGCTAGACCTTCAGGTGTGTGCCTCAGCTGCATAAAGACACGTCCAGATGATCACCACTTTAGTCATGGATTTGTAAACCTTGCCTTATGTTAGCCCCCTTGATGGTTTGATTAAGGAAAGTGGTGTAAAGTGTCAACATCTGCTGCCCCAGTGTCTGTGTCACTGGTATTTTAATGGGTTATTGATCGTGGCACTGCCGCTGAGACAATTGGCATCTAGTTTCAGTGGTGATGGACAGGCCCTGCCAGGGTTAAGATAGTGATGGATGTAGGTGACTCACGGGGGGGGGGGGGGGGTTTCACCACTTTTGAGTGAAAAACTTGGTCCTAGATTTTAAGGAGGATTAGCAGCACTGTTGATGATAATATATAGCGTAGGTTAATGTCCAGGGGGTGATGGAGGCGGTTAAACCAACCTCACACACACCCCTTCCCCCTCATCTTCTCTTATCCATATGCCAAGGGCCATAACCCTCTGCAGTATCATATAACTTTGATGACTTGTTTTTGTTGTCAAATCAAATTACATTGGCTGTTCTAACTTTTGCCAAAGTTCAGCTACATGACAGATGAACTCTGGTGCTTGTTTATGTTTGCGTACCTCATTAAAAGAGTCAAACTTACAGTGATGTTTACAAGCAGCAATGTGTAATAAATGGTCTCTGGCAGGATTTCCAACGCAACAGTGAGCCATCTAACATTGCTTCATTTGAAATATGGCTGCACCACTATTTATGATGTAGATTTGGTTGCTGTAATTTTTACGTGAGCAGTGAAATTGATGGATTGTGTAATATTTGTAGGAATTATGAATTAGCCTGGGAGCTGCCAGCCAGACCAGAGCCTTATATCAAACAAACAAACAACCTGTTAACAAAGACATATTGACATTGTTCAAATGTTTTGTTGTCTCCTCTGACCTAAAACTGCAACTAAACCTCCATTACAGATGAGGGATTGTGGGATATCCTAATCAAGGACATCCCCAAGGAAGTGACATCACATACATTCAATATGGATATCCTGAAGCAAGGGGTCAGTTATGACTTCAGGGTAATTGGTGTGAACGACTATGGCTACGGCTCCCCGAGTCTACCCTCTCCTTCTATATCTGGTGAGTTTTCATGTATTTGTTTATAGAAATTTGAATTACATTAATTTTCCAACTAAATTGAATTTCCTAAGGCCATTCAGGTATCATAGAATTACAGCCAGTTGTTTTTAACAACTGTGAATTCCAATTTTTTGTGTTTTATCCAGCCCAGAAAGTGGCTCCTTTCTACGAGGAATGGTGGTTCCTGGTTGTGGTGGCTTTGGTGGGGCTCATCTTCATTCTGCTGCTGGTTTTCATCCTCATTATCAGAGGACAGAGCAAGAAGTATGCCAAGAAGTCTGAATCAGGTGAGTGCACACGATGGCACTATTAAATACAGCATTTAACTATTATTAAAAGCCTTGTACCTTGCTTCCTACCCAATGGCAGGGAGGGCCACGAATCTGATGACCTGACTTTTTGTTAACACTTTTTCTTCATAAGACTGTATAAGTGGATTTAATGATTTGCAGTTTTCAAATACTGAGCAGTGAACTTGAGGGAACGTTTTTGAGAGAGCGCTATGTTCTAATTTTGAATGAATCAGATAATTGACTGAGTAGCAGGGGAACAAAGAGGCGGAGAAGGAGAGAAGTAGGGAAGCAGGAGTAGGGGGCATAGTTGTCCATTCAGTGCAGCTCTGACATCAGCGGGTATTTTCCTCAGCTCAGCACTTCTGCCATGGCTGTTTAGCTGCCAGGCAGGGGAGGGGAGGGGGTCCCTGCGGGTCACTGCCCATCTTTCTGACTGACAGATGAAAAACAAGAGGTTCCTTCTCACTCCAGCACAAAGACGCTCTCAAAAGCCTCCATATCCCCCTCTAGGAATCTGGCCCAGGCCACTGGACCTACCCAGTGGTTTTTCTTTTTCTGTGTGTTTGCGTAACCACCAATTGACCTCAAGTAGCCCTGGAGCAACCACGGAGGTCCTGGCCTCCCCCATAAGTCTTAGGATGACTTAAAGTGTTTTTAACCTGTAACATGGCGAGCAACGGCCCCTCCAGACATTAATCTACAATAGAGGAGCATGGCAAGTCTGTCACTCTCAGTTTATAGTGTTTGCTGTCTGATTAATCATGAGGGACACATGCAGTCGATGCAAAATAGCTATGTTATTGCCCATTCATGTGTGATCCACAGACAGTGTTTACACAGAGAGGCACCCTCATTTATCATATTCTGAAGTATTTTGTACATGCCTTTCTATGAGTTTGTATATACATGTGTCATTTGTACTCTTGAATTTGTGATGTTATATTCTAAAGGAATGCACATAAAATGTCTCTATTCTGTGTTTAATGTACTGTCTAACCTGAAACACTGTATTGTATTATTTCTTCACATTTTTTATTAATTTCTTCTTCACATTTTTGTATTATTGACCTCATTGTGAAAGTCCCCTTCCTTTGCCAGTGTGTGTTGTCATGAGGACATACAGCATAAGGAACAAAGCTGTTGACATAAGACTTGAGACATGGAGTTGAGTCATTCTTAAAAGAATAGTTCAACATTATAGTTAATAGGTTTATTGGCTTCCTTGCTGAGAGTGAGATGAGAAGATCAATACGACTCTTGAGTCTGTCTGCTGTCATAAGGCTACAGCCAGCAGCCTGTTAGCTTAGCAAACAAAGACCAGAAACAGGGAGAAACAGCTAGCTTTGCTCTGTCTGAAAGTAACAAAATCCACCTACCAGCATCTTTAAAACTCACTAATTAACACCCCAGGCTAGCTGTTCCCCCTGTTTCCAGTCTTTATGGTAAGCAAAGCTGACATCTTATGTGGTATTGATAATTTCATCTAACGCTCAGCAAGAAGGTGAATAAGCATATTTCCCAAAATGATCAACGATCGCTTTAAGTCACAAAATTAGTTTACTTGGACTTGCGTAAACTTAATTAACACTATACACAGCTTTGAAAGGAAAATGTCCTAATGCCATGTTATTTTAATGGTCAGCTTCTGAAGACCTGAAAGACATGCAATTGGCACATCATTTCCTTATGAGGACTTGAGACCTTCCCCAAAAGACATAACAACATCTCTCCGATTCACTCATTCATCCGTCCATGTTTACATTTAGCAACAGCATCCTTTAATTCCTGATTATGTTCACTCACTCGATCAGTTCCACTCACCCTCCCAGACACTAACCTGGCTGTCCGTCTGGCCTGTGGTCACACAGTGTCTCTGTACGTGTGTCCAGGTAACAACTCCAACTGTAACGCCCTGACCCACGGAGACATGGTCAGCCTGGATGAAGGCCGGTTCCCCGCTCTGGAACTCAACAACCGACGGCTGTCTGTGAAAAACTCTTTCTGCCGGAAGAACGGCGTCTACACCAGGTCAGTGATCCACGCACAGACAGCTTATCTACCAGAACATTTGAAGTGCAGAGGATATTTAAACTAGAAGCGTAATTTAAATAACCATATGGTAAAATAATTGGGTTATCCACGGAAACTTAACCTCATGCCTGAAAACATTTTAAGCTCTGTGGGGGAAAAAAAACACTCTCCTCCTGACAACTTGGACTTAAATCCACTCTCCCTGCTATTTAAAAGCAGCATATAAACTGACACACTTACGGATTCTCTTTTAATGAGCTTCTGTATTTCAGTGAATCCCTGCTGTAAGACGTGCGGCATGCTGAGACCATGAACTTGTTTAAAACCAATCACTCTGACTGACACATGTGCTAAGAACGCTGCAGGGAATTGGAGTTACAAGTCCAATTTTGGATCCGACTGTATGCTCTGCATCGGACCATTAGTACCTGTTTAGGTGAGAAGTGGATTTAGAGACAGCTGCAGCCATGTCGTTGAGGACAGTGGAAAGGTTTGTGGGAGCAGTGACTGTACATATGGATATCATAGTGTTCAGTGTTACTGACTGGGCGATGTGATCCGGAGGAGACAGGTGCACTCCCCTGTGTGTGCACATGTGCATGAGTCTGCATGTCCATATTGTGAAGAGTACATAGTTTTGGTGTATGGGAATGTGAATGAGAAATTTGACTGGGTATGTACATTTGTATGTGTGCATGTGAGTGTGGCCTTGAGGACAGATCAAAGCGGGTCCAGGTCTTTGAGGAGCTTCCAGGCAGCTTCCCATTATGTCTCCGGCTTGAAGTGAAAGAATGCACAGATGTACTTACAGAATCAGCTGTCTTTGAACTCCCATAGCGGAGGAATCCAAATCCCAACACCTGAGCCTCCGATTATAGATTAATGCCACATCTTGATCTCCGGTCTCAAAGTACCAAAGACAGGATGAAGTCCTCTGTCTGATACCAGGATCCGAAATCAAACACATTCTTAATCCCGCTGTATTCATTCTAATTCAGAGCTGTGTCAGACAGCAAATGCCATTTACGGTTGATTTTGGATGGATATTTTCTGTGTGGAGAGTTTAACAGAAGGGCCAATATGCTTGACAGTAAATTCAATCACCAGGGAATGCGTTCACAGGGAAGTCGATGCAGTTCACTTTTGGTGACTGCCTTAATTTGTCAATACACCTTTTTAGCACTGTCAGGAGGTTAAAATGATTGCTAAGGATAGTAGAATAGTAACACTTACAGACACATCGCTGATTCTGGTAAAAAAAAAAAAAGAAACAATTTAGGTATTATGTGGCCCTACGGTTTATGTAAGACTTTAGGGGTCCAAATCCACTCTGACGGCGCACAAACTCCTGCTCGGATTCACACGCAGGAGTCCAAATGTGTTTCGGGTCGAGGTTCAACATCCAGAAGATCAATGTTTTACTGCTGTCTTGATAAAGAGGAGTGGATTAACAGCATCATTCCTGTGTGGCTTTGTATCATTCTCTTTCAGTAGTTTCAAACGTACTTTGACACACTGGTTTGGGGTGTAAGGAGGTCTTGGTGAAGTAATTCAGTGTAGATTAACATGGTTTTAAACACTCTTGAGTGACAAAGCTCTTGAACACTTCAGACATGTTAATGAGACCCTACAGGCGATTGTAGCAGGAGGAGAGCCTGATAATGAGTAAAGACCGGGGGCAGATTTGATTTCACCCCCTGGTTCCCATTTCTTACCCGACGCACTGCTGAACTGAATTTTGTTGCGAGAGGATTAAGTGGACCCTTCTCTATCCAAGTGAGAGAGCTGATAAATAATTTACGCCTCACTCAGCGGCGTATGAGAGTCAAAGAGAAGAGGTGAAAGTGGGCTGAGCTTCCTCAATGTTTTTAAACAGGCAGTTTATCATAATGTCCCAGTGGGCTCTCAATAGCATTTCTTCACATGGGCTCCAGCTCTTTGTTATAAGGGGGCTCGCTGCAAGACTGCTGAGGAATGCTGAGTTGGTAAAGGTTACCGTGAAGAGTCCTTTTGGGAATAAGTGCAGATAGGAATTCAGAGCTGTGGTTAAGACTTTGTTGTAATATTTTTCTAAGTTAGACGGCATCTTACAAAAATTGTATCTCTGGGGGGATAGTGATTTTATTGACCTGTAAAATGTCGTGTCAAGTGTTATGGAAGGATGTTGGAAAATGTTACGGCAGAGCTGGGTCAAAGACGGCTTGTAAACACTGTTAATCATTTGTTTTTTTTATCTTGCTACAAAGACGATCTGGCACCCGTTAGCTTGGTCAATCACTTCAAAGTATTCAGAAATGTGTTTTACAATAAACAATCAATTCAAGTCAATTAATCAATTAGTCAATAGATAGAAAATTACTCAACAACTATGAATGTCAAAGTTTTATATGCTTTATTGCCATTAATTTACGTCATTAATTAGATCATTACTGCATTCATAACCCCCAATTCATCATGTTTTAAAAGTTGTAGGTACAAAAGTCCAATTTTAACCATAAAGAGAAACAATCGCACAAAACAAGCAATTGACTACTAGTAAAGTAAATCTGTGAAGAGAAAATCAGGATATTATTTGATAATGAGAATGATTATTCATTGCAGCTCTAATGTGTGATATTATGTGGTTTATTTTAATTGCTTTCCGTAATGCATGAAAACTGAGCGTTACTCACTTACTAGCTTACTCCAGGAGTTTTCTTAGTAGTTATTCTTAGTAGTGAGTACTGCAGCTCTCATTCTTCCATTCTTTATCAGAAAAGGAGTTCCCAGCATTGTAAGTTGTCAGTCATATAATATGTCTGCACAGACTGAGACACTTGAGCTCTCTTTAACATCCTCAAACATGCACATACACAGAGATGTCAGACAAATTAGCAAAACTGTTATATAAGTAGTTCTACTGTACACGTTTCACTCCTCCACTCAAGTGAATTAACTCTAATCTAGTTTAATATAACTCATGGAGCGTAATTGAATTACAGCTTAGTATGAGATTTCCCTGTGGAGTTTTCCACTTTGTCCACACCACACTCAAAATACCACCCCTTGTGAAAACTGCTGGAATTTACCCACAACATTTTTGAAATGCTTTCAAAATATATTTATTTGGAAAAATGCAAACGTGGTTTCGACGTGTAAAGCGCCTGTGTGTGTGTGTGTGTGTGTGTGTGTGTGTGTGTGTGTGTGTGTGTGTGTGTTTGCGTGTGTGTGTGTGTGTGTGTGATGCAGCAGCACCACTGGCGGCTGACACTATGGTCTGGAAAGTCAACAGGAGTCAGTATGTCCCAGTAGTCTCAGCCAAACCAGCACCAATCAGCAGAAACAGATGGGTGTTTGTTTAGCAGGACCGGGGACAGTGGAAAGTACGGAGGAGCTCAGGCACCAAGAGCTTTTTTTCCTCTCATATTTACTTAAAGAACCCCTGACTAGAGCACACCATTTTAGGAGATGTTTTTCCAGTATTTCATCTTTCTCTGCCCTCCTTTTTCCTCGTTCCTTCTTTCTTTCAGCTTTGAGGTTCACTCAACACCTCTCCTCGACCCCACTCTCCCTTCACACTGCCTTTAAGGATCTTCGCTTTGCTCAGCCCCATCACTTTCACTCTTTAAACCTACTTTTGAATTACATATTTGATCGCCGCAGCATGCCGCTGACGGTTTAATCTGCACCATCATTCATGTATCATCTAGAGCAAAGCCTGAGGCTGCCAGTTATTTGATGACCCCGCGAGTGCTGCAAGAGTTCAGTTTATTATTTAGTCACAAGGGCCCAGTGGTTTGACATTCCACAGCCCACAGTGAGGACTGAATCAGGGGGAATTATTCATTCCAGGAGAGACTGGCTGAAGGCAGCCATCTCATGAGTGTCCCATGATTCTCATCAAGCTGCACTTCTGCACACACAGACAGTGATATATTATGTGAACTTGAAAGGAAGCGCTTTCTGTAGTGTCTCAGACGTAAGTGAGAATGAAGGACTCACTGCATGGCTTGATTTGCTTGTTTATCAGAAACGGCTTTAACAGGATGTCTGAGTTCAACAAAGACGGCTCAGTGAATTTTAAACAATGATTTCTACAACTTCGTTCAAATTCGGTCATAGTTTCTATTGGCCATGATAGTATTGTACTCACCTAGGAACACGGGAACATCAATACAACAAAGTGCGATGGAGAAACAGGAGTGGTTAGCAGCCGTCCTGAAACCAGGAAGTCCGGTTTGAGTGACAGATCTGTGAATTTGAAGGCTTCTCACACGCCAAAACACTGCACGGCGGTTTGTAATACTAAGAGACAGGATTTTACAACTCTGGAAAGTTGTCACAGTGGCAACTCTTTTATCTTTCACTGCAACAATCACAAGGTAAACAGTAGAAAAGACAGTAGAGACAGAAAGAAAACATGGGAGAGGGTGATGGGATGATGTTCATCAAAGGGTCCATGCTAGAGTCCTAGGTCGCTAGGCGACAGGGACGCTCCATAAGCAGTTTAGACAGAATATCTGAACCTGGAGGTGAGCACACCAGAAATGTCTGTAATAATTTCATTATACCGGACAGTTTGGTAATAATTTCACAGTTTACCTTTGTTTTCTCTTCCCTTGTCTCACCAGGGGGGTTTGTTTCAAATCCGTCTGATCATTTGACCTAATGATTTCTGGCCCATCTGACTTTTTTTGTGTCAGCGCGTTCCCAGATCACAGCAATGACTTTGATTAGCAAAAACGACGAAACAACCAACTGAATTATTCTGATAGTCTGTCTTTATCCTTTGCCCAGGTCTCCCCCTAGACCCAGTCCAGGCAGTCTTAACTATTCAGACGAGGATGTCAGCACAAAGTACAATGACCTGATCCCTGCAGAGAGCAGCAGTCTGACTGAAAAACCCTCCGAAATCTCAGACTCACAGGTGCAGTAACAACTCCTTTTTTTATACTATATCTTGTGTCTTCTCTGTATGTAAAATGTCCACTCTCTTTCTGCATTAAGTGTGTATTTGTTATATGTTTGTACCTGTCTATGTGTGCACACTGTCATCTCCTTGAATTCCTCAGGAATTCAGCTTTGCATTGTCGGCTGTACAACGTTTTGTGTCAGTTCATAGTGTCCACATGCTGTCTTTTCTCTGTCGTTCACCTGAATGCATTCGGCCCGCAGAGGTCATAAGATATAGCCACAGTAATGCACAGGGATAGATGAGAGATTAATGACTCTGCTCGCTGCCGGCAAAGCAGTTTTTAGACCAGGCAGTGACCTGTGGAGAATGTCACTCTGCAAACATCCACCTGTGATCCAGGCCACTGCACTCAGCCACAGCACTTGTTATGTAAGACGGCGAGGGCAGATGCGCTCTGCAAAATTTATTTTAGTGCTAGTTACGTATTGGAAGTTGCCGCTCCAGCCAGGCAGCCTATCAAAGTTTCCGACTGAGTTTTCAGCAAGTCAGGTCAGAGTCAGTAAAAATCAGCTCAGAGGAAAACTAGAATACTGTGTTTGTTTTTTTCCCTGGCTCTTCTTCTAGCCTCATTAGCGTTGAGAGCTGTAAAAAAAAAAAAAATCATAGTTTTGAATCTCTTTTGAATTTCCCTTTGAGCAGACACTGTCAGGTAGATGCCTAACAACTACTGCTAGAATGTCTGACTTGTGGTGTTTGCTTTGTGCTTAGCCAAACAGCTTTTGCCCACTAAGTGAGTCTAATCGATAAGGTGCGACTTTCTCTCTGTCTCTCTATCTTTCCATTGATCAGTCTGCGTTCCGCCCACCCTCATGTCTCTGATTTCCTGACTTTGTTTCTTCCCCTATGTCTTAAATGCATATATGTTGTTTCTGTTTTTGTTTATGTGACCTCCCTCCCCGGCTCTCTGTGGTTTGGGTGAACCATCTTGCGGTTTGCAGTCTGGTTTTGATCCAAGTCAGATGAAAGCGTCGGGGGGGGGGGGGGTCCTGAATTCCCTTGCTTTCAGTGCCTTCTTTCATCTAGGAATGCTTTACTCTAGACATTTCTCAAATTATCTTGGAACATCTCTCAGCTAGATACATCCCTAGTGTGAATTCCGCAAGCCAGAAATCTCTCCCCACCTGGCCTTATCGGGACCTAAGTCCTATTTCCAGATCAAATGAAAATCTCCCTACAATGAATCGCTACGGACAGGACCTGTCGCAGCACGATAACATCCCCTCAAATGAATCATTTCGTCATTTCATCACCCGTCTGACACATCTACCGTTCGCACTTGTGTATTGTCATGGCCCTAATGCAGTAACTGCCCCCTCAGCCTGAGATGACGACGCCTGCCTGCTGCCACACTGCACTTTCGAGGGGCTGATGTTGGCTTTGATGGGCTAAAACACACAGAGCCCTGCCTGTTACCCCAGGGCTCCTCTGCCATGCCCCTGACAGGCCACCGTATCAGCACCCAATGGTGCTTCGGAGAAATCCAGGAATGCTCTTTGAAGTTTTATTGAGCGGATAACTCTGAGCTATCAGTATGACATTGTGCTGTCTGTCCTCTTTAATCCCCCGGGCCTCTACCAGCAGGTATAAGTTGACTATTGTACTCCTCCTCAAGAGGGGATTTGGAGGAAGCTAACATTGACTTGGCAAGGCAACAAGGCCACCATTACTGCTCTGCTCCCCTGCAGGTAGAGCCCTATTGACTTTTTTTCCTTTAGAGTATAGGCTTTCTCATTTTCCAAGGTTGTCTCTGTGACGCTGTCTTTGTGTGTCATTTAAGGCCGAAACCGGTCGAAGACAGATGACCTCATCTCTGAGTCAGAGATGGATTGTAGATTATGCTTTCTCGGCAGAGTGGTATTCCGTGGGAGAGAAATGAAATGTCCCCTTGCATGCTTTCTCTCCCGTCTTTCCTTTCTGCCTCTGTCTATCTCTTTCTTTCTCCACCCTCCCACTCCATGTCTCTGTGGTTACTGTAGCTTTTTTGGCTGAGGCTCAACCGAGAATACAGTCTGTAATGTTTGGATCGTTGTTTTGACTGGCCCAATATGAAGCATGATGTCATAACCCACAACCAACAGGGACATTTATTACACAAATAAATTGTATTTTAATCTTAATAATTTTATGGCGTCTGTACGTGACAGAGGAGAGTGGAGGGAGACCAGAAATGGCCAGTGAAAGGAGGAAGCGTGAGATGAAAACTAGACTCATACATTCCATTGAACTACAGACAGATGGGTGACAAATTACAGAAAAGCATTATAATAAGTAGGGACACACAGTGTAAGCACATGCTCCCATCACTCTCATTAAAGTGAGAGTCCACCGGCCTGAGACGGCACTAATGCTCAACAAAATCTCAAATCCCTTGATTATAGTTGTTCAGACAAAGCAACATACATTATAGTAGTGAGAGGGATTGGAGCTGCTAAGGAGACCATCTTCCCATTCGTTTTTTTTCCTCCACTCTAATCTTTTTTTTTTCTACACAGAAATTGCTAAAAAACGCAAAAATGTATACACTATGAATGTCTCCGGACATTTTAATCCCCCTCCAGCCCCACATATACTGTTATTGTCTTTGTCTCTGGGGACCCCTGCTGTGTTCACTTCATCAATGAGAGTGACATAGACAGACCCCCTTTTCTCCTCCACCTCTTTGCAATAATCCATAACTAGAGGACAAAGGACTGACCCACTCTGTGGTATTGGGGTATGAATTCATTTTGGTGGTGGTGGGGGGGGTGTGGGGGGGGGGTGACCATGCTTGCGAGGAGATTTTTGTTTCACTTTCAGGCCATTATATAAACCATAGGAAAGTAAAAGTTATTTACAGAGCATTTTTAATCATAAGGTGCTATATAGAATATAGATAAAAACAAGATTAGGTTAAGCGCCAACATGACAAGGTAACTCTTAGTGAGGTCAAAGGTCAAAGTTCTTTGAGATAGATTGTCTGAACACCTTGCCGTAATTTTGGCCTGTATTTGATACAAAGCCATTGTCACATTTTTCCCTCTCCCCCATTGTTCTCCCTCCTACGTTGTTAGCAATTGTAAACAGGAACACAGGGCAACTTTATTATGCTGATGATAACATAAACTACTGTCACGAGGTTTCACCAGTTAATTGGATAGATTCCTTAATCTCTTTCTCTGCCTAATTTAACATCATAATGATGAAAAAATGTTTAATAATTGTCACTGGCAGGCTGGTATGTGTCTGTCTTTCACGTATCCTTGCATAAATAAGGTGATGGTGGTTCCCTTGAGGCTGAGGTGCAATGCTGCATTTCATGCCTTAAGTCTGCTTCTTTCTCAGCATTCAGCTCTAGTAATTAGCTTGTAATGAGTTGAAGTAAGGAGCTGTTTCACGGGCCGCGTTGCCCCAGAGGCAAATTGTCAATTGGATCCTTGAGTTATTTCTGTTAAAGACTGGTGATGAACCAAAAGCAAAAGGAGGACAGATTGGAGTGCTGTATTATAGGCAGAACATTTCAAGAGTCAGAACATCTGTTGCGCACACCAAGCCAAGGTGGGTAGGAGTAGGACACAATTCACTGTGTCAACACTTGGTCTGCACTCGCTCTTTCCCACTACCACACACACACACACACACACACACACACACACACACACACACACACACAATTGGAGTGGTGTTTCATCTCTCAATGCAGTGTTAATTCTTTTAGAGTGAGGTAATATCACTTGAAGTGGCTCAGTATGTCTTTTTGGTCCACTGTGAATGGATCTTGCTATTGTGTTGTGTTGCTAAACACACTGGCATGACTGGAATGCTTTCCAACACTGGTTGGCCTCAAGTGTTTACGACTAGGTGACAATATTACAAATGGACAACAAACACACAACCGCTGATGCATCTCACACCCCTTCTCTCCTTATTGAGAGGAACAACAATATAAAAGAACCAAACTTTTCTGTGCACAATGTCTGCCTTTGATTACTTTATGGAAAAATAAGAGTGGGGGGAGGGGATCAGGTTCCTTTGTTTAGAACCAAAGAGGATCAAAAAAGCTGGATTTATTTCTTTAATTCAACACAAGCATTGTCTGTTTATAAACTCTGCTGACAACTAAAAAAGAAAAGCCTTCGTATAGGGGTTTGGCATAGGAGACACGGACCATGTTGAGGCTCCGGGAAATCTGAGCCTACTGCCATATGTATCACATATGTGCTGTGCAATATCCAGCATGAGAGCTGTGCTCTGGAGTGTATCCTTCGAGTGCGTGCCAACAGCCATGTTTCTGTGTGAGAAGATTGAACATGATAATATGTGGGGTGAGAGAGAGCAAAGACCCCTGAGACAGTCACAATTATCAGCACCATCTCTGCTGTGCACCGCTCTGAAAAGAACAGGCCTTTGTTGCTTTACTTTTTTAATGTGCCTAAAACTCCAAGCGGCTTCTTTGGGAAATGATCCAGTGACGACTTTGGCAAAGTCCACTGTGCATTAGTTCATTGTGGCCAGGTGATTAATCACAGGCTAGCTAGCCAATTGGCATCTTGCATTCGTGGCAATTAGTTGACCATGAGCAATCCCCACTAAGTGTCCAATGATCACATTGCTTTTAGTTTGACACATGGAATGTTACTTGACATGAATACAATAGCGTTTCTAGCCCAGCCTGCAGCAAGGTGGAGGGTCAGTGTGGAGAATGTGCTGAGGATTATTGTCATTTCTTAACAGATGGCTTGCATGGAATTCAAACTGACTTAAAGAATGACGAAAAAATAATTCTACTTCCTAAAATCACACTTTCTATGTATGAGAATGCACTGCACGACTTATGTTGCTTTTTATTTTTTAGCTTTTCACACCATTCACACAGAATGGCACAAAGGATCTATATATGTATAACATATCTATGATATTATCATCATCATGACTGGGCCATTTTAATCATTCTGTTATGGTGATGTACTGTAAAACCCATTGTTTTGTTCACCCATAGGAGGCGCTGGTGTTTTCATATGGGACAGGTGGCCTACATACACTTCCACTGCATTTGGTGAGGTTCCTGTGGCTGCCTGCTTTGAATGTTTTTAGCCTGATAGGTGACTGGTTCCTACTGCTAGTCCCCATCCAATCTTCTCCCTCAGATTCCCATTCAAGGTTTTATGTGGTACACTGTTATACACAACACCAAACCCCGTCTTGCTGGCGTGGTGTGGCTACAAAGATCTTAGATCCTGAACATGTAGTTTGATCCAGTGACTGATTGGTTTAAGTCTTGAACATAAATTGACCTTTGCCATCTTGTGTTGATGGTCCGTTTACAATGCACGCTTCAGTAACAAGTCATCCTTCCATAATCATGCTTTGACCATTTTTGGTGTCCATGTGTTCCTGTGCAGTGTTGTAAATGTCAGTGTGTGTGCATGTGTGTGTTGGTTAGACGGATGATTGTGAATTGATGAATTTGCTCAGAATAATTCAATAACTTCATGTTCATTTACATTTATAGCCTCAGCATCTCTAACTTCTCCACATGGAAACACTGCAGAGTCGTCCCATGCTAACTCCATAAATCAATGTCTCTTCTTTATTTTCTTTCTCTCACAGGGCAGCGACAGCGAGTACGAGGTGGATCCTAACCGACAGAAGACCCACTCCTTCGTCAACCACTACATAAGCGACCCCACTTACTACAACTCCTGGCGCCGCCAACAGAAAGGCATATCCCGGGCACAGGCCTACAGCTACACTGAGTCCGAGTCAGGCGACCCGGATCACTGCGCCCCGCCTCCGCTGCCTCCTCTACCTCCACTGCCACCCCAGCTCAGTTCACCTAGCCCCCAGCCTCAGCAAGCCCAGGGCCAGCCCCAGGGCCAGCCCCAGGGCCAAGGCAGCCTGTTCAGGCCCAAAGGTAGTCGGACTCCCACCCCCTCCCAGCAGAGCTCCAACCCCCCCAGCCAGCACAGCACCCTCTACAGGCCCCCCAGCAGCCTAGCCCCTGGCTCGCGGGCCCCAATCGCTGGCTTCTCTTCCTTTGTGTGAAAAATGCTGAAATGGACATACAAATTTCTGGAAATATCAACCCAACTTGTGTTGACGGAAAACAAAGCAACGCGCAGTCAACTCAATCAATTCATTTACGCCTTTTGCCCTTTTTCATTATTTTTCTTTTTCTCTTTTTTTTTACGTATTATTTTTTATTTGTCAGCCTGGATATGAGCGGAACAACATTATGGGACTCTTCTGAGCATTTCTTTTATTGTTTAATGTGTGGAAGTGTGCCAGTGTAGACTTTAATTTCTCTCAGCAGTTGATAAAATTGTCTGCAACATCTTTTCACTTTTATTTTGCTAGTTGAACTATTTGCATGACTTTATTTCCTCCTCTTTTTGTTACTTTTCTTTGAATACATTCAAATGGTAATCTAATTGATTCTGTACAAAGTCACAAGAATCTTTGAAAACACACACACATATAAATATATATATATATATATAGTAGATGTACCTAGAAGACAAAATCAAGTCAATGCAGAGTCTGCATTGATGGAGACTGAAATAACAATATGGTGGAGCCATACTGTGGAAGTGAAAGTACAAACGTCTGTTTGGACTGGATGAACTGGATGTAAAAACAAAAAAAACAGAAATGTTAAAGGACAGACGTGGATGTGGAATTCATGCCAAATCGAACACATTTCAGTGTGTTGGCCGGGAGAGTTTTAAGCAGACATTGCCGAAACAATCGTGCGTTTCCACGGAAACAACTCTATGGCCTATAGCACATAATTACATAGAAAAGTCTGACAACATTTGGCCATGGCAGGTCAAATGTCAACGACTGTGCTGTGCCTGAAGGATCCTGCAGATATATGAAATGAGTGTATATCTGTTAAAGTGAAAGTGTTTAAGTCTTTTTGTGAGTGTGTTACAGTGGATCAAAGATGCCTTGATAGAGAAACACTTATTTATGATATCTGGCACCAATTGTTCCTGAACTGCTGACGGTGCCCTTGACTGTGGCGTCGTAATGGCTGGCCTCGCGGTACGAGAGCCATCTTTTAATCCTGACGGATGTGGGCTGTGAATAAATTTGCATACACAACCCATATTTTTTCACCCTTTGCTGGCTCACATATGCACACATCAGTCTCATTCTGCATATGTCTACTGAGATGCTTTGGAATCCAACCTAAGAGTGTCAAAACTGTCTGAAGTAGTCTGGGACACTCACATGTGGGCACAGCTGCTGGTTCTGCTAAAATAGTAACAGTGTGATTTTGATAAGAAACAAATAGGTTTTTTTTTTCTTGTTTCCTTCCCTGCTGGTATAACTCTTCTCGGTCACTGATCACTATCACGGGGCAGCGCTGGGCCTGCGCCAAGAGATGATGTCATTGAATCCCCTCACCTCTTTCCCTTTTGTGTAATCAACCACTCTGTAATATTCAGGTGTGTGTGTTGGGACTGTGCTGTCCCAAATGCTAATGCGCGTGCACGCGTGCATGTGTTTGTGTGCGTGTGATTACACTACTCGTGCGTAAGCTTTACAGATCATTCACTGTGTGTCTGGTTATAAAGAGATTGTCCTGCAGCAAACTGTAAACCTGCCTGGAGTAACGCCACAGAGGGCTGGCACCGTCCAGCCTCCTGCCAGGCGCACTCATAACGCTATAGTGAAGACTCAGTGGTGTGTTCCTAGTTTCCATAGTTCAAAAAAACGGAAAAAAAATGTCATCTACTCTTTTTTTCTCTGTGGGGTGATTTCATTGTACGCAACAAAAGCTTATCATGCAGAATCTGAATGAATATATGATCACAGTACATTTCTGAAATAAATTATTTTTGAATGTTAGCGCTTCTGGTGCTCAATTGCAAACTGTACAGGGGAGATGGGCGGAGAGGAAACATGGAAATGAAAATTTACACTTTTATAAGTGCTGATGGGTAAATTCAAATCATATGACTATTGCAGCCCAGTCTAAAGCTACATTCAGACTGACAATAGCTTTCAAAATACAGTTTCCTCTTTCATGTCAAAGAACAGGCAGTCATCCAGAAATCAACTTTTGCCACAACCTACACGGCCTCTAAATGAGAGAATGTCAACAGAAATACTGTGGGGAAAATAATAAACCATGATTCAACCTGATCACGTACAGTACATCTGTCTAGTGGTGCTATCAACAGGTGAAATCCAACGCTGAACTAAATCAAACTTAGTAAGTATCTACGGCAAGATAGCTGTTAAATTCAGCTCAAGCAAGTTCAGTCTGTTGCTGATTTTAACTGTTTTGTTGAGTTCAGTACAAAAGTAGGCCTACATAAGCACTGTTTGGAACATTAGAAGCTCAGCAACCTCTTATCTGCAACAGAGTTAATGCATCATGTGTATTTTATGGTCTTTGTAGCGTATGGCATTGTGCTCATTCTGTTTAACTCATAATTGTTGAGACTGCCATGATACATTTTAGGAGTTGTAAAATCCTGCCTCAAAGAAGTATAATATCACAGGAGAGCAGTGGTGTTGCATCTGATGAGCCCTCAAATTCATGGAGCCTTCAAATTTGCTCAAACTGGACATCCTGGTTCTTCTCTGTGATACCTGTAGCAACACACCAATGCAACCCCTTGCTTTCTTTTGACGAAGGGCTATTTTCAGTCTGAACAGGGCTTTAATTAGTATTTTCAGGTACAACAGTGCACGTATTAAATTCCCAGGTTTGTATCATGTCACACAAAGCACCTTACCTTTTAATGACATATCATAAAAACATCAAAAACATACACAAATGTGAGAGTGTACATACTGCCAACAATGCTCTATGTATAAATGCTGTGTGCAAACACATGCAGGATCTGTTGATGAAATTCCACCTAACCTTAGTCTAACTCTTGGCAGCAATAAATTGGATCAGTGTAGATGCTGCGAAATCCTGTTAACTGGTTACAAATGTCCCCTTCTTACTTTTTCATCTTCATCTGTGCTCCCACATTTCATTAGCTCATCATCTGTTCCTTGGTCGACTAAAGTGCCTCAGTTGGTCCTTTAGACCCATCACACTGCACATAAAGTGATACTTATATGTATTTAAGGCATAAGCAATGGGTTTGAATTTGAAGAAACTGAACTTACAGACAGACCCTTGCATGAAAGAAGCACATGTACAGTGTCAGATGTGTTGGATTCTAATTGGATCACAGTCAACTTGATCCAGGGCTAACCTACTAAACACATAGGCATGAGAAGAGAGGAGATTAGATGGGATAGGACAGAACAGGGAATTGGAGCGAGCGCGTCCAGAGCGCTAATCTCTTTTTTGAAAACACATGGGAAATTTCCCTCCGACAAAAGGATCACAGACAGGAGGTATTTCACTTGCTGAAATGTTCATTTCCCTCTGTCTCTCTTTCGCTCTCCCTCAGGAAATGAATGACAGAAAAGAGTGAGCTGGTGGTCCCTGTTAAAAAGGGAGCCCAAGGTACTAAATAGCCCTGATGAGCTTTGAGAACCCACAGTTGGAATATTAAAGGATTCAGACAGAAGGTGTAGTTCAAAGGAGTTTGAAACCCTGAATTTAATTGCCTCATTTGTGAGCTTCACTGAGGGTGGTTTGGGGGTTTGAAGGGAATATACTGGCAGTTGGAGAAAGGATACTAATTTGAGAACGGGGATGTTCCCTGAGTGCCTTTCATGAATGCCTTCCTAATGTACTGTTTGGTGGATGCTTAAATTGGTTTCTGACTTAATGTGCATTATGGGAGAGCACAAAAATGACCATAGCCATTTTGGTAAGTCCCTTTGCCACAGCCAGCCTCACTCACTCTTCTTGCAGTTTGGATGGACACTAGTTTTCCACAGGGTATGGTTCAAGCAAGATCTACTTAGGGATCTGAGGCGACTGAACATTGTGACATAAATTGCTGAAATTGTTGGATGAAGTCATATTTGGTCACAATTATTTTTACCCCTGTTGGTTTGTCCAGTTGACAGCTTTCCACTAGGAAAGAGAGTCCCTCTTGTCTCAGTTTCTTACTGTAGCCTTTCCAGGCTGTATGCATTATATAACATATAACACAAAGCCACACAAGGAAGCAATAATTGAATAGGGGGCCCGCTTCAGGGTAATGCACCATCAAAGTTTTGTGTTCCTGCATACCCTCACTGTTCCCCCAAAAGTTCTGAAGGACCCAAACAGAGCTTCCCATAAAACTCTGCACCACTAATTGGTCCATCATGCAATAATTTAAGACCTGATGATATTTACAGGTGGGTGTCAGTGGCGTAACAAGAGTTAAAGTTCACACCTGAGGACCAGATGACTGTTGCAACCACACAGGCTCAAGCACATTTCTGCATAACCTGAATGTGTTGTGCACCAAAGGTTGTAAATTTGCTTTGTGTGTGTGAAATTAAAGGCAGTCATTAATGTAATCTGGAAATTGTCAAAAATAATTGGAGTAAAGGGCACCAAGACCGCCCTAATTACCTTCCTGGCTATTATGAGTTAGTAATATTATAAATCAATACATCTGGCCCTTTAATTATAGTAATGGGCTACTTTGCAGTACATTTGCCCTAATGCTACAAATCATAAGTGGGAAGAACATTAATTCCTGCTGAATTTTATGGACTCTGCTCATGCTCAGACAGCACATTTCTAATATTTAGTGAGTATTTTGAATAAATACGCAGTAAGCAGAATGTACTATTACAGTTATTACATGCTGATACTATGTAAAAGTTTGTATTTGTGTGGCGTTGCATGCGTGAGAAAGAAGGAGTTGTTTTATTGGTAATTTCCTTATAACTTATTACCTACTTTTAGTGCAAATTTCTAAAGTGTTATTAAAGTATTATCAAATCTACCATTATTTAAGAAAGAAACCGAATGGCTATTGTACAGCATACAAGATAGAGGCATACAAGTTCACTATTGCAGGTCTACCAATTATTTCAGAAGATGTAATAAAGCAACAACACTGGGTTTAACGTGAAACACAGTGAAAAGAGTTCAGTCCTGCTGATCAACTTCTGCTGGTTCAAATGCTAACTTCAAAATATGAAACAATCAGTTTAGAAAGCAAGTCCCCAGGAGTTAAAGGAAACGTCCAACCTAGGCTAGCTGTTTCCCTCTGTTTCCAGTCTTTATGCTAAGCTAAGCTAACCACCTCCTGGCTGTAGCTTCATATTTAGCCTACGGTAACAGAAGAGTGGTATTGATCTTCTCATGTAACTCATCAAGAAATAAAAGTGAATAAGCACATTTTGTAAAATATCGAACTATTCCTTTAAACGTCCAACGTTTCCTACCGCTGTGTGTTTTTCACTGAACCCTTTGAAGATCTTATTTCATCGCCATTAGTCCTGGACTGATGGCTTGGGGATGGGAGCCCCACCAAGTTGAAGTTCTGCCTTTTGTTATGTTGTGAATAAATGGGGCTCTGTCCCTTTAAACCGCAGCAGGAGGTGGTGCTCTCCGGCACATGAGGGGAGGAGGAGGGGAGGAGAGGAGGAGGGGGAGGCCCGCTTTGTGCGCCACACAGATGCAAACTAAACGGACATTGGAGCACCAACAAGGGGACTGTCCTGCCGCAACTCTCCCGCTGAGGAAACTGACCAGAATAGTAGTGACACAGACGCTTCTCGACTTCTGCTGTTGTCTCGTGTTTACGGAAGAGTTGAGCGGAATATAACCTGAAACTTGCCCCCTCTGGGACCGTAAAGAGAGGTAAGGTTTCTTCATGTGTGACTGTTGTTTTAGAGTTGAGGGAGCTGTAATGTGCGGCTGTATTACTACTTCTGCGGGTGACGACTTTCAGTGATTATTAGTGTGTCTAACATAGTTTCCAGACGGCTCTGTGGGGTCAGGGAAGAGACGTAGGTTGAAGTAAGGCCAACGGTGTGAAATCTGCATCTCATTTGAATGTCAAATCTGCTTGTGGACAATCAGCTCTTGGCTGTCCCCTTGGAGGGACATCAGTGAGCCCCCTCTTGCCTGGTGAAGACTAGAAAAGAAAAAGTCCTGCCATAACATTGTGAAAGTCACCGCTTCACTTCAGGAAATATCCTCAAAAATGTGCTTTACAATTTCTTTCTTTCTTTACAGTTTTTTTTTATACAAGTACATGGCTTGCTTTATCTTTTTAATCAGTAGAAACTTTGCTTTTTGGTCCGCTGTTGTAATAGATTTTAGTCATGCATTCAGTCTGGATCATGGCCATGAAGTTGTGCAGAGCTCCTCAAACTTTTCTTCTTAATGTCAAGTGATCTCCAAATATAGAAGTGTTAGATTACTTACCCGATTTAAATTTGGGCACACAGCACCCATTTTGTAAGGAGTTCTGCTATTGTATAATTGATTGTGAAACTACATAATTATCTGTTTCAGAGGCCAGGCCAAAACCTCAATAAGCCGATGAAAGGAGTCATTAACTGGGTTAAATAACAGTGAAAGTAAACTGTTCCACATTTGGGATCCCCATTAGGAGTCTCCAAGGGTCCACAGACCTCTGGACTCACATATTACATACGTATTCAGTTCATAGATACCCAATAGTGGAAGCAGGTTGCAGAGTCTAAATTAAGTGTCCTGAATAACTATTTTCAGCTACAGGGAGGATATGGTTTAATCAGAGCGGGCAGATGGACTCAGAAGCATCAGTTCTCTTCACTGAGAGTTATGTAACATTGATACTCAGCTGTGGGAAAACAAAGCAGTCAAATAGCTAAAAATCTACAGCTCAACAAACTGCACGGCTGCATTCCCCTCATCCCTCACTCCCCAAACGTGTCCACCTTCCCGTGTCATTAGCGAGTTGTTCCTGTTTGTGTTCACAGACCTGGCACTTGCCTCTTGTGGTCATCATGCCTGATGAACTGGGTAATTTACTCCAGGATTGCAACGGAGTCTGTATACCTGCCCGGCCTCATTCATCACCCTCTGATTGGAGGCCGTATAGTGTGTTTGCTTGACTTTAACTACACTGACCATAAAGTCTGCAGGCCCTTTTTATAACGTTAAGATTCATTATTCCACGCTCATCGTCAGTAAACCGCCAGTCTGGACAGAAGTAGGAGGACATATTGACTAATGGGCTTGGCTTTGGTGTTGTCTTTGTACGACTGTTGCCCTCTGACCTCCTCCTACGCTCACACACGCACAAACACACCCCTAACGACAGCCCTAAGGTCGGTTGGTATTCGTCATTTTGCTTGATAAATCGTTTACCCAACACTGTATTGGTAGCTCTGTGACTAAGAGAAATTAGGAAATTGGAAACAAAATGCTTCAATGTGCACCTTGAGGTTGACCGGAGAGATTTAGGCCAAGGTCAGGCTCTGCTTGTATCTTTTCCAGTGACAAAAGTGATGAATTATCACACACACACACACACACACTTCAGGCCTTTCAGATCCTTATTGTATGGGCTTCTCCAGAGCTGCCAGGCAGATATCTCTCCATCAAGATCTATTGTGTTGCGCTGCAGAGTCAGAGGGGAGGGGAGCATGTGTGTGTGTCATCTCTGACTGTGCTTTTTTTTGCAATGGAGGCTATTTCAGTTTGCTCTGGAGGATACCGCTGCTGCGTAGTGAGGAAGCTGGCTACCTGCCCGACTCTGACTGTGCTGAGGTCATTACAGTTTTATACTGGGAAGAGGAGTGGGGGTTGGGGAGAGGCAGTTAGACTCATTTGCACTCTGTTTCCCATGAAAACACTAACTTCAGGCAGTTTCACATGCAGTTAGTTAAAGTGGAAGGCAACTAATTTCCTTGTGAGTCAACACTGAGTCAGTATTTTATTTGCGTCTGGATTCCATATTATGTGAAGGGTTAATGTATGGAGTATAAACCTTTTGCTGTCATTTATGTGAGAGAAGAAATCCGAATTAGTTAAGTGGAGTCAGATGTGATAACTTACAGTGTATTGCATGTTCTTGTTGCTTCCCATGCCTTCGAAAATGCCTCAGCAAATTGTTCGCGGCCTCAGTAATCCACCCACCTTTATCCCATGCTTCATAGGAGATCAGCAGTGAATGATAGGAGAATGTCTTGACATTTGGTCCTCTGTATTTCTTTGTTACAATTACATGGCCTGCACAAAAGGTCATATAGTTGGGGAAAACCAACAATATGTATTATTGTTTGTTGTCGTGTTTTGGGAGGATTAGACCTGATTTTCGATGGGAAAATGATTGTGGTGTGAACAGAAACAGCACAAAGAGGGTAATTTGCCTATGGAAAAAGGTCATTTTATAGTCGTCACTATAAATGAATAAATAAAACTTTGAGTCAAATTCAGAATGGCAGCTGTAATATGTAGTAAAATATCACTCACTGAAATATTACGTTATTGGAAGTGTTTCAGGGACACACACCAGAGCTGCGAAGCTGTGGAAGCTTCCCAATTTCTGTGGAGTATTAATCACTTCAAAGGTGACGGATGTGTAATTTTTTCGGCTGTTGATACTGGAAAGCAGCAAGGCTTATGTTGAGCTCCCCGAGGAGAGTTGTTTTGTCTCAGACAATTACAGGATTCACCCCGCCTGAAAAGACAGCAGCGAGGCCTTTGAACTTTGAAGAGAAATCATGGTGTTTGAGTTAAACTTTGAACAGAGTTTATGTGGAAGCGAAATCCAACGTCATTGTCTTCAGGAATATATTTAACTTTAAACTTCGAAAACAGGGGAGACAAATTAACCAGAAGTCCACCAATCAGTATCTGTAAAATAGAGGTTCCCTATAAAAATACCATTTTTTAGTCCTGTGGTTCCTAACGTTTATGGCTTGTGGTGCCTTTAAACAAAGCGATTTTTGGGATATGACCAGAGCGTTTTATGTGAATAGTTTTTAGAGATTAAATTATCCAGTAATACACAAGAAAAAACGCATATTGTTGAGGATAACCTAAAAAAAAGAAACATAATTTGATGTAGAAAAAATATGTTTTTGCTGTTATCCTATCCTGTTCATCATCTTGCGGCCCCTTGGTAGGGAACCACTACGTCAACCATTATGTTCATTATTGTTCTCCAGAAAAGGTATGTTATGATTTATTTTGGAACCACACAATTTAAGTGTTGTTTCAGGGGTCAAAACTACGTCAGCTGTTTTGGGCCAAACCCCCTGAAAAGCGACATTCAAGATTTGGTGCAAGGCTGGGTAACTCCCATTTAACAACAACATATCACGGCTGTTCCCAGGAAAAGGGGCCAACTCTCTCTTTTTCACCTGACACTTAATGGCTCAGATCTGTGCCTGTGTTGGTTACTGTCGGTGAACCATTGTGGAGAAAAATAACCAGTTGAGCAGGAATTATTGCTGATAACATCATTTCACTCCCTTCTTGAAAACACCAGCGACAGTTTGAGTCCACAGATCCTAAACATGTGTTTCAAAATAACATTATATAATACTATCAAATATTTACTGTGTTTTTATAGCACATCTTTGCCACTCTTTCAGCACCTGTTATTGTTTGTGCTCTGAATTGCATTGTTTAAAGCTGTAAAACCAGTTTGGATAATTATCATGTCTGAGGTAAAAGGCAGTTCCATTGAAGCTGAACATGGCCAGCTTGGTGGGTTGTTCTCACGTTGCAAAAGTTGCCAAGAATCCTCTGTGGTTTCTGTTTTGTACAAGGACACCACAGAACAGCATCCGTCATCGACTGGCACACCTGTCCAACTCACATCCTCTGGAATCCTAACTTATTACAGTACGTGATCACACAAACATATTTTGGAACATGTGTCACACCTTTTAGATCTTGCAGACGAGGTCCTGGTGGTATGCTGACATCAGTGGCGCTGATTTAAAGTGAAAATCTGGTAAACCTCATATATTCTCATATATTGTTATTCCATAACGTTTTACTCTCCACCTGTAGAGATTTGGAAAATCAGACTTTGAATGGCTCACAGGGATCACAAGCCTCTTACAGCCCCCCCCCCCCCCCTCCCAAAAGAAATGAATCCCCACAGCTACAAGGATACTCCACAGCCACAGTTTGTGCTGCAGGCTTTCTGTTCTAAGTTTGTAGTCTCCAAGCCCAAGCTGAGATAACCATAATAACACCACCAGGGTTATCTTTCCAGACTTGGAAAGCTCCCTTTAGAGTCACAGAACACACTAGTTTTTTGGAAAGCTGTAGGAAGCCTGCCCTCCTTGCCCTGGTCGAACTTGTTCTTGTTTATGGTAGACCCCACCGAATATGATAAAAATGTTACCATGACCAATAGACATAAAAGCCAAAAGATATGAGAATATGACTGAAGTTGACAGATATCAGGATTTCCTTAAAATACAAAAAGGTGCTTTCTTAGAAAACCATTGAAAGTTACCTCTTGAGCAGCATAAATTGTTGTTAAATCTCCCCATGTAACAGAATTAATTATACAGTCTTTAGTTGCACACACACGGTTTGAAGCTGTTATTAACCCAGCAGTCGGTGCATGTGTATAGCAGGTTTATCAGCTGAACTGTGTAAATTACACAGTCTGATAAGAAACTCAGTGAACCTGCCTTTCTTTGTAGCACATTTCTATTAAAATCCAACGTCCAAGTGCAACCAGTACTCCATTAGCCTGTCATCTGTAGCAGCACTAATGCTGGCTTCAATACACAGTTAATGCAATCATATGTGGTAAATGCTTAAGTCTCCCTCCTCAGTTAGTCACTGACACAATATTGCTTTTAACAGCAGGGTCACGGCTGTGCAGTACATGTTGACTGGACAACGGCTGGGTCATATACTGAAAACACACATTACTGGTGACGTGCAGCTGGCCGTTGGGGTCCAGGCTTTGGCCTGTTTACAGTCCAGTGAGCCCTCATTGTTTTGCGGCTCTCTCTGGACACAGAAACAGGTGGTTTATCTCTCAAGCGTACTGAAAAGACAAAGGACGGCTGTTGGCGTAACCGTGGTCACCTCTGTGCCCACTAGATGACAAATTCATGCCGGGAAACTAGTTCAGGAGATGGGAACAGTCACATGAGCTATTGTGGGCCCTTATCGTGGTTGTCTGATGATCCTGTGAGAATTGCTGGTTTCCTTATGAATAAAGACTCACATTTCTTCCTGCCACAAGCCTCTAGAGGACATTTTCAGGTCAGCAATCCAGTGCTGTGAATGGACAATAGTGAAAAGTTACAATACCTTGATAGATACGCATCTCAGGCCTCTTTGTATTAAATGAACGAGAATCACTGCAAATGGTGGGTGTTGTTCATTTGGGTCACCTTTGAGCCCCATCTTGTGTGGGGTTTTTTTGTGTGTGCATGTTCATACTTTTATCTGTTTTCCTTTTATAGGTGCATGTGCGTGGTTTGGGTGTGCCAAAAGGGTTTGGTTCCTGTCTTCCTCCGTACTGCTTTGTTGTTGTTTTTTCTGTGTCCTCTATTGTACTTTGTGTGACATTGCTGGTTCCTCAGTTACAGAGAAATTGTGTCTGCCATTTGGGAACCAACAGGGTGTGTGTGTGTGTGTGTGTGTGTGTGTGTGTGTGTTTGTTTTTGAGCCGTATGCTGTATGACTCAGCGAAGAGAGGCCAACTCTCCCTGATGACCCTTGAACCAATATACGGCAGTTTGAATGCGAACCGTTGATGGACTTCAAACTTATTGTTCACACACACACATAGGTCATACACGTTAGCACAGCCACAACAGAGTATCTGAATGCGCTCCCCTAATGAAAACATCATGCTTGCAGACTCAAGTTTCCAGGAAATCAAAGTTGTTTCTTGATTGCCAAGTCAAAGTAACTTGCCAAACGGGACAGCTATTTTTAAGTAAACCAAATCAAAGACAGATGGATTGAGGTAAGATGACACTGATGATACTTCAAAGACTTTCCTGACATAATCAGGTGGTGATTCCTGAAAGATTTGGGACTTTTCTCATCTGGCCAACAGATCTACAAGTTTTAGAAGAGCCATGTGTTATATAATGTTGTGGCTTTTAAGATGTCTGATGTACCCAGGCCTTTGGTATTTTATTTTGTAGTCAGTCTTTTCTTTATCGATAGTTTTCCAATTAATTTTACCCTCAAGGTGACATCTTCAAATAGCTTGTTTTGTCTGACCCACTCTCCAACACCCACATATATTCAATTAACAATATTAAACAGAAAAAAAACTGAAATCCCTCACATTCAAGAAGCCGTAAATGTCTGATGTGTTTGCTTTACACAATTACTTGATTATCAAAAGTTATTCATTGACTAACTGTGTCAGTACTAGTCTTACATCTTATTTGACTTTAATGATATGAATAGCTGCCATGCTCATATTTAGCCCATATTAGATCATAGCATGCACACTGATCAACTATGTCTCAATGAGCCGAGCTGCTGAAATGCAATCAATCCATGTGTGCTGAGCTGGACATTCCTAAAGAGTCACTTTAGGGAGAACTTGCACACACACACACTCACTCACTCACAGCAAGTGTGTATGTCCTCAGCACTAACTGTTTCACAGTGGATGTAGGTAAATCAAGCAATAATAATGTGCTTTAGGAGGGCAGGAGCTGCAGTCTTTATCTCAGCCCTGTTATGGGATTGTTCAGCTTGTCAACTGTTGTGAGTTTCTATTATCAGGTTGAAGTGGCCGTGTTTGTGGGCCTGTGTGTTCTCTTTTGTCAGTTTGTGTTTTGTTGTCTGCCGTTGGTGTCATTAAAGTTAACACCATGGGGGTTTATTAACTCATGTTGTCAGTCAGGGCTCAGTGCCTGAGGCCTTTATAGCCGATTTGTGTGTTTGGCTTCAGTGGGGAGGCTGCTGATAAAAAAAAAAAAAAAAAAAAAGGCCAGGAGCCGTTGAGAAGTTGACACAGTGCAGAAACTTGTCTTCCAGTCACACTGCGATCCCTCCTACTGATTTCTTTTCTGGAGAAGTTTGTACGTGTGTGTGATTGTATGTGTCCTGTTTTTCCAGAGTTTAAAGATTGTCTCACTGGCATTGGCTTATCATTGTGGTGATTTGGCATGTTCTGTTTCCCCGAGGTCTCATTCTGAGTAACTTGTCAGTGCTTCTGACCCTCCTCCTTTGGAGAACTAGCAGCCAATATGGCCAGTAAACAATTTGAACTTATTAACTATAATTCAAGCCAACTGTGACATTGGCATCCTGGCTGTAACTGGGCATTTTGTATTCCCTCTCTGTCTCTTGTAGTACAATCCTCAGTAGAAATTCTGCTTTGTTTTGTCGTCCAGCAACTATTGGACGGTTAATTCAAGCGCTTGGCTCAGATCCTGCCCTCTGGTACCAGGCGTGAATGCTGTCTGTTTGTCAGAGACTGATGGGGCAGATTTCAGAGATTAATTAGACATGTACTCTCATGTGCATGCACTCACACACACAGTACCGCACAATCCCTCCACTGTAGGCGTAATGAGGGTTTGGGTACATTTCATGCAGGACATTGTGAAAGAACGTCTGTCACCGTGCTGGCATGACTGAGTGAATCCAATGTGGTGACACCCTCCACCGCCCCTTTGAGGGTGTGTTTCTCTTCAGTGCCTCCATCTGTGCCTTTCCTTTTTTGCGAAAGTCCCTGTGGTATTGTTGCTTCACATGGGAAATGTTGTGCCCCTTCACATTTTTACTTAGGATATTATTCATACATCAAGAGGAGCATTTTTCCCCGAAACAAACTCTCGGGAGATTTGTTTTGTTCAATGGCTTATTTTATAATCAAGGAACACGCTTGTTATCTGTTTTTCTTTTCCCCCTTTGGCTGAAGCACAGCATGGCAGCCTCCCCCCAGTATCCGACCAAACGCTTCATCCAGCTATGCAGTAACAGCTTTAGAAAAGGCCAGCTAGACTGGAAACACAGAGAAATCATTTGGAAGCCCGTCCTCTGTTCTGGATATCAGGATTTGGAGAGATTAAAAAAAATGGTGAACATGGTCACGTGGTGATTGCGTTACTGCGCAACACACCAAAAGCAATAGAAGATGATTTGGAGTCAGAGGAAGGCTGGCTGGGAGGTTGGTTTGCTTGTGTGTTTTGAGCGGACAGAGGTGTGGTGTTTGCTGTCCTGAGCTCCTGTCACACAGTGCAGAGGGCCGGCTCAGGCATGCTGGTTTTATTTGCTCACGTTGAACACGCTGCCCTTAATCCTCTTGTGGTTTTGTTTCTGCCTGTGCGGCATTGGGGCCCTGGAGGCTGATAGACTACAATTTACACACTGACATGGACACACACACAGAGGGCCTGTAGTATTTGGGCAACAGTCCTGCTGATGTAGGTATATTTTCCCGGCCCAGCTGTTTGAAGCTCCCAAAGCCTTTTTACATGAACGTGATGAGTGTTCGCCATGTTGCCAGCACTTTTCTGCAGATAAAGCACTCAACAACAGGGCGATCAGAACTCTTCACCTCTGTCTGAATCCAGACATGTTTCAGATTACCTTTAAGCTGATGTAAGATGTAAACCATTGCCCATTTGTCAAAAGATATGAAGGCCTTGATTCATAGTGGCTAGAACCGGCTAGTATTACACATGTTTGCAGGGCATAATGTGACATAATGCGTCCCACATGATATAACTTTATTTTTACACATGTACCCTCTAATTAGGTCGTTAGCATGTTTGCATATTATTGAGGACAAACTGATGTTTTGCTGTAACTCCTTGGCGCTTTAGGGTGCAGAGTTTATGTGTTCCATGTGTTATGTGAGGACAAGTCTGTTGACACTGAACATTTTGCTAATTAAGGTATTAAACAGGCCCTGAGGAGGTTTCATTTCAATCAAATAAGGTTTTGTTTACATCCAACCGTTCTCACCAAAACCATACTGTTCATCCTTAAGGTCGAATAAACATGTGGAACGCATTTCTACAAATACTCTAGAAGCCTTCAACCAATATAATAAAACTATATATAATAATTGATTAATGATAATATACCCAGCTGAGGAGGACTGTGAGGTGTGGCTGGAGATGCTGGAAAAAGCAAGGACTTCTTAAGACTTCCGATATCAAGAATTCATTTTTATGCTGAATTTAGTGTTTTAACATGCTCTGCAAAACAACTACTGCTCAAAAACACCACAATCTTTTTTTCAATTAGCTCAAATGTTGAATTAACTAGCAAAACAAAGCTGGCCGTTGTGACTATTATGGGACATTAGGCAGCTCCAGAACCCCGTGGACATTTAAATGCAGTGTCATTTTAAAAGTGTTCAGTTGTTCCAGTTATGTGTTTTGCCTTTTGAGTATTATTCGTCATAATTTGTCTCTGGTCAGTAAAGAAGGAGCAACAGTCTAAAGTCCAGCCTTTACTGTTTGCGCGGAGAGCACTCCAGGGGTGTTTACATGCGTTGGATCTGTTTACAGTGGGATCCTACTTTGTAATAGCCCGAGTTTCACCTGTGTGAAATATGCATGTTCCTCGACACATGGCTGGTGAGACCGTGCACCCTCTCTTTCTGAATTTTCTCTTTGTTGTCTGTTCTGTGTCTGTTCAAGATATTTTTGCCATTTGTCATACAGGGTTAGCCTTGGAGCTGTGTGACAAGATATGAAGTTGGACAGGAAGAACTGGTTACTTCTGTAGCAGGCAGTAGCACAGAAGAGCAAAGAATAGGTTACTGCACAGTGTTATGTGTCGGTAACAGGTCAGCACACTGTTGCAGATACTCACATCAAATGTCTTATGTTACTGTATCAGTCACACACATTTAGACGCTCCCGCTGTTTCACTTTTCAGGTGTGTTATGTGAAACAATGCTGTGTTCATATGCTGCATAAACAGTATTTCTTCATAATTATCCGTGCGGTGTGTTCGGGACAATAAGTAGACGTTGGACTGGAGGGAAATTTGAGGCGCGTGGAAAAACACAGTGAGGTGAGATGGAGGCTTTGCTAATGAGCTCACACCAAGGCTACAGCTACGTGATGTTAGGCGAAATCACATTCATACATAGTTGATGAGGTCTCCCATCTCCTTAATTTTTTAGCACATTTCTAGCATTTTAATAGTAATAGTTTTGTCTGTATTTATATAACAGTTTTGTGCTTAGACACTGAGAATAATAATAATAATATAATAATTGTAGATAAAATTAAATTTATAGATAATATATTATGATGTATATATTACATCCTAGCAGATATGTAATGAATTGTGTGTACTACTGATGGACAAACATCATGTTGGTATTTCAGTGCTTTTGACACTGTCAGCCTCCTCTCCCCCCGTGGGAATCAGATGTTTGGGCTGGAGGTTATGGGCCTCACAAAGTAGGCGCAAATGAAGTTTGCCGACCTTCTTTGTCAGAGTTAAGAACTTTCCATTCTTATGCAGCTCCATTGATTAATTGATTAGCAATGTCATAGATGGCGTTGGCTGACTCGCATATTCATTTGCATATCAATGTTGCTGACAATAGGATTGAACAATGGTGGAGATTCTGGATAGTTCAAGGGTAAACAAAGCAGAGGTTTTCTTACTGCTGTCTCTGTGTTCAACATTATATCTTCAAAAATGGGTTAGACTGAGGACTTAAAGCTAGACGAGGCCAGAGTTTTGTGTAAAAATACACTTATTGTATTTAAAATCACAAAGTGACTGCTAAAAAATACAAGCTCAGAGTATGACAGGCAGTGTTGTTACTCTTGCATGTTCTGTACCATTTACTGACTTCATATGACAAGATTATTTTGTTATTGACAACATTTTTGGGTCAATACATAAGCTCTCCATTGTCATTGGTAGGAACTGGGAAGCACATTTTTTAAAATGATATTCCCCTTTTTATATTTTATAGAAATCAAGGTAATCTGCCGGACAATAGTTGGGGTCTCATAACTGCTGTGTGACAACGCTTTATGTGACTCCTTGTAGCTCTTCCATGGAGGCTTCCACCTTGTGAATAAATGATAGAATCTTTTTCTGTCTCCCTTTTTAAAAATGTAACGCAGTCAAAAATAAAACCAGAACCGACGATCGCAGCCAGTGTGTGCCTGTTGGTTTAACTTGACATTAGTCGAGCTGTGATTGGATAAGCAGCCAAAGCCTCTTTCCCCTGCTCATTGGGTGGAAGGAGAGAAAGTGGCATGGGATAGCTGAGGACTGTATGGCGCCTGTGATCCACAGGATTACAAGAGTGAGACTGAACGCTGATGAGCATGGTGGTTGTTATGATGTCATTCTGCGCGCATCAGAGTCTGCCAGCGACATAAGATGCTCTTAATCATTCATGGCCCTGTCACCACTTGCCTCAGTTTGAGCTGGAGTCATGTGGCACTTTGAGTGCTCGGTTACATAAAGGCTTCGTCACTGGCTGGCACAATGACTGAGGCAATAACTCTCAACTAAAACAAACAAGATCATACTTATTACCTCTTTGGGGATACTTAGTGCTCTAACACAAACATGTTCAGCTATATGTGTGTTGTGTCTATATTGGTAGCTATGTCCTGTAAAAAGAGTGCTATGTAATTTTACGAGCCATACAGGCCAGACTGGAATCCCTGGTCACCAAGTTGACTTCGGTGCAATGTATGAGCAAACACAGAGCTATGATTATATGTTTTCTGTTTGTCTAGACACTGTAGTGAATGAACTTTAATTTATTTATGAGTAAGTCATATATATATATTATTATATATATATATATTTTTTTTTTTTCCTCCCTACGTTCAAACAGACACCAGCATATATCCATTCCGATCCATATTTTCCCTGCCTTCAAAAATGAATATATAAAGGAAAACATAAATACAGCAAAGTAAAATGGTGGAATAGTCCACTCAGTCCTTTCTTTCTATGCAAAAACTACCAGTAATAGTAATAATAACATGAAGAGGAAAAAGTCCAAAAGGTTGAGATATTAGATTCACACATGATTGGAAAGCATTGAAGCACAAACATATTCCACTCTGCCTCAACACCCCCTCTACAATTGTTTCTATATGGTTATTTTTTTCTAGTGGTAAGAACTAATCAATGAATCGCCTAAACATAGGAGGAGACTTTCCTTCCAAGATTGCACTGTATGTAAATGTGTTTTGTATTTAACATTTTCTATTAACTAGAATAATATCAGACATTGCATTTAAAATGAAACATTAGAATCAGAATCAGAATCAGAAACTGTTTATTGCCAAGTAACATACATTACAAGGAATTTGCCGTGGTCTGAAGGAGCTAAAGTTAACCTCAATACCTAACAACATAGATAGATTTCCCAAAACAACTGAGAAAAGATGCAAACATGCTCCCTGTTTATGTGAAAGAACTTTTAACACAGCTACAGTTTTATATGCAGAACATTAAATCCCTCTCTGTGGTGTTATTTTGTAACAGTAGAATGCACTTGACACTGCCATTCTTCATGATTGATATTTTAAAAAGTACTGAAAGGCTAGAACAGAATATGACAGGACTGCCTGCAGACTGTACTTTATCTTTTGTCATGCCCACAATAATGGGGTCTTGATGATCCTGGGGGGGTTTAAAACAATTCGTCATCAAACACGAAAGGGGCCCCAAAAGACCTAAAATGGGCTGTTTCCTAGAATGGCTTAAGGTGTGAGGTTTGCACCTTTTGATATTTGAGCACCCACTGACATATTTTATGCTAAGGTTGAATGTCTTCGAATGACAAGGCACATCAAAGGCATTCCCGTTTAGCTATAGCACTGGGACGATTGTTTTATTGCCCTGCATGTGGCCACCAGGAAGGGCTAATCCATCCGAATGAGCTGATCTCTCCATGTAGGGGATAAAATCTGTCTCTCTCTCTCTGTCTCCGGCCGGCTTAGAGACAGGAAGTTCGCTTGGTAGCCACTGTTCTGCTCTGATGTTGCCATAGAGAAATACAAAACTATGGGCAGCGGGGAGGAACATATCAGTTGATGAGTTGTCTTGAGTGGCCAGTCACACATTCAGCAGCCTTTTGTGCAGCAGATACCAATTGGCTACTGCACAAGGCTTGAAGTAATAAAGGGTTTGCTAATGATAGATCATACTTTTATTAATCTAACAACTATGAGGCTGCTCAGAGGGACTTCGTTGGCTTTTGTTTTCTCAAAGCTATAATCTTATAATTTGGCATTCAGTTGCTGTTTGAATAGCTTTCGTAACAGTGAGCCCATTCCGGTTGTCACATATAAGGGTGTGAACTTGAACTTGGTATGGCTTTTATAATAGAACTTGAAAATAAGCTTTTCAAGTACCTTTTTGTTAATGCATTTGCTATTTGTTAGGCCTTCTTTTGTGCCATCAGTTGTGGGTACAGTGCACTCCCATTAGCACCGCCACAACTACTGATGAAATCTTGAATGAAGTTGTTGAATGTAGATGATAAAAACCTTGGCAGTGGATAGAATTCAGTTCCCTTTGGGGATGATCTCTCTTTTGAAAGAGGAGCGGACAAAAAAACAGCACCAGCTTTTATCATCTATCAAACCCCCCTCTGTTCCCTCTAGTGCTACAGTTGCCTTTCCAATTGAATGGGTTCTTGTCAGAGATGCAAATGTTTGCATGGATGACGTTGCTTTGGAATATTGTTGAGTGAAGCCCCCATTCATTCACAGTGGGATACACATACAGGCCTAGAGCGTGGGCTTCAGCTACAGTTTGAAAACACTGAGAATGATGGGATTGCTGTCTGGCTAAAACAATTGGAACCCTTGTTAATATCAGTAACACATGGAGCTAGTGGACCGTAGCTAGCACAGAAGTGGGTGTTTAAACCTCTTCTCCGCCAGATTCTGTTTGAAGATCATGTTTCAAGGCTGAGTCACTGGTGACTTAAGGACAGTTTGGTCTAAGTGCTGAAATGAGCCATATTATCTGCTTATTGAGTCGAAGATAATCAGTGCAAGTACAGGATCAAAGTGACCTGCGTTATATCAAGAACAGCCTGCTTTCCTCACATAAAAAAAGCCTTTAATCTATGACTTGGCCATCCCCAGAGCTGATAGACAGATTTGCTGGGAGTTGCCCATTGATGTGCGTTCAGTGAAAAACAGATAAAATGATAGACGGTGCAAAATATTCAGTTGGAGGTGCTCGAATGTCGCCTTCAAGGCTAAAGAACTTTGAGAAAATTGAGAGAAAAACACGAGCGGTGGAAACATAGCAGATCTGGACTTTCTGATCTGTGCTGTAAGTTGATCCGTGCTGAGGAAATTCTGTTCCAATTCATTCTTTTTTTCTTTTTCATTCTTTTATTCCTGCCAGCTTGAACTGCTCCGGCTCTCAGTATCCTGTGTCTTCCTGGTTATGTAACAGTCTGGGGCCTAAATGGGAACTAAAGCACAGCAGTTACAGTGGACGCTGTATCCACTTGAAAAACTGAATGCGACAGCAGCCTATTAAGGATTATTAGAAAGAGCTAAAAAATGCAGCAGAAGAATTGCACCGACACATTTGAATGGGAACTTATTTTGCCAAGGTGAACTTCAGTGGGTATTATTACTGGTTTTAAGTGAGGGTGAAGTTGCTGGGAACTTTGTACCAGAGGCTTTTCTTCACAATTACATAATGCCCTTACAGACTTTTGCATATAAAAGCTATTGCTAGTTTAGAACCACTCTAGTGAGGCTTCATTAGGAGGCTCTGGCAACAAAAGTTTCCATACTTGATGAAGTTAAGGACAGAGCGAGTTATGTGATAGTGGGTGATGAGAAATGAATAGACATAGCTCTTGAGAGAAGCATTTAAAGTTTTACATTTTCATCTGAATAAAATTGTGTCGGTTAATTAATTGTATGTTTCCACATTGCCTGCCAAGGCGAATAGCTTGGTTTGGTTTACATAAGTACTGATATGGCTTTAATGATCTCTATTCTTATTCATAGGCTGATCCAACGGTAAGATGAAACCAGAGCTGGAGGAGCAGAATGGCTGCACAAATTAAACACCTTGAATTATACTTTCTTTGACAACATCACGTACACTTGCCAAAGAAGTCTGGAAGGAACTCTCCTGAACTCCTGCAGAACCTAGTTTCATTTCTTTTTGTGGATTATAAGTCACAGACTGCCATCATGCCTATTCTCAAGCAGCTGGTGAACAACTCTAACCAGTCGAAGCGACGGTCTAGGGCTGACCTGACCGCAGAGATGATCAGCGCTCCATTGGGGGACTTCCGCCACACCATGCATGTTGGCAGGGGTGGAGATGCCTTTGGGGACACTTCATTTCTTAGCACCAGATCAGGCGAACCTCCCAGGGATCCAGAAACAAAGCAGGGCTCCCCAGGCACCAAACCAGGGCTGCTGTCCCGCACCTTCAGAAGCAGCAAGCGCTCTCAGTCAGTAAATCGGGGGGACAAGTATGAGTACAATATGATGGGGTCTTCTGGTGGCTCCTCCAACTTTGTGAAAAATGCCATATCCCTTCCTTACCTAAACGACGAGGATACCAACAGAGGACACCAACTGCCAACAAGCGTTTCCTCAAGCCCCATGAAGAAGCTGACGGAGATTGAAACCAAGCCGGTAAATGGAGCAGCAGCGATGGCAACATTGGATGCGGAGTTCGACGAGCGTAATTTCGGCGAACTCACAGATTTGCCTCCATCCATGCCTAAGGGAGGCGGAATGAGGCACGCAGAGTCTATGATGTCCTTCCACATTGACTTGGGGCCCTCCATGCTCGGGGACATCTTGAGCGTGATGGAAAAGAAAGGCTGGGAGGAGGACGACCTCGGCTACGAAGAAGGCAAGGGTAGCGAGGGCCGTGCATCACCCTCCCTCATTCCCCATATAGATGATGATGATGCGGAGGAGCAGGCCCCTGCAAGGCCACCTCGCAGCATGTACCAGCAGGAGGCCACGGTGGATCCCTACACTCCGGAGCTACACACCAGGAACAACCACCACAACCTGGATAGCTGCTCTGTGTCCAGCTCCAGCTCAGTCACTGAGGAGAAACCTCAGTACCACATCCATGACGGCGACACGGACAGTGCGAAGTATAGTTCGCCACGTGGGGAGGATGACAGAGATTTCACCTTCATGGATGATGATGATGATGATGATGAGATTAGAGTTTAGGCTAAACTGGTATCACTGCCCTGAACAGTCTCGAAGGACACTAATGGAGAAGACCACGCATTGGGAGGCTATCGAAAGCTGTGAGGCAGGCAGGGGAGGGATTTAGAGGCAGGGCCACATCTGCTTTAAGCTTCTTGTAGATCAATCTAATCTCTACACACTTTGTTCAACATCATAAATGAAACCAATTAAGCCTTATTCACTGTGATGCAGCAAGGAGATGTGAGCCGAGTGCAGACTGGTTCACAAAGTGGATTGCTAGAGGGTTTTGCAACATCAAGTTCTGAACTCATTATTGTTGGGAAATTCTCCATTTTCAAATAATACTGGCCCCGGTGTCCTGACCTTGTCCTCCTCAAAGGTGCATTAACGAAGAAGAAAAAAAACAGCAAGCTTTCATTGTAAGAAGAAAAGGGTGACCATAAGGTTAGAGAACTGTAACCCAGCTGTCAATCACAGCGAAGGATATGTGAGGTCACAAACTTGATGTGGAGGTGCACTACAGATTCTGACCGAGGAAGAGGGAAAGGACAAGAAGTGAAAGATAGCTGTGTGTGGGAGTGATCATGGAGCTTCATTTGCCAATGACAATGTTTTGGCATAGCCACTAAATAGATAAAGTAGTTGTTGCTTTTGTCCACGTCTGACTTAAAGGATTTATTTCTGCTTTTTTTTTTTTTGAAATATTTTTAATTTTATGTACATACAGTATCTGGAAGTTGGTCTACTGTTGTAGAGCCTGTTGTGTTTGAGTTTGATGCCGCTGTCTCTCCGTGGCAAGGTCTTAATTCTTTACATTCACAGACAGCTGTGGTATTTATTCATTCATTTTCATAAGGGATGGGTCATTCTTAATGTGCACTGCGAGGTCTTAAAAGTTTTGATTTTGGGTTTTTCTGATAAGTTTAATTTCTTACAAAAACGTCTTAATGGTACTACAGAGTGAGCCAGCTTCTTTAAATTCCACAGAGGTTTGCTACATGGCACTTAATTGTATGACTCAAGTAGACATAAAATTGTCTAAATCACATCACTCGTGCTATCACTGTCATGGTAATGCTGTATTAGTTGACAATGACTTCTGTTTGTAAAAATGTAAAAATGTGAATTGTCAAAAAAAAAAAAGAAGAGGCCTTTTGTATGTGTTCTGTGTCCTGTACGTCCAGGACAGAAGTGGTGATTGTGGCTAATTATGTGTATTTCCTTGTCGTCACATCTCATTCCACATCATTACTGAGGTTGGTAGGATCAGCAGGTCAGCAGAGAGACATAAAAGACGTTTGAAAGGGAGTTACTGCAGTAGAAAAATGGTTATATCAAAATGAACAGTTAAGGCTCTATCTAAAACACATCTCCTCTCTCCAGACATGTGTTCAGACTTGTCCCTAAGGGCAGAGAAAGGATGTAAAAACATGTACAAAGTGTTACTAGAGCACAGCTACTTAATAGATGGGCATCAGGTACGTCTCGGGGTAGTGAGAGAGGCAGATATTTTCCACAAGTGATAATATTCACCTCCTCTATACAACCCGAATCACACAGTAGGAACAGATGATTAAATCAACCAATCGTCTGGCCTTTCCCAGTCTACTCATTAAATGTGCTGGATTATTGGCCCCCAACCAGCTGGAACTGCTCCAGGAACAGCAGGGTTAGGAACAGACAGGTGGGCTGTTTCTCTTTGGCTTTTTTTGTGTTAGTTGGTTTTACAATGCTGGCTCACTCAGTAGGCTCCTCCAGGTTACATTCAGTCATGAATAAGGCAGAAAGAGGTGGACTTTCCTTTCCGGTATCCATGATTAATGCCTGCCCTTTTTTTATTTTCTGTTAGAAAACTAATTGCCACATTTGACAAATGGGAGCTTTGAATTTCCTGATGCAGGGGTGTGTACATATAATCAGGATGCTGTGCCATTCTGCCTTGTGTTGTTGTAATGTTTTGGAACCATATCTACATGAACAGGTTGCTAGAAGTTCTGAAATTAAAAGCAATCTGGAGGAAATCGCCAAGTATGTTTTAACCATATTATTGGGTAATGTTAGCAGGATGTTGGATTTTGTTTATTTTTTACTTATGTGTAGATATGCAGTATGAGTTGAATCAGACCATATTTTGATGTAAATGGCCCAAATTTTAAGATGACTTTTGCTTCTTTTGATCCATTGTGAAATATGTGGTTTGTGGATTGTTTGAGCAGCTGCAATCCTTCATGTGCATCACTAAGAAATGGACACTTTAGAAAAGAACGAAAACACTCCTCATCTGCCGTTGTTTTAATCAAGTATTGTAAATGTATTTTGTGCCATCGATGATTACAGAAAACAATCTTTGTTATCAGCAGTGTGACTATGTGGTAATAGCGTGAGAACCAGAGGAATGTTAGTGGCTTTAACACTAAATAGCACATTTGTGGCCAAATTGTATTTGCAAGTAAGATTTAAAATCTTAGTGGAGTTTAGAAGAAGTAAATAGAGAATTTTGGAAAAGTATACTAAATTACGCTGAAATACTTTCTTGTAATTGTCTTAACTTTCTGGCATTTGTCGTGTTTCTCTGTGGGAAACTCCTAAGTAGGCCAGAATAAACCATATAAAAGGAATTTGCAAATACTTTCTGCCTCAGGTCTGCTTAAAAGTTTTCCGTGCCCTGACAGATGTGGTTTGGTGAGTGGCAAAAAAAGATAAGGACTGCGAAAAACAACTGGCTCAAAGTTCAGCTGTAGAATGTTTTTCTCTTTTTTTCTCTTCAGTGGCTGTAGTGTTATGCCAAGTATGTACTGTTTTCTTTTCCTATTCCTCATTCTGGTTTTACAGTATATTAATATATTTACCTTCCTCACTTTCCTTTCTTTGAAATAACAGCTATATTTTTCAATAAAAGAGAAAGCTGGTAATCTTTAACTATGGCTCAGCTGTTTTTGTTTCATCTCTATAAGTCTGTCACTGCAGGAGCCTGCCACATTTTCACTCTTTTTTTCTTTTCTTTTTTGCAAGTTTATTCACATTCTGTCTCCAAAATAGGCAGAACATTCATTGAAATCTGACCTTCAAGTAGACCCAAGAATTTTTACTGAGGGAGCCGCTGAAAAAGTTCCAGCCACATCTACAGTTTAACAAACACCCACTTGGAGTGGATTATTCTTCATAAATAACCCTGAAATGAAAGATAAAACCTGTTTAACATATTCCACATTACGGGCAGGATGAGTCTTGTTAGCTAATTAGAACCCTCCAGCCTGACATTGATCTTAACAGGCTTTAGAGCTCGGTTGACAAAACATGAAGATGTTTAAAACGCTCAGACATACCATGTGTTTCTTGACATGCAGGTTTTAAAGACTGCATGTTTACTTTTTTATATGATCCACTTCATTTTGTGAAACAGCTTAAATGGTGCATTAATGAATCGAGAGAAGAGTATTAACTGTACAGATGGAAGACATCACAGCTTTTTTCTCTTCTTTTTCTTCAAGCATAAATCCAATTTGATGGCCATCTGGACGTGATGACATACAGTATTCTCATCATTATTCCCACGTATAACTTGCGTATATGTGTTGTTACTGGGTCTGAGCTAGCATTGTGTGTTCAGGACAGGTGGACATTAGTATGTGAGAATATTGTGAAGAGCCTCATGATCTCAGGTCTCAGAATAGTAGCTGAAGTGTTAAAATACCAACTTGAATTAGAGACCCAGAGGAAAAATCTGAGCCTGAGCTTTGTTTGGGTCATTTCTGAAGAGCAAGTCTGCACAGACTGAAGTCATCCCCTTCATTTAGAGGTACTTGTGCTTCACTTGTGTTTTTCCATTTTACTCTACTTGATACTTTAAACTAAATTGCAGAGGAAAATATTAGCCTACGTTTTACGACAGGCCACATGAACACATACAGCTTTTCATGCCCTTCCTTGTCCAGTGAAAACCACATATCTCCAAATTTGGTGATTTTTAATTTGAATCTTTCTGATAAACAGAAGGATTACGTGTTCCTTTATGGGTTGAGAGAAGTCTCCTACTTCTTAAACTAAATAAACTACTTAAAATCCTCCTTGGATTAGCTGGAACATGCATCGTCACAAAGCTGAAAACAGTGCTGTTATTCTGAGCTCGTGAAAAGTTTAAGGTTTTCAGAGATGCGTGATTCTCACAGGACAGTGACGCTACAAACACATGCTGATCTTATAGAAGACAATGCATCACTGTAGTTTAAACAACATACAAATGAATGCAGCAGTAATGTTAATCCAGAAACATATATATTATATATAATAAACACTAACAGGGGCCTTTTTTTCCTGCATAATGAGAACTTTTACTTTTGATACTTTAAGTAAATTTTGCTAATAATACTAACATACTTTTAACTTAAGTAAGAATGCAGGACTTTGATTTGTAGTGGAGTATTTTCACAGTGTGGTAAATAAAGGATCTGAATACTTCTTCCACTGTCCTAAAGCAATGCTAGTCTAGTTGCCCTCACTGGCAGCAGGTTTGGCAGATTATATGTAGACCTATTAAAACAGAGAGCTTTGGCAAAACACTCTAAAGCTTTTATATACAAGCCATAAAAAAAGTGACCTTAATTACAAAACTTTTTGGTTTCAGTACTCAAGGACTCAAACTTGTGGAAATACTTGTTCATAGGTGGGCTACTATCGCCATCTAGTGTCACTTTTATGTTGATGCAAGTTAAATTCCTGGATTATTTTTCTGCTGACCCAATTTGCTGGTGAGGATATATTCACGTGTCCTTGGCCTAAAGTTTAGGGGCTTAGATTAAACTGTTCTGCTGCTGTCATATGCACCAATAATGTTTTCTTTCAGATAGATGCCACGCATGATGTAAACATTTTCAACAGACTTGTTATCTTCATGTGTAATCATATATAGTTTACTCATTTATAAATAGCCTGGGTTTGTACGTAATCCACGATCCGATAATTATCCTGCAATATTACATCATGGCAACAGATGGTGGTCTTAAGTCTAGTCCACTTTCCCTGGTGTCCATACTGCATCCATTGCCATATTTATGAAGGATTTCAGTTTACTTTTCTTCCAAACATGCCCTCTTTTCACTTTGAATGGCGTTATTCACATCAGGCTGTTTTGTTCCTGCCGCTTGCTGGTTTGATGTTGGCAAAAGGGATATTCTGCAAATACACAGAGCTCAAGCTGATCCATCAGACAGGTCTGTAGGACAAACTATTCATGGGTTTTCAATCCTCATTGTCACCTAATATAAAAACAAAACACAGCCTCCATAATGTGAAAGTGTTCTGGGAAATGTAAAAAGACCTGCATCATAATACAAACATTTTTCTATGAAGGTTTCTGTGTCTTTACAGATATATCCCGGGAGTCGGAGAAAATGTAAGTGAGCTAGAGAAAGCCAACTCCAAATCCCTATTTGCACTCAAGTACAACCTTCTAGTGTTTTTTCTTTACAATTCTGTTTTACATTCAAAATATATAAGCATAAAAGTGTGTTACTGTAAGATACATCAATGTAAAATACATATATATATAGAATAATGTATATTTGGGTCAGAATACTACTGTTATTTTTGTTACTTCTCATTAGCGCTCCAGAAATAGTGACCCTTATTTTGTTTTACGCATTGCCAGAATCATGAATAACATGATTTTTTTCCCCGTCTATATCCTCCAAAATGAAAGCCACCAAATGTTTCCTAATCGCCAATAACACTAATATCCTACCCTTATGGCTTGTCATTTACACAATACAGAAAAAAGCATACAGAATGTATTTGCATGCAGTGCTAAGAGGATTTCTAAATTGTGCTTTCAGTAATGTCTCTTCTTTGTTTCAGTCTGGAGGAGGACAAATAGCTGGATCAGAATGGTGACTCACTGGAGCGACCACGTGGGACAGTCTGTGTTCTTGCCAGTGAGATGAAATATCCTGCTGAAAAAAGAAAAAAAGTCTGTGTGTTAAGCTGTAAATATTTACCCTGCTTTCCCTCTTGTTTGATGTTCTCCATCTACTATACAGTGTGATGTCTAATGTATCCGTTGAATGTCTGGATTAATCAACTCTGGGAACGTAAGATCGTGCAAGCTGCTTATTTTCTTCCATCAAGTCTTTCTTGAAATGCTGTTCTACAGTTTTTAATCTGTGTGTTGTTGGATAATAAAGTTTTCTTATTGAGGACAGAGCTTTTCGATGAGGCTTCTTTATTCTTTTGTTGAAGGCAGCAGAAATCTACTTCTTGCTCTTAATAATAATAATAACGGTTCGGTGACAGGGAGGGAGCACTGAGCCTGTACAGTAGGGTTCAGTAGGTTTACTTTATTTTAACAATGCAGAGCAATCATTAAGTAATAACTATCATAGAGATTAACTACAATGTGATTTCAATAAAGGATTTGGCCTTCACATATTGCACATGTTGCACAATACACTTACTTACATACTTACTTACACTGCTTTTTTCTACTTGTGTATTGTATACTTGTATTTGCATGTTGTCACTTGTAATGGTTCTGCTTCTGTTACCTGCCTATAGGGACTATGGGTGTAAATTAGCATTCTTGCTAACTCCTGTGTGTTTACATCTTGTATTATTATACTGATGTTCATTAACATGCTCTGTCCCTATCAAATAAATAAATAAATACATAAACCCAGAAAAAGGGTGTAGCTTGACTTGCTTACCATAGACCATTTTGTGTATCTTTGAGAACTGACCTGTAAGCCATGTCAGACGAGCCATAACTACCACATTTGTGAATCTTGAGAAATGCAGCTTTTGTTGAGACCAATGTATTAACAGAGTTTTGTTTATATTTTTGAGGTTGTAATTGTGGACACATATAATTTAATACCAGTAACTATTGAAATTTGTATTTAAATTGCTTTTTTATGTCTGTATACACATGCTTTGATTTTTTTTACTTTCTCACTGTAAAATGTTTTAACGCCAAGGTTTGAATGCACAGACAAAAAAAAAAAAAGATTTCAGGTGATGCTGCAATTTGTTCTACACGTGTACTTCATTGTATATACAATGTCTATTTATGACCAGTAGATGGAGCTAGTGTTTTTTTCTTATGGCATCTAAAACATGATACTATACATGTACGCGTGCACGTGTAATTTTTGTTCATCTTACTTTCTGCAGCTGCCGGGAAGAAAGAGTGATAAAAGCATATAGCTTATAATATGCTCTCTACCCAGAGTTCACTTTCTACCCTGCTCATTCCAACCCAACATTATACTTTCTTCGATGGTGTGATTGCTGTGATTAACCCATCAAAGCATCAGAGATTGTAGTTTGGAACATTATTGTGTCAGCTGTTACACCTGGCGCTATTATTCCCACAGATCATTGTTGCACTAACTTTACGTGACCTGGAACGTCTTTGTGAAAACACTCATGTTCTCAAACTGTAAGAACAAACCTTTCAAAACCAAATGTTGTTGGCATTCCTGAAGTTTTTTTTTTCTTCATCTGACACATTCTTTTGCTTTTCTTGGAGCAAAAGCACAAGAACAAGCAAAATTTGAGGCTGACATATTTTCTCCTCAATGTCTTGATAAGTGACAGCCATTTATGATTAAATAATTGCTTCAAGGTGCTTGCCGATAGATTCTTCTATCGTGGAGGTCATCTCGGCTGATCAAGTTCTTCTGTTATAATGTTAGCTTGAAAATTAGACACACGCAGATTGGTATTTATTTCACATAATCAATCACGTGTGAAATCAAAAGCTGAGAAGGACTTAATGGATTACAAACAATGAGCTGTTTAACAAGAAAAATCACTGATTTTGCATGTATACTTCCATGGGTGTGACAGATATTACATCAATTGAATTCTCTTTTTTAAATGTTGTACATTTATACAGTCCTCATCTTTACATGCATCAGCACATGTAGACTGTTACTCTTCTCAGCGGCTTGGCAATGACTGACTATAACCTGAATTTGGATCTTGGTGGTTTGTCATTTCGGAGGTTTAGGATTACAGTTCATGTGTTTCCAGAGTGATTCTTGAGGAGGCCTTTAATGTAGCATCACTTAAATGCACCTTGAACGAACAGTGAAAATCTTTCCCAGACTCATCAACAATAACGTCTTCCTTTGTTTAGTCTGAGCAGGCGTGTATTCCTACTAATCTACTATTTAATCCTTGACAGAATTGCATTTGCAAGCGAGCAGTAAAGGGGAATTGTGCACATTAAAAGCAGTAAAAAAAGAAAGAAAATTACATAGAAATAACAAACTAGAATGACTTGATCTTGTGTCGGTCAGTTATCTTTGGCTCACGTTGTGCTTCCCTGAGCCCGCATGTGATACAGTAATATGCATGTGATTTTCTCATATTATTCTATATGTGGACATGATGGGGAGTTGCCATGCAGAGGGTGTGATTGCAGCGTGGGCTGAGAATAACAAACCAGGTTCAAGTACAGACCATCACCGAGGGGTCTGAAGCCAACCACATGCACCTCAAACACTTAAATATTTAGTTTAGTCGGGCTGAGCCAGCCAATTAATCTTTTCAAATGAGAGAGTGGTCAAACAAACCAAGATGAGTGCATAATGAAGCCAGCCCCTAAGTGTGCGAGTGTACGTCGAGTTGTGACTGAGCTTAGTGCAAACGACATACAAACAATGACTGACTACATGAGAGATGTTTCACAGAGGAGGATACAGCTACAGTTGTTCCCTCTGCTTGTCAAAAGGTTTCAAGACTCTTGTCAATATTTGATGCTGAAACTGTTCTGTTTAAAACCTCCATCGACATATAGGTTGACTTTGAAAGCTGTTTGAAATTATCCATCAAGTCAAGGTCCAAGGTCTGGTACTCATAAATTATAATTAATGAGTCTGGCGTGTTTTTTTTTTTTTTTTTGTCAGGCCATGTCAGTCATTTTCAGCTGAGCAAAGCATATTTAAGTGAAGGGATAACAGCCGCACATTAAGGGCTTTTAGTGGAGGACTCTGGAATAACAGAAGTTCGGAAATGGCCCCGTTGTGTAGGTTTGAGTGCCTGGACGAAGCCTTTTCTCTAGCTCTGGTTCTTTTGAGTGGACTTCAAGCTCTGGAAACCCTCAAACCAACGAGAAACCAGGCAAGAATATTTTAAATCAGACTGGACGTTTGTCCAGGTGGCACAATTAATTGTTGAACTCCTGTTTTTACCTTTTCTTCATACTTGGGATATTGGGAGTGAGCAAATTTAAAACACCCACCTTCTGGACCCAACTTAAAGGCCTACTTATGCAAAGATATCAGACAAATCACACATAAATCACCCTCTTGACAGTTACAAGCAACAAAACAGTACAGAAGATTCATAAACAGACATGGGAGACAAAATGTGTTGGATTTTTACCCCCATATACCGACTGCCTCTTAATCTTGTCACATAAAAAGGTAACCCAAATGTAAGTAAAAATAGTAATTTTGAATTATATGCAACCCACCTGACTATAATGTAACAACATCGACATTCATTCAAACATGATTAAATGTCTCAAGATTATTTGTGTCTTGCTATCAAGTCTGTATCAGGATGCATGAGCTTCAGGATACTTTTGAATGCAATGTCCTGTGTCTGCCTTTTAATTGATGAGAGGTGATGGACACGTATGAAAACTGCTGACAGCTTCTTTGCTTGGACTGAATCCAAAGAACAGCAGGGCTCAGAAGAAGTATATTGTACAGTGTGGCCTTGGATGCTGGTCTGCTCTGGAATGCATGGAGTAGTGCTGGATGTGATTATAATAATGGCACTTGGTAATGTGGTGCGCACTGGTATGTTGGATATAAAGGCCGGGCTGTAGCCCCTGTTTGAGTAAACAATACAGTGTAAAGCCTTTTGTATTCATCACGATCAAGCAGCCTTGGTATTTCTGAAAGACAAATATCGCTTCTTGGCTTTTAATTGAAAGAATAGTTCTTAGTTTTAAGCGTTGTGTTTTGGAGAGATTTTTTTGGGGGGGGGTTAAATTTTGGAATCAACAATCTGTAAGAAAAAAAGAGAATAAAAGAGTTAAAAACACTCGTAGTGAAAGGTATGAAGTGATTAGACAGTGGGTGTTTTCGCAGATTGTAAGGTTACAGAGCCCTGACATGCCATCGCTTCACAACACCACTCTGACATTACACATCCTGTCCGTTACTATTGAAAAACAGACGCACAGTTCCTTTCAGTTTCCTCCTAGTGTTTCCTGCTGTCAGTCGAAGGGTCCAGGCCGACACCCTTCTCTTTCCCCCCTCTGGGATTTAACCTCTTACAGGGTGGAGAGGGTCAGCTTCCTTCCCCATGAGGATGCTTGGCGGGAGGACGGGAGGAAGGGAGGAAGGGAGGGGGGGGGCACACGGCTTGGCTCCATCTTTGCCCTGGGAGGACATGGCAGAGAGGAGACCCAAGATATTTACAGAAAACGCAGGCGTGCCCTGCACATTCTCTCCCTCTGAATGAAAAAGCTGGGGTGGGGCTGGGAGGGATTTCACAACGAAACACAGAGGAGGAAATGGACTGGACGGATACTTCACTACTCCATCATCTGCACCTCCCTTTTCCCTCTAGTGTTTATTTTTTACCAGATGTGCAAGAGTATGTATGTATGTGTGTGGTTGAACATTTCCCGAGGAGGTGGTCTACGGTTTCAGCCAAAGCTGCAGGACTTTCTTCAGCCCTGTGGACTCAAGAGCCTGATATCCTCCTCATCCTGCATCCAGTGTCCTGATTTGTTGATTAATGCCAGCTCACGACTGCTGTGATACACCATAGCTTTAAAAACCTTTTGTCTATGTTGAAGGGTGGTTTAGTTGTTGTTCTGGTCCAACATTATCAAACAAAAATTGTAATGGTTAAAAAATGAGTCATTTTCTGCAAAACTACAAGTGAGATGTGAAGGTAAAGTGGTCTGTAGTTTAAAGACTGAGAGTGATGTGCGAGACAGACTGTCGCCGGAATAACGATTCAGGTGAAAGGTCAAGGGCTGTATAGACTAAATCAAATTGCCGAGATAATAGCCTAAAAGGCCACTATCTCCATTTCACCATCGCTACCCTGTAGACACAAGACAGTAAGAATGAGGCATATTGAAATTCTCGAGTCTCGCTGGTTAATCTCACACATCTGTTACCTGCCTCTGCATTTTGGAGCTCTGCCTGAGAATTTGGTCTTCATTGCTACTCATAGGGATTTCCTGTAGGATGCAGTGCTGAATCACTGGGTTTGCTCCAAATGTCATTCCATCTAAAGGGTGGACCATCATCAGGACTGAATTTACTGTTCTGCCTTCGCCACATTATGGCTTTAGATTTGAAATGCTGATACTAAAACACTACAGAGACCTATGAGCTAAGACAAACAATATAAATAAAAGGCAAGAAGTGTTATGTGAAAGGTAATGAATTCTTTCTGACGTCGCCTTCTTTTGTAGTTTCTTTTTATTAGCTTGTATTAGAAACTTGAAAAAAGAGCATTTGTGACCGTTTATAGACTTGATTCATATGCCCTAACATTTACTTAGCCCTAGCAAAACCAAGCAGGCCCCATGTTGACTGACAGCGGTCACAGCCACTGGCAGATTAATGAGCCATTAAGCCAGCCATTCACAAACCTCCGGCTGGCCTCCTCGGTCATGCATCACCAGATGACTGCTGGCTCTTTGGATGGTTTTCCCGAGCAATGGAAAAAGGGCCGTCCCTAAGTTGAAAACGTTTGGACACTGGAAAGTTGGTGCAGGAACAGGAAGTCTTACAGGCAAGTACAATTTCCCCCCGGGGATCAATAAAGTATTTCTGATTCTGATTCTGATGTGTGGATGAGTGAGGACATTTGCTGAGGAACTAGAAGAGAGGACGGACAGCAAAGTCCTCGAATGCCTGGAAGGAGCACAGTCACTGGTCCTGCCTTAAAAGGCTGACAGTTCTACTTATGGCAACACTTATGCGTGACAGCATTTAAAATTGATTAACCAGAGTAACATGGTGGTATGAATAAGGAGTGATACAGAGCATGACAATCAACCTCAATCCTTCTCATTTCCTGGAACCTTTTTGTCAAGCATGCAAGTGGCGAAGACGTCTGCATGAGGACCACACACAGTGGAATCCCACAACTCCACTTTAAGTAAAGGGTTTATTTACATGGGCACCGCATGTATCCTCCATCAAGAAGGCAAAAACCAAATACATGTGAAAACAATTTCTCTTATGAGTTAAAAAACTACTGAAAATCTTTTTTTTTTAAGAAGATTATACTATAAGAATCGCACCAAGCAGCTCCTTGTTTTGCATGACTGTTGAGCTGACAACCTCAGCTACAGTAAGACTAATGGCAGAAATTCACCTTCTGTCTTGTCGTTTCCCTCCTTGCTTCTAAAAATGTCTGACTTCATCACAGAACTGTCAGATGGATAGGGTGTGAGCGTTGCAGAAAACAGCCTGACACTGCCCATTTTTCACTCTGCGCTTCACTACACACACACACATACACACACACACACACACACACACACAGAACAATACCGACTGCAATCTACGTTATGTCAAGTTTCCACTCACACAGCAACACCATCACAAGTCACAAATGAGTAATGCGTGCCGAACAGGTTTTGCAATTGTACTTGACAGACCTGAGAGAGGTGTTGCTCAGACGAACTCAGAAGCCTTAAATCTACACCTCTGCACATTCCTAGCAGCGCTGCAGAAGGTCAAGAGGCCGCTGATGTCTTGGCTTGGAAACTGAGCAGCTATTTTGGAGCAGAGCAGTGAAACTTACTAGCTTGGAACTTATAACCCTACAGTATTTATTGTACGCCCTTGACCGTATGGATTTATTTGCATATTTGTCTTCTTACACTGAATTCTTTCAAAAAATCTACTTAATTTTTTTACAAGAAAACTTGCCTCTATGTGCATTAAATGCAGCCTAATTAATGCCCCTTTTCAGTTACTCAAAGGCAGTCTAAAGAGAATGTAGAGTAAGACAGTAAGTAATTAACAGATACTATGATACCCTGGGAGCAGCATCCTTAGGTCTATTAAACTTGATTTTATTGTCTTTTATTAATTGGAACTATACATGTAATTACTTGCCCTGTAGTCACGTGAAATGGAATAAGGATCACAACTTCTTTCTGTACTTGGAAGTATTTTGGGTTCTATGTCATTGATGGCAAAATTACCAACAAAGATAAGGCTGTTTGTCGACTTTGTAAAAAGCAGCTGCCTTACTCTACAATGACAACAAATCTGTCTGAATCTCAGACTGAAGCATTATATTAGCTTCAGCTAAACTTTGAGATTCATTTTTGCACGAAATGACTTTGTCCCACATGTTTCACAGTGAAGTCTATACAGGTGTCACTTCACAGCCAGTATGGACGGGAGGAATGACTCTTTCAAGGTACACATGGCATGTGAGTGTTGTATTAAGATAGATGTGAAAAAAAACCCTGAACCTTTCCTTTAAATTGATTGAGTTGTTCCAGCTAAGGCGTAGATGTGACCTGTGACTGCATCAACACATCCTGCACTCCAACTGAATAATGTGTTTGCATGTGAAGCATATTTGCATGAATCCAGGAGAGCTTCTCACTGGTTATAAATATGCAGCCAGGGAGTGTAAATTATGAGGACTCTTACTGTAGCGGTGACCTGTCTGATATCTTGTTGACTGGCTGCCCTGACACATGCACATACAAGCACATGATGAATGCAAATACACGTGGGCCTCCTCTTCATATTATTTGAGCTGTGGACCTCGTGGCTGTAAAAACCACACAGTGAATTTCGGACATGTTTAGAGGGGTGTATTTATAAATGGCGAGCCCACCCAGCCTGGCATGCTTCAGATGCTTTGGATGTTACCAGAACTGGCACCAATAAAGGCCAGCAGCATTCCTAAAGCTATCAATGTTGGACGCAAAAGAAGAAGCAGCTTCAACAACATTTTTTCAACTTCAAATGTTTTGTTTCACAAAAATGTTATTCTATTCAAACCAACAGTTGTAATGTTGAGTTTTTAGTAGAAACAGTCACTTGTTGGCATTTAAAGTAACTGGGTGTGTCTGCTATATTGACTGACATTAGTATATGCCAGGTCACAAGGGCAACACCTTCCTCTTTAAGATGTCCAGAAAATAGCTGCTCTCTCTCTCTCTCTCTCTCTCTCTCTCTCTCTCTCTCTCTCTCTCTTTCGCTCACTCTCCCTCTCTCATTTCAAACACAAACACACACATCAGGCAGATTTGGAAGCAATCTCCTCTATGCAAAGTTTCCATTCCCCTGTCGGCGGTTTCAAATAAAAACATCTACTGTACTTATTTTTAGTCTCATAACACTTCATCAGAAAAGAGGCACTCTAATGCATGACAACAGCTTGAGGCTTAATGATTTGAGACCGCTCATAAAACAGGGAGAACACAAAGTTAAACGTTATGGAGTTGTCATTGACTGAGCAGCAGTCAGTCTGTAGGGAAAGTTTAAGTCTCTGTGGGGTTTTTTAAGGCCAAATCTCACTTTTCTAGAAAGTTTAATTTCAATCATATCAGGCTTCCAGATGTCTGACTTCATAAGTCATCTACCTCATAACGATAAAATGCACTCAACGAAGCAAGAATTTGACTTATAAATTCCATTCTTGTTATCCTACAGCCTACAAAACTAAGAAGCACTAGTATAAATATACATCTTCAACAACCTAAAGGCAAGTAGTCATACACCACTGAAACACTGAAGAGATCCAATTAAGCTTTGGCTAAATGCCTAAAGCGGAACTGTAGCTTCAACTGCAATTCAGGAAACAAAACATTCATATATAACTGTGCATGTGTGAGGTAAAAGTGTAAGAGCCATATGCTGTGCAGTATGTGAGTATATACAGTGAAGTTCAGGATGCCGTGTGACTTCCTTTCTTTTGTTTTATGTGCACAGTTGAGGAATTTGCAAGCTTTCGAGCCAGGAAATGAGATTTTAAGAAGCAAACTTTCTCTTTGTCCTTGTTATTCTGCTTTTTTTTTTTTTACTTTTGAACTTGGCTTGAACAGCAACAACAAGGCCAGAATACAGAGGCCATGCATGCCGTGAGCCTTCAGTAATGCATTTGTATTTCTAATATAGCTATAACTCTCTTGGAAGAGATTATGAGATTAGTTCCTGCTCAGTTTGCTTCTGTTTTAACTATCATGCTGAACATCAGTTTGGAAACACTGATGAGGATAAATATAATTCACCCTTAAAAGCAACAATAATCTGCAAAACAAAAACTGCTGCCTTTTATCTTAATCCCAGTCAGGAGCAGGATGGGAGTTTATGTTCACGTGGATTTGCTAAGTGCAGATAAATCACCTCATTTTAATTAGGGGACAGAGACATTTGAATTGCATGCATCAAAGTTTCTTGCCATCATGTCACTATCCACTTAGGACTTTCAAATAATGTTTGCCTTTGTGGGAAAGTAGCGTTCCCTCTCTGAGCTGCTGGCCTGTCTGCTCCTCATTACTGCTCTAATGATAGACCAGGTAACTCAAGATCAGGTAACTCCCAAATCCAACCTCTGTGTTTGTCTTTACATCTCCCCAACTCTTTAATTCATTTTTCTTTCTCTGTGCTCTCTTTCTTCTTTCCTAATGTATATACTTCCTATTGATATCCTCTGCTGTCTCTGTTTGCCCTCCTTTAACTCCTTACATAATGTCCGATGCCAAAATGTTCAGACAACAAAAGCAGCCGGTCATTCTTCTCAGCCACAACTTGTCAGGCATGAGTCAGCACCCTTGCCGTGAGCCTTAGCCCCAGAGATGGCCTGCCTACATCACCTACAGTGTCTGAAATAGTCCAAAAGCTACAAGGGGGGCAGCAGACAAAGGGAACAGTGTTCCACTCATTCCCACATATGAAATACAGGGGGCAACAGGGAGCGCCTGACACATGCCTTTGACAGGATACAGTGCTCTGACAGTGACTTGAGCCCTCTCATCTAATATTTGGCCTTCTCTCAAGCGGACAATTTGCTACCTACATCCTCTTATTTATATGATCGTATTCCTACTTCTTTCTCACACAGTTCTTGTTTTTCTGACCTCTCTACCTGCCTCATATTCTTTCCCCTTCTTATCCTCTCTCAGCATTTTCACCCCTGCCTTCCTATTCTCGCCCTCCCTTCAAGTTCACAAGTTCATCAGCCCACTCCAGCCGGACGGATGCCCTCCACTTTCCTCCCTTTCCATCCTACAGAGAGAATTTTCCAAAAAGTTCTTACAGCCTCTTCTTAGCCCTAATGCTCATAGCAGTCACTCCCACAGGATTCTCGTATGCAGACAAGGGGATGGCGGGGAGGAGGAGTAATGTGGTAAATCTACGTTTCGTCATAGCTGTTTCAATGAACTGAACATGTGTACACACTGAAGTGACTTGCAGTTATTAGATTCTGCAGACTAACACAATAACAGCCACAGTAGGATGGTGGCATGACATCAATTTGCAAGGTGGGAGAGTGCCGGGTGGGCTCATCATTTTCTCTGCTCAGCATTGGCAGATAGGAGCATAGTGGGGGTTTGGATTGGTGAGACAATTTAACTGTGCATGTGACACATAGCAGCTCTTTGTTTGCCTTAGCAGACAGGGGGCACTGGGCTGCCAGGCTGGACAGGATGCCAGGATAGCAGCGAGTCACGGCTAATAAACTACACCAAATAAACAGCGCAGCAGCACCTCCCTCATACAGGCAACACTTATGCAACAGTTCCCCATCTGCAGACCTTCTAAGGACAAGAGAAGACAATGTGATTTATTTCCTGTGCAGCCGCTGTGATTACGATTACGTTTTTGTACACAGGTCCGGTTCAGACTAGGACTGCTGAGCTCTCAGACCGCTACACTACACTGTGTGGTCGTGAGCAGTCTGTGGTGAGCCAGGGACTGTAATTGTGAGTGTGTATGTGTCTATGTACCTGTGGTATGAGAATAGTAATCACAACAGTCATTTACATAATGACTGTTGTGATTACTATGTACATGCACCTTTGGTTTCGAGTTACATTGGATGCTTGGGCTTTGGTATGACTGCTCGCAGGTCATGTTAAAAGATTTATCGATATTAATATGATTATTTAATTTACCTTTAAACCTCTCAGTGAAAGCACTTCAGTCAACATGTGTTGTTTTTAAATGTGGTCCATAAACACATTGACTTGACTTGCTGTCTCTCTATATCAGCAGATGGGGATATTTTAATTACAACATCATTATTATCCCCACAAATATCTGGTTAGCAGACATACATCAACAATCTGGAGTCAAATACCTAAAAGCAATATAAAACATGAAAAATAAATGCATACAAGCAATATAACATAATACAAATTAAAGAAAAGGAAGTGGTTGTCTGTGTGTCAGTGTATGCTTTCTTAAACTACATTGTGTGTCTGATCGTGACTCTGGTTCAACCCAAACTGTTGTTTTACTTCTGTTTGAAATGCTAAATGCTGGAAAAGCTGTGTGACAGTTGTTTGTGGCTGACTACTTATGCATGTCTCTGTGCGTGTGTTTAACACATCTGGAAATGTTTGTTTGTGTTGGTGCGTCAGCGGCCATACATCCATTTAAACAGACAGATGATTGCATGGAATCCCCTCATATCACTTCACCATACTGAGTCTACACCAGCCACCAAAATAATGCAGACATCACTATGGTTGGTCGTCTGCAGCTGTCCGAGGGAGAGTTTGAAGAGGCTTTCCAACGTGAGGAGGGTGAAATCCAGTCCCGAGTGCAGCTGTGCCCTGCTGTCCTCAGCAGCCAGGATCAACTATGTGGGCACGTGATGCTTGTGCTGGGCAAACGAGAGGAGAGAGAGAGAGGAATGAGGCGGTAACACATCGAAGGTCTTCCTCTGCTTCCCGCTCTGGTTGGGAGCAATGTGCAGTGTGGTCAGAGGCCTTGGGTGGTCGCCCCAAACGCTGCATGGAAAAAGCCGTGTTAAACAACTGAGAGTTCACCACAGCGGCTTGTGTTACACACAGACCCAGAGCGGGAGAGTTGGCAGCACTCGCACAGAGGATTACAGGCAGAGAGAAACTGAAATAGTGACGAGTGTTTACTAGTGCTAATATTGCAAATTCTTTAGAGTTCAGCTCTGGAGCAAGGCTACTGAGTTAATTTGTTGTTGGTGTTCTGCAGAGATTCCCTTACAATTGGTCCTCAGAGGAGTGGCGAAAGCCTTTAAAAAACAAAGAAAAGCTAAGCTAAAAGAACATTCCACAAAGATGAAGAACTTGAGACAAAAGGAGCTCTTTGGTAGTCTGGGGCAAAATTGTTTTTAATCTCAACTGAAATAGTTTGAAATACAAACCAATATGTGGTCAGCTACAGGTTTCATCAGAAAGGCATCTCTGCTTTTCTCCGCCATGTTTTGTTGCGCTGTAGTGCTAAAAAAAAATCATTATTCAATGTCCACGTTTGGTTTCAGGGTTTACCTCCTCGACACTTCTGGACACAGTGCAACAGGTCTGATCTTTCTTTTGACCTCACTTTGCTGACCTTGGCTCCTCCCATTGAGGTCAATGTGCATTCCCAGCTGCTGCGGCCTGTCCTGTCCACACACAAGATGAGGGCGTATAGCTGCCGCAGATCCACCAGAGCCAGAAGGGCTAACTCGCAGCTCATAGCACCCCTCACGTGGCGCATACACCTGACATGGCAGCACGGTACATGCACACGGTGAGAATGGACTGTAATGGGGGCTATTGGACAGAGGCTGAAGAAGTTGCAATTTGAAATTCCACTAAGACATTTTTACAGCCCAGCTCTCTGAGTAGTGCCCAAATTGGAAACCATGTGGCTATAATTGTTACATGCCGTCTCCATTTATGATATCCTGGCACCTCTGCTGAATGAATGTCATACCAATGACCCACAGTTTGATTCTGATAAACACATCCTACATCCTGGGGCCCAGAAAAATGGAAAAGTCAAAATTTTGTCTGACAACATGAAGAGTTCTCACTGCGTCCATCTATGGGACCATTAAGCTGCCAGGAAAGATAAAGGAATTTCTCTCAAGTCCGCTAAACACGTTGACAATAGCCCCATTCTACTTCAGTCCAAATTTGGGAAAAGGAGAACAATTTGAAAGCTTGTGAGGAGCTGTCAACCAGATGCCTTTGGCATTTCAGAGGGAGAGGGAGGGCGCAGAGGTTGGAAAATGCCTCTGAACAAAAAAGCCATGGTTTCAAAATGCCTCTCTCCGCCTTGTAGCGGTAAATCTGTATCTTCCTTGGCCTTTTGTTTGGCCAGAGTGAGCGATTAGAGAAGAATTCCGACAGGGTGTGTGTGCAAATGAGAGAGCGTTCAGTTAGATTTTATGCAAAAATAAGTTTTGTGGTCAAGTGCACACTGTGATGCAGTCAAACTGAAGAAACCACAAACCACACATTCTTACACTTGTTGCAGAGGTCACTGCGGTGGTAAATTTCACTTTTCACACATGTTGTGAAAAAGACTGGCATAGAAAAACAAAAAAAGTAAACTGTGCATCAAGTCTAATTAGAAGCTGCTAAATGGCAACAGGGTTACATTGCAGCAGGGTGTGTCTCTGTGAAGGCCTAAGATGAGAACATGCCTTTGAATCCATCTGATATCTTACTTGACGCACTCTGACCTTTGGCAGTACGCAAAGGGAATGCACGACTAGGGAATGCTGTAACCGTAGCTGTGTATATGTTGAATGTATGTGCACTGCATACCATGTGTCACTGTACAGTAAAAGATCATGCTTGCAAGATCGAGTCAAACTGTCTGGAGTCTGGAGCATCTTTTTCTTATCTAACCAGAAATTAGAGTTGACTGTGGGTGTTCAATAAGCTTTTGGGAAGGAACTTTTAAAGAAACATGTGGATGAGAATTAATTTCAGTGTGTTTTCAAATTCTCATAGTAATACCAGCAACCAGTGGGCAAAACACAACATGGTAGACTGTCACAGAAACCATGAACAAAGGACAAAATTCTACCATGCTTCTAATTTCGAACCAACATTTGCCATAAGCTCTCTTGTGGCACCTGCTTCAGCTCCCACACTGCTGGCAGTGACTCCAAGAGTCAATGTTGAAACAAAATGTAATAAAAAAAACAAACAAACCCTTTTATATGTCCAAACGCCAGGCTTTCAAATAAAGACATCAGCAAAAACCTTTAGCAGGACATTCATGCCAAAGAAGAACAGGAGAGCTGTTCAGCCGTCGGTTTTAATGGCAAACCTCTCCTGGTGGAGACAACAGTGTGTTTGGAAGGCTGTTAATCGTGTGGCAGAAATAACCACAGTCACAGACTCCATCTGGACCAAGCAGCCCCAGGTCCAGTTCCAACCCTTGTTCCCATGCTGCCATGGTCCAGCTGTGCACAGTCTCCCATCAACTCTGACAGACACCTCTTTGTGCGAGAGGACATAGACTACGACCGGCAATAAAAAGGGTACTGAGAGAACTGTAGCAAATGGAACATTTAACAAGTGATTAAAGGGAATGATGGGGGCTGAACGTGGGAGGGGGGGGGGGGGGGGTTGGCAGAGGAAAAAATAAAGGGAAGTATAGGAATCAAGACACAGACACTAAGTTCCTCGTTTCTTTCCTGTCTTTATTTGTCTTTTTGGCTCTGATGCTCAGTGCAGTTCGCACATCAGCTGGCCACATGTTGAACATGCTTCATTTCACACCCTCGCTCCTAAGTGGCACCGACATGAGGAATGCTGGGTCCTATCCTCATGATTAAGGCACCAGATATTCCTCTGACCACTACTTGCATGATCATGAGTCACTTTGCAACAATCTGAGGTTTCTATCATTCACGCGGCCTTCCTGTCTTGCCTGGATGACAAGCACAAGCTGCATTTTCCCTAATTTGGGGTGGAGGTCTGTGTGTGAGAGCAATACACACGCCCAGGGTGAACAATTCAACTCCTGAGTCAGCACGGAAACATTGGACCTCTCTCCCCTTTACAGATGTTTGGCCAAAAATAGCTAGAATTACAAGCAACCTCAAAGCACATTGTTAACTCAATTTATAGATGCCAGGACAGCTTTAAAAACCTCATCATGTGTGAAACCACAAACTAGCGACAGAGCATCACAATGAGGATTTTCCAAGGTTGTTGGGAGACAAATCCAATGTGGAGAGGACCAGCACACCAATGGAGATATTAATGGAAAGAAATCATTCGGCTGTCCTGTCCAACACAGGAGGATTTCTCTGTCAGTAGCAAGCACTCCGCCAATCCCAATGACTCATACCTTCCAACATTGGCGGAGACCAAGTCAGAGATTAAAACATGGAGGACTTCATTACTGCAAAGAGAAGTTCCCATTGCACTACAAGTTGGTAGCGCACTACCTGTGGCTGACCAGCAGAGGTGCTATCAGGAAGAAAATGAAAACACTGGGGGTTTCAAGGAGATCTCCAACACTGGCTTTATGAATGGTTTGATTTGAAGCAGCTGGCACAGAGAGAATATTAAAAAAAAACTGTACCATGTAAACAATTCATAATCAGCCCAAAAAACGATTACATCCTCTACATGAATGGCTCATAACCACATGTATCTTTGATATGATCTTCATGTTGCATGACAGTATGACAGGAGAGGCCTGGAGAGGAAACTGTCCAGAATCTCTGCCCGTCCTGGCCTGTCCTGCCCTGGCCTGCCCTCTCCTCCGCTCTGCTGCGCGCCACAGAGTGGCTCCAGTGGAATGTGATGACCACGAACTGGACAAAGCCCTGCATTCATAGCCCCTCGTCCCACTCTGGAAGTTTGCGACTGGGAGCCTTGATCATAGAGTGGGGGGTGGCCAGAGTCCATCCACCCCTCGCCTGTCCTGTCAGACACGCTTTGCCCACCCCTGCACCACCACATGACTGCCAGCCGCCACATCAGCCACACACTTCTATCTGCCTTCCACAGCCCAGAAACAAATGCTGAGGAAGAATGCTTCCTGTTAGATCCTGTTCAGATCAAAAGCAGATTGGGATGTTTCCTGTGTCTGCTCAGCTGATTTGATAAATGGAAAATGCGTTTGGTGTGACGTCACAGGAAGAAAGAGAATAATTATCTGTGCACTTTGGAAAAGAAACAGGTGGCAAGAAGTGGAATTCATTCTGTAACATCTCTTAACCACTAGCAGCCCGCCCTCCATTACGCTTAATGGCAGCATGAGAGATTTCAGACGAGGGCTAGTACTGTAATGTGGAGAACAGAAAGCTAAATGAGTGAGTTTGTGTGCATGAAAATGTCGACTTCAGTGCTGGTTTATAGATCAATCACTTGGGACCAGATAAAATAAACAAAGCATTAAACATCCATCATCTGCTGCCTGCCTGAGTGTCTGTCTGTCTCTTCTTCCATTGTCTGAGTATCTAATAGCTAACTAACAGTATCCATTTGCCTCCATTGTGTAGGTAATATAATAGAGCCCATAGAGTACTCTGTGCCTCAGAGGCTTTTAAACTAAACTTGCACACATCAAACTCCAAACACAGTAGTTACCACGCAACCCCACACAAACATGCACAAGGCATGCAGGCATTTTAATGGGTTCTTATTGCTGTGCAACATGTATATTCTTGATAGACATTACTAACAACTGTACACTGATATAAATACGCATATGAATCTGGCTCTGCTTAAAGAATATGTCCAGTCTCATATACCTACTAACAAGCCTTATTCCTCTGTACCATAGAGCTCCATTGCTCTCCAAAAACTATCAAAAAATCACCAATGAGCCACACCATTGCACTCATTACCATGAACATAGTGACTGTATTTTATTGTTGAGTTGATGTCACACGCACTGTCTTGCTGTCATAAGTACTCACTAGCGCACCACGATTCACCATATATTCACTATATAATCTGTTTGAGTAAGTTTTGCCAAAACCTACAGTACCCAGCTGTTTTAAAGAAATTCTATAGTCATTAAAAAATGAAAGTATTTATTTGATTTATGTTTTCAGTAGGAACCAATGCTTTGACAGTATTGAGATCGTAAAGACTTATGCATTGTTGGTTTTCGTCTTTTCATGGGATTGGTCGAGAATATCGCCAGCCTTACCCTTTGCCTGACAAAAACACCAAATATAAAATGTAAAATCCAACAAAAATGAATGAATAACTAAATTTTAAAAAATGGCTGAAAAATGGCTGAATCAAACAACGACAGACTCATCACATCTACTGTAAACCAACCCACACCGACACATCTTTCACATCATTATCATTAATTTGGAGACTAGAGAATGCTGCTGAAGAGGATCCAATTGATTTCATAGAAACTTAAGTTGCAGTGTGTACCAAATTATTATTAAATGCAACAACTGTAGAGACAAAAGTAGGACATCTCCTACTTTTGTCTCTACAGTTGTTGCATTTCTGCTGAATTTTTGCTCCACCTCTGCAAGGAATTGCTTAGAAAAGTCAGATTTTATCTGCCCACATGGTGAAGTTCAGTCAACTCCATGCATACTTAGTACCACTGGAAAAAAGAAGGCCTCAGTGATAACTGGATAGATGCATGAGGAGTGTATCATGGCGACAAGAGTAAACAGTCAGACCAGACCACACTCCAGCCCTGAATCAAACTACTGGTGATGACCTGAGATGAGCCCACGAGGCTCCCGTGATTTTCCCATCTGGATGCACCATTACCTCAGTGGGGGATCTCTAATACTGTCATCAGATTTAATGGTTGATTTCCCTGCCTGTGTTCCTCTCCAGGTGTGGCCACCCTCCTCACAGACTGCTCCATCCACAATTCATGAGAGGAAACTGATGCCGTTACTCGCTACTCGCACGGAGAGAGAAAAAAAGCTGCCAGTCTGGTTTACCCGCTGAACGGTGCCATTGGAAGAGCAAGCACAGCTCAGTGGGACTACTGATAGAAAGGTTTTAAAAAGAGGAAGCTGTGGTGTGACCAGAGCGCTTGATCAAACAGGAAGCTTGCCAGGTTGACAAAGAAAGGGGTGGGTGGTGGACGGGTGGGGTATTGAAGAAGTGAAAACATCAGGGGTTGGGGAGGGAACAGACGAGGACTTGTTTTCACTGGCTCCTCTCCTTGTCTATTCTTACCTGATAAGCTGAAGGTCAAAAGTGAAAAGTGAATAGCCAGAATGTTAGTGACATGTTAGTGTGATGAGTTTATATGCTTCTTCATCAGTGAGAAAGTACAGTACTCTCAGTTCTCTTATCTTACAGCTAACACACCAGTTGATGTGGTGAATAACAGCAGAAGGGAAGTGTTTGTTTTGGTGGTAGGTTGTATTTTCAACCATCATTTGCATCATTAAGTTAGCAAAGCATCAGTCTCTAGTTGATGTTGCCTGGTAACTTGGTTATGGCTGCAGACTGCTTTGGCAATCTCTGTAAGGATTGTAGATTGGCACTGGGGGGTTTGCAGGTGTCTCAGATGCCTGGGCAAAAGGCTGAACTACTTGCTTTGTGTCTGAAGTTATTAGCAATCGCCCTATTTGGAGAGGGCCCTGCTTTACCTGATTAAAACTGATCTGTGGTTTTGGAGACATGACACGTAAATTTCAGGCTTTCAGGTTTGTGTCATCCCGTATTCATGTGGCCAAAGAATGAACAGAAATATGTCTGAGCTAGAGGAAAGTCCAAAGTCCTTTCTCACATACTGGTTGATGAAATCCAAGCCCCTGTGTGCTGTCACCTGAGAGGAGGTGATGCACAGGAACAGGAGGTTCAGTGCATCATTTATTTTGTATTTTCTGTCCAAATGTGAGCATTTCACTGCATGTCTCATCCAAGCCAAAACACCTCCGCCAAACCACATGACATAAATTATAGAAATGATTATACTTTTCCTATCTGCTTGGGTCACTTTTCATCCCCATACTATGCAGCTTACAGTGACTGCTAAGTGGCTTCGATACCACATATGGAAAGGGAATCATTTCTTAGATACTGAGCATTTCAGGCCGACATTTGATTAAAAGGCTCTTATTGATTGTGTTTTCATTCCTATGAGCATTACAGCCCTCAGTTCAGTGTCACTGGGCTCTAAGTGGAGTGGACAGCATGCTTGCTCCCTCAGACATTTCCACTATGCAGTAATAAAACAACACACTCTCATGGGACAGAAAGTAGGAGTATATATAGGCCCCTCTAACATTTCCCTCACGTTCTGAGGCCAGTGGGGAGACAGTTCTCCAGTGGACACTCGCAGCTCTATGCAGGAGATGAATTTCATATGAGGGCTGGCTTTTCATGCTTTTCTGGGGCGTATTTATAGCGTCTGAGATCAGGGCTTTAGAGGCATGCGGGGTGGCCTTCTTCAACCTACCCATGTTAAGTGATGCTGAGGCTGCAGGGGTGGAGCAATGACATTCATTCAGTCATTCCATTCTAAATCCAAACCTCCATGTTTATGACAATAGCAGCTCGATCACGAGCCGCAAAATGGTGCACAGAGCCGCCACTTTGAAGTCGCCACCAAGCCCTGCCTTTTTAAATACTGGACACAGTTTCAGGGCAAGAAACATAAACCTGCAAGCCAGTCACAGAGCCTTCATTAGTGAGCTTGAGATCACATGGTATGCAGTTACAAGTGGATAAAACAGATACTGTGTGTTTACATTTAGAACTGGAGCCTGACCGATATATTGGCAGCTGATAATATCGATCCAGTCTTGGCTGTCTACAGGTACTTCTTGGTATTAGTGAAAATTTGGTAGGAAATAGAAATTGAAGAACAAATCATCTTATAACTATTGTTAATATTTAATAATCATGATTTGATATTTGGTATTTATTTATTTATTTTAACCATTTGTGTAAAGAGGGATATTGGCAAATATATAATTAGTGGGTTTTACTTTCACTCAAGTGAAGCAGTTACTTCCTCCACCTCAGGTAGCAACACTTGTATGAAGGTTAGTAAAGATTTCAAGGTAATGGGTTTAAGTAAAACATTGCTGCTGGATTAGTGTTTAACACAGCTTCTTGTGCTTAAGACAGGACCTACATCATGCATTTACGTGTCTGATAATTCATAAATAAAAACATCCAATCAATCATGCAAAGGTTGCTGCTACTTCAGTTGTAATGCAGCATAGAGAGCTGGTCTCACTACACATCACTGGTCTGAAGTCTGATAAACAGCCAAAGAAGATTTACTCATAAAGGCTGATTGTGAAGCTCTCCTCACCTGCTATAATGAGAGCACAGCAAAGTAAGGCTCCAAAATATTGGACATGATGACAACACTATATGATGAACATGTAAGCACCAACCGAGTTAAACTTGTAGGTTAAATGACAATTAACAAGCACTAATATGTGTATATTCTGTTTTGAAATGATTAAAATGACCAGCTGAGTAACTCCTGGCTACAGCTTTGCTTCTCTCTGTAGTGGAAACCAGGCTATCATCTGTCCAACCCTACCCCTTCAGAACAGATCAGTGTAAATGATCCTCATTTCCAATGGTAGGTAACACAACACAGATTATTATTCTGTGCTACAGGGGTTTGTGTGGACTCTTCCTGTGGCATGAATCATTAAACAGGTGACTGTAATCCATACAGACAGTGAGCTTCTCAGGGCGAGGGTGAGCCATCAGATGCTGCCTGGCGACCAACTGAACTCCTCTGCTTCGAAGACAAAGCTCAGATTGCTCACCTTCTAAATGTGAAGGTGGATGATCCGTCTAAAATGTAAACTTAACTACAAAAAATACATTTTATAATTTGAAATTCAAGTTTGTTTGCTGTTGTTTGACATTTAATGAGGAAGCTGTTGCCAAGTTAAGTAAAGGACAAGAACAATTTACAGAGCAGCATTAAGTCTATGGTGGTCATATAAACTAATTCACCGTATTTAAGGGGGATTATAGTGCCAAAGACCTGTAACGTGTGCTTAAATAGACGCAGAATAAATCACAGAGTGGGTTTATTTGGACTTGCAGTGAGACAATAAGCATATTTCCAACCACAAAGAGAATAAAACAACTAGTAAGAAAAGAAAAAGTTACAAACATAAAAATCTTACCTACACTGTAGTGACATTTTTGTTTTTGGTGTATTTACTTGAACAAAGTAAAAGCGCCTACTCAACATTAATCTGAATCCCAGGCAGAGTGTTTCAGTAACCTATGGCAACTGCTTCTGTGCCAACAGAAATCTTGGACAGGCCAGCTCCTGCAGCCCAGGACTAAGCACCGCCATTGGCTGGCTGAATGAATGACTTGCAAACTTGTCTATCTATTATGCATGCCAGTTTACCTTTAGAGCGTTCTTGAGCTCATTTCCAGGTATGCAGCTGAGAGGGAGCCTGCCTGCATCGAGACTCTGAGGATCCAAAGAAAAGCTTTGCTCGTCTTGGTAAGACATTTCTGATGCTTTTTAGTTTTCTTTCTTTTGCCTATTGCCTGTAATGAGCCAAATAAATGTTTATAATTTCGTGAAATAAACTTAATTAACCTATGAGTATGCTGGATTTAATGTCTTATCCATTCATCTAAATCTTGAATCGGAAAAAGATAAGTATAAAGAAATTGTAAAAGCCTAAATATTGAAGCTGACATGTTAATACTTAGACTGAAAGTTATTTTATGCACTGGACTCAGAAAACCAGGGCCACCCTGAGGGGAGTCAAAAATGGAGCTGATGGGATCTACTCTGACAGCCACATATGCTCGGCCAAAAACCAGCCACTTCCTCCCTGCCATTTCCACCATGGCATCCAGCTATCGCAACACCCAGCCTGCCTTGGGCATGAATCCCAGTGCCAACCTGTGGAGGACCAACAGCTATTACAAGAGCAGCAGCTCTGTCCCAACCCCCTCTTCCATACAGCGAGAGAATTTAGATCTGGTTCGAGCCAAGACCATGTTCTACCCATCCAACAGGACAGCGCTGACCACCCGTTACACTCCCGACGACTGGTACAGGTCCAACCAAAGCAACTACAGGGAGTCCGAGTCGTCCCGCAAAAGCGCAGAGAGGCTGAGAAAGGACACCATGCGGCTGATGCAGGATAAGGAGCAGCTGACCAGACGAACCCAGGACAACACCAGCAAGAACATTGGCGAGCGGCTCAACGACATTGTCTTCTGGAAGTCTGAGCTGAGCCATGAGATCGACAACATGGTGACAGAGATAGCAGCCCTCACTGAGGTCAAGAGGAGGCTGGAGAGAGCCTTGGCAGAGACTGAGGGGCCCCTTCAGGTGAGAGCAGAAGGAATATGCTTAAACCAGTGTGTGTGTTACCGTGACTCTTTATTCTCTGGTAGACAATATCTGGATTTTCAGTAAATACTTACAATTCTGGGAAGACAAATTGCTTTTGCCTTGAAATCTTAACACCCCAGTCAGGCCTCATATTATCATTCGTGCACGTCATGTCTCAGAGTGCGTCACAGTATCTGTGGTGAAACAGTTCTGACTAGGGTTCCCGGTTTGCTTGTAGCAACAGTATCTGTCTGTTAATTAGGTCACCACAGTGCCCTGTTAAAACACCACTGGTTGTTTGTGTCACCCAGAGAGATTCAACTCGATCTACCTGGAGATCTGATGACAAGGACACCTTGCTAGGCTAAGATCATGTGGCAACAGGCTTTCTTAGAGAGTCCTCCGGGCAACTGAAACCGGAGAATGCAGATGATATGTTGCACTATATATATGCATACAGGGACGTATACATACACACTTATATGCCATACCTGCTCGAATGGGTTCCTCGCCCATGTGAATGTCACAATGAAGAAAATGCTGCATATTGAGTGACTTGTAATTACACTAAACGTATTTTAGTCATGATCACTCTGTCAATAGGTGTCTCAAGAGTGTTTGTACCACAGAGAGAAGCGGATGTCCATCGATCTGGTACATGACGATGTCGAGAAAGACCTCATAAAGGTAACGTTAAAGCCCCAGTGTGAGTACGTATGTATGTGTGACTTCTGATGGCAACCTGGGAAAAGAACTAAACATGTTCCCGTATTCTTTTATTATTTACCTGCACTGCAACAAGGAAGTGGAAGTCATCAAGTCATGTCAAGAAAGGATGAGGCGCCATCTGGACAGAGCCATCGCTCAGCTGGCGTGAGTCTGAAAAATCACTTAATAAAATATTACTAAATGCAGGATTCTATTTAATGATTATTTCCAAAACTGTGACAAACTGTTTGACATGCATTTGATGTATCTTTTTGCTTCTTTAATGCTTTGTGGGGTTCCTCAGGTCAAACCGAGCTGCCCAGCATGAATTGGAAAGAGACATAAGTGACAAAGTGACGGCTCAGAGAATAGAGGACAGGTGTCACCATCTAAGGAACACATCAGATGGCATCAGCTACTACAGAGGGATTGAAAGACTAGACCCCTCGTGAGTATAGCTTTATGAGCTTCATGTGATCAAATATTAACTGTTCTGTTTCATCACATAAAACAGCTGCTAACAATTACTCATGTTTGTTTAAACCAGCTTCAAACACTGCTGTTCAGTGAACTTCTCCATCACAGAAAAGTCAAAGTACAGCTGAGGTTGATTTGAATGTCATTAGTTTTGCATAAACTAAATATTTTTTGACAGCCCTAGATAAGAAAGTAAGGGATAACAAAAGTTATTTCTGTTTATCCTGAGAGGGACATGAGTGTCTGTTCATGGCAATTTATTCAATGTTTGTTGATGTATTTCACTGAAAACCTCAAATGTGAACCTCAGAATGGCGCTCGAGGAAAAGTCAGGGGCTCACCAAAGTCATTAGGCTTCTTCCTCTGGGAACCATGGATGTCTCTACAAAATGTCATGGCAATCAATTCAATAGTAGTTGAGATATTTCAGTCTGGAACAAAGTGGTGGACCAACCGACACACCGATATTGCCTTCCCTGGAGCTACGCCGCTAGCATGGCTAGAAAGTTTCCAAACATTTTTTTTGCCCAAGTCTTCTCCATATACAGCATGTTCAAAAACAGCGGGAGCATCAACTTCCAAAAACTTATGTCATTCTTTTCCCTCCGTCAGGCTCTCTCTGCCAGACTCGTGGTCCAAGTTCACAGACGACAACATCCTGCACTCCCAGAGCGAACGTGCTGCCTCCCACAAGCTCAGGGACGAGATAGAAATCCTGCTGAACACCACGTCCAACGAAATGTGGAACCAGTTCAACAATGTCAACGTAGCCTTCACAAACCGCATATCAGAAACCGCTGATGCTAAGAACAGCCTGCAGGCACACCTGGCTAAGGTCATCACCTTTTCTACACGGTCTCATTTCATAAAAGACGATACCGTCCTGTTATGTTTGCGTGACAAGAATATAATTTACTCTGTCTTGGTGATGTGATGTGATGAATCAAAATCTAGTTTTGATTTTAGTTTTATAATTTGTTTAATTTGATCTGCTTCGATCCGATCGTGTTTCACTATGTAAATATTAAAAGTAAAACAGACGGGATTATAAAAAAGAGGCACTCACATGGCTCTACGTTAAAGAAAAAGACTAAATCCATTCACTCTCTCTTCCATCAGTGGCTAACTAAATTTGCCACTTATTAGGAAGAGATCATGTGTTTCTACCACTCTTTTCTACACGCCATACGAACAGTCCCTTTGCTATATTCAGCAACATCTGCAAAAATTGTGCACAGAATGCAGAATAATAAGAGAAGAAGAGAAGATACATCTTTATTGTCTGCTACATGGCCTGTAGGGGACATTTGACTTGTCTGTTGTGGATTATGTGTATGTTTACTGTAAAACATTCCTGTCAGAAGAGGGTAATAGTAATAGAAGCCCCTTTCATTGCCTATACCATATTCTACACTGGATCCCATTGTTCTCGGGTTAATTGCTGGGGTTTACACTCTGAATCCACATCAGCTGTTGGATGGGTTTGAACACTGACAGCAGCTGTGATGTGAAGCACACAGTCCTTAATAAACCTCAGTCACTGTCCGTTGTAAGGAGAAGTGATTCTCGTGGGAATTAAATTACATCAAATGGATTTGGACAGAGCCGGCCACTGTGCAGCACTGTGTTCAGCTGATTCGAAGCTTGCAATGTGCAGCTTCATACTAGTTCTCTGCTTCTACCATTGAGAAGAGTTTCTTCCTCTCTTGTCAATTGTTCCTCCTTTACCCCAATTACCACCCTCTACACCAGCTGACTTTCATTCATTTTCATGAATGAGACACTCAGCTGTTGCATGATCTCACAATGAATTGTTTTTCTGTCATTTTATTCTGTATCCGTCTTGTCTACAGACTCTGCAGGAGATCTTCCAGACAGAGATGCTCATTGAGTCTCTGAAGACGGCCCTCAGAGACAAAGAGTGCCCACTGAAAGTGGCCCAAACCAGGCTGGAGGAGAGGACCCGTAGGCCCAACATAGAGCTCTGTAGGGACAACCCACACCACAGGTACTGTAGCTCTGCAACTGGTATTGCTTTGCCAGTGGGCAATTTACACACTAAGTCAAGTCAAGTCAATTTTATTTATATAGCCTAATATCAGAAATCACACATTTGCAAAAGTGTCATTTAACAGATGGCATGTGTTGTCAATTTCTTCTTCATTCCCCAGATGTAAATACTCGCAGTTCTACTACAGTATCACTATATATCTTAGAGACAGAAATAATTAAAAATATAGATTAAAATTCTTTTGTATATTTGGTCATTTGTTTTGCGTGTGCCAAAACTGGGGGAATGCTATGGATGGTACCATTTGGCTAGTTAGCACGATTAGCCACACAATTAGACCTAAAGCCAAGAAAGACCAGACATCCTTCGTTTTTTCAAAATACAGTATCTATATAAATTCAGTCACTTGCTCAACATGCTTATCTACACTGACCAATTGTCACTTTTATTTGGAAGTTAGATGTTTAGTGAAGCTATCTTTGTTGCACTGATTTTTGTTCAGATACATTTTAAGGTCTTTTTAACCTTCCTTGTTTAGACTTGTGGGTGAGGTGAGAGAGATCGAGGACACCATGCATAAGCTTCAGGAGAGGCTGATGGAGGCTGAGAACACTCTGCAGACTCTGATCAAGACCAAAGTGACCCTGGAGCATGACCTGTCCGTCAAGGCCAACTCACTCTTCCTGGAACAGGAAAAGTGCATGAGCATGCGCAAGAGCTTTCCCAGCATGCCCCGTCTGGTGGGCTACACCTAAATCAAGTCTTAAAAGAGGGAGCCTTGGGGGACCAATATAATCAACTATGACTGTTTTAATGGTTTTAGAGTGATTTAGAGGGTGGTGTGGGTGATTTGAGTATTGTAAATGAATTGACTTAACTTAACTTTACAGGCAGTGATGTCAAAATATGATTATAGATAATCGATTATCTTAATTTTGAGTATTGTACCTGTAATGTACAAAAATAAAAAAATTAAATTGTGATGCCGTCAATCAGGAACTACTCAAGGTCTCCTAATGCTTTAATTTGACATTTTACATGGTAAATTTAATGCATACTACTAACCGTTATTATTGGAAAATTTTGGAAACTCGTGTGTACACACTTGAAAGGTATATATCAAAAGCCTTGTTAATCATCAAAACTTCTTAATGTCAGACTAGAAGAAGGATTAAGAATCACTTAATATGTTCTGTGACTGCATTCACAGAAATTACATATAACACACATTGTATGGTGTGTGACTATTGATCTAAACCAGGGTTCTGTGTTTTTTCTTTACATTACATTGTCGACAGGTCACTGCTCAGTGGGGCACAAACAGGGGTCCTGGTAGCACATGTGACAGTAATCACCAAACAAATAGCGTGGATTAGCTTAGTGCAACACAGCCGTCTCACTCAGATCTGTCATTTTAAACTGACCTGAATGTCACCTTATGGGAGCGGTGACATGTAAGAGTGATTTGAAGGATTGACTCGAACTCCAAGACACCCTTAGTCAGATTAGTTTGGTGCACACAGAAATGTGGATTGTCGGGGACTTTTATGACTTTACTGTCCTTCGTTAATGACTGGTGAGGCCCATTACTCACCACCTCACCCACAGGAGGAGCTGTGCAAATAACGTCTAAGTTTTGTATGAAACTTCACACCCTTCCTATAGGACTTACCCATAACCCCCACTACTCAGTTCCCTGATGCCTTCATGCTCCAGTGCAGGGAGGGATGGCATCTAAAGAGTTAACTCCAGCTTGATCCCACACATTTAAAGACGTGGAGAGTATCAGTTTCATTTCATTTTGTTTATTCAGTCAACAGCTTTCAGAGCCTGAACCAACTTTGAACACACATAAACACTGTCACACTCCTTAACCCAGCCCCTCCACTACTGCACTTCCTGCATAACCTTTGGCTGCACTGAGGAATGTAAACTTTGCTGGAATCACCAATACTGTTTAACGTTGACTATACAGTAGTCACCACGTCTCCGATCATTAAATTGACCGCCATTATGAGGTCAAAGGAGAGGTCACATCATATGGCAAAAGAGTTGCATTCTCTGATTTGAAAATACCAACTTTAATTATGTTCTATGTGTTAATTCTTTCATTCTTTCCGCTGCAGTTCATTTCTGTTTCACCAGTGGGAAGAGGGTATATACCAAAATATGTTTCCGTTTGAGTGAGTGTCTGCAGACAAAGTGACTGGAAGTTGGAGACAGACGCTAGCTGGAGAGATGCAACCTGAAATCTAAGCTGTAAGGTCATGAAATCTGGTTCCACCTAAATCCTTCCAGTGGCCGCTGCGCTAAAGTACAAGCATGACAACATCTCTTGTGTAAATAGAGAGTAGTTTCACTATACAGATTCCTAACAGGAGGGAGGGACCATAAACATAAACCACTCTGTGTATGTGTGCGTACCTTGCACTTTGATTTAGGTGCAATGTTTTACAACAGTACTGTAAGTGACAGTCACAGTGAGCTGAAGAGCTCTCTCTGCTCTGCAAACAGCATTGTGTTTGTCTAAAACCATCAAGTCAATGGCAGGGGGTCTCTGTAGTGTGTGACTTTAATGTGTGTGTATGTGTGGGTCCACTCCCGTGTCCAGGCACATTCCTGAGCCCTAGTATTGCAAAGAAAGGCCCCCTGTTGTCTAGCTTACATCAAAAGACTCCCTGCTCTCATCCCCTTGTAATTAAACATACTGACAGATGGCAAAGAGTCGAGGGTTTTCTATCATCTTATCTTTCCCTTTCCAACTTCCACTTTCATGGCTCAGAAATACATAATGGAGGTACCCACGAAGAGTCAGTTCGGCTAAGTGGAACGAGCCCCTGTTTCTCTGTCTCTCATGCTTAGCTTGTGGTTATGGTTGTCTTTCTGGGATGGGACACAAATAGACCTTCCTATTTGACATCCTCTACCACCCCCGCATATGGGGAATGTACTCTGGAATTCTCCCTGCAGTCCAAACATATTGGCAGTTTATTTTTATCGACCACTCTTGTTATAGATGCCCTGTGCCCCATGTTATTTTGTGTTTTTTACATACCATCATACCATACTAAAGAGCTGATCTCAGATCACTTGAGACCGGTGTCAGTCACTGAGGGTTTTTTACTTTGTGCTGTAATTACAGACTTGGATGGAGTGTGCATCATTGAAGGAGAAAAGTGGTGGACGTCATGGAGACTATTTGTTTTACTCAAAGTATGCCAGTTTAACAACATGTTACCACTGATTACACCATTAATTCTTACTTTTAGTGTTTCTTAATGGACAAACAAATGCCAATCTGTTAGTTACTTAATTGCATTATTGCTGTTAGTTAGATGGCAATGATCATGGATTAATCACTGGGAATAAACGCTGTCACATTAGATGTAGCTGTCTGACTCAATGTAAATAAAAATTGTTGATTAATGCAGGTTTAGCTTTCAGGCATACTGTCGCTGTCTGTGTTCAGATCAGTCTAAATCAATTTAAATGTTCCCTTGCTGTACTAATGCTTTCCGACTCTACACAGGTGATTTATCCACCATTTGTGCCAATTTAAGGCCTTTGTCTAATACCCTGACTCCGTAACCATAGCAACCAAGTATTATTCAGTTGAATTCTCTCCAAAGCAGACCATCTCTTACTTCAAGAATCCCCTAATCCATCTTCAACTTCAATATAAAAAAAATACAACCTAAACTTAAAAGATGAAATACATCAAATACTACAGTATGTGTATGTAAAACTGCAAGTTAACATTGCGTAATACACAGAAAATATCCAATTACAGAGTTGGCTCATGTAAATGGAAAGGGAATGTACAAATTGTAGTTTAATGTAGTTTAAGGAACATTTCTCACTTCATCTCCAGTCATCTGAAACTGCCAGAGAGCTCTGTTTGGACTGAGCTCTAAACATTCATGGGAACCAGCTCTTCCTGCAATTTATGGATCTGTGCCAAAACTTTTCTCAAGAGGCTGTTTGGCCGCTCCATCGTTTGGGCTGTGAAGTTTGTCTATTAGTGTAAGCTGGGATAAAACAAGAAAAGAAACTAAGCGGGAATCCGTTGAGTAATCGGCCTAGAAACTGTTACGAGCTAGAGAGAGGAAGCTGGAGACAGAATGATAAGGCAGAATATTCTATGTGGTTTTCCATCCTAACTGCCAACCTCACGTACAGCGGCTCTGCGGTTGTGTGTGACCGTCTGCTGATCCTCGCTCGCATGAGAAATCTTTACCTCCCTAAACTTTTTGTCAATCAACATTACATTCTGCACATAACTGTGTCTCCAACCAGTCGTGATAAGCCAGATAAGTGCTAACCAAAGTTCAGAGGTCAACCACAAAGACCGGGACATGCAGTACAACGTAGAGAAGACGGAGGTCTTGTGGGTCATTTGTGTTATTGAGTGAAATTCTGGAACAATCCATAACATTGATCTGTGAGTCCGATTCTTGTCATTCTCGATAGAAGGAGGAGGGGGTGGATAAAAGAGCGACACAGAGCTCAAGATACAGTAATGCAGTTTTTCCTGCTGAATCATAGTGGGCGAGGATGACTGAGAGTTACGCCCTTTAGTCTGACTTAAAGCCACATTTATTAGATTTTTTTTAAATGTCTTTATCTGGAAGCAAGGGAACAGGCACAGTGTCTGTGAGAATCAAAAACAGGCTCAATTTAACACAGCACACAGCTGAATATAAACTGGTCAAAATTGCAGTTTTTCTTCACACAATTTGCATGGATGACCACGCTGTCATGCAGATACTCAAGCCACATCTTTCACCATTCACAAATCAAATGGCGCATGATGATGTGTGAATCATGACCATGTGATTTTAGAAATGTCTGATGACACGGGGCCTTTCAGATTCTTCGAGGTTACGCTTTAATGCGAGAGTTTGCTTAAGAGCTTCATTTCAAAAATGAGCAATGAAATTATGCAATCATGAACATTTCCACAAATCCTGAGACTTTTGGGTTAGAAATCGAATTAAGTAACTAATTCATTAGCATAGATTGCTACCCTTCACTTTTCCAATGACTACATTTAACTTGTTAATCTGAGCTTTCATTGGAAGCTGACCCACAGACGAGGCTGCCTGTACTCACATCACAAACAATCTGTTGTGTATTTAGTCTATTTTAAGGGACAGGGCTCGGTTTACCGCTTTGTTGTCACCACTCTGTGTCTAGTCTGATTAAACTGTGATGACAAGACAATGGCTGTGAGTAGCTTAAAACTTAACGACACACAAACAAACAGTCTGTGTTCACCTCTCATCTCTCGTGCAACCTGTCCCCCTTTCACTTGCCCTTCTTTGAGTTCCTAATGGCTGCATCTCCATCTACACTCAGACTGTCTGTACGTATTTGCTATGATTATAATTGTAGTAACTGGCATCAGGTGATTTCTGTCTTATGCTTAAGAACTATCATGTATGTGCATGCAAGTACTGCATGTGTGAGTTTGTTAGAATCTGCCGAGCCGAGTATGTAAACTGTCTGGTAGACCGGAGCCAACGGAGTCCAGTCTGAGTGGAGAGAGAGGGGCAGTCCGACTCTGACACGGCTGCAGTAGGAGGGGAGCTGTTAAACTACTGCAGCTCAGTGGAGCGACAGACAGCGGCACTTCACGTGCTGATGACAGGACACAAGGACCGACCCACCTTTGACCGACACCTGCCACCAACCTGACACACAAAAGCAGAGGGCCCGTTCCCTAGCGGTGACAGGGTGACGCAGATAGACCTTCCCTCTGACCCGTGAGGAGCATCAGCCGGATCCACTGTCTCAAAGTCGAGCTGAATAATATCTGCTGTGAGTGTGAGCCATTTATTCATCACAGTTAATGGATTGTGGTTTGAGCAAAGATAAGTGAAATTGCATATAATGCAATCAAGTGAAAGAAGGCAGCCTGTCACATTGTTTTAAAATCAACAAGAATGGGATCTGATTGTATCAAGGACAAGGTCCCATCTTTGGTGATGCCTTTTTTCCTACATCATCTATAATGCCTCTTTATTTTACAGATTTTATAGGAATTATTTTGGTAGGAAAAAAAACAGCACTTATGATAAGCCGCATCTGTTTTAACACTCCTCTCTGTGTTGGTATGTGGATGGAGTTACTGTAACTCAATCACATCTACTCTCCCTAGATTCATGCCCCCTGGCCGAGGTCCTATCAGCGCTTTTGGTATGCACGCTCACTGTCTGCCGTGCTAACGTGAAGATAAGTCGTACCGTTTTAACGACGGAGGTGAAATGTTAGACGCTGCTCCAGATGTAACAGAATTCAGTATCTTGGTCTGAATGTTTGTTATGTGGCTCTCCCCAGAGAGTTTGGCTTCAGCCCCGGCTTCACAAACGCAGTAAACTTAACACTCCCATGTCCACTCAGCCCACTGATTGTCAGTCTTTTACAAACATTGACATATAAGGGATGGGAATGGGGAGCGCCGGCACAGCTACTTCACCGTTTTAACAAGAGTTCTCCTCGACGAATCACTGTAAACCTTTACTGTTGACCAGTTCCCTGCTCATATGATCAGAGATCAGGCCTGATGATTCAGTAACCACCAGATTTACACTAGATTAAAAACACAACAGCTATCAGCTCCAAACAACAGAACAATCATATCTGACAAAGAGGTACTTCTATGAAGCTCAGGCAAAGAATGTCACGGTCTACTTTGATTTCTGAGCAGCCACAAAGCTCCCACTCAGAGCAGCACGTCACGGCTGTGATCTGGTCTTGTAACTGTCCCTTCTTTCGTGTGTGTGTGTGGACATGAGCCCTGCAGAAAGGCCTCTGTTTTCTGAGTGTGAGGAACACATGCAGAGGCATCCAGGAAGTGTGAGCTAAGTGGTGAAGAACAGAGAGTGGATGTTGACAGGGGTTATCTGAGGTCGGACGGCTCCTAAGCTCCTCCATCAGCCTGCTGATGCAAAGCTTCGTGAAGTGCTGTCCATCGAGGGTGCACAGTATTTTCTGCGCAGGGTGTGAAATACGTTTTTGATATTGCAGAAGCGAAGGAGTGCGCGTTTGAACATAATATGTCCAGTGATACGGGAACCCATAAAGATACTGTATTTGGAAATGATGCCTATAACATGCATGGCTAAAGAACGAATCAGTCCAACAATCTGCTAAATTACCACTGAAGGCAGACTTTGGTTAATTTCTCTTAACTCTGTGCAGATGAAGATCCAGAGGGAGGTAGAGATAAGGTAGTCACTTCATACTTTCAAATATTTACAGCTTTGACCTCTCCCTATACTACCTGGATATATTTCTTGGAATTCCATTCATTGCAACACCCATATTTATAGGACTAACCTCAGTGCATACTTTTACATACACATTAACAGGGGCCGCAGCTCAGGGAACGCCGTCTCACTCCCACTGGAAATGAGTCATGCCAAACAGAGAGCCCCAGATGCTATCTCTCACTGGTGGTGCGCCGGGCATACCCATCCACACTTTCACACATGCTGTGAGTCACGGGGCTGACTACACGAGCACCACAGGGAGAAGTACATCGCACGACAACAATTTGCTTGTGTTTCTAGTTGCCATGGCAACAAAAAGCTGAGTTCACAGGGAAATACTCGACTTTGGAAAAAGTCCAAAATACCTTACTCTTAATCTACTGTTCTATAGACACAGAAGCAATCAAATTCAAAATGAAAGGCCTGATGAAGATATTTTGCTTGGCCAAAACAGCAAATTAGATTAAATAATCAAGTCATACATTTGTGGGTTTAAATCAAGCTGTGTCAACCGCGATGCAATCCACCGCCAATCCACTCAAATATATTCTTATTAATGATATCTACTGTGTATGTATCAAAAAGAACATTTTAATGTATTCTATTAAAGATGCTGAAGTATATACTACCGCTGTAAATATAGATGCACATTCTATATTAACTGAGCAAGCAGCATCAACAAAATGGATTTCCAAAGTGAAGTGCTTTGTCATTTGTAATAACAGCAATAAAAGCTGGAAACAGCTTCAGAGAGAAGAAAAAAAAAATCCTCGAAAGCAGATAGCTGCTTTTAGTTACCACGACAGCCAAACAATGATCAGTCAGGTCACCACGCGCACCACAGAAAGTTAGTAACTAAGGCAACCCATGCGCTATTACGCAGGGAGCATCTATATTGGGAACCCTGGCTGTGGACCAGAGGGTCACTCCATGACGCATCGACGCACGCAGGGCGTTGTTCTTCCATAATGAGACACTTTATAACAGAACGTCAGCCCTGGCATCAATCTAGTCTGAGAGCGACGTTTAGGACTGAGGGACTACCGCTGTTGGACTCTTTTGGGAAAACTTGCTTTTACTTCTTGCAAGCTTGAACCTCTTTTGTTTTGTGGAAATACAAGCTCCCCGCTCTCAGTAAGTGGACTTTGGTCTCTTCTAACCTTCCTTATATTCAGCTGCTCTCACAGTCTGTCCTGGCGGATTAAAGAGGAAACAAGCTTTTCGCCGGGATACCCGCCGCTCCTCTGCGCGCACAGCCTGAGGACCGAGCTGTCATCAAAAAGCGCGTCATTAAGCTTATTTGGTCGCTAAGAACTTATTTATATTACACGACATTTTATTATGTTACCTCCGTTTAATGGGTTCTTATATTGCTTTTAAATATCCTGTAGAGATCAACGGTCATTACTCCATTTTTTTTCCATTTTGCAGATGACACAAGCCGACAATTCAAAGCCAACTTAGAAGGACAGAACGTAAGACAAGAAAATAGGGCGCAATTTTAAGAAAAGTATTTCAGGAACATTTGATTTTGTTTGACTAAATAAAAACAGTCCTTGAGCCTCAAAGTTTAATCCTGTCGCCAAACTTGCTGTTAAATGTAAACCAAAGGCGCCTGAGACCAGTTTCCCCACTCAGATGTGATGTTATTATTGTTAATGTGCCCGGCTCATCTGACAGAGACAGTTTCTCTAAAGGCTGACCGTGTTGAACGTGCTGCAGCGACACACCCATGTCCCACCAATCTGACACACACACACACACACACACGTACTGACAGAGACCGTCTCCTCTCATTACTGTCCAGATCGTCTATAAAGATGCTGCTCCTACTACTGGGAATCATCCTCCTGCACGTCGCTGGTCTGGTTCTCCTGTTTGTGTCAACAATAGTCAGCGTGAGTAAAACTGTCAACATGTTTTCGTTCAGATGCCATTTTAATGATTAAATGTAGATATAAATTGACAAAAAAAACAACAACAACTCACCATTGAAGCTCACAGGCATCTAATGTTGTTTCCATAATTTGAGATATATGTCTGAAGACTTAATAATTGTGTCTTACGAATTTGAATATGCCAATAAAACTGATCCACTTGGTGCTGCTCTTCACACATTACTGACCGAGTTGTATGATGTTGACACCAGGTATGGACATCAGGTGAAACTAGCACCTCAGACCTCTGGATAAACTGCTCTACTGCCAATGGAGGATACCACTGTGACCCGGCATCAACTGGAGGTCAGACACCTGCCTAACATTGAACTATCTGCCTTTAAGACACCTTTAACTATACTATGTATTTACAATGAATGGCTTGTCCTGGAAATTTGAATCATTGCTCTGCTGTAAAGCTGTGATGCAGTCTCAGGATTTGTTCACTGATAAGTCACCTCAGGTTCGCTTTGGGCAAAATGGTCTCAACTAAAAGGCTTGATAGCGCTGAAACCAGTTTAAACAGTCCACATTGATGTTAATGGGGGACGTGAACTTTGGAAAATGACTTGCTGAAATCCAACATTTACCATGTTGATGATGTGGGTGTGTCAAGGCTCCTCTGGGACTCTGGTGCCATCTAGGGCAGAGAATGTGGCAGTGCTGTTTTGAAGTGCTAGCTGATAGGCTGCCGCCGTATAAATAGTCGTGGTGTGATGTCCATATTCAGGTTTCGTGTTGGGAGTCCATAGTGACAGGAGTTAGGGAGCTTTGGATGATCAGGGTGGGGCTGCAGAGGGTATTTAAAGTTTTAGATCTATGTGTGTGTATGAGTGTTTGAAAGCAGGGAGACCTTGGACTACCTCATGCAGAACATAGCATGCTGATGGTGGGTCACGCCCAGTGTCAGATCATAGTGTCCAGTGTTAGTTTTCAGGGATCATTGAGACAACTTAAGGCAGCAGCTGCAGCGTTAGAGATTTATTTAGACAGATTTATAGTTAGCCACCTCCACATGTTAGAATTAGATAAGATAAACAGAGTATGGATACATAGATTCATATATTATGTTTCCATTGTCCTAAAATGAATGATTTAGCAACAAGTTCATGTGAGCTCACTGTTGAGACGCTGTATGTTTTTCTACTCGATGTGCCGTCACAGTGGTGCAGAAGGTGCTGGCTGCAGCGGGGTGATGTCATTTGTCTAGAATGAGCCGTGCTCAGCCAGAGTGTGTTTTGTCAGGGCAGCAGCGCCTGCATACTCTGCCAGGTAGTTTGATGGCGCAGCCAGTTTGTTTGACTTGCTTTCATTAGTCCACTGACGCACAGTGTTTATTTAAGAAGACGCGTGTGCCCGGGTCTGTGCTTTGGCTTTGGGAGATGGAAGATACTGGTCTGCCTTCACATGTTCAATAGGGCTTTTTGAAGCTTTGCTGAGCAATCAAGGTCCTTCTGAAGTGATTCATAATCATGGACATCATAGTTATTTTTAGGACATTTCTGAAACTTCTGAGTTTCCCCTTTTCGTTGCCTTGGTTACTAAAATACAGGCTGCATCGATGACGCCCGAGCGAGCCATATCTCATGTCACAGTTATCACATGCAGGCCTACAATACATAAACACTGTGAAGTAAATACTACAGCTGTTTTATTTGTGTTGTGTGGCACTCTGTGGGGGCAGGGCCTCAGAATAGAAGCAGAAAGACACCAAACATCAACGGATATTTTCCTGCTTGGTCTTACCGTGAAAGGCTTGTAAAACCACAATCATAAACCACAGCATTCATGTTTTTTGAATATGACTCATACCTCCTTATCAGTGATACTCTGAACCCCTGAACCGCGCCTCAGGCTAGGAAATGCCCCATGTCACTGTTTCCTACTACTGGTCAGTGAAGGAAGGAAGGAGGACAAGATGTCTGTTTATCAGAAAGCAGTGATGTATTGTTGGTATTTATAGTGAGCACTATTCATAGGACAGGGATGGGACATTTCACCCATTTCTCACAGTGTTATCACACAGTATTATGTAACATCTGAAAACAGGATCATTATAGTGGAATCTAATTGTTGCTCTGGTGCGGTATTTTGCTGCCTGCATTTTGTGGATGGAGATTTGCCTCGTGTCATGTTTCGTCCAATATCTCCTCCCAGAACCAATGACCATTAGGACTAACTGTAGCGCTGTTATTGTAGGTAACCTGACTCCAGACTGGTAACCCCGAGCAGTCATTCAAGATGCTGCTTCCCTTTAAATCTACAACAGAGATATTTCAGTGTTTCTCCAGGAAAATTGTGTGATTCTTTGTAAACGTGGCTATGAAGTGTTTTTATTGTAGCCTACAGTGTTATGGTTAGTCCAAGTCATAACATCACACAAAGTGAGTTATTACTTGATCATCCTATTTGTTCACAAGTATGAGCGGTAATAAATTATGCATCATGCCTTTTTTTCTGTGATGTAAGTGCCCCCCATTAAACCACCACATGCCTTTGATTTACATAATGCTAGAGAATCAATAAACCACAGACGCCTGAGGATGTTGAATGTCAGAGTTTAGCAGTGGCAAGCAGAGCCATAATAAAATTGCAATTTTTATAGACTTGTCTGGAATATTTGCCGATATTAGGACAGAACAGAAGCAAATTAGTGGACTTCCAACGCAGGGATGGCACAAAAACATGACAGCAACAGCAGGCACAGCTAAAAAGAAGAGTTGGATAGGTACACAGAGGGCAATAGTGTGTTCTTAGGAAACCTGAGAGACCAGCGACGCAGCATGGATAACCCTCAGACAAGAAATAGACCCTGCTTGGAGATCCTGGGATTCCTGGCATGTTTGCCCGAATGAAGCACAGACACAAACACAACACACTCAGATAGGTAGCACATATAAATGGTCTTTCCTGTCAATACAGGTGTCTAATGGGTTAATGGGCTTCAAGCAGCCTGGCCTTGGAGGACTAGCAGTAATGATCGATGCGGTACATTTAGTCATGGGTCCTGTTGTGTGGGGTGCACAGAGCTTTTAGGAACAAGATACCTAGGTTTCATTGTTATGGATCCATTACACATTCCCAGAAGTAAACATAGCCGGGGCTAGCTTATAGCGTTCTCTTTGAGAGGATGCTTCAATTCAGCAGAGACAAGACCAGTCAAAGCACACTTTGGCATTTGTTTTTTTTCATTTGTCTCCACTTACCCTTCCCTTCTCTTAAGTCAATGTTCTGTATAAAAGATGATTGTGGGTCAGTCTTATTGACAACACTCTCCTTCTTCTCCCTCCTCGCCCTATACAGAGTGGATTCAAGCGGTCCAGGCTCTCATGATCCTGTCCATCATCTTCAGCTGCCTGTCTCTCTTCCTCTTCTTCTGCCAGCTCTTCACTTTGCAGAAGGGTGGACGCTTCTTCCTCACTGGAACCTTCCAGATCCTTGCCAGTAAGTTCAACCCCCCTTGACTTCCTCACAAATTCATCTACAATGTAAGTGAGATCAGATACAGAAGGGCAGCAAAACCCCAAAACCAAACAGTCACTTGATAATCAGGTAAATGGCTAATCTTTACAGCACTACTATGACTTGCTCAATTAGTACAGTAACACTTGAGTTGTCTGAAAATACATCATTCACAAAGCGATCACACTGCATCTTCTGTGGCAGAGAATCAAATTTAGAGAGTCTGAGCCAGTTGCTAATGGTTTAATGCTCCGCTTGTCTATTGTACTTCATGCCCTTTGGCCGGAGAACAGCTCCACTGCCAGTTCATTGTGTCCTCTCTTGGCAGCCCTTTCCAACATCCCAGGTTTGCTCTCTGTACAGTGCCAACGCATTGCCTGGCACCCAGGTGCCCACTCAGCCAAACAGGAATGACACTGGGCCCACTGCCAGCCGCGCAAGTTGAAATGTCAGGAAGGCTGGCAGTGAGGAGGTCTGACAAACAGATCATGCCATGTCGGACCAGGGAGGTGGGCAGGGCAGGAAAGGCTTGTAGAGGCTGGACTGGAGTTCAATAAGCATGAAACACTGTGATGTAATGTGGAGGCATGCCGTCTGGGGAAACACCGACCTGCTCGCCTCCACTCCCAGACAGGGTTCAGCCCAGGACGCAACACAAAGAGCGAAATACTGCAGAGAAACATGATCTGATCATTGAACCAGCATTATTCAGCGCTTTTTTCTTCCCTCCCCTGCAGGTTTGTTCGTGATGAGCGGAGCCATCATCTACACGGTGATGAGTCCGGAGTGGGTGGCGGAGACAGACTCCTTCGGCTACTCCTACATCCTGGCATGGGTGGCCTTCCCTTTGGCGCTGATCAGCGGACTCATCTATGTCATCTTGAGGAAGCGAGAATGAGCCATCACTCCATCCCAGTGTTCCCAGTAACCCCCTGCCCAACTGCAAGTGTCATCAGCCCCCCTCTGAAGTATAAGTTCTGATGCCTGAGTACCAATGGCCAATGGAGCCACCAGGCCAATACACCCAGATCACAGTGGGGGGAGGGGGTAATACCAAAAATCAACATGCAAACCAACACAAAAACAACCAATACTGTCTCAGTTAAAAGATGTATATAGTATCTATGGTTTAAAACCTATTTATAACACTTTTTACATATATGTACATAGTTTTTGTGTTGCTCTGTCAACAGATACTCGTATGAGCTTTGTTTTAGCTGATTAAGTGCCTCATGTTTGTTTGTAATGATGAAATAATTAGATGCTATTTTGTTGTGTTTTCCTTTTTTTTGTTGCCTTCTTTGTTTTGGTAATTGCCAAAGGATTAGTAAAAAAAAAAAAAACGTTTCTTGAAGTATATTAACCAAAGTGCATGTATAGAAATTGAAGGGTTAGAAGAAGAAGATTTTTTGGGATGGGCTTTGCTTTACAAAAAGAGTGGTAACATCCATGGACGTAGCATAGCCGTGAAATATAGATTTGGTCTTTTTCTATTTGTGAATTTTCAGCAAGTTTCAGTGTTTTTATTTTCGGTATTTTTTTTATTTCTTATTTTCAACAAAAGATGGTGCTATGTATTTATCATTCCTATTACTGATAGCAATCATTTACAACAGAGTTACTTTGTTATTGTTTAGAGTCAAACAGCTTGCCATGAATTAAAGTGAGAATCAGACAGAGGTACACTTGTACATACAGTGCCTGACTGCTTCTTTAGGGAACACAGCCTACTTCACATTGCAGTGTCAGATTTTTTTCTTCATCAGCTACTGTAAAATTAATAATAATAATTGAGTTTGGGGTGTTATATTGATGAAGTCAAAAGTCACCTGGAATGTCAGTATTATTCTGCGAGTTTGCGAAGAGTTGGATCACAGTGAAATTACTTCATTTAAGCTTTATTTTCATTCTATTTGCCTTAATTGTCCCTCATTTTGATGTGTGTTCACCTGGTCTGTATGGCTGTTAAAGTCTCAAGAAGCCAAAATTGCCAATTTAGAAATTACACCATGGGGCATTATAACCTAAGAAACAAATATACATTTAACATTACTCGAAAGAAATGCCACCGAGTTGAAGCCATATGAGAAAATACCAGATGGTAGAAAAAATATATTTAGTATTAACTCTACATGTGAGGAAATATAGGACAGAGAGGTTTGCAGTGATGATACAAATGTCTGTTTCACATACTTGAAGTTTGACATGCTGCAGTCTCTGCCCACTGACGTCTAGACATTTTTCTCTTCTACTGTATAAAACACTGTTTATATGTTGTGCATAACAGATGTTGATGACAATCTAGCCTAAAACACTCACTTACTCAATAAAACTACTCTCACATTATCTAATACTGTGTATTCCACTGTTACAAGGGACTGGATTCACGCTAACAACTTGATGCATGTGGAGCTAGAAATTACATAATGCAGAATTTCAAGTAATTTTCTAGGCTGTTATGCTGTCTGCCTGTAAACTCTGAAACACACATCTCTGTGCTACAAAAGCCGGATGTGGAAAAACTGCCATTAAATGGGAATAGACATTAAAATAAAAAACATTTTGCAATTTGTGGCAATGAATCTGTTATGATTGACAGCAGCTTCATGCTCACATGCTATGAGATTGATGTCAGCAACTGAAATGCAGCGTGCAGCATGTAAATTCCTGTGTACAGTCTAGCCAAGCAAGTCTACCTTACAGTATGCGATCATACTCTGGTAGATCAAATAAGCTGCCTTGTGCATGTGGTTGCAAATGCTGTATGTGACTTGTGCTGCACACACTGGAGGCAAAGGCACGGCGGTTTGCACCCGATGCCAGTTATTCAAAACACGCAGCTAGTGTTTCAGTGTCAACAGAGTCTCTCATAGCATCAGAAATAAGAGGACTTGGACGTGTCTTGAACACTGTAAGCAAGGGTCTGTCCTCCACTTGACATCTCCGGTGAGATCCGGTAGCTTCCCAAAACAGAACTATGTTGTGGTGGATTAAAGTATTTAATTCAGAGCTTACACTAGCTAGTCTGCTGTGGTTTTTTAGCATGATGTTCATTATTGGGTTCAGTTAGAAGAGATTGCCTCTAATGACAACTGCCCTACTGTTTTGTGTAAAAACGACAGAGTTCAATTGTCTATGCCATGTTTACACCTAAACTTCCAAATGCTCTTGATATTACCAAAGCTATTTGAGTTATAATCATTAAAGGATGTTTCTTACCACCACAATGGAGCTTTTTGTGTCTTTCAATAGCACCACACATACGTACAACATCCATTTTTTGGAGAGGCAAAACCTTCTTGTTTCTATGATAGAAGACTCAGCTGTCATGCAAACCTGTGCATACAGATTATGGCTCATGGTTTGTGATGATATCTATGCCTTTTAAAAGACAACAGTCAGTCCCTAACCAGCACTTCTGCACTGAGCTGATGATAGGCATCTAAATCTCAATGAAAGAGTACTCTCAGAAGGAGGATTCTTGTTGCAGGCCTGAGAGGTCACAGCCTCCCACTGCCTCCCCCTCTGACATACTAGCACTGGGTGAAATGGGGACACTGCATTCTGGTCAGTATGTTTGTGTATGTGTGTGTTACTGCTTTGGGAGTCTGACAAAAAATCTGTGTGCATATTTTTCCTGGTGTCACAATTTTCTATATTCTGGGGTATTTCCATCCATAAAATCTTTATATACTTTTGGGTTTGACGGGGAGTTTATCCTGTCCTGTACAGTACCGCCATCTAGTGGACACATGTAGTAACAGCAACACAAGTCATATATCACGCTAGGTTAGCAAACACTGCCTCTGTGTGGTACCATATCAGCACTACAGTTAAATCTACTATCTGCCATCTATCATGATATTCTGGGGGGAGTGGGGACATTCTCAGCGTCTCTCTTGGGCTTAGCAGAACGTTTTTTTTCTTATTAAAATGTGTTAAACCTCATTAATCCTATATATGATCATTAGGCCTTGTCTAGAACTCAGCTTGTCCATGAGGGTGGATACTCTCTTCCATTAATATGCACGCATGTGATATAGAGAGGTGATTTCTCTTGTCTACTCTCTATTACCCTGCAGTCAATCTAATGAATGCTCCTCCTCCTCCAGAGCCATTATGAAGCCTTTATGGCACAACACATCATTAGAGGAAAAGGCAGGAGACAAAAGGACTCTTCTAGGTTTGATAAATGATTTGATAAATTCAGACAAAACACGATGAGATCACTCGGTTAGAAAATAAAATATGCGAGAAAGGGGTATGGAATGAGGTATATGGTGGTTCAAACTGACTAGTCTGTGTACAAAACATCTTGGTGTTTTTAACCTTGATGCCCTGCTTCACTTACAATCAAACAATTAAAAACATTCAGATCTGGAAGATGAGATGTTGCTTACAGACAGTCTTCACTTGCTGGCCGATGAGCACCAGGGAGTCATTCCAGACAAATTAAAGGGGAAACCAGCATAGGGTTTTTGTGAGGTTCCACCTCGTGGGCCACCATGAGCCTCCATGGCCTCAATACTATTTGACATGTGCTGTGTTACATGGCTACAAGTTTCTGGAACAGGAGGGATTACCACCATTATTCCATTGGATGTTTTGATGATGGTTATGGTGATCTCATGTAAGTATTCACTTGGGTTGAGATCTGAGATGATTCACAAAATGTTCATACTCATCAAACTATTCAGTGACTCCTCATGTCCTTTATGGAAGTCTCTGCATTCACTATGTTTCTCCATTCATTTATTCAGGATTTTCCTTTACTTTGTCACCCGTCTATATCTATCTTGTTTACCAAAATGTTTTTGTTTTTTACTTTGACTGCTTAAACTCAACACAATATTAGTGAAATAAATATAGACTAATAACTGACTCCTCCCTCGCTAGTTCGTCTGCCCCTTCAACTGTTCTTTACAATCTGGACATCTCTAAACTGAGTGAGCCACACAATGACTATAAATGTGTGGCGCTACAAAGCAGACAGACACCAGACATATTCATCACATCATCCTGAACCAACACCAGTCTGGAAAGAATTGTCCAGTCCACGTCACATTAACTATAGTGATGATGACAGATCAACATTCTGGCATAGCTTTCCATTTGATTTAACCACCACCTGGTTTTTGGCAGCTCAATGAACATCATAAACTCCTGCTTTCTTTTCTCAAGCAGTACATTTGCACACGGTTTAATTGTCCATTGGTACATAAAAAAATATATAAATATAGCATAAGAATGACTTAAAAAGAAGAAAGTACAAAATCTGTGCATTGTGTCTGTCAAGTATTGACTGATACGCATTATTACCTTAGTGCTTAATGGGTGTCTGGGGGTTCCACACATCATTGCTTTGCCATCAAGGGGTCAAAGACAAGCTTTTAAAACAATCACTTTTCCCATTAATACCTTAAAAACTCCCCCTGTCTTGTCCTATCCAATCCAGTGTCACGATCACCTCCTGCACCCCCTTTTTTTTTTTACCTCGAGCCTACTGGGAGATAATATTTTCTAATTTCTGGAACACAATGAGGGGGATGCAAACAGAAGGTCCACCTTAATCTATCACGGCTCCTTCAAGGGTGCAGGGGTGCACAGTGACAGGCACAAAATCGCAGAGCCGGTGGGGAGGAGGGCAACAGAAGCAATTAAGGCTCATGAAATGCAAATGGTGCTTTATGTAAGGGGTTGGGGTTTGGGGAGGAGGGCTAGGTCTCTCCTGGTCTTGCTGCCATCTGCTTGCTATCACCACCAGTGGAAGAACCTCTGGGTCTTGGTAATTTGTAGCTTTAATAATTTTCTCCCTCAGCTGGAGAAGAAAGAAGGAGATGGGGCTGAGGGGGCCGAGGACGTGCAGCTGGCTAAGATTACATTTAGATTAGCTGGTCAGATCACATGGCCCTCTTACACTTTAGCACGGGCATAAACACACTTGCATGTTCACACGCAAGCATGCATACACATGCATCACATGTGCAGACATACACACACAGTCCCACCCTCGCTTCCGCCCCTACACAATACTTGCCTATGCGCCAACAAAGTTGACCCTGATCCAAGGTGTACTTCTAGCCCGGTGAGAGCATAAATCCCACCGGCCGAGCCGTAACCCCAAGAGCAGATTCAGATCCTAGCTTTCCCTGGAGCGCTGTTTGAAGGGGTCAACATGGACACAGTGTGGTTTTTTTTCTTTTTCCCCAATGACACAGCCAGTCATTCGTCATGTGGAACCGAAGGACCTTATTCAACCCACAGACCCAACACTTTCTAAAACCCACCGTACAGACCCATTCCCAAGGTCAAGACTGGGCCAAGGTCATCACCACACATGCCTGACCTCTGACCCTGTGGGCGTCCATCATGCTCAGGAAACAAAGCAAAGATTGGCAGCTGATGTAGTCGAGGACTAAATCAACTTCAGCTCTGCCATACATCAAAATCACTTCCACCAACATGCACTAACACTGAGGGCCTAATCATTTTATCGGCAATGAAAGAGCAAAGAAGAAGAAGCAGTGCACTGGACGTGGCACAATCAGAAGGACTGCAGGGGCTTTGTGGTTGATTTAGAGCAGGCAGTGGTGTGGAAATGTGCCTCTCAGCCTTTGAATACGGTTGGACGATGACTTAAACATCAGCAAATGCACCTTTAGCAGTTGAACATATGATAGCCAACAAAACGGCTCACACTCTAGCCTTGTGAAACCGAAGTGGCGCTTGTAACACTTACACAGACGGGGAAGTCGAGCCACACACATATTTGAATGAAGTGGATTTCTTACCAGATCATTGATTTTTAAGTTGAAAAGCCTTTGACAGCCAATCCACCCATTATGTATCACATGTGTCGTAGCATGAATGACTAGAGGTCATGCATGACCAGCATGATGGCCTCATGACACACAAGATAGTCAAAGCATGTGCCTGCACTGGATTTTCATTTCAATGCAACCCGCTCTGAAAGGGGGCACGACAGGAATCTGTCAGCTCTATATGGAGCAAATAACACAGGCAATGTGCCATCGTAATTATAGCATTTAATACTCACACCATACACATACACAAAAGCACACAGAAATGGATTCAACATGGAGTCGACCGAAAGAACAGCTAGAATGTTTCAGGCCTGGCGTTAAGCAGAGTGAACAAGGCTGCTTTTAATCTCGACAGACAGACAGACACTGGCGACTCTCATGAGGTCCAGTAAACCTTCAAACTGGTCGGATGGATGGCAGTAAAAACTCTCTGAATGGCGTCGATGAAGCCTCATAAATTCCCCAGGCAATAACAGGGCCTCCTATGAGAATGGGATACTCAGCAGCCAAGTTATTTGGAGCTGTGCTGCATTTTAAACTTTGACAGGCCCATTCGTTGGGGGTTATGTGGATACTTTTTTTATGATCTATCCATTCCACTCTACTATAGCATTCACACACACAAACAAGACACTAACAAGTGTTTGTACACACACATAAATGTACACACATGCATGCGGCGAAGATTGAAAGATACGGGCAATAACATTAAGCAGCCGCAACATTGGACTTAACATCTGAGTGCAGCAAGTTCCCTGCCTATCACTGAAGGCAACAGGCTCTAAATCAGCCAGATGGAGCCGGAGCAGACAGCTATATGAGGCAGAGCTAAAACTGCGGGGACAATCCCGGGATGACAAAGAATTAGAAGATCAAATTCCTCTCAGTGTGCAAATTTTAATTCAATCAAATCTGATTAAGTGTGTATAATAACATTATGTATCCTGTTTTTCATATATTTGTTTCAGTGCCAAGCATGAGCTTTGCTGCCACTATCTGGACGTGTGTGTGAAAGCACCAAATGTCTTTTTTCTTTTGCAGTGAATGGACCGGCCTAAACAAAGCGTGTCCTAGAACTCTTAAAGGACACCCTGAGATGAATACCCAAATGATTTATTTACAGCACATACACAAGTCCTAATTATGATATCACTCTCCTTTTGAATAATTGAGCTGAACCAAAAAAGGCTCTAAAAGGGAAAAAAAAATCTTTTTGTCCTTAGAAACAGACATTCTGACCTAAAGGCTAATGAAACTGTGATTAGTGAACCTAATTAGTCAGCTACTTTCCCAGCTTTTGCATGTCCTGAAATCACCATTCATGTACATGGAATAGAGACAGGGTGATTAGTAGCACAAAGACGAATGCTGTAATCTTCTCTCAATGGAGTGTCTGCCATGGCCCATCAGGAGATAGCAGGCCTGGGCTGATAGCAAGGGGACTGTCAGGCTGGTAAGTGCCCATGTAGCTGGGAAAGCTGTGGAATCCCAGGACAAATGGGGCAGAGCTGAGGGGAGATAAGACATAGACCGTTGTACATGCATGGCAACAGAACAGGACAAAACATATAGTATACTGTATATGCATATATACAAGCCACAATCTTCACACATATAAAAAAATCTATGAAGTCCAATCCAATATAGTTCCCATTCATCCACCCCCTTTACATTTTATGATTTTATATGACCCCCATCAAGAAAGTGCTAAGTTTCGTGCTGCAGCAAAGACACCATTCACCACAGTTTATAGTGAACTATTCTCTTCTTGCAATGAGTCAGCTCAGACTCATTCTAGAAAGAGAAAGTGAAGAGAAACAAGCCTAAATACATAAAAATGTTGCTCTGGCTTTAAATCTTATTTAAGTCAGATTTTCATCTTTATTCTAAATGGTTTCTTTAACAATCCCAATAAACACTCGGGCTGTAATGAACAATTATTTTCATTATTGATTAAACAAACAATAAGCCCTTCAAAGAAAATGGCCTCTTTGAGTCACTTCATTTGAAAAACCTTTGGTATTAGATGACGACTGCATGGTTCAAATCCATTTTATCTGTTTTAATAACAAAACATATTCATGGAAATATGGATGGGGATGCAGACTGCACACAGCACAACAGAGTCTGCATAGTAGAGTATAGGTTTAATCACTGCAATGTTATATCAGTCAGTTCAAATCAGTGGCAAGGGCCTCCCTATAGACACACACATACACAAACATGCACAAACACACAGGTCCCAGTTCAAGTTTAAAGATATCTGTTTCACAGGTTTAATTTTTCTATTTAGAAAAGTCTTACAGTAGATCATTTATCAAAAAGACATGTTGATGGACCACAGTCTGATATATGTCTGCATGTATATGTGTGTGCAAAGTCTGAATGGTTCTGTACAGGGCTGTTGGTTTGTGTAGCCCCCTGTTGGCCTGACCCTCAGAACCTGCATAAACCCCCTCACCCTTCCCTAGAAACACGGTTGCACTTGCAGTTCAGTGCTGTAAATCACACACACACACGAATGTCTGGATAATGTTCACACTCACACCACCACTCACACTGACTTTGCCATAGCCCCGTGCAGCATTGGGAATTTTGAGGACACTCCCCTCAACACACACACCCCTCAGCCCCTTTATGCTTTCTTGCTGTCTCCTTCTTTTTCTCCCCCTAACAATCAAAGGCCATATGGCAAACATATTCCTACGGTTCATTGGCTTTTATGGCTGTTGTTTAAAGAATGGGCCATGGCTTGGTTGAGGGGTGTTCCGGGGGGCAGCTTGAAGGGCAAAATAATATAGTCTGCCCTCAGTCTATTAGAGACCCTTTATTTCTATTAGCTCAGTCACTAAGCACTCTGGGACCATTGAAACAACCCTGGTTAATTTGGAAAGAAAAACATGAGCACATAACGTGTTTTAAAGCAAAGCCGATCGCACGCTGCTGCCGATTTCCTCTGCACCTCTGCACTTGCTCCCTGAGCATCAGTCCTTTGGAGCATCATTTGATCACTTCACTGGAGCTAATTGTGCTTCACTGGGAGATTCAGCAGTCATATCAAATAGATGGACAAACAAAAAGTGATTACATTCTGCTTAAAGTGTCTTAATCAAACATGAAAGTGACTTTGGGCTCCTCTGTAGTGCTTACATCAAGGTAATTTACTCTACATCAAAAGTTAATGGTCCACAATATTTGGCAAGAGTGGCCAAGACAGCAAAGGGCAACCAAAGCCAAAACACACTAGAGGTGTTAACATGAGGATATTTGCAGCAATGTTTTCCTTTACTGGCAGGGAGCAATAATTCAGCAACATTTAGAAACCTTAACTTGCGGCTTAATGCTTTCCAGTGATCCAGAACAGAACCTCTGGTGACAACCCTCAGACTAACGTGTCAACTTTCTCAAAAACGAGCTGCCACAACATTAGAGGGAAAACTAAGCACAATAATAAGGAACTCAATCTTCAAGGCATTTCATGCCTATTTGGCTCATTCTGCAAGGTGGAGTTTAGAGTTTACCCTCTCTCCTTTCTTTCCATAGTGGCTTTTTACAGCATGTTGTAAGTCATTTGGACAGCGTCCTGCACCCCGCTGTTGACCTGCATCTGGACAGCATCTGGGGTCACCGAAGTCACCCTGACAAGTGCTAAACCATCTGGAAACTTCCTCCTTCACTTTGAGGGGTCACTGTGAGGAGGGGTGATGAAGGGGACTGCTACAATGGAGGAATGAAAGATGGGTATGATTTGAGAAGGAAGAAATAAGACTGAAGAATAGGGCAGAAAGTGATTAGAGATTTCAACTGTTGATGATTATCATACAGCATATTCAGTAGTATGGAAGATGAAATACTCTCTCACTAACCACTCACCACGAAGCACTTTAAAAATGAGAGGCCCTCGATTGAGTAATCCACTACTGGTCTATTAAGTACTTTTGGAAAATGGAAATGAGTAGATGTTAATAGTTACTATTCCCTAGGGGTAACTATTCCAAAAACATCCTCCTCTTCCTCTTGAACTTCTCCTATTTTCTCTGTCTCAGTTGACATGGCCCAGTTGAAAGGGTCCCTCTTTATTCAGATATGCAAACAGCTTCTGGTGAGGGGTAAGGAGTCAAGAGAAACATTCCACACCAAATAGAAAACAAGTGTCCTTGAGAGAACATGATATGTCTTCGCTAGCGAGTGTAGTGCCCAACGTAGAAGAAAAAAAAGCGGATAACATCCCACAGACAAAAGAAGGAGAGCAGTGAAGAGGGAGCTCAGTGCCCTAGACTACTTGAAACACTTGAAAGAGTTCTCTGTGGAGCCCTGGGGTGGACTCAGCACTCAGGATCCTGCAGCAGGAAGTAAACAAGGCCCTGTGAAAACAGAGTGAAATGTTTAAGACTCAGAGGATGGATTGAGGGATAAAAGGGGATGTAACCGAGGTAAAGGGGGGGGGGGGGGTTAATCAAGTGATGAGAAAGTTCTGGGATAGTGAAGGACAGGCAGGGATGTGAGAGTTAAAGGAGTGATGATAGATAACAGATTAGAGAGTCGTTAGTCTCAGGTGCAAGCTGCAGGACACACCAGGATGTTGTATCCGGAGCTAATTGCACCATGTGAGGTGCAGTTACTGAGGGCTATTGTTCCATGGCTGCTGCATCTCCCAGTCTTGTAATTAAAGAAAATCATTAGGATCCAGACAGACAAAAAGATGGCATTAGACAGCAAATATGATCTCATTGCTCAAAGTCAGCGAGGAAAATTACATATGGAAATTAAGCAGATAAAAGAGTATTTGAAATAAATTACACTTTTTAACCTTGGATTGCATTGTTATGACAAGGAAATGATCTTGTCTTGGACATTAGTAAGTGTATGCACAAATGATGGTCCATGATGGCACCACTGTATTACAGGCTGTATGGCTCCCTGTATGGGCCTTCACTGCTTACAGGGAAGGAAACAGAATCAATATGGAGCGGTCATTCCTTCTCAGGAAAGTAGATAGAGGCAGGAAATCCAAGTGGTACCAATATGTGATGTATTACTTGTATAATAGTTCAAACTGTGCCTCTGGCACCACATTGGCTTGCTTGGATCACAACAATTTGTTTTTCCTTGTAGTTCTTTGTATTTCTTCCAGTTTTCCTCATAAAATAAACAAAAATAATGCGTCCTCTTTAAAATGAAAGACATGTAGAACAAGGGAGTAACGTGGGATTTTTTTTACAACTTTTATGGATAAACCCTCTAATCATTCACAGGGAATCATCACTGACAGGGTCAGGAATTGTTGATGCTGCTCATGTTCGTCAGTTGTGTGGAATCAATAGGAGCTCTTGGTTCATTCACTATTGAGCTAATGGTAAATGCAATGGGACCCTGGGAAGTGCTTCTCATTAACAGAAACTAGCTTTTAATGATGTCCCGTCTCATTTAGACTGATGATAAGAATTGATCCTTCTGCTGCCCATTGACTGCCGACTGTTTGACCTTTGGACCCTGACTTACAGTGGTTAAACTATAAGCCTGCCAGAGCAGTTTTATATGAGGTCAGGCGCTCTGCATCTGTCACTGGAGGCCCACACATGAAGATGAAGGTGGAAAATGAGGAGGGAAGAAATGAGCATATGGATGATAACGAGAAGCTGAGGAGGGGGAAGGTTAGCGATAAGGCTAGTGGGCGATGATGAGGGTGAAAGTGATGGTGATGATGTTGCTGATGTTGCACTCTTTGCCCTCTTTCTACCCTGGGGCACTGTCTCCCAGCTGATCCCACAGGCCCTGTCTGTCTATGCCCTCCTAGACACTGTTCAGTCCTCCCCGGTGACCCACCATAGCCTGCAGGCAGTAGTGACAAATGACTGACAGAGCAAGCACCTTGTTGTCCGTGTTCAGGGACCCTATAAAGGTGCTCCGTGGTCATTATAGAGGACCAGGGGCACTGCAGGGGAAGCCCCAAATGATCTCGCCTCTGTGCCCTCAGCTCACCTCTTAATATGTTAATGACTCTATGAAGCTGTCTGATGTGCTAATTTGTAACAGCTTGGCCAATCAGTGGGGAGCTCTTTGGTTACCATGGTGCCACTCAGCAGGAGCGCTCTGGTACCAGGGTGAGTCCTAAAAGCGGCAGGTGGACAGCAGGGCTGTTTGGTTCCTGTACTACCACCTCACCTCCTTCATCTGGCTGTGGTCACCAGCTGTGTCCGACTTCCACATGTCATGACCCCAAGATAACCACCATTGAGAGGTCACTTTACTTCGTTTAGAGCTGCAGTCTTCCCCATGTAGTGTAAAAACGCCATTGTTTGGTGTCAAATAAGGACAAATGTGTGGTACAATGTAGAACCAAAATTTTCAGAGAACAGCACAGCAGGCCTGAAATGATTTATTCCGTACCTGATTGAGATTAAAGTAAGTAAGAAAAATTTAAATGAAGTAAAATGAAGTAAAAACTGCATTAAAAACTTGTTACTGCATTCAGATTTATCTTTACAGAGAAACTGATTGAGGCCTCAGTCACATTTTCAAAGTAAGAACAATATTAAAGGTAAACCACAGATAATAACATAAAAAAGCCACTAAATTAAAAAAGGGTAAACACACACACACACACACACTATAACAAACTACGGTTGGTATAAATACTCTCCTCCCCATTGATTTGACACTTTAATACATTTAGATACTTTGATCCTTCAAGCCCAGCAGCTTAATGCTATCTTTGTCAAATACGCATAAAATATGGGTTTCAAGGATAATCAAATTTTGTGTGAATGTGGGGTAGGGTATATTTATGTGATTTCAAGATAATGGGGTCATTTGGGGATAAGAGCTTTCGAAACTAATAAAAAGGTCATGACTTGATAAGTCTGGGGTGGCTAGAATAATTTGTCATATAGGACACAATGATGTGTACAAAAACAGTCCCATATAATGAAATAAAGGGCGGCATGATAATGCCTAGAGGCTTGAGAGTATCATCAGCTGTACACATGTAAATATTCACAAAAATGGAGTACAGAGAAAGCAATGCTTGGGAAAGCCATCAGTTTCTGATTAGGAAGCCCGATATATCTCATTGTTGTGGCTTGAATGATGTTCTAACACATGTGTATGTGTACTTGTTCAATTCTAAACTCACTTTGAGTGAAATTATTTAAGCCTTAGAGAGTCCTGTTTTAGTCTATATGATATTTTATTTGTTCAGCATTAAAAACATTAATATTGTGGCAATATCCTCTGTTTTTAAATGAACCTGCACACACTCACCGCTGTAATGGAGTTAAGAGTAACCACGAGTCAAATGCTAATTACGTTTATTTCTTTAGAGAAATCCAGTAAATCACTTGGGGACATTTGGATGCTAATGCAAGTAAGCAGAATGAAAGAGGTTATCCCCCACTCTGAAAGACCGCAAGTGCCCTAATCCACAACAATCACCTCAAAATGAACCAACTTTCCACTGGAGACAGTGGCTCAACAATAAGACTCTGCTTCCTTTGAAAGTACCATCAAATCACTCATTCTGTCATTAATGAGCTGTTGTAAAAACACATTGTCTTTGCCAGTGGGAATGAGGAGGAGCAGGGGTGAGGGGAGGAGAAATTCTCATTCACAGGAAACTTTCACTGTAAAGAACTCTCTTCACAACAGATTCCTTCCTCCTCCTCCTCCTCCTCCTCCTCCTCAAGTCTATACTTGCACAGCTACCAAAGCCTGGGCTCCAATTAGGCCATGCAACTCAGTGAGAAGGGAAATAATTGGGCTGTTTGCCTATTTAAGGATGAGACATTGGACCTGCTGGTCACTCCAATGAAGCTTTTGGGTTCTTTTCAGCAAAGATGGGATGGTAGAAGAGGCAGGGAGACAATAGCATTAGGTATCCTCTCTCACCAAGGCCTACACAGCCCTAAATTGACAGTAAAAAGAGGATAATGACAGATTGATTAGGCCTAATGGACTAATTATTTAATAAAGGTTCACTTTTTTACCCTGTCTTCTGTGCTCTTTGAGCAAAGTGGGAAAGTGTTTTCATATGCAGTAAAACAGACATTGTAAGCCAGATTAGCTGCAATACAAAAGCCCATACTTTGTTCAGCAGCTCACAATACAGTTTCCATGAATATTAGCACTTCACCTGCAATTACTCTTGACAGTGAGAGTGACCTTTTGATTGCCATTAAAGTAAAAGCTACTTAGATTTAAATGTATGTACTTGTAAAAGTAAAAAAAGGTCTATGACTGACAGATGATGGATCGTGCATTCTTGTCATCTTTACCTCAACCCAAAGACAGACTAACATTAAGGGACCTTGTTTAGATTCTTGTGCTAGTTGAATGGGTTTAGAGCCCCATCAATCTTCGCTATAGCTTGTAAAAACTAGTCTGTCAAGACACTGAAAACTTGGCATGGCCATAGAACAGCACGAACAATTTGCACTTATCAAAAATTAAAGGGCATAGCTTTAGACGTCATGGAATGTCAGTGCACTGTGGTTGATGGGGGCAGGAAAAGCTAAATGAGGATCATTAACTGGAAATAAAACTCCTGCAAGTATGTACATGCCATACAAAGGGGCATTTCTTTGGGCCCGTTTGTGTGGCATGTTGGTTTTAGCTCCAGATGAAGAAGATAACAGCTTAGAATATGCTTGGCTGATGGGACTATGGCATCAGCCAAAAGACCCTCAATTATTCAGTCCCACCTTTACCTAAAATGTCTAACAACTCCAGCTACCCCGTGTCACTCATGATGTATATTTGCCAAATTAGGGCCCAATTATAAGTAATGGGCCTTGCAGTGTAAAATATATTACCATGCGGATTTGATTAAGCACAGCAAAGGCGGCCGACTGATGGTTATTTCTGAGGGTAAACTTCAATACCATTCAGTGTTTTAAAGCATTGCAGAGATGTTTGAGAATTGGCGTCATTGAAAGGATATGTGGAAAATTGGAAAATTATGACTGATTTAAAAAAGAAAGGAACAGAAAGTGGTGTGAGTGCTACCAAAACAGTACTTCTAATATTGACAAAGGACACATCATCAGTTTTATGTTGAAGCATACTTTTGTGCCCGAAGGAAACCATCTTTGATCAGGAGACTGGGGAGGGACAAAGCTCATGGGTAGGTATTCTATAATGTGTTAACTCCCTGTGTTGAACCTTACTGGGGGCGGACACAGCACTGTGATCCACTATCACACTTCAGCTGTGTTTGGTGTCCACAGTGCACAGGTTAAAGATTGATGTCTGCCCTAATCCCCATCTCCTCCCACATGCACACTCACTTTTTCTTCCTTTGTCCCAGGGACCCAAAGCAGAATCAAAGAGTGCATTGAACAGACCTGGAGTGCCAGCACACCCCATTGCACATGAAAAACTGATAGGTTCCTTTTCGAGCCTTGAGAGGTAAGCCCCGAACTTTGAGGTCCTCATTGTCCCAGTGCACTTTGACACAAGGCAACAATGGAAGCCCTATCTCCAACTATAACGCAAGCTCAGAAGAAGGGGCAGAAAACCATTCAACCCGTCATTAACCCTTCTGCCTGGCTCTGGAAACCAGAGAATGGGGTAGTTCCACCGTAACACCCTGCCCCATACACCTCATACACCACCCTTCCCAACAGACCAACTACCCTCCAGCGGTACAGCCCCCTTTTGTCCTTTTGTGCCATGAGTGATGGATTCTGGCGGATGGGAAGAAAATGAGGGCCGCAGAGAGTTTCATAGGCTTGATTGGCAACTTTGGATATGCAAACTGTCAAGAGAGAAGGCAGGAATAACTATGGTACACCTAAATGGGCTGGTCCCGAAAGGAGAGAGGGCAAGGGGCATAGTGCTGACACATAATCATAATGATAAAGAAAGAAGTCCCTGTAGAGAAACCTTGTGTGGAGCTTGGCCTTTTCTCTAGTGGGTTAACTTGATCTCCTGTGAATGCTGATGGAGGATCATGCAGATATTTTGGGGGGCGTAGAGAGGGCTGGCAGTGTTTTAGACCTCTTCTGAAGCACAGGGGCATTATAAATGCTAAGTACCAAGCCGGACCCAGATGATCACCATAGCCTGCGGCAATCAATAACTGAATGGAGACCAGGTGGTGACAGCGCCATTCAGAAAGAAAGGAGGAGGACCTGGATTTTACCAAGTGGGAGCAGGAGTGAATACACAATGGAGGTTAAAACTGGGAGATCATAAAAGTGATTGGACGCTCTTGCACACATCAGCGGCAAAGCTTTGATTAAGCACAAGCAGAGATGGAGGAGGATCAATAGATGTGTGTAGGATCTCAAAGCCCTGAGGGTGGACATAAGTACAGGGGAGATAAAAAAAAAAAAACAACACTGACTAATGTTATCAGTATTGCTCTAAGATCATGGTATCAGACTCAACACTCCTCTTGTTGGTCTTGTTGAACTGCAAAAACACTTGAAGACTAGTGGAAGACCATAGAGCAGTGGTTCTTTCTCTAACCAAGGATCTTTGGCCAAGTACTCAACAGCTTTCAGAGTTTCATTTGGGCCATCGGATAAGTTACTTATGGAATTGATGCTAATTAGCTACAGCTGATATAATCTGGTGTTGTTTGTCATTTCCACCTACACAGCAACAGTAATCGGCTACTAAAAACGAGAAGCCTGCGACCTAAATGTTTAGTACATTACTCTATATAAAGAAAGAGTGAGTAGAGATAAGATTCTATAAGAAATTCGTTAGCCTCCGAGCTTCCAGGTAATTGCCAAAATGAAACAAATATATGCCATAGTTAGTTGATATGACGTTCTCTCTAAGTTTGATAAGTACATTCCTTTTGCTTTAATTTTAATTTCAAGCCAATAATCACATTCAAACATATTTCAAACACACCACGATCACAACCCACCTGTGTGCAATATGTTTTGTGTTGTTTTAACTTTTGCCATTTTAACACTTTTTAAAATATTCCACCTGTTCTTTGAACCGGCTAATGTATTAATGACTCTGCTCTGCACACCATGTGATCCCAGCTGCTTTGCCATGTCTAATGTGATCCAGGTATGGGTTCAGCCTTCACTTAACTCTAATCCTTGCACACTTGATACTTTCTTATATGCGACTGTAATGCAAACATCATGTAGAGGCTTGCAGAGCTGCTTAATGTGATTGCAAAAGGAGGGGGAGTCAAACATTAAAAGATAAGCTTTGCCCGTAAACCGTTACACATTAATATGGATCAGGTGGAATCCCTTTTCTTCTCACTCAAGGGAGCTGCATCCCATCAAAAGAGGAGTGCAAGAGGATTTAACTTCCATGCTGATTGAGGAACAATATGAAAGAATAAACTCAAGTGTTTCTTATTTTCAGTTTTGGTTTAATGTGTTTTTAAGTGTGCCAGTGTACTTAAAAGCAGCGCTGCCATATGTTGGGGTGCCTTTTTCTTGTTAATCAAATGATAAATCACCAATACAGAACAGCTGCTGTATGCTATGGCCTCAACTACACTCATCTGGATTGATTTAAGGAAAACGCTAGTATGGGCAGAATGTAAGACAGAGGACGAGAAAGACAGAAACATACACACATATGAACACAAAGACAAGAGACTGCATTTATATTTAAACATTTCTTGACATTAAACATCTTCAATCTTAATTAATCCTTAGACGCTGTCAAGAAGCAATCTGTAAATGTTAATTGTGTAAATGATTGCTTGTACACTAAGTACAAGTTTTACTCACAATCATTTTTTATGTGTTCAGATATAATTGAGCACATTCCCTTATTTCATTTGCATTTGCAATATGACCCCACATTGATATCCCCTTTGGATTACATGGTTTTTAATGAACTCAACATCGGTGGGAATAATCATAGTCATTTTCATCTCCTGAATGTTAATCATATATTGCTGCTCTGGCTTTAATTACAGCCGTGCTGCAAGTCGTTGCATTCGTTAATGTAATTAATTAGCATTTTATTCTGAATAATTCCAGTATTTTCTCAGCCGAGGTTGGGAGTGTTGCAGTGGCAAAAAGAAAGTGATTGTGAGTGATTATACTGTTGATTATCTGCTAATAACGCAGGAATCAATACTGTAAATATGAGTCCTGATTTCTCTTAGTGGTTTTGCTGATGCTGAATGAAAATCTCAAATCAAATCATTTTCTGTCTTCTAGCTATTTACGGCCACTGTGGCTTTGACTCTGTGTGATGCTGGAAATTGAAAAATTGAAAAGGTACCCCGTGGAGTTTTCACTAAAAGTCTTGTTTGCATTCAACATTTCTCATCAAAACACACTGTATGTGTCCTTCAAGGTCTAACAAACATGTTAAATGCATTTCCTACCTCACGATACATTTGCAGAATTTATTTTGAATGTTTTGAAACCAGTGTTGTTTACATTGGATTTTTTTTTTTTTACGACAAACCAAATATTGATCTGCAAACACTTTTGTATCGTTTACATTGTGTTTACTTAGATTTGCAGTCTTCTGTGGTCTTACTTGAGACACGGATATTATTCTAGACTCTAGACATTTATTTTAACTACTAGCTACCATATACAGTAGGAATACATCCACATACACTGTTATGGATATCTGTGCTATTGCAAGTAAATAAGAGAATGAGAACAATGCCACCTCTTCATTTGTACAAAATCCTTTACTGATTTCAACTTTCATCCATCCAGGAAGAGAAACCAGTTTTAACAACAACAAAACAATATTAAAAAGTCCATAAAACATACATACTTTCCTCTTGCAAGTCAATCATTTTGCGGCTGTTAAAATAATTCTCGGTCACTTTTACTGTGGCCACCACTGGCTACTACCTTCAGAAGCTCTGTTCTCCCTGAGCGCCTACAAGTGGGAAATCGTTTTCATCCTGTATTACATGCTATGAGGTTGAGTAATTAATACAAAAATTATAATGCTGCGGTGAAACACTTCTTTAAACTTTCTTGGAAGGACTTTGCATACCCCAAGGGGAACATAAAGTCATTCAGCTAGCCTATATGATATTCACAGCGTTTATCCTTTTATTAACCTGGTCTAAGGATCGTTTCACTTTGAACCTCAGAGCTGTGGGTGCTGATGAGCCAAAGCTCCCCCGGTGAGAGTGTAATTGCAATGCTCTCAGATTTCTAACCTCTTGTGTGTGAGTTATGGGCTGGAATTTAAATAATCTATCATTTAGCTACCTGGAGATGGTCGTGCTTTGTGCTCATCTGAAATCACAGTCTTTTCATGTCAGCATGGAAGAGGCCTAGTTATCCTCAAGCCCGTTGCGCTACTTCCTTAGAAGATAATGTTACTGGCATTTGCTAGGATTTATCTTATTTGCATATTAGACCAAACTACTTATTCCACAACAATGGAAATGTACAGATATAGAGCGTACATCTCACATGAGGAGATATATTCACAGCAGATCAAAAGAGACATGCTTTTCGTGCGAGCTATTCTTTCCTCTGAAGATAAGTCACTATACTCTCCCACAAGCCTTTGCTGACTTTTTAGAGCCCTCTGTTTTTTTTTCAAACACAGATTTAGAGACAGTGATCACATGTCAGATGCCACCGAGCAAAGACTAAACAGAGACAACTTGAAAGCTGAAAGTTGTCATGACTCCTCCTTTTTCAAAGAGATGTGATATAGTCTTCTCTCAGCACCTCGATTGTACTAAATCTAAAACACTTCAAAGATTGCATTTATATATAGCTGTGTTATGTTTGCCAAGTAACTGTGCTACACTTTGTGTATTTTTTCTTATTATTTTGGATCTATTTGATAACCCTGAAAATAAAAACGGAACAAGTAACATTGCAAACATGCCCTTGGTCCTTGACTTGCAGCCCAGCGGTTGTTCACTCCTGTAATCGGCACAGACAGGGAGTGTGTATAATGAACACTGGTAGTGAACGATAAGGTTTGTCTCACTGTGAAACTGTTAATGCTGCAGTTTTACTGGAGCGGCACATGGCAGGAAGGCAGCACTAAACGTCTCTAAAGCTTTACGATGAGTTTGGGGGAAAAGAGAAGAGTTGGGGCTGGAGAAAGTGATGCAAAGTAAGACAGCGATAAAGAAGAAGACGCAAGAGAAGTCCTGACTTGTCCACATATCTCCACTTCCCCACGTACCACTTTTTCTCCCTTGCTCTTTTCCATTTTTTAATTCATCCATCCAGCGTAGGCACTTTTGATTTGCTTACTGGTTGTAACAGCAAGTTTGTTTTCATAGTAAAGGTCCTGGGGTTTGTTTGAAAGGAGACATGTATTGACCTCTAGGGGCAGCAAACCTCGAGCAGCTACTCTGTCTAGAAAGCGAAGAAAAAAAACGTCGCAGCTACATGAGCTGAGAGGACTCATTGTGTCACATTATAAATCCCACGTGATAATATTGAACTAATGCTGAATGCTTTTGTCTTTTGCATTACGTGCCTGCATCGTTTCCTGTGAATCCCTTGTGCGTGGGTGTGTAAAGGTGGCCATTATCAATGAAATCTTCGATATAACAAACTATTAAAGAATATAAATACATTGAATGACTACTACTGCAAACATACCGGCTATAAATTATATGAAAAATGAGGTTTGATACAGTGAATTATACATTTAAAAGGGTCCATAGCCCTGCTGCAGTAGCCTTACATTTTCTTTTCCCATTTAAAACAATAAAAATCTTGATATGATGAGGATCAAAATTAAAATGCAGGTTACCTCAAGTGCCTCCCCGCCAGCAGCCACAGTACTAAAACCACAGTAAGTCGTTACTCATTCTGGAGCAAGTGGGCCACTGAAGCCAGTAACCACTGTAGGTCCCGACAGATTTTGCAAAAAGCTTCTGAAATGTTTCCTGAAACCACGAATGCTTGAATTTGTGACTTTTGGAAAGACTGATGTTGGGTGGAAATGTTTCTTTTCCAGTTTTTGACTTGGATTATATTTTCATTTCAAAGGAAATACTAATAATAATACAGTGGTAACCTTAAATATATTTAGCTCAGAAATAAGTCTGATTCTCACATGTCTATAATGAGTAAAGTTCATGGCTGGAATGTCATACATAACAAAATAAATCACAGACAAGAAAAAAAAAATCTGAATGCAGATGCATTTTCTAGAGAAGTTTGAATGACAAATTTTACTTTCTTTGAGGTTTTGTCACTAAGGATTCATTCACACTCCATCCGTCCATACGTCCGCCTGTCCGTCCATCCGTCCGTCTGTCCACTGAGCCATGAGAGTCTTCTTCATTATCTGTTGAATGCTTGCTTCATTTGCCTGCTCAGCCCTGCCTTGTTTGAGGGGATTTGAGGGGCGAGATTGCTAATCCCAACTTTGAACATGAATCAGCATCCAGGGGGAAGGCCTCCTGGATTCTCTGCTTCTTTCTTATGATAATGGTCCAATCAGTATGGCCGGAATGATGAAAATGCCAGCCAGCTTATCTCAGTGGGACAGCTTGGCGGTGGGGAGGGAGGCCTGTCAGAAAGACAACAAGAACCTGTTTTGAAATAAGGAGGGTGCAGCTCTTATTTCTGCTAGCTAGTTATAGCGGTATCTGTATGCAGTTTTGTATGCGTTTGCACATACGTGTGTGCGTATTCTGTAGGCTAAAGGTAAATCGGATAAAAACAGGCGTACAGGATGTGTTTGTGTGTGTATGTGTGCATGTTTATGGATTTGTGGTGTGTATGCTTGAATATGTCCTTTGCTTAAGATGATGCTGCTCGCTGTGTGGGGCGGTGTTTCGGCCCGGCAAAGAGTCGGGCATCGGGCTCACATTTCTGAAATTGATAACTGCTGACCAGGAGATAAGCTTTTCCATTTGAGGACTGAGAAAGCTCTCAAAGCACATGCACACATCAGCTCGATAAACGTGCGTTTGTTTAACGCTGAAGACATCTGTTTTACGTATTTGTCAGTGTCATATAAGATGAAGAAGCATTGCCTCCTCCTGTGCTGATCTGTACTTGAAACCGATTACGTGATATGAGTGAACTTTCTGTGATGTCAGTCTTATGGATATGACAACAGGTGTCTTTAGTCATCGTCAGCGGGCGGTGCAAGGGTTCAGTCACATTGCAGATACACTTCATCTATGGGGGGTATTAAGGTATTTGGAATGAATGAAATGTGTTAACTATCAGTAAGGTGGAAGTTGGGGACTGGATAGGAACTGGCTGTGTGTCCATCACTGTACATGAGAGCTAGAGTTACAGTAAAGGCATTGTGCCAGATTATGGGGCTAAGCACTGTCAGTCCCTCTGCTGGTACTTGGAGAGGACTCAGGCTGGACTGGACACACAGCTGTTCCTGGCTGCTCTGCACCAGACACTCAGGCGTCCAATAAAACTGCACGCTTGGATGTGTGTTTTTGTGTCTGTGTTCCTGTTTGGGTTGCCCTTGTGCACTCATGTCCGATTACGAATATCTGTGCGTAAGCAAGCAAATATGTGCACACAAATGGCAATGGCCCTCTCATCGCCCATTTTCCCACTGTGTGATGAGGGATAGCCTTCTGTGATGTGGTGACTAGAGCCGGTAACTTATCCAAAGTCTCCCCAGGGCTGCAGCTCTGTAATGAGAGGCCATTATCACTGGAGAGTACACTGCACTGGAGATAAGAGAGGCCCAGCCTGCAGGCAACCAGCACTGTTCACTGTCACTACCCAGGAATAGCCTTATGAAGCTTGTATCTCCAAATTAAATTCTCATCCCCTTTCCTCTCTCTCACTACAAATTCCCTCAAAAGTTCCTGGCCAGTCTTTATTTCTCTCCGCAAGCATTTTTTGCCCATACTGCTCCTTCTTTCTCTCTAACGCCTCAGGATTGGCAGACCCCAGGTGGGATTGTGTTTGTCAGTGGTGCTGGTGGTGGGAGTGGATAACAAGCGGGCAGAGGAGCACGGCGATTATGAGCCCACTCGCCTTCAAAAAAAAAGCTCACTCCATCAGAGGATAGGAATGGCATGTACAGTGTGCCAATCGAGCTCCAACCCATGAGCTCATTCTCTATAAGTGTGAGTGTGGAGTAGAGATGGACACCATATCCGTAGAAGAGCGCATGTGTTGTGTTTGTGACCTTTGGGCCTGCTCGGGTTACATTATGTGTGAAATTGTACTGTGACATCATGTACATAATCATTAGCACAAGGTTGCAATTGACTACGGATATGAAATGAATATGCAAACTGTCAGAACAAACAGTCTAGTTCCTAGTAACTCTTTAAAGTATACTGAACTTGAATCAGACTCATTTCATGAAACCCCAATAAGTCTGGTCTCAAATCATAAAATACAAAATGAAATTAACGATGCTGAGAGCACTAATAGTCGTCTTTCCCTCTATCATCTATCTGAGTTTGCCTTTGAGTTTTCTTTTCAGCATCTTCTCTGAAATTTTCTCTGAAATTTAAATCCCTCTGCATTAACAGGCTGAGAGGGGAGAGGATCTGCCGCTGTCGACTTTCATTTGCCCTGTTGGACACCATTTGCATAGGCTGACTTCCACACTACCAACCAATAACCGCAGCTTTTGCAGAAGCTGATTCAATAGAGAAACTTTACTAAGTGGATATGAAGCAGAGAAGCGGTTTGTGTGCGTGCAAGGAGCTGAAGTCCTTTCCCTTCTGTGTGTCCTTATCAGCTCTGCTCACAAAGCCGGGCCTCAACACTCTGGACTGGAGGGAGGCATGCAGACGTGCAGTTATAGAAACATGTGCAGAGAAATAGGGGGAAATGTGGACACGCGTATGTGGAAACCATAAACAAGCGCACACACACATTCAGACAAAAGGCTGGATTGTTGGCCACTTAAGTTCAAAAGTTAAGTCAAAAGATCAGTAGGGAAAGTAATTCGTATTCAGACCTATGCTGCTTGGTTTTAAATCTGGGCAGCATATTCACATTATTGAAATGAGCTGTCAGTCCACGTCTGTGAGGCTGCCAGCTTTTTCTTGTGCTAAGCTTTCTGAGAATGAGGCTCCCAATGCTTATAGCTCATACCTTTAAGACAAGCATGTGTGGATACTGTTTATAGCATTACAAAGTAGACCAGACGCAAGGAACACGGTAGAGATATTATAGAGAATTAATACATTAACAAATAAAGTGATATAATTAAGGATAAAGTAGACCCATAGGAATACAAAAAACGTTTTTTGCCTTTGTCATGCACATCTCTGAACACAGATGAAGAGCAGAACATGATGGGATGATTACATTTTGAACAAAGAGGACGTCTAATATAATTGAGGAAGTTGGTGGCAACTGGAAAAAACACGACTGAAATACACGTATTTGTGTGTTGACATGTGTGTATGATACATTGCCCATTGACTTAAATTTAAGGCAGTAAAATAGCAGTTGCAGCAAATGAAGGAATTGGACTTGATACAGAGTACTAACTGTGCAAGGCTTAAGTTCCGAAGCTGAATAAAAAGCTCCAATATGGAGAAACTTGAACTGTGTGTACCTGAGTGGCATTTCTGAAGACCAATAGTATTTACTCAAACCTCAAACCTTGATACAGCCCAGAATGAGCAAGAGGAGGGACAATATCTCTCAAGTACATTTAGAGTGAGATCCATTGTCATCCTTCTAATGAATCCTGGTGCACAGGGTCCATATTCCTGATTAGACTGTATATAAATTAATAGCAGCTGACACATCATCAGAGCTGCCTTGGTGGAACAGAAAAGACAGGTGTCCCTCTGGCATGACTTTCCACATTGTGTGTGTGTGTGTGTGTGTGTGTGTGTGTGTGTGTGTGTGTGTGTGTGTGTGTGTGTGTATGTGTGTGTGTGTGTTTCTGTGTGTGTGCGCGCACAATACTGAGAGAAAGGGGTCTACAGCGTTAATCTGTCACACTCGGCCATGCCTGTCTACGTTCAACCAAATGTTCATCAATCACATGTGTCCGGTGAGCAAACAGACATCCAGACACACACATTTTCACCTTACAGTGCCAGTGCGTCTGCCCGAAAGTGACTCAGGCCACCCGTCGTCATCCTCCCCTCCTCTGGCATAAGTGGCACCTGCCACACACTGCCGTCGACCAGCTACAGTGACAGCGACATCCGCAGTCATCCAAAACACTGACCCCAAAGGCCTTCCAACTGCGGGACACCTGGAGTTCAGGAGTCAGGAGAGGAAGGCCACATTGAAACCCTTAAACACCCTTATCCTCCTCCAAACTCCACCCAAAACATGCAATAGTGACACTGTGATGGTCAGTGTTTTAGGAATACAAGAGCTCATCAATCATCCATTAGCTCACATTTTAATTTGTTGTGTCAAACATAAACATTTGAACACTTTGCTCCGTTGCACTTCCAAGCTCCCTTTTCTTCCGCTCCCATTAACGGCCGATTCTCCGTGGTGCCGCCCAGTTTCACCACGCTGCAGATGCACAGCTTGCAGAAAGAAAGAAAAAACACTTCCCTAGCTTTGAGAGCTGCAAGCAGGTGTGAAAACAAGCCCATGGCGAGGAGGAGGGACAAGGAAAGGAGGAGGAAAGAAGGCGGAAGAGGTGAGGATGCCATGCTCCAGTTAAGGCTGTGGGCTTTAGGCTGTGGCTCCTTCATGTGGCAGAAGCCCATTAATCATTCCTGTTCACTGACAGGACCTCTGCGACACACAGACGCACACACACTTACACCCACGCACACGTACAAACATGCATGAGCACCCACACGTCCGTGCCTCCGCCTCTGCTGCCACATACACAGAGGAGCACGCCCTAATTTTACCCAAACATGCCCGATGATCATCTCCCCCCACGCACACGTCCATCCCATCAGACCATCAAGTCATCCATCTTACACGTCCATCTATTCATCCATCTCTCCATCCATCCATCCCTCCATCTTCCCGCTTTGATAAGCTGCTCAAGAGCCATCAGATCTGCTTTTATTTCTTTCTCCACTTGGCAGCTGTTGAAAGAGAACACAACCTCAACATCGCACCGAAGAAAATAAACTGAGGGTGAAATGCTACATAAACTGTGAAATGACGTCAAAACAAAACAGAAATGAGAAACAATAAACCAGATTTCTCAGTAAACACACGGTTTCACAGAGTGCTATTACTCAGAGAGGCTTAAAATAAACCCGATTATAAACCTGAACGACTGAAAAGACTTTCTGACAGAGGACGGAAAACAGTTTTATTGGTAATACATCATATGTTGCTCCGGCTTGAGCTGGTTCAGCCCGAGCACAGATCCCATTTTTAACTTTGCATGCAACAATACTGTATACTGGATTTTATTAAGCAGTTCCAATTTAAGGATATCTGTCATGAATGCCATTTGTATAAACTTCAAATTCTTTATAAATGAAACACTTGGCAGCTGAAGAAGACTGAACACTGTGTTTGTAGAGATTTTTGTGAACTTTAAGAAGTCTACAACAAAGTCACTTCTATTTAAAACCTTTCAACACAAAACATTGCCACTTTCCTTGAATGTGACATGAAATAAACAGGCCTGTGGCTCCTGTGTTATATCAGAATCCACCACTAGGGGCTATCTACTCCACAGGTTTCTCCACTTGGAAGCAGAAACTCCCCCCAAGCCTCAGTCAGCAACCACTTCTCATGACAAAGGATTAAAGGCTGAGTATATTACAGAAAGTGTGTTATTCCAGCAGTGTGTATTTCACTAATGGATCCATCAAAGTTTTGACTGAATGAAAGAAAAGAGAAGAAACAGAAACCGAAGAAACATTTTGAATTTGAAGCAGCGCAACCACACTTTTCCACATTAATCCAGCATGTGCAATTGTGCTGTTTTTCATTTCTGTTTGAAAATAAGGAATGTGTGTGTGTGTGTGTGTGTGTGTGTGTGTGTGTGTGTGTGTGTGTGTGTGTGTGTTTTGTCTGTTCAAAGAGACGATGATTACTCTGCAAAATTATCCACTGAGATGAGAAGGCAAAGTCAACAAATTATACCCTTGAAGTTTTTTGCAACTCCATTCAAATTTGAGACAAATAAAATATGTTGTGTATGTGCTTTAACCCTTTCAGGCACAAAGCAAGCAGAGCGTTGGCAACAACAACATGGTGTGAGATAGGCCCCAGTTGTAGCAGGGAATGTAAACAATCGCGGTTTGAGTGCATGAGAAACAGATGAGAAACAATACAAATTTGAAGATGTGTCGCTTTGTTTGTCTGTCTTCAGTAAGGACTACTGAAAACATGAGCAATGGATGCAAAGCAAGACTGCTGCTGACCTGCCACAGCCTGGGTAAGGTACGAGGACTACAGAGAGAAAGACACTGAGATGGACACAGAAGAATGGATCTGCAAGTACAGAGGCAGAGAGAAGCTCAAGGTAAGAGAAAGTTGGATGGAGGTAATGAAATTGAGTATTTAGAGCAGACAGTAAGGACACATATGGGCTAAAGAACGGTACGAAGGAGTGGAAAAGAAAGTAGAGCTGCATTAAAAGTGTGCCTAGATACAAAAATAAACATGCTGAAGGCAAGAGGTGGTATGATGCCAAAAAGAGGAGGGATAATGATCCAGCCAGGAAAGCTAGAAAGATGACATGTTTAAGCACTTTAAAACACAGGAGTAAGACCATCGCCAATTAAGACGAACTGAGAGGGATTCAGCATCCTCTGGGAAATATTTTCCCCTCTGCTTTTCACCTTTGTGAGGCAAAAATTATGGGATTAATACGGTAACTCTTTCCTGAGTCGTCCTGCCATCTGCCCCTTCACAAGGATTTCAGTGGGTGGAGGAGTAATCACAGGAGGGAGAGGAGCTAGAAAATGCCTCAAAGGCATGTCAGTGCTAATTGTTTCCTATTTAGCCAAATCAAATGAGTTACATCTTACAGGGCTGTTAAAATATGACTAGGCTGTCAGATACAATATGAAAGGGATTTGATTAAACCATCGCAAGGACCCTTAGGGGGTCACTGGACCCCAGTTTGGAAATGTCTTGTTCAGGATAACCAGACGAGTTGTGATGCTAATGCATGGTAAATCCATTTAGTGACTGGCAATCGAGAGACATTTTGATATTCATAGATAAACATCTTGAGGAAAAAACATTAGTGGTCAGAAATTAATCAAAAAATAATGTGATGGTAATAAGGATCTTTGAGACTTTTAGTCGATTGATGCTGTATGGACTAGCAGATATGTTATTGTGAAAAATAGCAATTTTGACATGATTATTAATGTAATATGTAGTCAGAGACTAAAATAGCTCTGGCTTTGACTCTGTTTTCATAAATATGATTATTACTGTGACAACAGAGGGGGTGAGAAAAAACTTGGCTTAAAAGCGATCTCTCTTTTTGCCAGTGTTATTACATGTGCAAAAGTCACCATCAAACTGGATTAGGGGAATAGGATTGCGATGCTCGCCTTTGATCTGCCAGATTACAGTAAATCTTCCACGGCACAGAATGAAAAGTTAGCGAGAGAGAAAGAAACAGAGACGGGAGGAGGGGATTCTGCAGGGGCCCCACATCCATGCCGTCTCTCAGCTAAGCCGAATTCTTCCCCCCTCGCCTCGTGCTTCCAGGAGATTTGGTGTGGCTGTGATGTCTGAGTCCGAGGAGACACAATCGGGACAGTTGCTAATATGGCAGCCGAGAAAAAAAAAGAAGGAAAGGAGGCAGAGATGGAGAGAAAAGAGAGAAAGAGAACGAGAGATACCCTTCATTAATGATGTCTCTGTTTATTCCACCCCCATCTTAGATCCATTCAACTACACATGTATATGGAAAGAGATCAAATGTTTCCATGAGATGAAAGCCGAAGCTCATACGAGGCAGTCAACAAAACGCTACTCTGGCACCCTTCTCCCGAAACGCTTTAATTTATGATATGCTTATTTGATGTAGGGTGGGGGCAACCATTACTAACAAATCTAATACATTAGATCTCCACACTACGTCAGAGAGCGGTTAGATTAGAGCTGCTGTCTGTTCATCTCTGCGGATGAACAAGGCTTGATAATAGCTCCGCTAATTAACTCCAGACTACACTGGAGGAGTTGAGAACTGGCTTCTGTCTAATTGCAGAACAAATGTCCCCACTCTCTCCTGCTCCCTCCTTCTCTCCCTGCCACCTTGACAGCATGTTCACTAAGTCATAATGATGTCTTTTGCCGAGCAAAGCTCCCTTAGCCCCGTTCCTCCCAAGGAGCGGTAACGAGACCTTTAGCAAGACCATCTCATCTGCTCGGCTGTCGAGAACCCTGAGATCCCTCAACGATCTCGATAATGAACCTCTCTCCGGAGCCAGCCAGGAGTTAATCTCTGAGCAGTGGGGAAGGGTGGAAGAAGAAGACAGACAGTGAGGACGAGAGGGAAGAGGAGAAGAATGAGGGAGGGACATAATCGGAAGGGTGTGAATGAGAGAACATGACATGTGAGAAAGACGAGTTCGAGAGAGTTTTTAGTGCCAAAGACATTGAGTAGGGCCTGGAGAGTCCATTAATAATTGCTCAGAAATCCTGTCATCACAAGGCTCCCCTTATTACACATGAGTCAGATGGTCCTATTACAAGCTGCCGCACTGCTGGCGTCGCTCTGCTCTCTGGCTAACGACTCCGGACAGGCCCACTATCAATGATACTTTGGACATTAGATTAGTCATCAAGTCAGAGGAAGTCAGGATGATTGCAATGTCGATCTTAATAAAAAGAAGAAGATGCCTTCCCACAGCCTCCTACTGTCTTTCTTTTTTTCTCGTTGTCCATTAGTTTCTCTTTTTCTGTTACTTCTCAGTCACTTCTCCGTCTGTCCTCCCATCTTTTATTTTCTTGACCTCTTGAAATCTTTATTCCTTACTTTTCTCTGTTTCTTATCCATTCTTCTCTCTATCCTTCTCTCTCTCTCTCTCTCTGTTCCCTGTGAGTGAGTGTGCCCAGTGTGCAGGCTCTGGGGTAAATGGCTGGAAAACATTCAGACATTAATCAGCCTGTCGCCAGACAGCGCTGACATCACAGGCCTAGCAGGATAAACACACACACACACACACACACACACACACACACACACACACACACACACACACTCACACACACACACACACACACACACACACACACACACACACACCCACACACTCACAGGTAATTTTTTCTGAGGGCAGCTCGATCCTTTTTTCTCCACTGCAGGATAAACAGGTAATCAGTCTGGAGTGGGACACTAATTGGCACACATACTGTACACACACACACACACACACACACACATACAGATGCGCACACATACAGCTTGGTTTGGACTGATTTGTCTGTTTGGAGGGGGACAGCTAAACAGAGGTGACCTCATGTTGGTGACCTAATGGGGTGTCCAAAAGGAAAATGTGTCCACAGCCAGGGTGGTGTTAGCACTGTTAGCTGTAGCCTGGATCCTTGTCGACATCATCTTTCCTTTTTCTTTTCACATGCTTAGTGTAAAGACTGAAAATGAAACACATTTTTCTCTCACTTTTTTTTTTTTTTTTTTTTCAAATTTGGCCATTGTGGTAAATAAATAGAGTCTACCAACTGTACATAGCATGGTATAGATGTTAGCTGTAGCTGTTAACTAGCTAGCAACACATACTGTAAACTGCATATTAAACAGACAAATATGAGAGTGGAATCAATCTTCTCATCTATTCCCCAAACTATTCCTTTAAAGGTTTCTGTACCAATGCTAGATCAAGTTTGCATTCTAAGACTTTGGGTTAAAAAGACTCAAATGCTTGATATCCTCTACACACCCCGACAGTGTTGCACTCTTGGAAGGAAAAGCCGATTCAACACCTCAGAGACTCCAAGAAACTTCACTATCTTTCTCTGAGTCTTTGTGTTTGTATTTGTGATCAACAAGCTTTTATTTTAGATGCACTGATAAATATAACTTAATATGTAGGGTTGCATTTCTCTGAATTTCTTTCAGTAAAATGCTCACACTCTTTGTTACACATGTCTGTGCTCACACAGAGACACAAACGGTGACACCCAGACACACACGCACACACACAGATGTTAACGCAGGGGGTGTCAGAGGGATGATGTGGTTAACAAAGGAAGATTCGGTTGCACCCCTCCTCCCTGCCACAAACGACCTGCCGGGGGATTATTTCATAGCGGTTACGGGACGAAAGATTTAGGGAGCAGACATGCACCTCGCCTCGCACCTCTCAATCCCCAGCAGACGCCCCTTTGAGATGAGGGTCCCGGCTCTGGTGACACAGGGAGCTACAAAGCTACATCCGCCCCCCAGTCCTGAACACACATACATGCACGAAGTGAGCACACAGGAAGCCAGATGCACATACGCGAGGGCAAATAAGCACCTGTGCTAGTTTTTCCTTTTTGCTATTTTATATAAAATGTTTTTGCTATTTTATAACAAAAACATGGGAAATTTCCAGGTGGAGGATTTTTTTCTTTTCTTCAAAATCCATAAATTATTCTTTTTGCTTTCTCTCTCTCACACACTGATGCTGTTTCTCTCTTTCTTGCTCATAATTGTCCAATTACCTATGGCATCAATCTCCCCACAAACAGCCTCTCAGCTAGCTGCTCCCATTATGAGCTATACATCATTACCCCTGGATGAATGGGAGATCCTGTTTGAAGCATGACATCCCTTTACTCTAAGACATTCAGGGATTGGGACTGAGTGTGTACAGTATGTGTGTATGAGAAAGAGACAGTGTAGTGTATTGTTCAAGTGAAGTCTTAGAAACGAAGCTGAAAACAAGTTAAATATATACATACTGTAGTGTGTATTATTCAGAGGCATGCTAAATGAAGATGACATTTAGACATTTGTAATTCTCTAATGGTGCACCAGAATAAAGAACAATGCCCTGCGGGTGGAATCCACAAAAGCCCATTCAGCGAGGTGATACACATTTAACAGTATAATTGCTAAGATACCCAGTACACGGTCCCTTTTACTAGATCTCTCTTGCTCTGCATGTCAGATCTGTAATCATTTAGCAGAACAGACATGTCAATTACATAGAAATTGCATTTGGTGTGAAAATATTCATGTGTAGCCTAGAAATGTGGGCATCCTATAAGTTTAACGTTTTATACAATTTGTGTCAACTGTTCGCAGCAGGTTAATGTTAAACTGGGTGCACTTGTGAGAAGGACAGCTCAGAAAATGCTTCAAGGAAAAGAAACTGAACAGAGGAGTAGGAAGAAAATGCAAATAAGCTGCTGATTTATGCTCCAGAGTCCTTCAAAGTAATTAGAATATATCAAATGTATCAAATAAACATAAATAGATTACTTGACTTCAAAAATAGTGATCTATATCTATGAATTAAAGTGTATTGAAAGTTTTAATCCTTAAGATTTTAGCCTTGATTCATGTGTGGCTACTGGTGGTATAATGGCGAGTGCATTTTGATAATACAGGCCCCAGATTTCTGTTCAAAATGACACATGTATAGACCACTGAGGACAGCAACAGAACAATTTGTTTGCAGGGCAACCCACGCTGGAAACACGGATGAGAGTAGTGAGAGTGAACCAAAACAGTAAAGTTGCAGGCCGGGAGCCAAAACAATGAGCTGAAATATGCTATAAAGCCCGTTAGGAGCTGAGATCTGTCATTAGACCTGTTGTTAATATAAAAGTATTGATTACAGCAGCTTTAAGAATTAGAAAGTGCTATAAATGCATCAATAATGTGTCATCATGCTTGAGAAAAATAATGTGCATGTGGAGAAGAGAAAAGAGTGTTGCAGTTGACGCTTGTGCTGAGAGAGAGAGTGATAAAATAGGACATAGATACACTGTGCTGGCAGCGTGTGGGTTTGGGGTCTTAATCCGATGCAGGCAGAACAGCCAGGTCCTCATAAGGGCTCTTTTCATGGAACTGTGGGGCCTGGTGCTTTCTGGGGCCTGGGGTGCAGGGACAAGGCACCCCTCCCCCCCTCCCTCCTCCTACCCCCATCCAGACTCTAGTCATCCTCCTTCCACCCCTTTGTGGGTCTTTTCCACTTTGATTTCATGTTTGCCCATCTCAGGGTTGTGAGACGGGGCGAGCAGAGACATTCCACAAAAGACCCCATGAGACGCAGCCCCCTCCGCTTCCTGCACACTCACATCACATATACATAATAACGCACATCGTCACACACACACACACACACACACACACAGCATATATATATATAACCTCCACCACCAAATGTGCACACACACCCATATGCTTACCTAAACCTCTTGTTTCCACTCCCACCCAAGGAAAGAAAAGCTTGTGCCAATTTACCACAAACAAAGACTTTCTGTTTCGTTTTCTGTTTTGGGGGTGTCCAGGGGATTTTCCGTTACAATCTCATGTACGTATTTGTTGACCTGCTCATATTGTTGCATGTCTCCAGGAGGAGCGCAAAACTGTGGTGCTATACGAGAAACCCAACAAACCAAACCCTGTCACAACTCCCAGGCTGATGATGAACCTAGCAGACTACCAAACCATACGGGGGTCCCCTCAGCTGTTTCTCTCCCCCACAGACTGTGAGCCCGTCCCTGGGTGGGGGTCCTGGGGTGTTCCCCTAGGGAGCCCCAGAGCTCTGGGTGTTAGTGTTGCCACTGGGGCTTTATAGACTCCCTACTGAGAGCATCTCCTTAGAACAGACAATGGGAGGCATTTATCCCCTGGGTGACCATGCTGACCCCCTAAACTCACTCCCCTAAATCCGCCGGGCATGGACTGGCGGCTCCTTTCAGGGAGCCTTTCACAAGGCCTCACAAAGCGTCCTGGCCCAAACCTCCTCAGTAATGCATCACTTACACACATACAAGATAAAGAGTGGCGTGGACGTAAGCAAGTTTGTGTCATTCCTTAAAATAAGATCTTGATCCAAAATCCAACAAAACCAACATTCAAGAATTAATAAGAGAGACTGAATCATAGTTTGGTCATTGTTTGCAACATTTTCAAGCAGAGGTGTTCACCTGTGTGACGTGTGGACAACATGCACACCGTCCAGCAGGAGAGGACGTGATTGAATCAGTTCTGTTATTCTCATCACAGCCACAGTGCACATTAGCATGACAGCAGCAGAGAGACAACAACAACTCTTGTAGTCAATAGAAACCTACAATGCACTGACGCACACATACGCCTGACTGATGCATGCACACAAGAGAATCAAACTGCTCTCATCAAAGGAGGAATAAAAAACATTTTCTATTTTCAGCCTCATCTTTGCTGCCTTTTCTCATCCTCCATGCTCTTCCCATCCCCTAACCTTGTTCTCTCTTTTCAGACACATCTCCCTCTTTTCAGCCTCACTTCCTATCCCAGTTTGTATTGTTGTTGTTGTTTCTTCCCCCCATTCCTCCTCTCTCTTTCACTCAGCACTTTTAATTCCACCCACTATTTTCTCCTCTAGCCTCGGTGTTGAGGCACCGTTTCAATTGGGGGGGGGGTGTTTGTGTGTGTGTGTGTGTGTGTGTTTTCGTGCGTGACATTGTGTGTGTGTGTGTGTGTGTGTGTGTGTGTGTGTGAAATAGGGGAGGGGCAAGAAAGAGAGAGGAAGAAAGAGAGGTTAATATATGTGTGTATATTGTGAGAGACAGCGTGAGCAAGAGTAGTACTTTTTTTTTGGATGTGTGTGTGTCTGAGAGTGTGTGTGCATGCATGTCTTTGTGCATGTGATGGAGATGGAGTAAAGGGGTTTACCCTCCACTTTAGTTTATGCGTGTATCCTTTTGGGGACCCCCGCTGCAAGGAAGAGGCTTCCTTTCATGCTTTTTTTGCATTCCAATGCATCCTATACACTCTGTAAGACCCCGTTAAATGCGGAGAAAATAGTGGTATGAGTGAGTGATAGACGTCTCTGTTTTTCAGCTATAGCATTCTTTTCTCTAGGCTCCTCTTTATTGGCATTTTGTCAGCCTTGAGAAAAAGAAAATCACTACATTTGAGAATGCAGCGTGGCGAGAGAACCCCCACATCTCATGGCGTGTTACACAGCTGCTAAACCAACAGGCGAGATTCAGCTCAAACTTGATAATGTGACCTGATATTTTAGAAAAAAGGACACCAAGGTCCAGATTTTAGTAATGTTATTGTTGTATATTTGTTTTTCACTCTGTTAAAGGAGAATTCCGATTTAGTTGAACTTGGGTCATATTTTCAATCATAGAAAACCAAAAGAGAGCATGCCCAAAATGTCAGTAATAAGGATGGATGTTTTGGGACCCCCCTATTCATTTGAATCAAAATTCAAACCAAAAAAAGTTTTTCCTTGTGTCGTGTGGTCAGCTGCACATGTTTTTCTGCCTGCCCTACCCACTTGGCCCACTTGTATATATGTAATAATGTCATGCACATAAAAATAGCTTTTCTTGTCTTTTGGAAAGTTTAATAAATAAAAACCTTTGTGGTGTAATAATTCATAATACAAAGAGTAATAATTGACCCTGTTCGGTCAGTTGGGGATGTTCTTTCAACAGTTTGACATCTCTTTTATAATTTCGGTCTGTGGAGAAAATGTTTTTTGGGCCGTTGGGTATTTTTTTGTTGCAGTACCGCGGTTGTTCTCTGGCTCAAATTGGCAGCAAGGCTGACAGCATACAGTAGCAGCTCTCTTAATAATAAAACTTGAAATTATGGTTAATAAGAACTTTGTACGCATGACTGTCTGACTCTGTTCTGCTCTGTCTTCACATCCCCACGTCTCAGCAAGTAATTTGCTGAGTGCTATGTTATCATAACTGATGAAGACAATGGCCAAATCTATAAAAATAAGATCCAAGTTGTAATAAACCAGAATAATCCTTTCAGTGATATCAGAGTTCACACAAGTGAAGCATCCAGCTTGCTAGCTAGCCTGGGTGGTGTAACTGGTAGGTCCACAGCAAACTAGCACTTGATTTTAAAACACATTGTGGAACATAATCTTCAAAAAAAACAGTGAAACACTGTTTCACATTTTGTTTAACAGTTATATGTTATTATAACATGCAAAATTAGACACAATAATTATTTCTGGCCTGTTTTTTTCTGGGGTTTTCTCTGTATCATTTAATGAAAACATAACTTGAATGCAGTTGTCTTTTCAAATGAGTCTGCAGTAACCAGGGTGACAATTTTTCAGATAGCACTTTCTGAGTTGAAAATCTGTGAAAGTGAAATCTGTGAAAGTGCTAAATGTAAAAATGGTTTCATTCAGACAGACCGTGTGTTTTTAAATGTCTATCAAATCATGACCTGGCTATTGCTCTGATTCTGACAAACAGTAGATTCAACATCTGAAACCCTGAATACAAGTACTGTAAGTAAATCTTTATGCAAAAGATGACATTTTAAAAGGAGTTGTTATCGTTGGCGTTAGGGTTAACCATAGCCCAGTAGTACACTTTGACCAGCTAACTTTCATTTCTTGTCAATGAAAAGTTGCACAACATGAGACAATTGGCTTTTCCCGTATATAAAAGTAAACAGGCGGGATCAGATCCACAAAGTCCCCCATGTTTCCTTTGAACGTTTTGGTTTTTTTTTTTCTCCACTGGTCTCAGAGAGGTTGTTGAGACATAACATGTGGTTAGGTCAGAAAAACCACAGAACACGCTACTCTAAACAATACACCACCACCATGAGAACAAGCTGCCATCTTCCACACGATGGCAGCCACATGGGCACTTGTAAACAGAAGAACATGCCCCCCAAAATGCTGACTTGTTAACTTCTTCAGAATGAACACACGTTACATGAGCTTTCTAGGGGTAGATAAAAACACATCATTGCCAAATGTTCAGTTTGTTTCCACAAATCCCTCGAAGAAAACTATGAAGATGGTCCAGTTTGTGATATTAAGATATTCTCAGTGAGGAAAATGTTGACGGCTGTTGGAGGAAAAATAAATATATGTTTGGTCTGTCAGACAGACCGAACAACAAAGTAAAAGAAAATTGAGCAGGTAATGTTAAGCTGCTCTACTCCTTTTTAAAAACTGATAACAGACAAAGTCAAAGAGAGCTGCTTTTCAAACTTGATCCCAATCAACAACATTTAACCTTTAAAGGTTACTGACATTTAGCCGGTGACTTTGAGGTTAGCCTTTATAACAAACAGAGCTGAAGATTGGTCTAGATTGTCAAAGGCCGTATCAGGGTTCAGGTCCACAACTGTGTGTGCCTTGCCGTGACCTGGAGGTGTCTGTTGATTGTTTGTTCATATGTATGGGGATGCCTGTGTGTGTGTGTGTGTGTGTGTGTGTGTGTGTGTGTGTGTGTGTGTGTGTGAGCAGAGGCCTAACCTGACCCGGGGATAATAGGTACACAAGGGTCAAGTATGCCTGGAGTGCAGAATATGTGGAGCAGGTTGTTGCGTGAAGCCTTGGTGGGTGCGGAGGGATAGAAGGCAGGTGGAGAGTCAAAGGGTTAAACTAGAACAGGTTGGTAAGAGTGCAGGCATGCATGTGCCACAGTTGGTACTGAATTGCAAGTGTGTGAAGTCAAAGGGGTCGGTCAGCTCTGACTGAGCGTGTGTGGCTGTGCATTACTGCACGGCTTAAGGTCAGGGTTAAAAAGACACGGTTGTTTTAACCCTGTGAAATTAAACGTTCGCCCTTAAGGTCTAATCCAGATTTTCCCAAAATGCAAGCATATGTCACACTGCATGAACCTCTGATATGGCCATAGAGAGTATTTGTGTGCACCATTTCATCCGCCAGTTCCAAGCATGCTTTTATTTGTGTGGGCAAGTGGGAGAATTTCCTTCTTCCAGAAAAAGAAACCTGATGGGAAGAGGGAATAGTTCAGCTAATGCAGCACAAGGGCGTGCTGAGCTCACAACGAAATGAAATATCTTCATCATGTGAACCAGAAGTGACACTAATTTTTCCCCTCTACGGGGCCAACAAACGGTGATGCAGCGGGCCGCACACAATGGCCCTAGCTGCAGCACATATATCATCAAGTCCCCTTTAACAGTGGTCTGCCCAGTGGAGCCCCTAAGTGGAATTTCTGCATTTACAATCATTTTCCACATTTCCCTCAAATGCACCACACCTCTCTCCCAGAATCCCCAAGACACTCCTCACAAGATATTCTTACAAAACCTTGTTCTCTTACCGTCCATGCCATCGTTATTTCACACTAACCAGGAACACAAGGATTGGGCTCAAATTAGTTATGAACCATTGGCTTTCTCTCTGAAGTCTTCAGATGAGAGCCAGCCATAGAGAGAACAGTGGGAGTAGGTGGAGGCTGCATTCTTTCGTTTTGGTTTCAGTGCTGGCCTATAAATCTTTGGTAAATTAATCTCATTCAGGCGCAGGGCCATCCCTCTGTCCTTTTGTGTTTTTAGATGCACATTAGTGCCTACTAAGGTGAAGAGGCTGTGAAGCTGACTGGCACTCTAAACCTTAGCAATAGCAACTATTTGCACTCGCATATTCTGGATGTAAATGTGAGAGAATCTTAGCCCAGACTCCCTGCAGTAGAGTCTTCTTTTCTATCCTTTCCCCTTGGGAAGATGAGAATGTAGGTGAAGGAGGCGGGGAGCTCTCTCTCCTCCCCTTGTAAAATCACATTTTCCCCTCCTACTTGAAAGGATTTCTCAGATTTCTGGAAGCAATGGCACACATGCACGCACACACAGAGAATTACACAGTCACTCACACACACACACACACACACACACACACACACACACCATGAAGGTTAGGTACTTTTTTTAGACATACTAATAACAGACTAAGACTCTACACTCTGATCTTCAAAGCAACTGAAGAGGAGAGGAGAATGGGACCATTGAGAAGCCCATTGAGGGAGCTTTTGGCACATTTGAACCCACTTAGCCCGTAAAAGAACACTTTAATATTTACAAATCGCAGTAAAACTGCATGCAGCACAAGGCCAATGCCAATTCACTTCTGCAAATATAAAGTCTGAGTGAGGGGAGTTAATTTACTGGCAAAGAATGCAATAAATAAAAACAGCTTTTACTGTGTCATTTTAGAGGCTCGTAAAAAAGGAAAAGTTTCCTTTCTTCATCTTCAAGTGTGAACTTAACAGAAGTATAACCTTTGAAACTGTATTGGATGCTTTATTGCTTTATCTTAAAGTGGTTTGAAGACTAATTTTCAACAGTATTGACTTGAAAAGATTTCCAGTAGTAAAGCTGACTGCTTTGCGAGAGCCGAAGAGGTTTGTGGTTTACTATTGCTGCTGTCGGATCAGTAATTTTCATTTTATTCTGGCATAAAAGAACTGAAAACTTAATATCAGAAACTTCTCTGTTACTATGTTTATTGTATAAGTAGTGGGGCTTAAGTTGAAAAAATAGATATAATACTAAACTAATAGGAGTTTGAAATGTTGCCAGTTTATTCAGCCATGGGAAGTGGTAGTACTCATTTAGCCTACACCGAGCCCCAGATTATGTTTACAACTGGCATTATAAAGCTGTCTTCAATGACAGTCTCATATTTCATATTCCGTAGCAGATGATATAAATGCAACTGGAGCATCTCAAGAATTTTGGCAAGGCCGTATTTCCTTCAGGAAACAATGTCCTGACTGAGCTCAGCTGCCACTCAGGCTCCTGGGGTTTCCAGCGGGCCAGAAGGGGCCAAATCAGTCTGAGGATACAACAGTCTTTATAGGAGGATATAGATTATATAACACATGCGCTGTTTTTGAGTGCATCAGACAGAAAGTCTATAAAACTTTTGAAATTGCTGTAATGACAGGGAGAAAAGGGCAGCAGAATCAGAGCCTGAAACTTCTGGATGGAGACTGAATCCATAAAAGTTGACCAACTTGCACCCGTTGTAAAAAAAAAAAAGAAAATGGTCTCAAATGTGCAGAATTATCCTGCAGCAAACTGTGCTTTGGTTATTGGTGGTTGAGGTTGTTTTGCAGGATGTGTTTCTGTTGTTTCTTTGATTACGACGTGTTCCGTAATAAAACTGCACATTAATGTTGCTAATGCGGAAATAAGGTTCGTGAGAAATCTCTCGCCAAACTTCTTAATTGGCTGTCATATCACTTAATACCCATTGTTTGGATCAAACAATGCGGTTGACGTGAACAGGCACACACACACACACACACACACACAAACACACACAGGCTATAAGTCGTCATTAAGTAAACTAATGAGTCGTGCCATTCTGGCACAGGTCCTGATATTTGGGTCTAATGAGCTGAGTGTCCAGTGAAACTTCCCTCTCTTTCTGTTTTTCGAGATACCTCCCTCATCGCAACAGGACCAAAAATCACAAACACACCCTCCCTCTCAGAAGCAAAACAACCCATGCATTAACCACAGCTCCATTTCCGCCGCCGCATTCATCGAGGAAACAAGTGGGTTTAATGGAGATCTAGTTTGCTGATTACAGATTACTGAGGTAAACAACATCCCTTGCTTCCAAAGGAAAAAATGTCGAGAGTCATAAAAGGTGATAAAAGACAAACAATAACAACCGGTGCCTAAAAACACAAACAATAGGAGGGAAGCTCATTGTACCCTGCAGGGAGCTGTGCTAATGCAATAAACTGCTTCAGTCATTCTAGGCAACATTCCCAAACTCCTAACAGATTACGCTGCCGGTAATGACTTTCAGCTTAATTTTGAGGCAGATCAGGTAAAATTGTTGAACTTGATTTAAATGTGAGTGATTCGAGGGCTCGCCGGGAGCATGAAGCCACGCTGTGCTGTAGCTGTAGCTGTAGGCGGGGCCCACAGCTTGTAAGGAGGAAAGCAGCAAACCACAGACAGAGCCTGAAAAGGACTCCTAGAGTACCAGCATCAATTACCACCATTACTGCACATTACCCAGTCCCTCATTCTCTTCCTGTGTGTGTCTCCTTGCACTCATACGAGTCGGGCGCACCACTGCACCTCAGGCTACCCAGGAGAGTGTGTGTATGTGTGAGGGGAGAAAATGTGTGTGTGTGCAAACTCCTGCATACACATGCCCATTTGTGTGTGTGTCGCCGGGTAATATATCATCTCAGCTTGAATAGACCCCCAAGCCAGAAGTTAATGAAGTGAAATGAGACTTATTAGCCAAAAACCTTTAAAGTCACTGACAGGCGAACGTGGGGAAATAAAGACAGCCTGAAATTATTAATGACAACGGAGATGTGGGTGCACAAAGGGAGTGTGAACACAGGCGCAGTCCACAAAATCACTATACCTAAGGAAAAACAAAGATTTAAAAGTGCTATTACACTTTAACTTAAGCACTATTTTGCTATTTTCCCCATCTGCCTCGAAAGGGTTCAAGCTGGGACAAACACTGATTATGCTGGGTGAGTCTATCTCCCTGCTTTTTGCCCCCTCTTTGCCCTGCAGTAGATTAACACAAGAGTTGACACTATCATAAGTTCCACGTGGTGCACATTTCTCAATGGCTTTATTTTTCAGGCAAGCATGCGTCCTGGGTCAGCTAAGCCAGGTAATGTTCAGACTAATTGGACAGGAATGACCAGTTATCGGGCTGATTACTGCCACTCCTCATCAGGCAAAGGCGGCTCAACGGGGGACCAGCTCTGTCTGACATGCAGCACATGATTGAGAGTACAGCCGTTGAGGGGGCTGCAGTGCCTGCTGGCCGGGGCTGTTCTGGGGTCAGCCAGCGAACAGGGACGCATTTCTCATCACTGTCAGAGATTTGGAGGGAGCCCTCACATTTGGAGTGTGTAGGCCCCTTGACCAAGCAGCCAGTGTGCCAGAATGGTTGGAGGGATGTTTGTGTATTTTGTGTGCACTTGTCAGAGAGATGGTGATGGTGCAGGTTCATAAGTAGCATAGTGTTTCTACCACTGCCTCTTTCTTTGAATACTAAAGCTATGGGCGGCAACAGATGAAGATAAATTAAAAGATCGGGTTTCACCCCCACCTCTCCACAGACCCCAGGGCTGACCCTGTTCTCTAAAGATGCTTTGAAGCCTGATACATCTGGTTGCCTTTGACTGAAGGCTCACAGTGAGGCAGAGGTGTTCAGGTTGGACTAAGCAAACCCCTCACTGTTCTTTGCCCTTCTTTAGCCTGGGCCTTAACCCTGTTTTGACCCTGCTGGCGTTTGCTTAAGGGGTCATCAAGACTGAGCAACTTGTTTCGCCTAAGGCCAAAGACCTGAAGACCAGGCTATGCTCTGAGACAGCCATCCTTTGATAACACTCATGGTTGGGGATTGGATCATGAAGTCAGGGTGTGCTGGATGCGAAATTAGACTTGACAGCGTCATGCTCCTGATCAGATGGGACACCGGTGTGATGTTGACCCTGTTCTAAACAAAAACAGTCTTTTCAGATTCACTATGAGGTGCATTAGTTAGAGTTGAAAATAAGTAATCTACAGACCTTGTGGCTCATCCCTCTCATCGGTTACGTTGACTGTCATGTATGATGAGAAAAGCCTCGACATGTTTCACACAATAACATTTCTCTCACTCCACCTAAAATCAGAACATTTGTTTGATGTCTTCCTTTCAAATATGGATAGAACAATATTTGGCGTGTAAAAATGATTCAATCTAATCCAGGAAATGAAAAAATCAAAAAAACAGGAAGACTAGGCTTTCATTGTAAATTTTCCCAGCTCCATCTCTTCACATTCACAGCTCTGTCCGACAATAACTAAGCCATACCTTTTGCGCAGCGACTTCCCATTATAATAAATGATTCAGCTGCACTCACAAATAACTCACTTAGTGGCAGAAATTGGGCTGAGAGCTGACCTAGATTTATGTCGGCCCTTCCTTCTCCATTTTTTCCCCATTTCTTTGGGAAGTAGAATGGGGAACGTGAACAAGGTGGAATGTGATGTTAGCACAGCCACAGAAGTGGGCGTGAGGTGAGATGTGAAGAGTTGCCTGGAGGAAACTATTGTCTGGACAGGGGCAGATGGTGGAACATGGGAAATTTGGTTTGTCTGTTGGTCAGACCCAGCCTAGAGCCTCAAAAGCTGCCCTTTGATCATATCTCAACATGGACTTAGTTCTAAAGGGGATGCTGGGACATTTACCAGTGGTCAAAAGCTGGTTATTTTCTGTAATGCCTGATCTGTATTCAGGGTCATGGTTGTTTTGTTGCCAGGAAAACACAGTGGATAGGTTGTCAGTCAGTCGTAGAGTTAAACACATGAAATGTTGTCTGACCACGTCTGAAGTTCTGAATGGCGACACTCAAAGGCGAGCCAAAAAGCCTGCAGGGGGCAGAGAGGGGCAAGGCCCAATAATCATTCAGCATGGCAATAACAATGCAAATCTTTGGACAATCTTTCCTTAAAGCCATTCATAGTGTTTTACTCGGATATTCACACAACAAACCCAGAAGTAATTGCGCTAAGAATGAAAAGAGAGCGCTTGAGAGAGATGTTAAAATCCTGCATACTTTATCACCTTCACGCCTGGTTAATCACTGCATGAAGTGGGCAGGATTGTCAGATTTTTGGTTTGGGAAAGTCCACTCATACCTACACAACTCTAAACAAAGGCAGTTGGGTTTGCATGGTAATCACACTGCAAGGATGAAGCACTAGTAGTAAAGTAGTAAGCAGTAAAGCATATCTCATGCATGCACAGAACTAGACTTTAGCTGTCAAGCTAGCAATCTAACCTCCCTTGTTATTGCTTTTGTTTCCACTGCTCTGTTTGATTCTGACAGTTTTGACTCAGAATTCCTAAAATGTTGCCAAGTTATGCTGAAGTGCAGTTAACATGCCACCATCAACTAATACCAGCACAGCAGACAAAGCGGACAACACAAGTTAGGTTCATACAATCAAAGCGTCCTCTACTGCTCACCACTGCGACTGCCCCCTTCTCGCAGAGAGCAGAAAGAAATAGCAGGAGGAACCTTTTAATGTCCTGCTATGGGTACTGTGGGTTCAGTTTTATGGCTCTGCTGTCTCCGTCTCTTGGGGTCAATATTGACTACTGTAGCCTGCAGGCTAGAGGGCACAGAGTGTAGATGTCTGGGTGGGAGTGGCAGGGCTGGGCAGGAGGTGCTTTGTGGAGAGTGTGTGAAACAGCATCCATGCATGAAGCAGATAAAATAGGAAGCACGCTGTAATTCAGATAATTACGGCTGTTTCTGTTCAGCCTCACTTGTTTAATTTAGTGACAAATTATTCAAATAAGTCAGATCCCTTTGCTCATGCACAAACAGTCAATTAATTGATTGGTTGATCAACAGAAAATCAATAAATCAAAGATGTCATACACTCTCTGGTTCCAGCTTCTCAAACATGAGGATTTGTTGCTTTTTCTGTTTTTCTTCATTGTATACTGAAGATCTTTGGGTTTTGGACTATTAGTTGGAAAAAACTGAAGACGTCATCTTGGGCTCTGGGATTTCATAGACAAAATAAAGAATCGATTAATCAAAACAAAAAAAAACAGACATAATAATTCTTAGTTGCAACCCTACACTGTACATAAGTAACTACAAATTAAAATGTCAGATTTGAAGACTCAATACTATTTAAAAACCTAAGATAATCATGATTTCAGCAATGTGTTTGTGTGTGTTTGACTGCAAGGGAAAGGGGGTAGGGTTGGTGTCCGTGAGTAGAATTCTTAAATGTCAAATTGCTCTTGCAGACGTGAGACTGGAGAACAGTAGAGATTGTCTCTGTCGGTCTGTGTAAGCTTGTGTGAGCATAGAAAAGAGGGGGTGCCTGGTTCTCTGCGGACCTCTGGGACCAGGGAGGCTGAAGATAAGCCACCTAGCATCAGCACCCCTCATTCTGTTTCTGTCTGCTCATGTCAAACCACTGGGGTTCCCTGTACTGATAACCCCTAGCAGGAAAAGAACCTTTTATGTAGCCTGTCTGAGCCTTTTGCTATGCCACACACACACACACAGACTCACATTCATTTCATTTCTATGAACGTAGGAAATTCATCCAAGCAGCCTATTCAACCACCTCCGACTACTTTTCCTGGAAAACACACAGGCTCACTGTATAAATCCTCAAAGACAGGCAGCACAGATAGAGGGAGAGAGTAACGAGGTGGTGTGAAACAGTAGCTAAGAGGGAGCGTGGCCTGAGGCTGCGGGTCAGAGTTCTCCTGAGGTCATTCACAACAAAATTGACTAGCAGAGACAGAGAAAGGGAGGGAGTCTGGGAGAATGAGAATGAACGGGAGAGACAGGGAGACAACCTCCGGAGCCATTGATACAGCCCCCAAGTCTCTTTGATCTGTCACTGCGAGCTTCCTGAAGTAAACACAGGCTAATTGTCTGGATCAGGTTGAGATGCTTATCAGTGTTCGCCTGTCTGTTCCCTCCAACGCTTCGTTATGTTTCTGCAGCGATACAGAGGAGGCCAAGCTTGTCAGTCCCAATCAGATTCCTGGAGGTACTAATGGATACACCCAACATTTAACTGCTCCAATCCACCATCCGCTACACAATGCATCGCTGAGTCCAGGCCAGGTTTGACCCCACGCATATCTCTTGACCTTTTAATCCAGCAAGCGCCTCAAAATTAATGCAAACCTGATAAAGAACAAGTTAGTGAGGCTTTTTAAAAACCCATTTAATTGTGCTGTAAACTTATCTTTTAATTGCCTGGTTACTTTGCTTATAAATAGAAGTTGTCTTTTGTTCCTAAAGTTTTGATTTCACTTGAGAATCAACCTTTTATTGTGTTGTTACTTCTATTCTGTCAGTGGTTTCACATTTGCCAAAAGCTGTATTATTGCTTTTGCCCTGTCCATGAGTGTTACTATGCATTTTGATCTACCATAACAGATTTTTGAAATTTAGACAAAAGTGAATAGAGAAGAGGAAGGGCAATAAGATAAAGATAGAGACAGAATATTAAGGCGGGAAGAGGAAGAAAATGTTTTTTCAGAGCTTTGAAGTTGAACTTTTGGTAGACAGGGGGTGGTGACTGGGAGGCAGGGATGACAATATCCTCCTTTTGAACTCCCTAGCATAAATATTGGTGCTGATGTTGTAATGGGGTTTTCCTCATGACCCTCCTCCAACATAGGCCTTCCAGAAAGCCCTTCATGTGGATTCTGCTTCCCCTCCTCTGCACCCTGAGCCCACAGAGATCAGACTTCGGGGGTCTCCAGGGGGAAATAGCTCATCCAGTGATGACGCTACTCATTGCAAGCCTGATTGGGTTTAGTGATGCCTGGGGGGCTGAGGCCAGATAGTAAAGATATATCAATATACCATGGCTACTGGGGCTACTGGAAATACATCATTCCCTTGATCTTGGAATACTGGTTTCATGCAGATGGTTGCTGAGGCTTGTGTTCCTGAAACATATTTTCGGTGGCAGCTGAATAAAGATATACGTCTTCTTTTCTTTTTTAAAGACTGCCTGCAGAACGATTTCTTTTGCCCCTTTATATTGTTTTTAATAACCTTCAGCATCTATCTGAATGGCACTCAGAGTCCATTTAATTTCGAATGCTGCAAAGACAACAGCCCTGCACTGTGGGGGGTGGGGGGGGGGTATGTTCTCTGTATGCAATAAAAAGCAATGGAAAAAGCCAATGTAATTTACACAGCTGAGATGAGGGTGGAATTTGTTTGTGTTTCGATGTGGTGTGTCCAAATCTGATTGATCTGAAATTCAATCAAGCAGTATTTATAAAAGCTTGCTTTATATATAATATTCTTTTTACAATCACACATAAAATCAAATTTACAACTGCATCATATGCTCAGCAGCCTTTAACAGAGCCAGTAAAATGAGAATATTCAGCTTTACTAAATTATTTCTCCCGTCTCCATACTGAGTGGCAGAATATACAACATACATATGTGGGTTCATATACAACATGCTTGTGTGAGCGTGCATTTAAGTGTATGCATTTGCTCCTACAATCATTTGTGTGCGTGTGTGTGTGAGACAGAGATACAGCCTGCATCATGGACCAGTCCTCTATCTAGGAGCTGCATCATTCCACCTCAGGCGCAGGACTCCACTCTGTCACTCAGGGTGACACATGGAGAGGCAGCCCCCTGCCCGTGGCGTACAGAAGGGATCACCGCCCTGTCACTGTCTGTCACTCCGGCTTTGTCCCCTGTCATGCCCCCACGCTGGCAGGTTTAGGGAGGGAGGGCCCGTCATGTGCGGTGACAGACTGACAGGTGACAGGTGAAGCCAGCCAGACAGCGAGTGCCACAGACACTCAAACCTTTATACATATCCCAGTGTGGTTCAATGTGTGTGTGTGAATGCGTGCTTGCATACAAACACATACAGCTGCTTTGTTTAACACCTCTGGGATGGGATTACAAGGTCATTTTAGGGTTGAAATGACTCCCTCCGAAACCTGTTGTAAGACTGCTTAAACTGCAGGGGTATCAATCCAAATGTCAGAAATGGTAAAAAAAAAAAAAAAAAGTAGATATTTGGAACTCAGAACTGCAGTTTCTCCTCAAGCTGAAAATCCATTTCCTGTGACTGCACTTCGCCTCCAGCGCTTCATCCAACAAATCGAGCTGATGCGACATTTAGTTCTTTCTTTATTTCCTTGATTATCATTGTTTTCATAGCACGTAACATGTGGCTCCTTGCTTTAAAGGAAAATAATTTTGGGAAATATGTTTATTTACTTTCTTACAGAGAGATAATGAGAAGATCAATACCACTCTCATGTCTGTACGCTATGAAGCTGGAGACTAGAGAAAGCTAGCTTACCTTGGCATAAAGGCTGAAAGCAGTGGAAAATAGCTAATCTTGCTGTATCCAAAGTCTGCCTACCAGCACCTCTACAGCTCACTGATTAAAGTTTGATCTGTACAAAAAACTGAAGTTTAAAAATGACAAGTTATGGTTTTACGAGAAGTTCTGTGCTGGACTGTTTCTTGGCCGGGCGCAGTGACTTCTTGGAGTCATATCATCACTATGTGGTTGCCAGGCAAGGAGAAGAGACTCCAGGAAGAGGCTCTGCGTGTTACCTAAGCTAAGCTAACCATCTCCTGGCTCCAGCTTCATATTTAGCGCATGAGGGTGATATCAATCCTATCATCTAACTCTTGGCAGGAAAGCGAATAAGCTAATTTCCCAGAATGTAGAAGTATTTTATAAAAGTTCACATCCTTTAGTTTCGCACTCACTGGATGTTGCTCAGTAAGAGTGACTGGTAACTGTCTAAACTGTAAATTGTGGCTGTATTGAACTACACATTGTAAGGTTGCGATGATATGTACTCAAGCACGAGCTATACAGAACAGATCGAGTTACATAGAAAAACATATTCAAACTTTGTTGATGAAATATACTGTACATATACTGACACTGAAGCTACCACTAGATGTAAAAACATCTGCAAACACACTCAAATACATATACGCGCACACACACACACACATACAAACACACACACAAAGCAGCATATCATCTTTTGATCGCAGTCTACTCTGCTGGGGTTAAAACATATTCACTGCAGTGATGGTGCTGATGCTGTCAGATCCAAGCAAAAGCTGAAAGTGTGTGTATACCTTTGATGCTGGAATAAGTTTTGGCTTATATTCAATTTTTCATGCTAGAAGAGGCGAACACAAACACTACAAGGGGCTGAGCTAAATATTTAGTTTAAATTCGGGTATTTATTAGCACGGCTAAAGATAAATCTTTTGTTCTCTTTTAAAATCAGTTATCTCAGACAATTGATGTTGAATAATTGCTGAGAAAATACATCAAAAGACATCAAGTTATTTAGGTATAACCGAATTACAGCCAACATATGTTCACAGCCCAATATAGGATTAGATTTACAGCTCTCTTTGTGGCTCGATGGACTTTTAATGGCCATTATTGCTGCTGCTTCTGGTCCCAAATCGAGCATTAGACCTTCACTATGGCTTGAATCTAACCCGGTGCCAGAGGTTGCACCCAAATCATTCCATTTGACCTGAATCTCCCATTCCATTACCCAACATTCCCTGTGGGGACAGTAGTGGTCCCTCAACGCTTGAACTCTGACCTTGGCCCCATCAGGAGAGGAGCCAATAACAGTGAGGGAGGTTTTATAGGCACCCAGGCTATTTGAATTGTCTCGCCTTGTGTCTCAGAGGGGACATACAGTTATAATGACGCCCTATGAGGTTCTGCTCTGAAATGTGATTTAGTTCTTATTACCTGCAGTCATATTGTGTGAGGCAGCATTTGTCACAGGGATGCGGGGAAACCTGTATCCAACATCTTGGTTTAGTCGTTGCATTTTAGAAAGCATAAGAGACTGACGGCAGCCTGGGTGGCTTGTGTCAACGTATATCTTTGGTTTTAAAAACAGAGAGAGACAAAAAGAAAGAGGCACAGAGCGGGCTTATGCAGGGTGATAAATACTAACTTAATTTGTCAAAACGACTTTTCTCTAAATGTGTGATTTAATTGCCTTACTAATGTGACGTTTGAAAAGCTGCAGCTGTGCCATGATTGACCTCCCTGTCATCAACCGTAGGTTAAAACAGCCGTGCACCTTTCGATGTATTCTATGCTGGTGATATTGAAGCAGAGAAGCGTTGCATTGTGTGCAGCGAAGATAGTGTGATGATGCCCAACTGCACCATCTCAGGTCAGTACCTTTGAAGACAATCAACTATTTCATTTCATAACTAAAACAGCAAAGCTCTTTAACCAACAAATAAACTACCATATTGGCCTGAACATAAGGTGACCCTCAATACTTGTTGTAAGATACAAAACATTTTCAGACTAGCCTTGTTGCGAAAGTTTCCCTGATATACTTTAAGTCCAAAGAGAGTTATCCCTTAAAGCTTTTCTCTTGTATAAGTGAGACATGAATTATATTTATCCTGCTTGACAGATGATTCGTCCCTGGTCATGTCTGCAGAAACAGACTCGTTTTCACTCATCAGGAGCCATCAGAAACTCCTGTAGATTAAACTGAGCTAATAAAACACTTTTACTGCTGACTAACTCTAAAAGACACTCTATAAACAGACTTGAATAAACACACTAGCCAAGCAACATTACAGCCACAAACTAATGCAACACTCTCTGTGAGCCGGTGTTACAGTGGTACTATTCTTTGTCCATTGAAAAAGAATATGTTGTGAATATGTAATCTAGTCCTCGAATATAAAATACGACCTCCGCTCCTTCAAACACAATTTCCAAAAATGTCGTCTTATATTTGGGCCAGTATAGTAATTCAAGGTTTTCTTCCAGATGTATGAATTTGCTTCAATACATTAAATCAGAATTTGGCAAAAAATCCTTACAACATCCCACGTGCATATATTTATGCTCAACAGTATGGTACTGGGGCAACAAGTCTACATTTACTCTACTATTTAGTGTCTTAAGTGTGGATGTCAATGTGAATTTTATTAACAGAAACTTATCCAGGACTAGAGGAGGAGAGCCAAGAAATGTCTCATGTAGTGGTGGCTCAGCCAGATTGAACGAATGAATACCTCCGCTGATCCACAGTTTGGGACCCTCCCGCCTCATGCTCATACTCTGACATAAATATCTGGCAACCAGAAGTAATCCTCTTCAAAGTCTAGCTTCCTGAAAATTAGTTCAGGAAAGGGGAGATGGAAAATGAAAATGCAAATGACTGACACAAGCACATTCAGACTCACACAGCACATAACGCACTTCAAAAGTATATTCAAGGACAATCACACACACACAGTCACATCCCACCTTTTAACGAGGAATGAGTAAAGACAGTTTTAGCGCAATAGCTGGCCAGTGTAAAGACGGAATAAAGGCCAGGTACAAAGGAATGGAGCAAGTTTAAAAGAAGAGAGAGAGGAGGGAAAAGATGTATGTTTTCACCGTTCACCGAGTCCATGGCAGGCCTGTGGGATTGGCACAGATTGGTGGGGATATGAGAGGAGCAGCACTTGAAAGCCCAGCCAGGAGTTTAAGATGTTCAGAGGGAGTTATTGGTCGCCTGCTCTTCCTCTGCCCTCCCCTCCTCTACTTCCCTGAGTCTTTTCAAGCTCCAGGCCTACAGACGCTCACTTCTTCTCTCATCCCTTCGAGAGCCCTAACATGCATGACAGGTACAAGAGAAGAGAGAGACTGCGGAGGTGTAAAGAGAGAAAGAGGAAGGGAGGAATACAGGTGAAGGACTCCAGACAACAGAGGGAGAAAAAGAAAGTAGGAGGGAAAGTGATAGTTGGATGAATCCTTGCATCTTATTTGGTGGAATTTCTAGATAGGAAGTTTCACCTCACAGAACTGTCTCATACAAAAAGGATACTAAAGAAGCTTCAATGGTACTCTACATTGCCAAAAGTATGAGGACACCTGAATAAAGGATGGGATGACTTCTGAACATCCCAAAATCATGGGCATCAACACGCTGCTATAACAGCCCCCACTTTTTTTGTGAAGGCTTTCCACAAGATTTTGAAACCCAGCTGCAGGGATTTGCTCAACAAGAGCATTAATGATGATGCTGGGCGATAAGGCCTGGCTCACAGTCGGTGTTCCAGTTAATCCTAAAGGTGTCGGATGGGGTCGAGGTTAGTTGCAACTAATGAAGCAAAAGAAGGATAAAACCTCTTTTGCATCTTTGAGAAAGAAATTCTAAAAACAAGCTCAAAACTGCATATATGTAAACTGGGCACCCAAGTGTCCCCCAAAACATATTATGCTATTGAAAATTAGCTGTGTAGTAATGTAATACTTGGAAGATAAGGTTTAAAACTATGGAAGGCGTTGTTAAATTGAAAATATGAATCCATATATATCAAGAGCAAGTGGTGAAGTACAGGTGAAAAGTATTCTTTTACCGAGAAAGTAACTGGTCAGACTTTCAGATTCTTTCATCCTTAACGGCATCCTCCTGTGACCCCATTCAAATTTATTAGCTCCTTTGAAAGGGGTTTATCTCAAACAGTGATGTAATATTTATCTCCACCAGTCCCAATCCCAGTATCAATGAAGTTCAGGTGTGCAGTGGAAGGGAAGACACAAGAGTGCTGTTTTAAGTTTGTAAGGATGAGTTATTGCTCCCATTTCTGCTCCGTATAACAGTGATTTGCATGACAGGTCTGTAACAGTCGATGAGGTCACTGGCAGGGGGTTTAAAGCAAGGGTGCTTATGGTTAAAGATAATAAATATTGCTATGACAAGATGAGAGTAGAAATGACAGATGGTAAGAGGTATTTTTTTCCCTTCTCAATGCCATGTGTGTCTTCTATCAAATCCATCCTTCTTTGAAAGGGCGACCGAAGAAAGTAAAGAGGTTCAACTCCAGCAGAGAGAGGAAAAAGGAAGAAAAAGTTCAGCCCTTGCTCTCACAGGGCTCTTTCATAACCATTAACTGTGTGATGACACCAGCGGATATTCAGATTGATTTACCATCGTCTGGGGATTACTTGGCCTGTGCAGAAGTCTCCCATACCAAAGATTCATTTGTGTCCTTAATGAAAGACTTCCTGCCCCAACGTTTCTTCCAACCAAAATCCACCTATTTTATACTTCACTTTGATTGCTGTAATGGCCTTATTTATGAGGTCACTGTTGAAACTTGTATCTCATTGGTAGTTCTTTAGCCACAAAACGGGAAGGGAATTAATCTAAAAATCTCCAGATCCGACCCTCATTTTTCAAAAAATGCAGCAGTGCCCCCAAAATCAATGGATGAGTTTAGGCCCAACTGTGAGATAAAGGACAATTTGTCTGGAAAGTCTTGGCAAAACCCCAGTGAAATATAGTAGAAGAATACCTAAGGCAACAGACCAGAAGGCAAGAGATACTAAAACAAAAATAAAAAGAATGCAGTTGCACTGATTATACCATCAGGACCCTGTGTTAAGCAATTACTGTCCAATAATTCCATTATTGATGCTGACATATTCACCCTGTGGAGTAGCCTGTGAGGTAACATCAAAGAAGTCATGAGCGGTGACCCTGACCAGGCCTGCAGTGGAGGAGGCATCAAAGCCGCAGAATCTCTCTGTGTCAAAAGTAAGTCCACAACACCGGCCTGATTAGCATGTCACAGGAAGAGGGGGGCCTCTATACTCAGCCTGCAAAGGTGATTAGACCCCAAAAGTCCCCACTCTCCCAGAGCTGAGGGTTATGCGGGGTAGCCAAGTCTCAGTCCAACAAACAGGTCATTTAACTCTCCTCGCAAAATGGATGTAGACACGGTGTGACAGTGAAGCATGAGGTTATGGTTTCTAATCATAGCTAGAGAGGAAGCTGACGGGGGACGGGCTGAGTGGTTGAGAGAGAATGGAGGATGGGGGTCGTTTTACAAGGAATCAGTGGGTTCCCCAGTCTCTGCTCACCTTTGACCCTGCGGGGACGATGACCTGTATTTTCCCATGGTGATTCATTTCCTCTTTCCCCAAAACACCTTCCACTCCCGGAAAACCATATGTGCACAAAACACACGGCTGTTGCTATGGGGATAGCTGTGGTGGATCTAGATGAGATGAGGAGGACGAAGTGGCTAGACTGGGATCTAGAGGAGGCCTCTGAGGATGTGTCATTAACCCTCAGGGTGAGAGCAGTGCAGAGCGAGGCTGATATTTAACGCTAAGAGTTGAGTCAATCGAGGGAATCGACATCTGTATGGATTGGGGGGGGGGGGGGGGGGGGGGGGGGGGGGCAGGAGAAAGGGGTAATCACTCGTGTCTTGGCCAATAGCAACAGAGAATGGCCTGGAGGTGCAAGTGAACGTAGCACCGTGTGCACTGAGGCGTGACAGTAAACAGTCAAGGGGGTAAAGATCACATTAAAAGGAGATATTTTGTCAGTGGTGCTCATCAGTGCTGATCATGGATGTGATTAAACATGACTACTATTAAAACACATAAGTATGAACCATAGAGGGGTATATCAGAGACATCAGATTTAAGTCACAAAAATGAGGACTTCAGATTTAACTTGGACTTGACTGCTATGAGACTTTACTTACTTGAAACATGACCCCCCCTTAAGGCTTGGCTTGAGACTTGACAGCAAAACTATTCAAGCCAACATTCAAATCAACAAGTTTTGACAGTGACGGGCTGGCCTTGCATAGCCACACACTCTAAATTAAGCCTCTGCATTGAAAGGACTTGGTCTCAGCTAGGTGACAAGACTTGGACTTGCCCCAAAAACCTACAGCATAAATATCTGGTTTAGTGTTCTTGAACATTACACATTTTTGACTGTCACATTCATGAGTTGATGATGGTCCATTCCTCAAAACAATCCATTAATGGCGCTTCCATTCCAGCTACAATCAGGACCAGAGAATCCCAAGGCCATGCAGTGGGAGTTGGCCTGAGGAGGGGCTGCCTGGTCTAAGCCCCCAGAGTTACAAGAAACAGCCAAATTAATCCCCTCACCCTCATTCTAGACATGCATTATCTTCCACTGTCATAAACTTGGCTGTGGTGAAGATTTACAGCTGCCTCATGCTCTCTCCCACATGGCTTTCCTTCCTAATTGTCTGTATGGCCAAGACCTTGACCAGCGCTTTTCTCATTTTGAAGAGTCTGAGATCTCCAGATTGATTGCCAACACAGGGTAATAACAACACACATTCCTCACCCTTGGTTTACTGAGGGAAGACAAGACTGTACTCCTGACGGTGGATTTGCAGGGAAGCCAAAGTAATTAAATGATTTTCCCCCGAATTAAGGTCTTTGCCGAAGAGCATATGCCAAACGGACGTACAGCAACCTGGGATTAAAATAGAAATCACTGCCAATTGGCTGTCAAAGTTATACAAAGAAATTCCTTAAATAGAGATAGCCATAAGGATTATTTTACATGCACATTGTTTAACTGATAATCTGTTTTCAATCAAAGAACAGAAATGAAATACCACAAAGCTTTGCAGAGTGAGCTCTTAGAGTCTGCTTAGGCTAAACAATATGCCCTCAGCTGAAGGATAGATAATGTTAGATACTGTATTAGAATAATTTCAATGTTTGTTTTCTCCACTGATGGTAATGTTGTTGCTGCTGCTTCTCCAGCACATAGATCACATCACGGAAAAGCCCTGCTTCTGCGCCAATTCAGTTAGTGGGAAGCAGCAGCGGATATGAGCCAAGGTTATGAACCGGAGGACATCAGCCCTTAACGTCCTGTGTCCTTGCCCAACAACCAAGGCTGCTATACAGTACAATGACCGACGCTAACATTGTCATGGTTGAAACACTATATCCATAACAAGAGCGTTCATAACCAAAGAAAGAGGAGAACAAGAAATGTAATCAAAGAAAAAGCTTAGGACCTTATTTTTTCATAAAGATAGCCTCATTTTGCAAAGAGTCATTAGGTAGAAAGACTGCAGACACTGCCATTGCTTCTAGGAATAGATTTTATTTCCTCCTTTTTATTCTGAATGGTTCGCTGAAATTTCATTTTGGCTCAGAAATAATGGAAAGTGGGTGAGATGCGAAATTGTAGAGGGAGAGGAGGGAGATTGGCTTCTCGAGTGGCAGGTGATTTAAGTCTCACGCTAACATCTCATGTGCACTTTAGTGTAGATAAGATTCAATGTACGGTTTCATCTGAGGAGGATTTATACAATAATAATATTAAGAGTTCATGCAAGTTACAGATCATGAAAACGCATTTCTAAAATTGTAAATATTTGAAATTTGCAGGGTTTGTTTTTACCCTCATTTGGTAATCTATTATGTTTTTGAATTTCAGTTAATCTAATTTCTGAATATTAAAGATAATTAATAGTCTGTAATGGATTACAACCCAAATTTAGCTGGAAGACATACGTAAGCTCAGGTCTCGTAAACTAGGGGCAAAAACAATGAGACAACAGCATGTTTTCAATGGCTGATTTGATGCCATTAAGTAATGTTTCCCAGCAAAGAAAACCCTTCCCCTCAAGCAAGGCGTTCTGCTGCAATTTGGCTGATTAGATGAACTGGGCTGGTATTAATGGGGGGACTTTGTTTGATCTGTTGGCTTCAATAGATGATGGTGGGGAAAGGGCGGTGGAGGTGGAGAGACGGGGTGGAGTGGGCAAAGGGTGGATGAAGGGACAGGCGTCCATGTCTGTAAGAAAAATACATTCAAAAACCCTTCATGAGTGAGAGAGAGAACAAAGTAGAAAAAGAAGGTTGCTGGAGATAATGGGATAAAAAGAGGAAGTCGGCGAGATGGTGAGAGAATGAAAAAAAGTCAAGAGACAAAGTGAGAGGGGAGGAAAGGGTGACGGAGTGGGAGAGGAAATAGGGCAAGGTAGGTAGGAGAGCACAGGCTTCATTCTCATTACAAGTCAGTGAGGCACAGGACAGCTGTGGCTCCTGTTACTGCTGTACCATGTGTCTGATTGCACGTTATTACAGAGACGCCACACCCCCATCATCATCATTCACTGCTTCTCCAAGTCTGTTTATCTTTCGCTGTTTTCCAAGTCCTTGTCCCTCCTTGACCCTGCTTTAACTTCCCCCCTCTGCCTATTCTTTTTTCCCCTGTCTCACCTCAATTTCTTCCATCATTTCTATTCTGTTATGACAGGACAGGGTCCAGGGTATCGATATGATGTTATAATTCATTACTCATCGGACATCTTTGCTTTTTCCATTTCTCCTTTCCTGTGGATGGGACATATTTCCATACCTCCTGCTCTCTCTGACCGCCACCTCTGGTGGTCTTGTCGGTGTGTGTCAGCCCTGCACGACCACCTCCCTGATTAAGACCGGTCCAAGTAAAACCACAACCTTTTTTTTAATCACAGACCCTTACTGCGCTTTGCACCCCTAACCTCTCTAGACAACATTTTTTTCCACCCTCACAGCAACAAAGACCTTGCATAAAACAGCATGCTGCTAAAAAGCCAGACATTTGATAAACAACATGCTTCTGTTATGGCCCCCCAAGCCATTTATGATGTATAAGTAAGTTGCAAAACACCATTAATTAAACACAGGAGTTTACAGCAGCAGCCTATCTCTGCTGCTGGGCAATAGTTTAAGGGAAGGAGGCTGTTAAAACAGTGCCACCAACAGAGAAGACCCAAGACACAAAGGGAGCCCACACAGGCTGTACGTTGTCTCTCTGTCTGCCCCAAGGACAGTGAAGCCCATCACTAAGCAGGAGTGTTTACATGCATTCCTGATTGGGATGCATCCATTTCAATGTTGGAGCAACTATGTAAAACCCCAGCAGTGGGAATAAACACGTGACCAAGTAGGCTGCCTTACTACAAAGTCAAGCCAAGTACAACATAGGGTGGAATAATGCATCACCTCAAGTGTTCACTAAAATAAGCCATAAGACACGAACCAAGATTCATATTTCATTCCTTTCTGTTCCACACAGTCCTTCTCCATCTCCACTCTCTTCCTTGAACCAGCAAGTTACTTGAAATAATAACCATTAACTCATTAATTGCTTAACACACTGAAAAAGTAAATATGTTACTTTACTAGTTACTCAACAGCAGAAGTAATTAGTTAAATTACTTGTTACATTATTTTCCGTTACTCAGCCCCCCACATCCACACGTGAAGAAGTAGAAAACATGACACTGAGGTTCAACAAGCAGCCAACCTAACGTGTGGAGGAGGGGGAGGTTTTTAGTGACCATCAACACCTGGCTTCGCTGAGTCCCAACCTCAGTAAATCTGTGGGGCTCACACACTGCAGCCTGATATGCTGACCAAAGTGCCATTTTGAATCAGAAATCTGTGATGTGGGCAGTGATTCAGAGGTCTAGAACCAGGCTAACATGTTGGCTTGTCACTCATGTGAGACAGTAGTCCCCACAACGTAGTTTAAGACTAAGCTGAGTGGGTTGTGTTCAAATTACATCTCAGCTCTCATTCGTTCAAACTTTATTTATTTATTTTTTTTATAAATGTGACAGTCTGACTAAGAATACACAATGTGTAAATAAGACATCTTTGGGGTTACTGAAAGGCAGTAACTGGCTAGGAGGTCTGGGGAGGCTAGCCACCTCCTAGATAGTCCAACCGCAATGCTGAGAGCCAAAATTCACATCCACCATGCATCAACTCGCAACGTGTTAAAGTGATGGAGCGTTGCTGGGATTAGTAACTGTAATGTAATTACTGAATTTTGAATTGTAATCCCTTGCACATTACATCCACCACGACCACCACCACCTCTCTCTCTCCCTCCCTCCCTCTCTCTCTCTCTCACACACTCACACACACACACACACACACACACACCAGTGAAACCAAATCTGCAGCGCAGCTCATATGGTTTGCAGGTTTGTCAGATTGTTAAGAGACATAACACTTATCTCTTCTCCACATCTGAAGCTTGGTTAGCGGCGAGTGACTGTTCATCTCCAAAATAGCCTCCAACAGGGCCAGGGTTAGAGCAGAAAGGATACCAGCCCGGCCACAACTAATCATCATGTGATGAATCATTTGAGCCGAAGCCCTTAGCTGTGGCTAAAGGATCACAGATTGCAGCTCTTGTCTCTTAGGGCCCCTGAATCTTCTTGATTTACTGTATACGGGCTGTGAGTACAGGCTGTGCTTTCTGGTCTACTGTGCTGCCTTTCCAAATCCATTTGTGCAACTGCAGGTGGAGCTGAGATGGATGAAAGTAGATTAAAAAATGCAACTCTTCAGAAGCAAAAATAGAGAAACATAAAAGGAGAAATATAAAATGTGACAATGAGCTTTTAAGTGGTCACGGCATCATCAGCCCAAATCTGTCTTTCAGCAAGCCTTTGAAGCAGATACACAAACAGTAAGAGTATATCATGAATTAAACAGGAAGTGGGAAGTTTCAGTAGGAATTTTCCATTTGTCTCCTTAATTCTTTTTCTTGCCATACACATCTTTCCGGTAAGCCTTGAGTTAAGAGCATGTTACTTTATGTGGCCTTATGCACCACCTTGGATTGTTCCCAAAAAGACAACAGATTCATATAGGATAGTTCCTCTGATCACTCTGATTACTGTATGTAGAGTTCTAGCCGTGATTCACAGTATTTGAATGTAAAATATTGAGGTAAGGATCTCTGTTCTCCGACACTCGCCTTGTCAAGAGCTCTCTCACAAAATAAATTCCCCCATCAGCCTTGCTTGCAGGCTAGCTTTACCAGAAGAAGACAGAAGGCAGAAAACAAACTTTATTTTTCTCCGTTAATGATTCAGGGACACTGTGATACATGTACACCCAGCCATTAATTCATAAATGAGGTAATGTAGTGAGACAAGGTAAATAGCGGCTGGAGACGTGCTTACGCAAAGCCAATGTCATAAGAAGCTCTGGCAACAGAGCAGCCGTTGCTGCCGTACCTCCAGTCCGCGCCAGCTGCGAGACGGTAGCGTTGACAGAACTGAAACCTACGAACCACTAAGTGGTAAGGTGATGCTGGGCCGCTAGCTGAAATGGAAACTGTGTGCAGAGTAAACATTTACACAGGCTTGATGAGACCTCTAGCATCCGCCACACCGCCTGAGCCATATATTCCAATCACATGCTCCATGCCTGCATGCTCCCCCATGCTGTGTGCTGACATCCACTTTGGCTCAGTGTACCCCATTTATTTAACTGCAAATGGTGCAAAACAGTTCAATTGTAGTTTTGGCCACACTTTGGCTGAGACAGGCCCCACAGTAAAACAAAATCTTTGACTCTGTTGATTGCCTGAAGAGAAAAATGAAATGGGCAGGAGTTGGAGGGATGGAAGAATACTCTCCAAATTCTACAGATGAGCGCCTGTGCACATGAGAGAAGGTTAAATTGTGGTAATTGTTTAATTGCATGAAGGAGGGAAGCTGGAGGCTACCTGGCAGCCACTGGCAGACAGATGTTGTAATGACAGGTGGGAGACTGACTAAAGCAGAATTTGCAGCAACATGTAGGCCTATTTATTTCCCACCCTTAAGCTTTTAGGCAGATTAATTAGATAGATTGGCTCGTCATAATCTAGGTCAGATTTGTCAGTTTATTTTAGGTTGTGTATTAACTCTTTATGGTGAGAGAAGGGTGGGAAACAGAGAGACATTATGATTGTGAGGCCTCCTGAAGATTGTGCTCTTGTTTCTCAAACCGCCCCCCCTCCATACCGGCTGCTGAATTGAACGATTTTTTATGCTCTAATTAAAAGGGCTTCATTTCCTCAGAATGAAAGGAAGCAACTTGATGCGCAAGTTGTGTCTTATTTAGTTGCAATTTTAACATGCAATGTGGGCTGTGTCCTTCATGTGGATTCCCAGCATCATGTTCTGAGCTCTCAAATACAGAGACCAAACCACATTAGTAGATTTAATCAGGGACACAGAAAATTGGACAGCCACTTAACATCTTCCCTCCCTAAAGTAAGACTGCTAAACACATAATCTTTGTGTTTAAAAAAGCAACGAACTCAGTGCCAGCAAACTGAATAGTATGGCGGTCAGATTAGCCAGCTCGTACTGAAGAGAAGGAAAGTCTTACAGAGTCTTGCAATGCAACCATTTCCTTTGAAATCGCAATCCCCTGTGATAAAAATGTAACTAAAAGTCTCAAGAGGGTTCGAAAAGCAATTTTTTTTGGACACAGGCCTCAGTAGCCCATGAAAGGAGACATTAAATCATATCTCGATATTCCTATTGGCTGAAAAAAGGCTCCTTGTTGAAAATTTACTGTACATCAGTGGGGAAAGCATGGGCGATGCCTTTGTTCTGCACAATGAGCTCTCTCAGTATTACTCACTATCTGACGACTGAGTTCTGGCTCAGGCTTTTGTTGGCAGGAAAGACACTGAAGAGCACGTAAATGGAAGCACACTGGAAAAAAAGGGGGAAGTCTGGAAGAGCTAATCTATCACAGAGCTATAGTACACTGTAAAGCAGAAGGTTACGAGGAGCTGATCGCTGAGGTGTTGTAGTAGAGCCACGTGAGGCTTCACCATAACTGTCATGTAAAGCTTCAGTGGATGAGTCTATCAGGGGCAATGAGTTAAGTGGATTTGTGCAGGAGTGTACATGCATGGGTGTGCAAACGTGTGTTTACATGTCTGTGGGCCGGCAAAGCATCCAGATTTTGTGCACAAAAGCATGCAATTCAATTCAATTTTATTTATATAGCGCCAAATCACAACAAAGGTCATCTCATGACACAGAGACCCAACAGTTCCCACCATGAGCAAGCACTTTGGAGACAGTGGCAAGGAAAAACTTCCTTTTAAGAGGCAGAAACCTCGAGCAGACTCTAGATGGGCGTCATCTGCTTTGACCGGTTGGGTTGGAGAGAGAGAGAGAGAGAGAGAGAGAGAGTTAACTAAAAATAATAACTGTAGTGATGAGAGTCAAGTGGGCCCGTGGCAGCAGCAGCCAGGCATACCAGAACCACGATCCACAGGATCCAAACACAACCTGCGAGACAAGAAAGCACAAAGAAACTCTGGGGAAGCTATAAAGTTAGTAACATGCATTGGTGGGACATGAATGTGTAAAGATTGAGAAGGAGAGGAGGAAAGCTCAGTGCATCATGGGAAGTCCCCCAGCAGTCTCAGCCTATAGCAGCTAGGGGCTAGGGGCTGGTCCAGGCAGGCCTGAACCAGCCCTTAACTATAAGCGTTATCAAAAAGCAAAGTTTTAAGCCTACTCTTAAAAGTAGAGAGTGTGTCTGCCTCCCGGACTCAAACTGGGAGCCGATTCTGCATGCATATGAATATCTTTCCACAAAAACCAGATTCTTCTTTCTTCTTGCACCTTAAGATTGTGCTGTCCACTTTTAACAAAAAATCTAATATTCTCCCTATATTTCTCTACCTGACCTCTAACATTTATGTGTTTGCCGTCAGCCTGAGAGCTCAAGCTTCCCTCGGTAAGTCTTGGTGGACAGGGGCCAGGTTTACAGCACACGTCTGTGATGAGGAGGCTGAGGTATAAAAGATATTAAACCTGGGCAGCAGCACAGAAAGAGGGGGTTGGGGGCAATCTGATATGGGGTTTCCTCTAATCAGCCAGAGGCTCCACACTCCCTCAGGCAAACAGGATGCAGAGAGTCCTAGAAATCACTCCTTATACACTCAGGAAAAGAAGAGAGAAAGAGAAAGAGAGAAAGATCGAGCGCGAGAGACGGAAAGGGGGTGGGGGGTGGTTAGACAGCCAGGGGCATCTAAATAAACACAAACCAGATGCAGAACATGTAGAACACGTGTGTGAACACAAAACAGGAGTGTGTGGATAAGTGCTTTTAGTAATATGTTTACTGCACATGGGGCTGACAGGTCTGATGATATGGGTTGTGTGTGTGTGTGTGTGTGTGTTCTTTTGCTTTTATCTTTGTGAGGACCAATTTGACTTTGAGACTCAGAGTGAGGACATTTTTGGAAAGTGAGGACATTTAATTTGGGCCTGTTTGAGGGTTAAACGCTGGTTTTATGGTTAAAGTTAGAGTTACGTTTAGGCTCAGGTTAGGGTAATTCAAACTCTTCTCAGTGGTTAATGGATTCGGTCAGCAGAATATCTTTCTGTCTTCGCTTTGTAATCAGCTAATGATAACACATCATCTTTTGAAGACCTACCTCATCCAAGAGTACTTACTCACCTAATATGCTCTTTCTCTCTCTGCAATTCTCATTCCTTCTCTTGCTCTTTCTAAAAAAAAATAAATATCATTTGCAAGGCACTTATATGTTACTTCAAGCATCTGAAAGCCTTGAGGCACTTGTGTCAAGTTGAGCGTGGAATTAAGTGTTGAGGCATTTATTCTTAAAGGCTTCTCCTTCATCTACTGTGGCTTGGATTGTACCTCATTTGTACATCACTTTGGACAAAACCATCAGCGAAATGGATAAATGTAATGTTTGTGGCTTGCAGTTATGATGGTTAAGGTCTAGGGAATGCATTGTCAATGAGGGTCCTCACGAGTATAGAAGTACAAACGTGTATCTGTCACTGTGTGTTTTAGCTAGCGCAGAAGAATACTAAACTGAAAAGAAAACCAAAGCATAAAAGAGAATAAAGTGAAACAAAAGTCTTTGTGCATAAGAGCGTTAGTGAAAATATTTTATTCAATATTTTCAACGTTTTCTGTATTTCTCATTAAAGAGAAAATTAAGACACAGCTACCACCTTCACAGTTTCTTAAGATTCTTCACATCACACATGTAAATCATGCTGCTGTGTTTTAGAAAGTTCATGTATTTGTTTTCCTTTTTTCATTCCAGACTTCCATTCGTTTTCATACAACTTGAAAATCTTTGAGCACACTGATGAAAGTTGATTGAGTTTTGTAATCAGTCACAGTGAACATCAGGTCTGCACATTTTCTGCTACATTACTGTGATGAAGTGATGCAGTGCAGACCATTTGCAGCATTGTCGGGGGCGGCGTGTCAATAAAACATCGGACTTAAACACCTGAGACTGCTGCTCACTTCCTGCTTGCTACAGTCTACAGGGCTGTAGAAAAACTATGTTCAAAAATCTAAAACTGTATAGCTTTACTTTACTTATGTATGTGCGACAAAAGTCAAAGTAAATGTGAAACCCTCTTTATGTCTCTGTCATCTGTATCCACATTGCAGTATACGTCTACTTTTTCCAAATCTCAAGTCCCCCAAGGCTGTTTGAGTGGCACGAGGCCTAGCGTGGAGCAAAGAGCAGTCAGTTTATTCTAATGTGAAGTCTAAGCCTAATCCTGTCTGGTCTTTGATATGTGATAGAAAAAAATTTCTGCTTTTTTTTGCTGAGTGATCTCCTGCAGAAATAGAGGCCACCGGGGCAACTGCTCCTCACTGCTGCTGCTCCGGTCCTTGTTGTGGTTCCTGACACTGGACCAGAGAAGATGTGAGCCTTTCTTGAGCTGTTTCTGTTTCCTCATTTTCCTCAGAGGCTGTCTAGCTATAGAGAGCTAATACTGATGTCACTGGTAAAGGGATAGCTACCGAGCAGTTAAAGACAAATCCCCCGATGAGTGCTGTGACGACTGAGCTGCCACTACAGAGGTACTACTTTGAGCGGAGGGTGTGGTGATGTGTATGTTTAAAGGCACATGTCTACCAACCAGCGAGCCAAACAACCAGCCGGCCCCACCCTTCACCCCTCCTGAGAGGCCCGTGGTAATGGCCCTCAAAAGTGTTTGAAATAGTTGGAAGGATGACACACGCAAGGAAAAGAATGGCAGAGCCAAAGTAGCATGAAATAAACTGGCCTCGAGGAGAGACAGAGACCAGAGAGCAATTTGTTTCCCCTTCTGCGAATTACAGGCCAGAGCCAGCCACTGTCTCTAAATGGGAACCAGCTCGGTTCTGCCCAGACACCACTATTCGGGCACAGTAAGTGATTTGAGTAGAGCAAAACAGCAGCCAAAACCCCACGTCTCCTCTGGGCTATGAAGCCTGCCTGAAAATTCTTGGGTGTTCCTTGTAAAACAATCTTTGAAAAGACTTATATAAGTGTACAGTGGAAATATCTAATATGGTGTCAGACCTCTTAGGCGTCTGCTTTGTTTTATCAGTATCATATTTGTACAACCAGCCACGTGTCATCTCCGGGTACTTTAGCACTGAGACAAGAAACTCAGCGAAACACACATACAGACATACAGACATACTGTACGTGTGCACACAAAAGCTTGGACCGCATTTTTCCTTTTAATTCTTTTCTTACTAATATTTTGATAAGAAATGACTGAGATACTTTCTCCTGGCTCTTGCTGTTTTGCATAAAATTGTATAAATAAATGATTTCTGTCTCTGGATGATTACACAGGATTTTCAGTAACAACTGAGGGAACTTCATTCCATTGCAACAAATAAACTCAGGGACCTCATGCAGACATACCATCGTCGAGTTGAATCCCTTCATTAGCTGAGCCCACTAATTTCACCAGACATGACCCAACGCACTGGACCTCAGGATAAGAATACAAAAGTGTTCTTATCCTAAACCTCTCGTACAAGAGTTCCAGATTGACTTCAACAAACTCTCTGGGCTGCACAAACGTTGTTGTAAATTGGTCGTTTGATTTGATGACAGAGCGTGTTTGTAAGATTTGATCATTAGCATAATTATCGCCCCATGATTGCTACATAAGGACACCTGTTCCTTTGTGGGCAAGTTTCTTTCACAAATGTGACAATCTCTGAGAAGTCAGAGATGGATGAGACAATAATATACAACATGTGAAGTTGCATTATTAGATGATGTAACAGAGGATGGACAGCGACTTGCATTAAGACCCCGAGGCAGCTATCAGAGCAGGAGAACTTTCTTAACAACTACTATTTGCAGGTTTATTGCAAAAATTTGCCAATAAAAAGGGTTATAGAACCTCTCAGTATTGGCTTGTGATGACACTGGATAAATTGGAAAAAAAGAGAAAAAAACTCTATCCCCATGTAGTTTGGCCCCCAAGCCTTGAAGGATGTCATCATCCACTTTATCATGTTAACCTGGTTCAGCTCTTTTGACCCAAAAAACCATTAATATAATTTTAAAGTTGCAAAGTCAAGTTAATTTTGTTTTTAATACCCCACCCCCATGACGTGAAGCCATTTCCATGCAATTTTAACTCATGCAGGAATGGCAAATGTGATGACGGACTGCATCTTGTCTTTGAGGTTAAAAACCTCATTGCATAAAAGGAACATTAATGTTGTGTCTTGAGGTTATTATATGTTAGACACTGTTTTCTATCGTTGCCCACACGCATGACGAAACGTGTTTGCTGTGGCCATTGGCATATGGTTCATTCGATGAGTCATTGGCTGGACAGACCGATTCAACTCCAGTTCTGCTGAGTGAGCATATCATTCCACACATTTATGAAAGTATACGCATACAAATAAAGCATGTGCACACATGCAAACACACACATACACATAATGACATCTCTGTCTGATCAAACACACACCAACCAGCCATGTTGTCTATACCATCATGACAGAAACAAAGCGTCCTGTGGAGAAAAAAAAACAGTTATGCAGTCTGGTCACTGATGTCAACAAGCACAAACCACAACATCAAATCAAAGATATTGAAATAGTTCCCTTGAGTCTTTTCTTTCAACTGTATGGGTGTTTTTCTGCATGTGGATATGAGAGTCATGGCCAGCATTTCTGCTTTAGGCTGTGCCATATATGATTTCAACCACTCACAGCCAGTTGGTTCGGTTTTCCACTCACATCTTGTGCCCCTGTGGCCACTTAGCTCATCTTGTCCTCTGGAAAGAGATACTTATTCAAATGGATTAATCACCAGAGGGGTCCACTTTGAAGAAGCGCACAGAGACGAAATGAAGGGGTAGAAAGACGGTTGGAGGAAAGTGGATGTGAGGGGATAAGATGCTATGTTGTAGCCAAGGCAGCAGGGAGGATTTCAATAGCAAGCTGTTGGCACGACTACGTGGCTTAAGATTCCTGGCATTGCCTGCATGTCTTCGGGGGGCCGTCTTTGCGTGCCCACCATATTAAGGTGGGCCAAGACCCCTCAGAATTCAGCCCATATGCTCCCCCTCTCCCTACCCAGCAGCACCCTGTGCCTCAGCCAAAGCACACAATCTGTCCCGATTACCGGCCTCCCCCCTCATCTTTGATACTGGCCTCATCTAAAATATGCATGTGTCTGGTGTCTCTGCACCATAATAACTCAGCTGCACTACAAACCGCACAGACCCCACCTGTCTTTACCTCTGCCTTCCTTGATCTTTGACAAATTACGCCGAAGCGTGTCCAGCGGCTTTGAGGCAGCTCTGATGTTAGAACACACATCAACAAAGTCACCTTGTGGTGCTGCATTTTAAAGATTTACAAGAAAGGAGAATTTCTTCATAGAGCTTTTATATTGTGGTGCCACAGTTCAAACTATCTTTCCATGTCCTTGCTTTTCAAATCAGGTTTCCATGTTGGCTGATCTTTCAGCCATCATTCAGCAAGGGTGTGACATCAGAGCCCTTCAACACGCATGGCCGTGCTGCTTCATGCCAGGCCAAAGCCAGAGAGTAGCTGCAGCCTTCATGTTGCCTACTAGCTATATTGGACACTCTTGGCTTGGTGCAGTGATGAGTGCAGCTGCAGACGACCCAGTCCGCAGCATGCTTCTGATGGCTGTTTATTCAGTGAGAGTGCCCCACTAATGGCCTGCCACATGTAACCAGGGCGAGCCAGACTCGCACTGCCGTGGCCACATGTCCCTGAAAATACTGATACACCATATACAGCCGAATGTGCACTCACATACAAACCTGCAGACACACTCAGTCTATTATCTATCTTAGAGTGTATAAAATGTCAAAAAAGAATGAAAAAGGCCTATCACAATTTCCTAGAAGCCATATCGACATCTTCAGAATGCTTGTTTTATCCAACCAACTGTCCATAACATAAATATATTTAATTTACAACAATAAAAACAGACAAAAGCAGCAAAACTTTCACATTTGAGAAGCTGGAACAGGCAAATTGCCGATAACTGACTTAAAAATACTCAAAACGTATAATCGCATTCATATTTATTATTCTGATATATTCTCATATAATATTCTGATTCTGATTCTGATATTTGACAATCACACACATTCAAATAAGCACATACATTTTCCCTTGCATTCAGGCACCAAAGTACACACACACACAGACATATATAAAAGATAAAGTATTTCCATACATCCTCATATTAGGGAATAAATGGGTTTATTGATTACATTTCAAATCAACGCAGAAGAAAACTCACCAGCTAAGAAACTCTGGTGACATGTTTACTCAAAATTACGTTCTATTACAGTGCAAACAGCCAAACTAATACAAAAGAAAAGTATGACAAATACACCTTGTCCAACAAACCTAATACCAGTTCTCTGTTCCTGTCGGCATCGCTGTTTACCTCTGCTGAACATAGCAACGCAAGACGTGTTTGTCTTGCTTTGGAGATGATGATGGTGGCATAATAGACTCCAAGGACAACAAACAGCCTGACAAAAGTGAGTTGAAAAGGGCTAATGAGTAACTGCAGGTCAAACACTGGCGAAATACGGGCCCGGGGAGGGCGACGTTTCATTTTTCTTTTTTTTGCTTGAACGCAGCCACCCGGTCCTGGCTCCTGCCTTGTGCTGTGCCATGTTGAAATACTTCCTTTGCTTTTGCGTGCTTTCATTAGACCCCGAGTGGTCATTAATCACAGCACCCCTGTTAGACAAGCCTCAGTGAAACAGAGCGAGAGACTTAATGACGGTTTATAGTAAGAAGAACTCCATGTGCACGTACATCACCAAAGAGGCAGGCTCACAGACAGGAACACAAATGTGTGCAGACACAAATAAATACACCACAAAAACACATGTGCACAGATATACACACAGTAAAATATTGCACGATAGTATCTTTGCACATGCTTCACAGTGCAAAGCCTTATCAGTGATGAAAAAAAGAAGTGTCAGAGGAAAGACCGTACTATCTGTGACAGACATCTAACCACCATATTTGATGTGACAGGTTCAGGTTTCAGTCTCCTGGAGAAACTCTGACAAAATTCAAACAATACTACAAAGTCGATCCATTCAATGAGACATAATCAGTCATGACGCAAGTAAGACAACATCTAGTTTCCTTGGCCAACTGCAGAAATGGCTCGACTTTACAGAGCCTGATGGTGAAGCTTATTTTGAAAGCTCAGAGATGACTTCTCCATACGTTCAAGCTGTTTTTGGGAAAGAATACAAAATGAGTTCATCTGTGCATCACCAATAAGTCTGCACTCATGCTGACACACCACGCAATTTCAATTTCAAACAGTGTTGTTCAGTCTGACGTCAGCATCGGCCAAACTTTTTATGTGCCAAACCTGATGAAGTAGTTTTTTTTTTAATACTACATCCTCGTCCAACGCATTATTTAATGTTAAATTGTCAATTAAACTTTTATGCTCCGACGAAAGGGAATGCCACAAATCTTCAGCTTCATCTTTAATTCATCTGGCCTACTTTGTGAGATACATAAAGACTTGCGGTATACAGCACCTCTAAGCTGTCCGTTCATCACTCCAGCCATATTTCTTAACAGTACGCAGTAATATCTTAATGTCCACTGATTGGATGACCTCTTTTAAGGTCAGGTGCTACGTCCTGGTCACCTTGTACCATGTGTGTGTGTGTGTGTGTGTGTGTGTGTGTGTGTGTGTGTGAATGACGTGTCTTTGTATGAAGAGTAGTGCTCCACTGAAATGGAACAGAACCAGTTAAAGACTCCAGAGACAAAAGGTGGGAGAGAATCCAAAAAAAAAAAGCCCACAGTGGAGTTTAGGAGTCACACCACATCAATTCAGAACAGAATCTGCTTCAGAGCTGATACCTCACAGCTCATTTACCTCCACAGTCATTTTTCATTCAAGGAATCCATGACAGGCAGAGAGGAACATGCACGATACACACTCACAGATGGACACCCTTTGGCATTTAAGGAATCTAAATGTATTCCTACAGTATTCATTTTACTGTTTCCAAACATTTAATAGCAGCCAGCTGTCAGATACCTTTGAAATGATTCTATTCAGATTCAACCAACCCTAACACTGACAATGAAAAATGCACAAGGTGTACATAACCTTCTACGAGCATTCGTGTGGAAAAGATTTTCAGTCTGTTAAACCTCTTGAAAATGAAAACACATTCACGACTGTCGAGGGTAGAATCTCTCCCTCTTTTTTTAAAAAAGAGAGAGAGAAGTTTGTTCATACTTATTGGCACAGTAGGCCACAGGAAACAGAAACAGAGAAGTTCACATTCCCCATTTGGAATCCACCCGAAAGCCCATATCCATCCTTTATATTCTCCAGCCATTAAAATCAGACTGGGAAATAAAATCCAGAAGCATTTTTGGAGAGGAATTTGAGAGCTGAACTGAAAAAAAACCCAAATGTTCCATTTTACTCATTCTTTTTTTTCCTTCTGAAACAGGAAAATAAAATCTTTATCACACTTTAAAAATAAAGACAAGCATGCACAACGTCATAGGTTAATTCCTCAGGGAGCTTCTGTCACGTTTCAAGCTGTATAGGATGACAAAAAAAAATCTGTCAGCATTGGTCAAAATAAGTATGTGAATATATAAGTTTCCTCCATCAGGACATTTCAGATAATATCACATCAAGTTTTCAATCACAAAACAGTCAAATAAATTGATTTTCCAGAGCTAAAAGTACAACAAAAAAAGTTCTACTTTCTGGTACTGTCATTTGCGGCGTACTCCAAACAGGTTAAACCAAAATCCATGAATTGTCTGCAAATACCATTTTCCTCAGCTCAAACTCATGGCTATATAGCACATTAGTGAAAAGTCTCCAATGGGAGAGATCAAAAAGAAACCCTAAAACATAACGGCTCATGTTAAGTGCAAGGTGCATTAAATTCCCTTTTTTTCCCTTTGTCCATCCATGGTCAATGTTACTTAGCTTATGCGTCACACTTTTTGTGTACAGTGTGTGTGTGTGTGTGTGTGTGTGTGTGTGTGTGTGTGTGTGTGTGTGTGTGTGTGTGTGTGTGTGTGTGTGTGTGTGTTTTCATAGGTAAGTGTGTGTCAGGAGGAGAAAGGGCTCCTTGGACACTCTTCATGGATATTTCTTCCTCTAAAACTGTAGGCTATATATTACTGGCACCATTAAAACCTGCACTGTAACTCAGGAGATGATCCAACAGTATTACATCCAGGCCACCCAGCAGAAATACCGCCTTTAACGATGGAAATGGAAGAGAAGAAAAGAATGATCAAACTGCCATTGGGTTTTAGAGCATGCAGCGCCTTTGATACAGGCCAGTCGACTGTAGCGCAGACTGAAAGATCCCATTTTGCTCTAAGGAGAAAATAATGCAAACCAGCCACGGGAAGGAGGGAAGGAAGGAGGGAGGGAGGGGTGGGAGTTCACATACGTATATGGAGATCTGCCACAGCGGAGAGAGCTGTCCATGCTTCAGTGTGATGAAGACATGGAGATGTGGTACAGAATCTGGGAAGCGTCAGTGATGACGAGCAGCCGCAGGAGCAGACGCCACGCAATTCATCTCTATTAACTCCTACTCACCTCTCCTTTGAACTGTCATTTGACTGGACGGAGTCTGTGCATGTGTTGCCTAAGCCCCATGTGTATACAGTGTCTACATTGTGTGTGTGTGTGTGTGTGTGTGTGTGCCCTGTGACTGTTACCAGCCATCTGATTTTAATTTGATAATGACTGCATCTTCCTTAGAAAAAAATGCTGTCAGAGAATATTATCTATATTATCTGTTATTAACTATTAAATGCCCGGATATTTTCATATTGTTATAGTATAATAATATAAGAACTAATCACAATATAATATATATTAATATGAATATTTGTCATAATTTTTTCGAGATATCTGAGCGGATTTATGGGCGTTTATTCACGGTGGACATTGAAATAATGATATCCTCGGAAAGTGTAAGTCACACTGAACCAAAGAATATGTGTATTGTTATGACTGACAAAGAGTTGACACAAAATGCGGCAATAGGTTAAACAAGTAATCAATTACTGGGGAAAATAATGTAGAGATCAGTTTATAATTAAAGTAATTGTTGGTTGCAGTATTTTCACCCCATTATTGGTCACTTAAAATGTTAAATGTTAAAATTCTGTGTATGGACTATTTCTCGGTCTCCATTGCTTGAAATACTTGCAATCTAGGAATTTCCGCTCGTTCAAGTCCTTTGAGAGTAAAACTTAACACCTAAAATGCACTCTAATGTAGTGGCTCAGTGTGTCTGAACGACAGTGTCTGCAGCCAGAAAGATGATTTGTTAGTTGGATCAGTAGTTTTGGCGAGTGAAGATCACTGTGAACCATAACGGCCTCTTTCTCCCCCTGGACCCGCTGAACAGGAGCCTCCTGTGTCAGATCACACAAACACACACATCAGCAAACACACAAGCACAATTAGAAGCACATGTACATGAGAGCACAAGGGTAGTGAGTACTTGGACAATGATATTTTGCACCTGGGTTATGGACTACAACAGTTCAAGTTACATAACTCAAATACTTATTTATGTCCGACTATCTGACAACCACCAGTACGACCTTCTGGAGCTGAAATCATCAGCATCGGTGGTGAGAAGAGGTCTGCAGTGCAAGTAAGAAAGAGGATAGATTTTTAGGGGTCCAGTGGGTAAACAAGTACCCCAACTCCAGACATCCACCGTCTGTCTGCTCATCCGCTCCCCAGGATGTCACTCCATTTATCATCCTACCGCACGCCACACAGCTCCGCTTAGCCGCATTCTTCAGTTACAATCAGGCTTTCATACTCATCCTCTGATGACTAAGCCAGACAGTGGAACAGACAGTAGCTCTTCAGTTGGCTCTCAGTGGCAGGAGATTCGAGGAGGCTGATACCCTATCCTGTGAGCATCTGCCAATCCTGGCATGTAAAACTATATCTACAGAAAGATCGTGTGAAGTAGTTATCTGGCATAATCTGGTGTAATCTATGAATCTAAAATTACTGTGAACAAGTTTTAATGATACAAGAACCTGAGCAAGAGAATGAAGATCGCACATGAGAAATCCGTTTTGCAAAGAAAGGGGAAAAGGGGTATCCTACAGGTCTGAAAAGCAGGTTTATGACTCAACGTTAATGGGAGTTGGATTGATTTCCTGCTGAGAAATGCTCATAGGATAAAAAGAACCAAAAAAAACTTTTGAATTCTTTAAAGGAATATGGTTATCTAGTCAGTCCTGGGGGTGTATTTAGTCCATGTAACTATATGATCCTCGGCGGTGAACCCACAAGGCCCGAACAGGTTTATTTTTTTTTTTGGGGGGGGGCTGCTGGAGTAAGCTTCTTATCACATCCTCCACTGAAAGTAAGTATTTGTATTTGACAAACATACGCAGAATAAGTCATTTATTGTATTATTGCAATACACAACAACTGATTAATTGGTAATTACAATATTTACTTTCTAAATTAATTGTTATTAATTGCTGTTAGTCACTGACCCAAACTTGAGCTTCTACTTTGCTTTGCTGCACTCTCTCATTGATGGACTGTAGTCGCCACATGTACAACATGACATACTGTACAATGTAAAGTAATTGATAAAGTCCCCTATGGATATAGACTGGGGAGGTCATTTTGGCTGTCGTCCGATTGTTGACTGAGCTACAGAGTGCTCCCCAAGGAGCAGGGAGGAAAACCAGACAAATTCTCCTTGTAGTGCTTCTGCCATCCATTGACGGGGAAGATGACATCAGTCGATGGCGGAAGAGCTGAAAACATGTAGCGGATGACACACTGTCAAATTCTGTGGACATAAAACATTCCTCCCCTGTGATTAATATAAGTTATAAAGATGAAAATCAGCAGTGTTCCTTTAATAAGTACCACTGATCTGAAACACACTCAACCCTAGTAACTATAAAATGGAAAACCTGAGTAGTGAAAATCTCTCTTAGGATAAATCATTTAAAAAATAAGTCGCCTGAAATTATTGTAAAAGCATTTTAATGACAGCCCATGTAAGAAAATCCTTTGATGAAATACCTGCTGTGGCTCTTGTTTTTTCATACAGTAAATGGAGAAGGTAGCTGGATCCCCTACCTGTCATATTAAGAGCCCTCAAAGCTCTTAGGATGTGTTTCTCTGAGGGTGATTCAAAGTTACAGAGCCAGCGAGCCTCCCGCAGACAAACCCAAACAAGAAGAAGATTTAGAGATACCCCCGTAGCTTGGGTGAAGTTTCACATGAGGGAGAGAATAAAGAGGCTGGAGAGGAGATTATTTCTCTCAACACTGATCGAAAGATTAGAGCGAGAGAGAGAGAGAGAGGGGTCTGGTTTTGAAGTCAAACGCTCTTGTGCTGCTTTTCTCAGCACCGGCTTCACTTGACAGCCTTTGGAGAAATATCTGTGTTGGATCACCAGAAAAGCAAACCAATATAAGCTCTGACATTTCCTATCAAGAGGTTTAATTGATTGATTCTTTTGGAAAACAGGCCTTCGGTCTCACAAAAGGTGCACATGTTGAATTTATTCCATGCAGCAGCACTCCATTCATATGACAAGAGTGCTGCCATGATAAAAGTCTTTGGACTGCGTTCACATTCGCACATGTTCCAGAGTACGTCAACAGCTCTACAGTACTAAGGAATTCTTTTGACACTGTAAGATCTTTATTCCAAGTCTTATTTACCTATGATTAGTCATATATAGGACCTCCGTAGTCGGGAGGGGGTATGCAGGGAGTTTGGTATAAGGTGAAAAACAAGAGTTGAAATGGCCAAGGGAAATCATAACCAGCTTTAGCTTCAGAGGAAAAAAGGGAAATCCACAGTAGAATTCCTAGACTGGAAACTTTGCTAAAGGGGCTGTTCTGTAATTAAGGAATTTGCAGGAGAAGACGTGTCTCCAAGAACATGAAAAAAGAAAATACCTTCATAATGGTGGGTCCCCCCCCCCCCAGCCTTACTTCTACTTCTACTACAACTACAGTACAATACTTACATACTAATAATAATAACAACACAAAAACACAGAACTTAGTGAAAAGAAGTATACCAAACTATGCTGAACTATAATAAACATTAAAAGAAGACGTGTGTGGTATGGGAAAGCCTATATGATAAGCAATTTATGTCAACAGATTGAACAGAAACATCTTTGGGAAAACTTTGGACGGCAAATTAAAAAGAGGGACTTTACATGTACCTCAAGCTAGGAAAGATTCAGCAAGCGAGCCTGTGGCAGGTGGAAACAGTGGAAAGCACTTAGCCTCCGTCGTCATAGCGATGTGCCGCTGCAGTAGCTGTTGACATCCCAGCTCAGACAGAATAACAGTAATAGAGCAGACTTCCAGATGCAGCCTTAACCTGTTTTTTGAGGTACATTATAGGATCAAATACTGACTGCTATTTCTGCTCATTTCCTTGGCCACTTTCCTCTTTGGCCTTCACAATGTTTCACCTGTTCCACTTGTGTTTTCTTTACCTCCCTTCACCGTTATCATCTTTCTCTTTGCTTCCTCTCGTCTGGCACGGAGACAGAAGTATCTCTAATTCCAAATGTCAAAAAAAGGTGGATAAATGCTTTGTGAAAGTGATGTTAACCCCATGACAACTTCTAATATGATGATTTATCGCAGCCCAACATGTGTATATGGGCGTATGGGCATGTGCTGTTGACCTGGCTCAGAGTCCATGTCAGCTCTGCTTACCGTATCCTTTTCATGATGAAAAAAAGATCTCATACCTTATCGATTGCACTGCTTTTAGTGGTGTGCATGTGCACCAGAGGAGTTACCTCGTCTGAAAGTATCCACAACAACTGCAGTCAAAATCCAGATCAATCACTTGAAAGAAAATCCCCAAAATATCTGTGGGTTTGGCTGCTCCCAGCCACAGGAACCCTAAAAATCATAATAGACACATTTATTCTTGCTTTGGCCGACACACCAGCCAATGTTGGGATCCCCATTCGTTCTCTCCAAGAATCCTCTCCTTTCTTTCACCGTTCATGAGAAGCAAATCCAAAATGGCAAGGGGAATTTTGAATTTAGCTACTGTAGATCTATTAGATGTCCACTGTATTTTATTTGGTTTCAAGGTTCAAGTGAAAAGATCTTCATGACTTAAGACAGGCATGACGATGTGGGGTGAGTTTGGAGCTTCTGTCACACAAAAATGAAATAACTACACTGGAAATAAATTGTAAATAACCACAATGACTTAATATACCAAGAGACAACCACAATTCCTGTCAAAGCTCTTTGTCACTTATATTTAGAACAACTTGTATATATTTTACACAAGAAAGGAGAAAAACCTAAACAGATCATGAGAACCAGTTAGGGTATACATTTCTTGGTGGACTGACTTTGTGTCCATGTTGTCCTTGGGTTTATCCAGAACCAGATATGACAGCGTCCCCATTGTTTGCAATGAAGGTGATCCATTTCTACCATTTTGTGGGAAAGGTCTCTCCACTTATTCCTCAGGGAAAATGTCAGTTTTTCCATTACCCTTATTCTGTCCATCTGTTATTTTAAACTGGGAGGTTCCTTTTTATCCCAGTTTTTGGTTGTCTCTTTTGGTGGAAACCAGTAGAAATTCAGGTTACAGGTTGCTTCTTAATATAACTTCTGTGATCAATCCAAAATACATACTAACACTACTGCACTGCTGTTGAGTACGGCCTTTTTTTATTTTTAATGTGAGCTGTGATGAAAAATCCCCTCCTTTGATGAGTTTGTAGATGTGTGTTGTGTTATGGACATAGAATGCCTCCTCTGATATTTCTACCTGTCAAAGCTCTTTTCAACATGCACTGTGTGACGAACCAGATTGGACCCAGACTCCATCAGTCTGGCTGACCTTCTGTCTTCCTGTTCAATAGGGTCCTGGAGCCACCGGTTCCTGCGTGGGCTTATCAGGCCGATAAGAAACCTGTGCCTCCTTCCAAGGGAACTTTGGAGCTGTCAGGCCCTGAGGGCTCTGGAAAGGATAGAGGCTGCCTCTCAGGGCTTATCTCCCCGTTACCCAGCAGCACAGAGCCAGAGCCAAGGCCAGCCAGGTGGGCATCCCTATGAGGCATGTCAGCAGCATGCCAACCCCCCCCACACCCCTCAGCCACAAGCCCTGGGCCTCTTGCCTCCTTCCCTTCCGTCACTATCTATACTTGGCAGCCAGAGTCAGAGCACAACATGGAGCAGATATTAGTGATATGTGGGAGGCTCCTGACAAGCCATGACACAGTGTTTCTTCCTCACCAACTCCTCTTTGTCTATGTCAACACTGCTACCAACTGTTCTGCTGTTGCTACAATTCTTCTAGAGTCGTATACATATTTTTCCACTTACCACTAATGTACTAAAGTCATGCACATAGTTATGGTTTTTATTTTAACCATCATCTCAATAGAATGGCTGTGAATGGAATTTCATATATGGTGCTCACAGCACTGAGAAAATTACTTTCTAACACGCTTGGTAGAAAGTAGTTCCAAGGAAAACTGGGACACTTTTTGGGGGGGAAATACAGACATTTTCTTAAGAAATGTTTCAATTCTTTGAGCTCCATGAACAAAATTCCATTCATCTCCATTGTACTGCTGTAAAAATGGCTAGATAAACAACTTTACTGTAATTTGAATGAACTGAGCCTTTCAAGTTTGAACTTATTCTATGTTTCACCTGTTTCATATGATGTTCTGTCATCTTGTGTGCATTATAAAGTCCTTAATTGTCCTGTTTCAAGCATGTGAATCCTGTATTTGTGATGTGCATTCACAGCCCTCTTTGCACAATCATTCCTATTTAGAGTTTCCTCATAGCAACTAAATAAAACAAATGAATGTGTTGAATCAGTTGAAGTGGGTAAGAATTGTTCCTCAGAAGAAGAAGGTGCAGCAATTTCACTGTCACTGCACAGTCAGCAAACCTCACTTCGAGGCTGAAACTTCTCCTGTGCTACTTTCTGCTTGCGGGCTCCTCCTCAATCTACTTTAATTCCATGGAAATTTCCCTGAAAGTTTAACCCTAATCAGATAATGTGCTGAATATTGGAATTTAGAGTATGGTGAATGTTTACACATGTGGTAACACTGATTGGCCCCCTGGAGTGACTATTTGTCATTAGGAATGAAAGGGGTTCATTAGTGAATCGTAGCCAATTGTTAGTCTTTAGGGCAAAAGATGTTTTTTGCAGTGGTGTCGACTCAGCGGATTACCAAAGGTAACCATGGGGAACAGACTCATAAAATATGAAATGTTTATCTCTGGTTTCCTGAAAGAGATAGAGAGAGAGAGACAGAGAGGAAAGATTAATATAAAAACAACACAACCCAGAAAATAACCCACTCCACCTGGCTCACAAAAGGCCTGATGAATCCATCTTCATTCTAAAACTTAAAAGGATGTATAAACATATCAGGGAAATATATTTCCAAAGTTTGGCTACAAAACATTTTAACGTTTTGATTAAGCTGCAAAGAGCGTGTATGTGTGTGTGTCCTGCTGGGTGAAAATACCTGCCACCACTTCACAGAGGAAACAGCTGTCGAATGCACAGTGGAGATGTTTGTCTGTATGTAAATTCTTTATGCATTTCTGTGTGTTATATTCTCCTTCTGAATTATTACTTGGGCTGCCAGTGAGGATTATATTCATTATCAATTAATCTGCCGAATATTTGTTTTTCCTATCAAATGATAGCTTGTTAAATAGCTTGTTCTGTCTGATCAACAGTCCAAAACACAGACAAATTCAGAACGATTAATTACCAAAATAGTTGAAGATAAATGTTTTTTGCGATTGACTTATCTATTAATGAACTGATCAGTTCAGCTCTGCTTATTACTGTAATTGATTATTTCTAATGAATTTTCAACTTCTATTCATGTTCTCATTTTCACTTTCATTGTTACTTTGTGTCGTCTTCAAAATAAAGCACCTTTGAATTTGAGACAGTGTCAGAGAGCTGTCTCAGGGGACTTCTGTCCATATCTTGAATAGTCAAGTTAGCGTAGGTTCAGGAGCAGGACCACACCCCAACCACACCTCTGATAACCTGTCAAGCCTACTTTTACCATCCAGCACTGTTTGTCTCAGATTTCTCCACCCACCCTCCCTCTCCCATTCCTTCTTCAATTCACCTCCCTACCTCGTCTCTATCCCATCCCTCCCTCTGCTCATCCCTTCCATCCTCCCCTCATATTCAATCCGGTGCACACTTCTCTCATGTCTCATTCTAGGTACCGTCTGGGGGCCTGTAGTCAGCTCGGGTGGAAACACACCTGAGACAGAACCCCCACACTGAGTCTCCCTCCGGCCCGGTCTTCAGTACGTCCTCCCAGACCAGCCTAACAGACGACATCCTTCTTCCACCTCCACCCCTCCCCTTTACATCCATTCATCTGTCTTTGACATCCGGCACCTCCAGAATTTCCATTAAACATTGAAATGACATACTGCTGTGGTGTGTCCTTGCTATTGAAACTGGTTTTATTGCGGTTACCACCAGTAGGAGGAGTATCATTCATGCAGTTCCATCACATATCGAAAATACACACACACACCGTCTGTCTCTCTTTCCCGTGATCCTACACATGAAGGATGCCAAGCTCATGAAACTGCACATGCGAGCACGCAAAGACCAACTGTATAGTTGCCATGTGCCACTAGACATAAAATGAAGCCAGGCAGAAAGCGTTCCGCTGCTGTTTTAATCCGTGTTTACTTTGCTGCCGATCACATTTCCACTCTGCAGGTTGAACAGAAAGCACATAAACCTGAGAAAGAGCTCAGGAGACATAATAGATCATAATGAAGTGGCCTTCTGGTTTGCATATTTTAAGTGTATCAAGCAAACCTTCTGTATTCACTGTACATATGAGCTATAAATACATATTACATTGATTTGATTTGATTTACTTCAAATGAAACAAATATACATGTTGGAAAGTATGCATATCAAAGCTGGGAGTAACACACGAAAGTAATAAAAAATACTTATTTCCAGTACAACAGTGTAAACTTTAAACCTTGAACACATTACACTCGCTGCCAAGTTTATAGGAGCTACTTAGAATATCGTGGTTATACTTATACGAGAGTGAAGTTCAAACAAACGAATGTTTTGGCTGCTTTTCTCTGCATCTCCGTGACCATTCAGACTCTGTTGTTTGTTTATCATGAGTGCTGTCAGGCTCCTTACATGCATCTGACCAATGACCATTTTCTCTTACAAACAACCCGGAGGTAAAAGGACATTTTTATGGTTTGTGTTTTTGTGCCACAACGGAAAAAAAAAAAAAGAAAACTGGGGAAACTGAAGATTTTTCAGTGGCATTCAATGGCATTTTTACGACATGCCCACAGAGTAGACCAAAATACAGTAACCATTGGGAAAAAAACAGCATTATTGTAGTGGGACAGAGCCATGGGGAGGATCTGGATGTTTGCACGGAGAGGATTTAATCACATAACAATCAATACCTCATTTTCTCCACCTTGTTTTTGGTGAACACCCTTTTTTCCTCTAAGAATGACATTATCTTATTTATCTATTGCCCAGAACTGACCAGAGGAAAGCTCAGAAAACCTTACGGGTCCTCCTTGGCTTGTTAAGATAGCTGCCCCTGCACATGCCTGAGTATTTCTTCAGTCAGTCAGTCAGTGAGATGGTGTGAGGGGGGGGGGGGCACGCTGGGGGTGGAGGAAAGGGGCGTCAAATGATGTAGAGGGTGGTGGGAGTGGGCAGCGCAGACTGTGATACCTTAGGGAGTTTGATTGACAGGTGCAGACAGGGATCGTGGCAACAAGTGGACTGCAGTTACTTCAGCTGCACTGTGGGGGGGGGGCCAAAGGGAGAAAACAACCTCAGCTGTGACGAATCTGTGGGCCTTCGGAGTTCAAAGGCACCGACTCATAAAGAGGAATGAGGAGGTTGTTTGTGTGTGTGTGTGTGTGTGTGTGTGTGTGTGTGTGTGTGCGTGTGTGTGTTAGGGCAGAGGTGTTTTGATTTAAAGAATGGATGTAAGGCCGATAGTGATCTATCAGGAAAGTCTGAGTGTTTCTTACAGTATTTATCCATGCAGACGTAATGTGGAAACAGCTTGTCTGCATTTAGACAGTGAGGCCAATTAAAAAGAGGCAGACAATGCGTGTTTGAGTTTTATGATGACTGCTCCATCCATTTCTTGTTTTTCTGTTTAATGCTTGCACTGTAGAATCAGTTAGGGCTGCAACTGACGATTATTTTCCATATTAATCAGATTTTTCTATTACTTGAGTATTCGTTCATGTTCCCAGAGACAAGAAGACATTCAGTTTCTCAATGATACAAAACAGAGAAACGTAGCCAATCATCACGTTTGAGAAGCTGTAGCCAGTGAATGTTCGGCATTTTATGTTGAAAAAATGTTTTTTTTTCTGTCAATGAACTAATCATTTAATTAACTAATTGTGTGAGGACTGAATTCGATTAATTCATCTTTCTGCTTCTAAAGTTTTAATCCTCAAGATTTCAGTTACCTTGGTAACAGCAAATGCGGTTTAATGCTACAGCAAGCAGTCATTGAGCGGTGCGCCCTGGTAGCTCACCCGATAGAGCGTGTGCCATTAAGGCAGCGGCCAGGGTTCGGCCTGAGCCCTTTGCTGCATATCACCCCCCCCCTCCCACCTTTCCTGTCTCTCTCTGCAGCTTTCATGATCCAATAAAGGCAACAATGCCCGAAAAAATAATCTTTAAAAAGAAAAAAAGCAGTCATTGAGCAGCAGCTACTTTGTCAGAAACACAACAGAAGAGCAGCTGATGTATCTGTGTTTACAGTGCAGCCAAACAAAATGATTTGTTGTGGTCATTGCTAAGTGCTGTGACAAATACATTGCGTCATATGTGGCTTCTTCACAATAAACACAACACAATGCTTTTAACGTGAAACAGCAGCAGTAGAGTACTCCGTTTGCATTAGCTCCGATACGATACACAGTGAGGCTGTTATCAATCACATAAAATTATGCTGGATGCAATCTTGTGTGTGTGTGTGAAGGCAATTTGAATACAGCGCTGGAATGGCGGACTCCGCCACTAACACAGAAAACTACTAAAAAACTTTCAAATAATCATGAACTGAGCTAACCCACCAAGCGGCATGCACTATCAAGAAAATCAAAATCCACTCTAGTAGGCGTTCACACCATATATATATATATATATATATATATATATATATGTATTCAGCTGTCCTCCATTTGCTGTACATTTGCAAACTTGAGTTTTAATAAAGACTTATGTTTTCTTGTCATTTTTCTCACTGTCTTGTGAAAAAGGGGGAAATCGATTTAATTTAATTAAAACAATCTCACATTTCTCAGCAGACATACTCACTTTCCTCTGATATGATCAAAGAATAGCATACCAACTCCTGCCCTCTCTAAATCCCACCGCATAGTTCTCTGACACAGCAGTCTGCTCTGATAGGAAAAAACACCAAATAACGCTTGAAAGAAATGAGAATTTGAATTATCTGTTCAGACAGTAAATTTGAATTAGGGTTTTCCCCATTGTTTTCATTGGCCGGAGCGTCTCGATCCTGTTACAAAACCGCACATACCTCTCTGTGTGGCGGGACGGAGAGAACCAGCAGCGGGGGGGAAGCCAAAGCCCCCAGAGGACAGACACCTGAGCAGGGGAGGTGGGCACCCCCGAGATCTCTCCCGTTCCAGCTAAAACACAGACTATTTAAGAAGGAATAATAAAAATGCCTAACCTTGTTAAGTATAAGGGCAAGTATTCTCATAACATTCACATACAGAGGCATGGGGGAATTCAGTCATTGAATTGGTTAGGGCTGAGCTCGCATCACAGCGTTTTTACTCTCCACAGCGCCTGCAGCAAGACTAGATTGCTTTTCCTAAGCCTCCCAAATAATATAGGCTAGGCGGTGTGAAATGGCTAGAATGTTCCAATCTGATTTGACAGAAGGGGAGCATTGTTTCATTTCAATCTCTCTTTTCTTGTTCTCCCTCTTTCTGTCACACACACATACAGACAGACAGACATGGTGCCTGTCCTCAGAGACAGGCAGTAAAAATGGCCGGCATTGGTTTGGAGAGTTGTGTGGCGTGTAATTGGCAACTCTGGCCTCAGGATCTCTGAGCAGATAATAACTGTCTGTCTGAGAAGGGTGTCTCAGACCAAATGTGCTAAATTCATTACCTGGGACCATTATTCAATTACCGCACTCTATTAGGACATCAGTTATTTGCCATAGCACTGCACTGCAGATAGATAAAGATGAGCATCCGGCTCACAGGGACAACCCGTCTTCCATAAGGATGAAAGACAGATTAGGGTATGTAAAAGACTAATATGGTATGACACTAGTAAAAAGTTCAAGTCACATTTTTGCAAAAGTGATTGTGAAATGGTTACAGCAGCACCACATAATGTTGTTTGAGGAAATCACAATTGAGACCAAACCACAACTTGTCACATCATGGCAATCAAATACAGTACGCCTAACAAAACAAATGCTTCCTGGAAAAAAAAAAAACTTGCAGAAACCCAGATGACAAAGGAATGTGTGCTAACAATTTGCAAAAACAAGTTTTCTGTATAAGGGTGAAAAAAACAAAGGCCCTTCTTAAACACAAAAGTACAGAATGAATGAACTTACATTACGATATACAGACATACTTTTTTATTTTTACTCTTGTATTTTCAAGTAAAATACTTGTGACTAGATCATTTGGGTTGAAAAGAATAGTTAACTTAATTGAAATGACACTTTGATGCATGATCGCATGAAGCAAACTGCCCTTTGAAGTGTGACTGCCTTTTAATTTCTCTCTAGAGACACAGTAAAGAAATGATCCTCAGTGTAAACAGTCATTTTTTTGCAGGTAAAGAACTTAACAGCATTGTTTGACCTTTTGGGAAATGTACACACTTATTCACTTTTTGGCCAAGAGTAAGATAAGAAGATCAATACCAAACTATGTCAGTGCTTTAAGTGAAGAAGCTAGAGCTGGGAGACGATTAGCTTAGCTTAGCAAGTTATGGTTTTACAGGGAGTTATGTGCTGTAACTGGGCGTATTTTTTAACTTTTGAGTGAAAGATGCTAACTATCCCCTCTTCTTCTAGGCCTTATGCTAAGCTAAGCTACTCGATTCCCAGCTCTAGATGCATAGTTTACGCACTGACATGAAAGTGGTATCGACCTTCTCAACTAACTGTCGGCAAGGAAGCAAATAAGCATATTTGCCAAATTGTGGAACTTTTTATTCAATACAAAAAGTAAGAATAAAGAACACATTTAAGTTCTTACAAATAAAACAATTAATCCATATGCAATAAAATCGACCCCTGATCAAGTTATGACCACTAAATTAGGGAGGAAAATGTTAGTTAATTTCAGCAAGCTTTGTTGTGACATTACTGAGTTATGACTCTTATCCACTTGTGCTAATCTTATAATAATGCTTTAGCATTTACAATTTGGCCATAATTACCACTTGTGTCCACAGCAGCACTGTGCAGCAATAGTTAAATAGTCTTGATTTAAGTTAAGAATTATCTATAGAAAATAATAAATACTAAAAAAATACTCCTGTAAAATTGTATCTGTGTCTTTTTGAGACATGGACTGCTGTGCCCAGGTGCCAGTTTTGACTAGCTGGCATGGATATGAAAAACTAGCTAATGGAAGCGAGAGGCAGCCTACTGGGTAAAGCTGTCCCACTGACATGGAGCCCCAGCAGACTGCGGGAGGGAAGGCTACGAAGGTGGGAGGAGGGCAGATGGCCCCGATGGTGCAGGAGCCACACAATTTCATGGCGTATTTTCTGCAGATGTGTCTGTGGTAACTCATGCGAGGGTGCAGTTTGGCCACTGACAGGGGTGATGGATAGACCCCGGGTCCCACTGTGACAAAAAAAAATACTTTACTGTCTGCTCTTCACGCTGACAGCACAGAAATACTTTTTATGAAAACAAAACTAAAAACTTTAAGCCTATCTTTTAATGTTCTGCCATCAGAAAGTGACGTTAAGTCAAAAAGCACATTTAGGAGAACAAACAAGAGACTCTGAGCATTAAAGGCTCAGACAGTGTGTTGAGGATGAGTTGACCATAACAATGCAGGCACAGCTGCCCGGGGAAATGTTTCACTCTCCCTCAGCTGGGAGCTTCGCGGACACACTGAATTGCCTAATCAGGGCATTGATCATTTTTAAACCAGACCTAAATTAGATCCAGGGAATTCACTAAATAATCCATAAACGCTGATGTAAACCAGGGAAATTTGATTGATTTATAGTGGTCTCTTTGTAATATTAATGCAGCAATGTTTGTCCTCTGAACATACAAATATAAAGCAGTCATGGAGACATTTCTTTAACAAAATGACAGTTTTATGTTTACCTACATGTGAATTTCATAAAGTTGGCTCTACTTTAGAAGTCTGAAAAACTAATAATAAGGCCATCAGGTGAGGGGGGAGGGGGGTGGAATAAAAGCATACACGAATGATTTCCCCATTCACCTGAAAGCACTATGCAATTTCCCCTGAAAGTGGGAATTTCCCTCAGGATGAGCCAATAACATGCTTGTGATGCATGATCGATGTGATTCAATGGCTGATGAAAATGAAGCAGATGTTTTGAAACTGAAACATTTATCTTGTGTTGAGCTTTCACGACATGCCAGCTTTCATCCAGCCTGCTTGGAAAGGGAAAAAAGTGTTTTGAAAGGCTGATGAAATTACATCATATAACATGTGAAGGTAATTGCTCCCCAGAATAGGATGAATACATTTGATCAAATCAGACTCCAACCCTGCTAATTTGATTAATGGTCACAGTATGAGGCTATTAACATGTCTGCAGGGAGTCACTCATGCAGGGCATTTTCTGATTAACTAGTGGAAATGTATTATGTGGGAAATGTGACACACACTTATATCTGATTGTATGCAATCATACAATATGCAGAGCCAGAGTTCATACAATTTTAACATCCGCATTTCCAACCAACACTTTTAGTTTTATGATATCTACCGCCTGCCTCAGCTGTATGATTTCTGTCTCACCCATCTTTTGCCAGGTGTGATGCTTTATAGTGCCACCTGTAGAAGCCCTCCGGATGCCTCCCCTGCCTGCTAAAAACAAAGTCTGGGATTCCCCACATTCCCAGAGCCGCCTCTTTACTTGCGCCTCTTTACTTTCCTCAGGCAAAAGGGGGACGATCCTCTTGTGTGTTTGCTTCCATTCATGAAACACTTCAACACAGGTAAACTCTCCAGGACCACATACTGTGTGCAGCTAAACACACAATAACCGTTACATGTTTAAATAACACCTTTCCCAGTGACCCTCAGTGAACATTGAGAATATTTTTAATGTCTGACGGACACTTAACAAAATAAGCAGTGGTGGAAGGTAACTAAGTACAAAGTACATTTAATCAGGTACAATTATTATATACTTGTACTTTACTTAAGTGTTTCCATTTTACGCTATTTTAAATTAACCTGATAATATAGGGGCCATCCTGCTGCCTAATTAAGTACATTTTGCTGTTAATACTTCTGTATCTGTACTTCCACTTAAGTACAATTTTGAATGCAGGAATGCTTTGGTATTGTAGTGCATTTGTCTCAAGTGTTCTTCTGTGTCTCAACTTCAAATAACTTTCAAAGTAACTTGCAAAGTTCCAGACTAATTCTGCACTGTGTTGATTTTACAGCAGTGTGGCAGCTCTGGCCAACTAATCAGGGCAGGATTTGTTTGATTAAAAACCTCTTTAATATCATAAGGCTCTGCATAGTCATCCACTCAATCCTATATTTCAGACTCCTCTGACAATGTACTCCAGAAACGCCCCTCTGACCCAGGCTTATTGATTATCTCTAAAACCAGGCAGAAATCCAAAGTACACTGTACAACTGCAATGATCGCGCCACCAAATCTGCCGGGTCCATCCACACTCTATCACAGCATAATGGTAAATTCTCCAAACCTTCCTGCTCTTCCTCTACTTTTGGCAGAGATCAGACCACCATACTCTGGGCCCCCTGCTGGTTATAGATCTGTCCACAGTGATAGATCACAGATATTTTGTGGACTTTTGCCGAACGCCCTGCTGCTGCACTTCACCTGACTGATTGGACTGTCTCCTCGAGAAGTGCAGATCAATATGAAGTCTCCCTGTTCTTTAAATCAGACACATCCTGATTCTTTATTGAACAAACATATTACGACATCTGAGTCAACATCTGATGAATGCCAGCAAGATTACATTTACAAATAAAGCTCGATGTAGAAGTGATTTCTTTCATAAATCTGATGTTCTTTCTCTTTTATCTCCGTCTTAGATGACCCAGATTTAATTGTGGTGTGTGTGTGTGTGTGTGTGTGTGTGTGTGTGTGTGTGTGTGTGTGTGTGTGTGTGTGTGTGTGTGTGTGTGTGTGTGTGTGCACTCTCCCACGCAGGCATGTCGGACAAAAACATCTTTGACAAATGACGGATAGCAATTTCATATGTGTGTACAGTGAAGAAAAGTACCAAACAAAAAGAGAATGATACTGCAGCACTGCATTTTGCTGGACTTGACACCACGCAGTCAGCTCGCATGCACCCTGCAGGGCACCAACTCAACCAAAAGCCATCTGCCCCCATCAACCAAGACCCTCTAAGGCCCATGCAATCTGTTGCCTGCCAGTCAGAGGACTGGTCAGTAATCTCCATGAACCTACTGGTCCAGAAACAGCCCTCAGCTTTCCACAGTACGGCTTCTCTGTGATGATAAGGCTGAATAGTCCCCCATAAACTGCTCTCATAAACCCACTCCCCCCCTTCAGCAGGGGGCTAATCAGCCCAACCAGGGGAGCTGAGGTAAGAGTCTGGGGCTGGAAGGGTAAGGAGACGGGGGTCGACTGGGGGCAGGGAAGCAGCCAGACAGGAGACAGAGACCCGCTGTAATCACGAAGCGAAGGAGATGACGACTGCACCACAGATTAAGTTTGAAATGACACAAGAGAGAGGGAGAGAGGGAGGGGAGAAGAGAGGGGAATAAGATGGAAGTACGACAAAGTTCGCTGATGACCTGGGTTGACAGATAAGAGAATGAGTGACTGCGCAGGATAAGAAACGAGGAGAAATGTACGGAAAAGGTAGAGCCTTACAGGAAAAGAGGATATAATGCCAATCAGCGGGCCAAAGGGCCTGCGCAAGGAAGCCGAATTTCCTCCAGTGTTTATCTTAATGCCTGGATTTAAGGTTCAGGGGGCTGGGAAGAGTAAAGACTTTGAGGGGTTCATAAAAGGACAGTCTGGGAGGATTAGAGAGATCAAAAAGGTCCCTGTTGCTACCTTACGTAAGTCACAAAATGCTAAATAAATTCAGATTATATTGGATTTGTGCTTATTTTCTCAAATCAAACTGGATGTCTTCTGTAAATAAATAAATAAATAAATAAAAACGTCAACCAAGCATATCCGTTACCTCTGATCCAACAGCAGAAGAGGAAGCGTGAGAGGAATACTGATTCATATTTACCATAAAAACGACCTGCAGTTTGCTGCTTAATTCAGTAGCTGTTGGTCCACATATTGCAGTGCATGGGCTAAATGTGAGGGAGGGAAAGATTAGCATTCGTCCCTCTGCTTGTCCATCTGTACATCCATCTCGTCCCTCCTACATGTGTTGGCAGGTTGGCATTTCAACCTGTTCACCCTCCCTGATGTAGCATGTTGAACATGTACATGCAGTGTTAGTATTAAATGATTACACAACAATTGTGATGATTTATTAAGGTCATTAATTGAGGAATAATATAAAAAGTTCTGTTGTTACGGCTTCTTAAATATGAGAATTTGCTGCTTTTCTCCTCTTTAAAACCTGGTTTAGCTTAGTTCTCACTCTTCATTTGCAGGCTCATGGCACAGTCACTACATGTCTTAGGCACGCCATATATTATTCGAGTTATGCTACTCAGCAATTATTTGTTATGCCACTGATACTACGGATGTTCTAGGAGATTTTTTCTGAAAATAACGTTTTGTATATGGATGGATAGAGGAAGGTTTTGTGTTGAGATATAAGAACCATGTTGATGGGACATTCTGAGCCTTAGTAATGACACTACTACTACTATAGCAGTTCCGTAACCATGGATATAGAGGAAACAATCAACTGGATTACTCTCTAATCTAAATTTGATTATTTTGACGGAAGACCTGAAGTTAAAGAAAACATCTATGATCCGATATGACTGAGATAAAGTGCACAATTATTGATGCATATGGCACCAATCATGTACAAAGGATTGAAAATATTTGGGTTTTGGAGTGTTGGTAAGACAAATCAAGTAATTAGAAGATGTTACCTTGTGCTCTGGGAACTTGTAAGAGGAAGCGAGCGAGTGTGTTCTGTATAATTTGGTCCAGTGAGCCCATGGGTGCCTGCAGGCCTGGCCAGATGGCTGTCCACCTCTCAGCACTTCCAGCTTGTGACAGGAAGTTTTTGCCTGTGGCCAGGATGTGATCAGTGTCAGCACCCGGGCCTCACCAGCCGCTCATCAGGCCGGCTGCCTGCCAGGAAACGCCTAATCTCTATAAACAGATATCTGCATATAAATGCAGACTCTGTAGGCAAGGGACAGGATTTTGGAATCGGAAGAGTTCTGGTTTCTGTTTGTAGTCCGTTTGTAATCCAAGTAGTACTGATCACTCACGTTTGAGCGAACTTTGGTTGCATGCAGGTAAACAGTCTGTGTGGAGAATCCGGTGTAGCCAGCGGAAACACTGGCCGTTGCACCCAGAGGCTAAATCGTCGTCGGATGATAGCCAATGGGTTCCGAGATTGGGAAACGCCTGACCAACGGGCTGCATTCGCTCCACTTTGACAAACCAGCTGTTTATCTGTTTCAGATGTTTCTCCCTCTGTTTGTTCTCATGGTTACTTTTAATGACCAACCCGTCGCCAAAAGGGATTAATGTTTAGTGCAGAAAGTTAAGAGCCGGAAAAACAAAACAATTAATTTCAAATAAATACACTGGAAAGTCAGCAAAGCCGTAAAATATCTGATTTCTGTTAACTAATGTGTGACAGTGTACATGAGGGCCAGAAATGACTGTATGCTTGTTTGTTAACTCTTTTTTTGTCTGTGCAAGAAACTGAGGATACTGTAAGTAAAAGTTTCCACTACACTGCAGACTGTGCAGGACTCACAGGGCAGATGGGACGAGCTGAACGCTGCCGTTGGCTCTGCTGAGATGGATTCAATTAAAAGTCCAGGTCAGTGTGGAAGCCACCTGCGCTGATTTATGTGTGCTTGTTTGTGTTTGTGTACGTGTGTGTGTGTGTCTTGGTCCGTTCCTTCCTGACTGTAATATGTTACATATGTTGTGCGTTTCATTGCTGAAACTCAGTTTCTCTGTCGGTGGAGGTGACTGTGCTCAGCTGTACTTGTTGTGACTGTTTCCTTCTTCTTCTGGTGCTGCAGGCACATGAACTGCACACTGAAAGCATTTTCACTGACAAACATCAGATCACACAAGCGTGTAGCAATCATAAGTGAACACAAAAATCTAATCAATACAGACATCTTTAAAAGAAAGCAGTTAGGTTGTGTTTTTTTTTTTTTTTTACTGATTTTTACTACAAAATACGCAGAATCTTTAAAAGGGACCAGATTGGTTTCAGCTGATTTTAACCCAGATGTTATGTCCCCAGTGTCTGCCCTATAACTTGTATTTTAATGTTATTTTGTTGACCTTTTAATATATTTACAGTGCTTAACAAATGTATTAGACCACCACCCAGTGTAAGGTGTTTGCCACCGCTGCCCTAAATTAACAGTATTGCTGATTACAAAAATATTTGATGTTTCTGTAATGGTTAATCCACCAGTATGTGCAAGCCAAGCTCTTTAATCAAAATTATATCTTTAATGCTAAAATATAATTATTGTTGTTATCCATGAATTTTCAAATTTACTGTTTTACAAAAAAGCAGAAAAAGATAGTAAAGCACATTATTATTTTTTGATTGAGATGCCAAATTACAGTTATTTACTTGCATTCCTGAACAGAAAAATTTGTTTTGTGGTTGCAAGAATGCAAGCTGTTATCAGGGCCAAAGGAGGTCATACAAAATATTAAGATTTTTGGTTAATATATGTCAATAAGGACTATTTAGTTGTTCCAGTTTGTTATTTGCCTAATAATTAACAGTACACTTTTTAGTTTGAAACAAGTTTTTGACAGATTTCTAAAATATTTGTGTTTTCTCATTTTTATGACAGGTGGTCTAATAAATTTGTTAAGCACTGTATATATATTCAAAATAAATACCTATAAATTGAAGAATATGTATAAAACCAAAGCTCTACATCACTTCTACATATTTAAATGTGTAAATGCATAATAAATTATGTCTGTACATATACAATATAATATGTGTAATATGTCTCACATAACAAACATATTACACATATTAGATTTTTGAAGTTTCGGTAGAGAACAGAGTGGAAGAACGCTCTACATACCAACTTGTCTATTTACCTCAAACCACTTCACCTTTAATAACTGTGACACTTTTCCAGTGAGATGTTGATCTGGACTGTCATTTACGTTTATTTTTGTATTTTTAAATGAAATTTCTGTGCAGCACACAAGCTTGTAAGAATCAACACTATGCTCATTAATGAAAGTGGCCCTGCCTCCAGTAAACAGTAACATATAATAAGGCTTTATCTAACAGGAACTGGAAACATATTAATGGGAAGAGCTTTAACTGGCCCTTAAATCAAGAGGATTAGGAGCCACATGTGAGGTTCTGTAATCTCATTTGGGAGGGCCCTAGGCTCACTCTGCTGGTGTGTTTTACATTAGCTGAATGAGATGCTTTATGCCAGTGAGATGGCATACAGGTCTGGGGTCAGGATATAGGAAGCACAGAGAGCGTCTCCAAAGTGTCAAAGCAGCTCAGATGAGAAACTGGTTACACAGATACAGCGGAGAGAGAGCTTCCTTTACTCGTAGTGTAAATATTCCATCATTCCTGTTAGGCTTACATCACCTGTCCCCAGTGTCAGACACAACTGAGAGAAGCATTTAAATATTCATAGTATACACATATTAATAGACTATGTATTTTCTGACCAAATTAACCGTATCTCATCTTGAAGGGTTCGCTCAAGCAGAAGTAACAGCATGCTCTATATGAATATTTCAGTGAGCCTCGCTTCCTCTGCAAGTTCTGAAGTATTAAAACTTTGCATGGAAATATACTGAGAAGTTAACAGTTTGCATTGACGGGTCTGAATGCAGATAAGCTACGATACATACAAGTTAATGTTTCAGATGAAAATGTAATCCTGCTTTTTTCTCTCCATAGTTTTGCAATGGGCCCCTTCTTCTAATACTGCACTGAGTTGAAAACGGCACTTACGATGAACTTTCATTTTAAACTGAACTTGTGCTGAACTTGAAGAAGTTGTATGCAGTATTGCTGAATCACTGCCTACGAGAACATAACACTCGATGTATTCCAGAAGCTACAAGACCAATTACACACATGTAAATTTAGCCCAGCGACTACCTTATAGTTCCCTCATGCAGATGCATTTTGCAGCTGTGTCTGAGCCGACTGGTCTACGGGATGGGAACGTTGTATTAATCTCTTCTACTGATGGGAAAGAATGCAATTGTAAAACTCTGGGATTAAACCCTGGCATCTTTAATGCAATCAACTCAGAGGGGAACAAGTCAAGGGTCAGAGTTTTGACCTCATAACTAAACACCGTTTCTCCACTTCTTCTTCTTCTTCTTCTTCGGACCACAATGAGCCTCTGATGAGATCTGGAGGCAACTTGAAAGCCACGAAGCAATGAGATCTTCAGTAAGGAACAGATTAGAGTTAAAGCCTGTCTATCAGCACACTAATAAATCTGAAAATGTTTTTCTCCCTTGAAGATGGACTGCCAACTCTATTAGCTCCAAGTCGTGAAATGAGGTGGAAAATCAGAACCACGTTAAAGTTCGAAATCTATTCTGGTTTGCTTTTTTTTTTTAGCTGAAGAGATGACCAGAAGATTCCAATGTCTGTTATGGCAAACTAGTTTGTATATGGAAAATAGTCACAGCGTAGCTAATTCCCATTGCCATAAAATAACTCTTTGTGTAACTCTCTGTGATCACTCACACAGCCAGCTGTTAAAGTGCCACGTAAAAAAAAAAACCCTCACCCTCTGACTTGAGCTGCTGAAAACACTGTATAGAAAGACTTTAAAGTGACATTGTCTGAAGACAGGCCACATTTTTGGAAATGTTCCCCGTCTCTACCTTCATCTCGCTGTAATAGATGAGATTAGATTTCAGTAGTTCACATCAAACTGTAATGACGCCCGTGGGGAAATTGGACAGCAGAAAAGAATTGGATACAGATAAAAATAGAGCAGATACAGCCACTGAAGATGAAACAACACAACACTGAAGATAATGCAAGAATAATCCAGCAATCCACACGTTAGCAGGAAAGAATGAAAAGACATGTGCATGTCCAAATCACTTATTTCATATATCTAGCATTCAACCGATCTACTGTCTATTTATACTGAACGTGCTGTAGTATATATTGTACAGTAGTTAGAATTATATGATCTTACTGTGAAGACGTGCAAGAATCAAGATCAAAATGGATCTAAATGAGAGGGAACTGGTTACAAAAAAACCCTGAAAATAAGGCCATAAGGAAAAGTATTTTATTCGAATATCATAAAGCGTTGCCTGGATGACATAGAGGATGTTAAGTTTGATTGGACAGAACAGGAAACACGGATTTAAAGAATAAAAAAAGAACACAAAGGGGTTACAGAGGGAGCTCGGTCTGGGCCCCAGGGGGCGAGGACGGAGGGGGTTCCTCAGGTGTTTTATCCATTATGAGGGCTGGAAGACTGGAAAGGTGAAACGGCAGGAATTATAGCATGACTTGCAAATCGGTTGGTATTCCCATCAGGAGTGACCGACCGACACAATGTGGGAGAGGGTCCAGGGAAGCCGACAGTGTTTTGGCTTCCACATTGACTGCACACAATCACAAAGCACCAAAGTCACTTATTATTACTGTATGTTTATAGTTTCCACTAGCAATAATGCAAACCATGCAGGCGGGCATTTGATAGTATTGTGAAATACACCAAATTTAAATGATTAATCCATCTGAGACAAGTTTAGAATAGTTTTCACCGAATGTGCACAACCCTATATGGCATGAGAGAGGCATGAGAGAGGCATAAATGATTCAGAACGTACAGTGTTTTCTAAAGGCTACTCTTTGATTCACAGTGAAGTGTTTACTCAACCCCTGGAGGAGAGAAGAGGCGAGTTTGAAGATATAAAAAGATGGTTTTCCACATAGAACAGAGGTGTACAGGTGAGGAAAGGTGAGGTGAGGAAATATGGGTATTTTGAAATATCCCCTTTATAGCCAGGATCATATGCATTTCTAAGCTCAAATATTGTGTCCTGTTGTGATTGATTGCTTGATTATTAGATGTGGGAAGAGTGGTTTGGAAGGAAAATGGTCAGTTAATCACATTCTACATACAATATGTGTTTTACATCTGTGTTTATTCTGTAAGATAAATTTATGATGTGTAGAAGTGATGAGTATGTTATGAGCAAAGGGAAAAAAGATTCCACTGTGAGATTAAAGGTGCATTAAACTGCTTCGACGTGTCAAAGAAGAATTTGCCCACAAAATAAATGACAGGAGATGGGCTTCTCCTTCTCCCTTTCATTGTGAAACAAACCGTCAGTGACCATGATCACCTCTGCTACTAAAGCCGTTCCCACAACCCCCCACATCACTGACCACTGTCCATTATTCTGCATACCAATAAAGAGTGGGTCACTGCTGGCCACTGTCCATTCAGGACACTCTGACCCCCATCCACCCCCTCCCATAGGACAACGGAGGCTGACCACAGCCTATTGTGGACCCATTGTAATGGTCTCCAGAGAGGGACCAGATATGTGTGGCCACCCCTCGGTGATTGATGCTGGCCTGACCCCAGCAGTGGCCTGTCCCAAAGATTCTGGTGGACATGCAGCTGCAATTAGCCTGAATTTGTCCCTTTAAGTGTCCTCGTCTGCCACAAAAGGTACAAACATCATGGAACACAGGCCCTTCAGTGAGGACCCTTTCTTTCTTCCATCCTTCTTTTCCTGTCTCATGTCCTTATTCTGTCTTTTATCCTTCTTCTTCTTCCTGTCTTTCGTCCTTCTTCCAGTAGTAGCTGGTTATTCCCAGATCCCGGCTTGTGACCAAAGGGGACCAGGCCTTTGCTGTTACAGCCCCCAACACTGCCTATTGAGATCAGACAGGCTACATCATTAGCATCCTTTAAATCCCTTCTTAAAACTGTACATGTAATGTTGCCGGGTTTTATCTCTCCACTCTTGCCATTTCAAACTTTTTAACTTCATTTTCTCCTCCGGCGTTTTATGATCCCTGTGTTGTTTTTATTTTGTTTTTGTTTGCATCTATTGTTTTTCTATGTAAAGCACCTTGTAAAGAACAGTGCTATATGTTTATTATTATTATTATTATTCTTATTATATGTTTTTCATGTCTTTCTTTCGTTCTTCCCCTTCTTTTCTCTCCACCTTCGAGTGTGGCCGTTGTTGGAAAACACCTTTGTTTTGCGACGTGGTTGGACATCATCTTGTACGAACTTGTTATTTTATAGCATAATCCGGCCTTTACTCCCTTTATTCTCTTTTTTCTCTCCTGACTCTTATTCATCCTCTTCTTCAAAATCACAATTCAGTCAATTTGGTGAGAAGTGTGAAGGGAAGATGTTCACAATTCTCACTGATCTGTGAATATATTTAATTCACATCACCCCCCCCCACACACACACACACCTGAGGAAGTCCTAAAGGAAGAGCTCCCATCACTTCCTATCTGCTCCTGTCTCCTGTCCTGGAGAGAACTGTCAGCACTCCTGCCCTCAGCCATTAAGGCTTCTCCTCTCTGTGTTTAAAGGGGTGATAACACCTCTCCCAGCGCCTGTCGTCGGGGCAGCTCCACAGGGTGCAGCACGACTCCCTGAGCTGACTCCATACATGGCTGTAAAGTGATGGAGAAGCCCTGGGACTGTCAACCAGCTTGTAGTTTACTTCTCCCCCATTTCTCTCCTCATCCTCGCCCTCTCCCTCCATCTCTCTCTCACACCCCGTCATGCGTTCTGGCACCTTCATCAGGGGACACTTCAAAAAATAAACACCGGCTTTTCCTCCTGCCCCCATTCTGTTTCTCTCGGCAAGGGGAAGAAAAGTATCTTACTAAGGCCTCAGAGGATATAGTGGATAAGTTGTGTAAGGGTTTGACTGGGAAAATAACATGTTCTATAAACAGACAACACTAAACTTTGCTTAATACAGTGAATCTGCTGGGAAACGGGTACATCTTCTGCCTTATACAAAAGGTAGTGTGTGATTGGCTAACTAAGGAGCTTAAAAGAATAAGTTTTATTAATTTGAAGTATTGCTCAGATGTTTGACCACTAGAGGCACTGTAGAGCCATGTTTTGATGTGCTGATCCCTGGGTTCCCTGTGCACGAGGATGCACATGCATGCCACTAGCAGGGGTGATGAGATACACATTACATCACTGTGTCAACGTGATACACACACGACTGTCGACTGCACAGAGCGGTGATGCATTCTGACAGTCGGTTGCGATAATGTGCCATAAAAAAAAGGTAGCAATGAAAAAGAGAGGGAGCCTGCAAGCTGATGTAAACAATGCAGCATTCAAAACAAAGTCATTTTTTGCTGTGATGTTGGAAATGTATTCAACATGTTTTCAAGACCTTAAGGAAACACTGAATGTAAACAGAACTGTTTGTTTACACTGTAAACTCCTCAGGGTACCTTTACGTTTGCAAATTTAAATCATTTTCTGTGACTGGTTCCTACAAAAGTTTGTTGCCGTGATCAGATGGCTGATTGATGTGTAGCTCTGATGTGTTGCTGCTGCTCCTTATGTTCTCCCAGTGGATGGGGCTAAAGACCCCTCGTGTTGGGCCTGTATAACATCCATATCCATCAAGGATCAAGAAGGACCTCAGCTTTGACACGACAGATTGAACCGCTGACACACGGAGCGTGGACTATGTGCTCTCACTTGACCTTCTATTGGCTAAAAGGTCCAAGCAACGCCACTCAGGCAGCGATCATCGACGTCACAGATGGCACGACAAGCTGAGACCAAATATCTCAGCTCTACAGAGTAGGGTGGCAATTAATGATTAATTTCCTTTTAGAAGAGAACAAATCTAGCTATGTCTGAGATTATACAGTGGACTGGTAGAGTCTCCTCTTCCATCAGCCTCCTAACTGTATCTCTTATCAGAGCCGTGTGGTGTCAAAAGCCAAGTCTCTCTTCAGGGGCAGAAGATAGTGATTTATTGAGCACGTCCTGTGGCTTGGTCAACTCCTTTCTCACATCGACAGCTGGCTTGTTTATTTAAGACAAAGTCAGTGAGCAGCTTTGTCACCTTGAGCTTCTCTTCTGCTTGCCTATCTGCTTCTCCCCTCTGACATTCTTACATTTATCTCTTCACAACTCACTGATGTACCTCAGAGACAACTTGTTGCAGTTAACCTTACCTTGAATATGATTTTCACGAGTGGAGAATGTCCAGGTAACTTTCTTATTTGTATCAACAAATATAATGCATTTAGAGTCCTCGCAAAATCTGAACTGAAGTAAGAATTTGAGTCTAAATTCTCAATGATCAACGCACTTGTTTCTGTAGCTTTCTGGGCTTCTGCTTTAGGTTGTGTTTTCTATGCAAATGCAGTTGTATATTGATTAGATATTTATCTGCCAAGCTGTTGAGGGTCCTGGCTGGGGTCTGCAGGGGCATGAAGAACAGAGGCCCCATGAGGCTGAAGAGAGGGTCCCCATCCCTCAGGTCACATATTGAATCTCTCTTATCTGAACATGCAACCACACACACACACACACACACACACAAACTTACCACACTTACCACCAAATATATCACAGTCTATATAAGTCCCACATCTCATTTACATTATGTTAATTATACAATATGTGTGGTAATATTTCTGCAGTTTTTTTAACACACTCTCACCAGAGCCTGTTGTAGGTACATGACGCACATCACGAGTGTTGTGCATGTGAGATGTACATGTGAGTCCTGGTGTTACAGCTCTGTGAGAAGACGGTAGCTCAGCGAACACATGCAGGGAGGAAGGGAAAGACTAAGCACATGCTTAGATGAGACAACAGGGGGGGGGGGGCTTGACAGTGCTATGGAGATGCAAATGACCCACGAGACAAAAGTAGGCTCCAAAAAGTGTAAATGCAAATAAATATGCAAGTGTGCTGCATGTGCACACACAAAAACGGGCATCATCTGACCTTTCATGCCAAGCCACAAGGGACCAGGCCCCATGGTCTTGTGACACGACCTCAGCATCTTATGGGGATTCCGTTGCTGAGTAAAAACAATCAACTCCCCCACAAATCCAATCTCATATTTGCCCTGAAATTAAGCTTGATGACAACAAAGGGATAACTGAGTGGGAAAGGCATACAAAGAGGGGCACATCCATCTATGAGGGTCCCAACTCAGTGTGACATCCTTTCTAATGATCGGCATAGCAGATGGTGAGAGATAGACATGTGTGCCCCGTGCATCTCAGGCTTGTGCCGTTGTCACCCGCTGCACCGGCGCTCTGTGGGTTGGCTTCTGAATTTATCTGCAGGATTACACCCCGTTAGGCCTGCACACTTTTACAATCCTATCCCATCCTATCCCACTATCTAGCCTAGACCTCAAACACCTCCAGAGACCTCCATATAGGCGTGAATGACGACTGGCATAGCTATACATTTTAGAATACGGGAAATCATAAATCAGCTTTCGAAAATGGCAAAACTTCAATGCCTGGAATCAACTACGGCTGAAACAGTCGATCAGAAAATGATAACTGACTAATGCTTAAAGTCATCTATCAAACAAAAACAGCAAATGTTTGCTGGCTCCAGCTTCTCAAAAGCTTTTCTCTGTTTGATATAATTGAATAGCCTTGTGTTTTGGACTGTTTTGTTTGTTGTTAACATTATTTGATCTCTTGAGATATTTGTTGATATTAAGTGTAAAGGGTAAAGGTCAACGGCTGGACGTGTTTTAATTGAGTCCACAACTTGAAATGTTTGTTCTCAGTGTTTACGCTGGTTCTCAGGATGCACACACCAACACAGAGCACACAGAGCAAAGGACTGCTTTGTTTTGGAAACATGATTCATTTCTTTTTCTTTCCCAGGAGAATCCCTGCAGCACATACGGTGAGGAGGAGGAGGAGGGAGTGAAAAGAGATCATTCCTGCTGAAGAGGAATTGGGGTAAATGTGGGGAGGAATGTCTTTGAATGGGGAGGTGGGGGGGGGGGGGGGGGCGATACAGTAGGGACAGTGGAAACCAGAAGCCAGACTCTGCATCTGTCCCCCTCTCAGCTGGCGTCCCTATGCCACCAAGGGAACAGCAGACGGGGCCTGGGGAGCACGGGGGTAAGGCCTGCCAAACCCCCCTATACCACACACACACACACACACACACTCTCTCTGTCTCTCGCTCACACACACTGAGTGGCAGCTCCGTCTGGGTCAACAGTGCACCCTTTGACATTCCAGCAGTGAGAGAGATATGGGGGTGTCAGCTCACCTGGTTTTGGCTGTGTGGCATAGCAGAGGACAGTAGGGGAGCGGTGCGGCTGTCCACAATATTTGTTTAGCTGTTCGTGGTATCAGTGATGTCTTAATTTACCCTCCTGTTTGCAGAGCCTGCAAGTCAGGCCGCGGCCAACGCAGCGGCAGTTAGATATGACAACATTTTGGTTCTGGTGTTTTCAATCACTGGCGGTCTTTCCACAAAACGCTCAAAAAAAGGTGGACTCATTTGACAAAAACAAGTCGTGCATTTAAGATAACGCAGGTCTTGAGGTTTGGCTGCAATGAATTGAAATGATCAAGTAAACATTTTTTTTTTATTACTCATTAATTAATTGTTTAGTCAATTATATGTCAGAATATAGTGAAAAAAGCCCCCACCAATAACCAGAGCCAAAGGTGACTTCTGCGAGCTGCATACCAAGATCAAAAATTATTCAAACAACACAGAAAGGCAGCAAATACTCTCATGAGAAGTTGGAGGCAGCTTGAGAATGACAACTAATGTCTTAAGTTGTAGAACGGTTGTGGACAGAAACTAAAGAGAAAACACTTGAGAAATGATGGAAAGCCTCTTGTTGGGCATGACGTAAAGCAGCTGACTCATGCAGCCTGCACAAGAGGAAAGTAGATAGAAATAGAAATAAGTATTTTTTGTTGTTGTGATATTTTGAGCGGACAACAATATTTTGGAGAGGGATCTGAAAACACTTATGCGGACAGAAGTCAGCAACATGTCAACAGCATTTGCAATCTGCGTTAGTGTGGCCATGACTTCCAGCTCTTCTAACTACATTCGACACACGTGTTATATCACTGGATTGCATTCTGACATACAGACTCTTAACCCCTTCACAGTACTTTCCCACTATTAACTTCTTAATACTTAGAGCTAGAGTTGAGATAACTGGGTGGTTGTCATGGCACCGCACTGTGATCTTCTCCTCCACAGCACAGGTTTTTGTATTAGACACATCTCCCTGCCAGCCCCCTCCCCCAATTTATAGGCACAAGCACTCCCAAGTTCCTCGTCTTGTCACAGTGAGCTTATAGTCTGAGAGCTGAGCAGACACAGACCAGCATTGACATCTTCCAGAAGCCAGAGTGTATACTGCTCCCTTCAGTTGCCCCCTACAAAGGTGCAAGCCAGCTTTAAAGCCAACCTTCCTGACTTTATTTGCTTTTGCATGTATTGATCTATTTATTTATTTACTTCTAGCTTGATTCCTCTCCTCTCATCTGCTCCTCGTCCGAGCACCCAGGGATCTCTCTCCCGGTTTAATAATTCATGAATGTTCGGGCTGCTGCCGTAATCCTGACTGACACTAAAAGTCTGTCTAGATTTAGCGTCATGAAATTTTCATCCGTAAATGTACAGTCGAGCTCCGTCTTTCGCCTCCCTCTGCTCTCTTTTAAGGGGCACTCTTGCTTTTACTGAGAATCTCCCTCCCAGCAAGTTTGCATGGCTAGCCTCATTCTCTCACTCACATGCACACTTGTATGAGCATAAACATATACAGGCATGCACACGGCGACAGGTAACACACTGACACACGCATAACCAGAGAGCCAGACGGCACACGCATTCCACTTTGCTCCATCTTGATGGGGCTGTTTACTGTGTTGCATCTGGACTCATTTGTTCGTCTCTGCAGCAGCTGAGGAGAGATGCGGACCCCATGAGTACAAAGTGACTTACAGAGCCGTGAGTGGATATCTCAGTGTGGACGCTCCCACAGGAAATCAACGTCCTAACTGAGTGGCGGTGTCACATTTTAGCCAGTGAGCAACACTGAAACACAACCCTTTCATGCTTGACTCATGAATTAGCAGTTCTGTCCTGTCGCCTCCCCCCACTGTCAAACCACGGATGTATTAAAGGACATTTCAAAGGACAGTTTTTACTATCTGCAATGGGAACAACCATAATAGCAAGCTAGTTCCTAATATTTGCACAGTATTGGTGGATGTGGTGCCTGGTTCAACTTGCAGAAATGACTTATACTTAACTTGAAGATAGTGGCAGAATTTGCAAAGCGCAGATTATATTCAGCCTACACTGACAGTGACAGCAGAACTCGGACATCGTGGATGTATGGTATGCATCTCCCATAACATGTAATGCAGGGTTTTAAAATGATTCATTCTCCTTTAACAAGGATGTCAGTAAGTCTTTGTAGTTTGATGTTGTTTCATTTGACCCCAAACACAAACAAAGACCTCAATCTACTTGAAAGTGCTCACATTAATCCTGTAAATACATACATCATTCTTACATGTTGAAGCAATAGCAGCTATGGAATACAACTGGCCATTTTATTGGTTGTAATTTTTAACTTTCACTTCCCATCAAGGGGTTTAGATAACTAGGGTACACTGGACTTGTCTGAGGTTTGCTTTAAAGCTAATTCCTTACAGACAAGTAGCTGAAAGAAGTATCATAACAAACAGGCACAATGGCAAGAACTAAAAGAGAATAGGGTTCACATTGAAGAATTTCTTTCCATGAGGTGGCAGCTTAGATATACTGACAATCTATATGTGTGTGTGTGTGTGTGTGTGTGTGTGTGTGAATGTATCTCCAGTCTTCAGTCTTATTCATGATGTGTGCTGAGCTCACCAAATTCTGTGCAAACCGTAAGCACTTTAACAATGTGCAGAGAACTCGAGTCATGCTCTTCGCTGTTGAATGTTTCACTTGAACAAATAATTTGAGTTATATAACTGTGAAACTTTAATAAAAGCCTGTGCAATCAAAGAAACTGAACAACGCTTGTGGGCATTATGGGATGCCATTATAGAAATCACAATGTGAGCAATGTGCTTTGTTATTTTATTGTGCTGTTAGCGTTCGGCATGTATCCAATTCTTGTAGAGCTATGCGCACTCCTACACACCCTTACTCCATAGCAAAGATCAAAACAGAGAAAGACATCTAAGAAGAAAGTCTTCAAGGAGACCGCTTGTTGAACAATCCTGTCCATTCCTGGAGTGAGGGAAGATCCTTCATCGAGTACATCGTCACATACATAGTGCCTCAAACCAGCCATTTGTACGAGGGATAAGATTATAACTCCACAACGTGGTTGTTATAATTTACGACAGAGAGTACATTGTTCGCCCAGAGCTGTTTTTATATTTCGCCGTAGAAACAACTCTTCCCTTCTTTTCCATTAAAAATGCACTTGATGGTTTTAGTGAGTAATCAGTTGATAAGACGCCTGGAGCTAAGCCCCTCGTGGTATCAGTTAATTCTCTCTAGAAGAAAGAAAGAACTGGAGCCGGGGGAGAAGTTGATAAACTTTCAATGCTCATCGACTGGCATTCATTGCCGGTTAAGTGCCAACCATTGCCACAGTATTAATAGCCCTCTTATCAGGGAACGAGAAAGGCGCTTTAATTGGCTGCCGGGTAATTTCTCTCCGTAAAACTTGCGAGTATCAAAAAACGGACCGGCAGGGAAGATGGACAGATAACCCTCCAAAGACAGTAATGTTTCTAATTACCACCCACCTCTGCCTCCATCACATCCATTTTCCTCTACATCTACTACCCCCCCAACCCCCACCCCCACCCACATTCACATATGCTTCAAGAGGGATAAGTCAACCTGAAGAGAGAGGTAACCACAGTGTGGAAAAGCACCACTCACACTAATGGGCAGAATATGGTAGCAAGGAGGGGAAAGGGTTTGCAGACTCTCCTCCAGACTTTTTTTTGCACTTTCTTTAATGTCCTCCTTTTTTTCTCTTGGCTTAAAATCAGGAGGCACCTCTAACGCGTCTTCTCACCACTTGCACCCTTGTAAACTCTGTGCACTCTCTAGCAGCTGTTAAATATGCATGGCAACATATCTCTGCTCATTGGTGATTTTTTTTTTGCAAGGGACACATTTTATGCAGGTTACAATACCACCCTCTGACACCTATAAAAGCAAAAAAAAAAAAAAGACCACCCACACTTTTTCTATCTCTCCTTCACCTTTTAAGCCCTGCTGGAGGACAATCGCATGGAAGCTGTTATATCAGCAGCCTTGCTTTTATTGCTGCTTATTAAAAAGGACATGGACTTCAGCAGCATTGAGGTTAGTACGCTCCCCTTGCTGTCCTTGCTAAGCTGGCTACTGGCCTATCACAGTTTTTATATCTTGTATACAGATACTATTTTATGCCCGTTTTTATTCTTTATTTACATGATTCCATCTAGTATAAATGTTGTGCTATTTCTGTGATCTTAAAACAGCATATTAAAATTTCAACATGCTGCTAAAAATGTGAGTAGAGCTGCTGCATTTACACCATGTGACTGGCTTTCCACTGGGAAAAATGAATGTTCCTCTTTGCTGGTTTAGAAACACCAGTTACCACTGCACCGCACTGGGAAGGCATTGAAAGATTTGGTGGAAAATCGGCCGAAATCTTTTCCAAGCAGATTATTGGGCATTCTTATTGTAAGTCCATTTGGCAATTATCATTTTCATTACAAGAAATAAAACTGTGTGTGTGTATTTGGGGTCATAAAAATAGGCTGCCGACAGCAAAGCACATTAGCTTGAGGATTCACACACGACTGATGGCTGATGTGACTGTAAATCAAGGGTGATGAGGCTGGTGTATTATATTTTTTTTCTTTTTGTTACCAAATCCCATGAGAAGAAAAAAACAACAACAATGTGTTGTGTCCATCTCTCAGTACTTCAAACTTCCCTTCCCTGTCTGTGGCATTCAGCCCCAAGTCCATTTATGCCTACTGGGGGTGTAAATATTTAAAATCTTTAACAGAAAATACTTTTGCAGGATAACATCTTTGTTGGTTTTGGTGTTTCCATGGGATTTGTTGACAGCTACACGCACGTTGGCTAACCTTCCTACACTTCTGAAATCTTCACCATTCCCCTACCAGTTTAATCTCTCAGTACATGCTAACTGACGTTTGTGAACGTTACACCGTACCAGTATGTCTGTTTCCTTTGGCCAAGAAGCTGCACTACATTTTCCATTTTCTGTTCATTTTACATATCCTCAGCTGTCACACTCATATGCACAATGACATGATTCGATTCTCTGTGATGCTGATACCATCAAAAGCATTATAATCAAATGCACAATCCCCATTTGATTTGATTTGAAGGGTGAAGAAACCACTGCCCTGAAGACAAAAAAACTGAACGTTTGAACCAGGCTTCAAAACTGGAGTGAATAAATTTAGTCTGGTGAACTATCCGTGACTCTCATCGTTTGATCAGAATGGTAACTAATGATATAGAGGAAGGAAGCATGGCCTTTTATCTGTGCAGTTCACACATAGCCTACTAGCGTCAGCTCTGAAACACTGCCTCCAGTGTCTATGCAATTATAATATCGGAGGGGAGCAGTAGAAAGATGGGGGATGGGGAAAAAAAAGAGGAAATAAAATCTACCATGTAATGAAGTGATCGCATGTTTCAAATGACTTGTTGATGGCAAGTAACATATGTGTCTACTGGAGCAAAAGAAATGCATTAGTATTCAATATCATGGGTAGAATGAGCAGCCACACGGTGGGCAAGACGCTAAATACAGGTATGACTCGTGTGGATGACAGGTCGCTCAATGACTTGAGCTAATGTGTTCATTTTAGTCCTGTGTTCATGGTGCATTGATGGCATGCAGCCAAATATTAGTGTGTGTGAGACTACGTGTGTTGTTTGCGGAAACAATGACACACACACACACACACACACACACACACTTAGGGTCTCTGGCCCCCATTTGTGGAAGATGGTGCTCAGTGGGCAATCTCAGCAGACAGATGTCAGCGCCTTATTAAAGAAGATGCCCACCAGCCCCTGGGGCGGGGAGAAGGCTATGAATACATTTACTACGCTAATGTACTGACCTTAAAACTGTAAGTGATGTTCAAACGCTGCAGTGATGCAGGCAATTGATGTAACAGTCATTAAGGAGAGGGGAAAATATATGCAGGAAAAACTGCCTCAGCCTGCGATACGTCTCCATTCTTCTCTCACTGACCACCTCACCACACATGCATCCGCACTGCCACCATGTCTACTTTGTCCATGCGACTCCAGAGGAAAACCCCAAATGGGGCCCGTTTCCATGCCAGGACTGGGAAGACACGGTGGCAAAGAAGTTTCCACCACCTCCATCACCAGCAAACCACCTCAAACAGCCCCTCAGCCATGTAAGAAGGCCGGGCCGCTCTCATCAGGGCCTGATTAGGGCTGTACGTGGGCCATCGGTCATGGACCAGCAGGAGGAAGTGGCGGGGGAATGGTTTCCAGACTAAAGAGTGGTACCGATTGACTGTGCAGCACAGGAAGCGTTACCATTGAAGTCTGAATGTGACATCACCTAAACAAGGATGAAATGTAGCTCTGTTCTCCCCGAGGCAGTGGTTTACGGTGATGCCAGCATGGCCACATGTGGAAACGCTGCTGTGCACACATGCACATGTGCCCATGCGTACACACTCGCACACGTAGACATGCCAACATTTTCTTCTTTTTTTTTTTCCTTGTTTCTTTGATGCACAGACACACGTAATACGCAACCACAGTCAGCTTTGACAAAGGAGAGAAATACCTTCCAGAAAAAAATTTATCAGAGCTTGAAAGAGTCCAAGACATTCATCTGTCTAATTCTTCTCCCGAATGATTTTTATTTTCTTTGATATTAGATAAACTCATAATTCCTGATGGCAGAATGATAACCATTAGATATAAACACCACTGAAGCTGAAATAATGTGCTGAAATACAGAATCTTTTTAGATTTTCTTCGCTCTGATCACTAACAAATTGACACCCCACTTCCCTAACTCTCTCTTTGCCTCCCACACACACACTTCTCTCCCATACATTATCATCCCAACAGCTGGGCAAGGACCCCTTCTGACAAACTTTGAGATATTGCCTCATCTGTTAGTGAATGCTTTAAGCATTATAAAGACCCATTTTTCCAGCACAAACACCCAGGCTGTCTCATGCGGGGGCCTAATGCTAATAATCACGCATTAGGTGGGACGATGATACTCACTCATAGACTCAGGCCAGGCTAGTCTGGCAATGGAGAGGAGGTTTTTTTTCCTACTTTTCCTCCTCATCAGATAGGAAATTGAAGCCATCCGTCTGTGGAGATGGGGGGCTTCCAGCAGGGACAGACCAATTGTCCCTGATGATAACGTGGGTTGCCGAATCCTACCGCCATGTGCATTATTGATGGCCATCAGTCGGCGTGTGTCTGACCACATTTAAGTGTCTCAGCAGGGGGGTGGTGCAGTAATCAAAATACACACACACACACACACACACACACACACACACACACACACACACACACACACACACACACACACACACACACACACACACACACACACACACACACACACACACACACACACACAGCACTGTCTCCAGCTCGCTCACACCGTCTCACGTAGTCCATCATCAAGTGTGCATCGGCACATTGAAACTGGCATTCACAAGTGATGTGTTCATGCAAACAAATACACAAGGATACAGGGATGAGCTGTACACAGGGACCTGCTCACTGACACATTATGCTGCACATGGGTTTGCAGAGTTTCGTTTTTTAATGTTAAGCTCATTTTCCTTTCCTTTGTCCATGTTTCCATTAAAATGTAGAACAAATTTTAAGAACATTTCTGAAATTTCTTATCCCTCTTGAAAAGTAAAATGTGAATCAGTGCGTGTTCCCTCAGCAACCTTAAAGCAGATATATTCAAGAGGATGTGACAAGATTATGTAATTAATAGGACTCTGATGCATCGCTTCCCACCTGAGAAGGCATTTGTGTTTTCTTTTAATTGACGAATCGGTGTCCTCTAATCCACATGTACCCTGCAGTGTTTTTTATCAGCAGTTATGGTGACTCAGAGGGTGGGGAGACGTGCAACAAGGACCCCCATCTGGACACCCCAGCTCTTTTTATTCTTTATTTTTTGTGTGACAGTTTGACATGAAGCAGACACAGTTACCACAACGTTAAGATGCATCTGAAAACTCTGTGTCCATCAGCCATCCAACTACAGCACAGATACAGTTATAAATCATAATTTTGATGTTTATTGTATTTAACAAGTAACAACACTTTTGGTTATTTATTTATTTGGTTCCCACCTACTGACACAGACACATTGTATAACCACACTGCATAGATGCAGAGAGCTGCATCATCTGCTGTGTGTGGCATACATCGTGTGTGCAGCACATAAAGCCACACAGTACAACAACATTACTTATGGACACAAACAAGGTAGCAGCTATAAAATGCTTTAAAAGGCAAATAAATCACACGTCGGTAAAGCCATGCTTTCTTCTTGAGCAGGAGTTGAAATGGACTGCACACTGAAGCTAAACATAAACAGCGAACAGTAAAATCACCAGCAGTGCTGAATACTCGTACTGAGGCAGCTCTTGCACCAGTCAAAACATCTGTCTAACATACAGTCGTTTGATTCATTCCTTTAATCAGTGGAGCCCACCTGCCTTCTTCTCCACCTTCACATTTCCTCATTTTAAACAACAGCCCCCCTCTAGGCCACCATGAGACAGACAGGTGTGTGAGCCAGCTTGCTGCTTCCTGCGTCTGCTGGTAATAGAGACACATCCATAGAGTCAGCAGGGGCTTCGTGTGACCAGAAGGGAGGGGTTTACACTTGTGTAACACACACTATTCCTGTCATATACCCTTCCATAAGATGGCACAGACATCGAGCAAACATGAATCTGCATTCTTAAATAAGAGGATCCGACAGGCTGGTGTAACACGTGAAGCGGGTGTCTGCTCTCCTGGGCTTCAAACACGCAGATACAAAATCAATCTCTTAAACTTCAATCATTGTATTTATAATTAATGAGACATTTTATGTATTTCATATAACATGATCCCGGAGTTTCCTGTGAGCAGGTATCCAAAGTCACCCCGTCTTTCTATATGAAAGGGCCGGGGCAGAAGAGGGGACAAGCCAAAACCTGATCTTGGCTTGGATAAAGACGACGGAGGTGAGGTATAATTGACTGATCTGAGGAAAGCAAACCCGGTAGGGCAGCTGTATAGGGCCCCACTGCAACACCATCTTTGTTTAACCGGTCATTACCCCCGTGTAAACCAGCACGGGCTTCTCCTCAGGTGCATCAGCTAATCTCCTTTTATACCTGCGGTGATAAGATAGACTCCCTCTTGATCCCTGTGTTTCCTCTCGCCGCAACCTCTCTGGGGCTGAGCCTGTCGCAACATGTCTGACATCTGTCAGACAGAGGAAACAGTGGAAGGGGAGGAGGGGGAAGCATGATCCAATGAGGCCCCAGATGTAGGATAGGGGCTATATTTGGCATGTAGCGGACCTTACATCCACCTGAAACCAATTTAGTCAACTCTTTCATTTCAGAAAATGTTAATTCATTGCAGAATTAGAAGTCTTTATGATCTAAATTCGGATTTAAGTTCAGTATCCAGCAAAAGCACACTAATTCCTCTGAAAACTGACTTACAGTATTTCTTTCATTGATTCAGCAGGTCACTTTTTGATCTCTTCTGCTGTTCAGGAGACTGTGGGGAATTCCACTGAGACAACCCTGCCTTTAGATGTGTGCAGTCTCTTCTTTATCTTCCAATTTCACTCTGACACATGTATATATGCAAGTCTAAATTTACTGTATGCTATTTATATTTTTTGTTATGTCAATGTCACGTGTTCTTGTGCCAATGTCCCTGACCCAATTTAACTATCTACTGTAAAAGGATGACGTTGATTCAGTTTGTTCTTTGTGCATCATTGCAGTCAGTTATGACCAGGAAGCCCACAATGTAGCAGACACAATACAGGATTATATCACCAATTTAAAATGCAACAACACCAGAAGAGGTCCACCACAGCCCAGCAGCAGGTCCAGGTCCAGCATCCGGAGTTTTCATTTTGAGATTTCTGCCATTACAGCAACATGTCTTTCCACAAACAGTGTCTGTGTTACGCTGGATAATCCACAGAACACGCAGTCAACAGTTTTATAGGGACTCTACTTTTGGGAGAGTAGCTCTGGTGAAAATTGCTCATTGTAAGGTCTATGGATTAGCTAGAGAAACCAGACCTCTCCGGCTCTTGAACCCGATCCAAAAGGGATCTGCAGATAATTACACCTGATCCATAGTGTGCTTGACCAGAACATAACAGAGAGGGAACACCGACAGTGGCTTACGCTCCCCAATCTCGCCTCAAAAAACGAATTTATATGACATCACACCATGTGATCAGAGCTGATATCAAGATCCACTTGTGTATTAGACATATTGACACACAGACCCGAGACCTGCAGCAAAATAACAGGACCCTTCCCAGCCCAACTGGAGTCCTGGATTGGGTCATACTGATACTAGACAGAAGGGGACCAGGGGACCCATGAAGACGTCAAACTGGAACATTGTTTCTGGAAAGTCAGATATAATTCAGCTTGGAGACAAAAACAATAAATATCTGAATACCATGCAAGTGAGTTTTTCATAGTAAGGGAGTTTTTTTATAATTTGGGAGAACCTGAGGATACAAGGGGGTACAGCAAAGGCCAAAGTGCAAGATTGCGTGTGAAGCCATCTGCCAAGCCACCATTTCCTTTTTTAAAGAGCTGCTCCATGTTGAGCTCTCAAAGGAGAGAGGGTAGACAGCTAAATTTTTAATGCCCCCCCCCCCCCCCCCCCCCCCCCCCCGCAGCCCCTCTGCCATGTTTCCAGCCATTGTGACAAGCCTGTTTGGATATTGTGCAATTGCTTTGCAGCAGCTTGAAGCTAATATGATCAAACACACCACATAGCAACTGGAGATAGTGTCAAGGGATCGGAGGGGTGGGGGAGAAGGGGGCTTGGATCAGGGAGGGAGGGGTCGGTGAGTGGGAAGAGTCAATAGGGGGTTCGCGTGTCTAGTGCTGCCAGGTGTCTGTTCGCATCCCAAAGCCCAAAGCAGCAGCCGCCTGCACCCATAACAGCCCGGGAGGCACCCTCGATGACAATAAGACATCATCTGCAAACGCTACAATTACCCCCTGTCATTCTGCAGAGCTTCTCTCTTAATTACACAAACCATTTCCTTCAAGATGGCTCGCTTGGCTGCCAGCCCGGAAATCTATCATTCCTGTATCTTGCGTCTGACGGATCCATGAACAGGTTAATCAGGTTAGTCAGGAGTTAATACAGGTGGCTTGGATTCAGGGGACAAGCTGGGTGCTGGCCAAGAGAACATGCTCCACTTCAACCTGCCAAGCTGGGCTCTTTTTCCACTCTTTTTTTTTTTTTTTTTCGTCATTCACACCACATCCTGTTTGTCTTCCTCTCCGGTGTGTCTTTCAGTGCTCCAGCTGAGCAATTATCCAGCTCCAGACTTGTAAATATCAACGATAATTTCTGATGAGAAGCAAGTCGCTACGTGCATGTGGACTGGGAGAGGGGTTGGGCTTGAAAACCACATACTGCTTTCCTTCAATGGGTACTGATAGCTCTGTTTGCACTGTATCTTATTGTGCTGTAATATGGACTACTGTTTACTTTGTGCAATGCATTTTCCATTGAGGTTAAGTGGCTCTGTGGAGAAGCAGTTCCATTAGCATACACCTCCCCCCCACAGTGGTATTAGCCGATATTTCCAACTGGCAGTGTCTCAGCCACATCTGTGTCCTTGTTTGGTCATCGTTATTGTCTGTTGTGGCAGACTTGAGTCTCCTCTCCCCGTGGAAACACAGTTGGCATGTTGGCATACATACAATGTTAATCTCAATGTACCCACTGCATGCTTTTAGCCTTACATGAAATTAACCGCAGTAAAACTAATGTAATTGTGAATACAGTTTGGTTTTATGGAAATATTATGAACTAATTCTCGTTTGGAAATACCTGATACCCTTTTTTACTGTATGTGAATGTTTTTATTCCCTTAGGATGTCGCCTGTGACTGACAGGAGGGAAATGGTTTACCCACCTTTTTATTTGCCACTACATCACAGCATGCATACTGTGGGGATTTCTGCTGTGTTCCACTCATTACAGCCTACCTCTTCCTTGGGGGTTGGAAAGCATGAACAAGACTATACGTTGAGTTCAGCCACTACAAATTGCAATGAGACGCATTAAAAAAAAATCTTTAATCCCACCACCCTCCTGTAAAGTGAATTTGCACTCAAAGATACAGTATACTGTCAACTTATTAACGCTTCCTTATTTGAATAAGGCCTATTTTGAGTATTGCAGCAGGGATCTTTTGGTGGTTTTGTTTACGCAAACCTAAAAGGGGGGCCACACAAACAACCAGCAGGATGTGTCAGTCAGATATAGAACATCTATACCCCTGAGAACACAAAGAGAAAACAATGATTCAGAGCTAATTTTAACTTGAGAAATCTAGATCAGTCCAAGTAGTCAACACTTAACTTGACTGAGTGACAATACTGTAAAATATCTTAAATATGGCTGCACAGTTGCAGAAAATATTATAATGACAATAATCTGATAGTATTCTCCTCCAATAAAAGTCTCTTATTTTGTTGGAAAAACTTACTCTGATCAATTACTAACTTTGCTTCACTGGTTTAGTTGCAGCTGCAAGAACATTCTATTAAAAATGAGCAAATTATAAGTCTTTTCAAACCACTGAATAAGACATTTTGTTGCAACACAATTGCAGCAAAAAATGAAAGACAGCATTCTTCTCCATAAGCTACAACAAAAATCAGTGTAAAACCATATAAAACTGTGGCATAACTGATAAGAAAACATCCACCGCACCAGTTTGTGATCTGTACCTCGGTGTGATATTTATCTGTTGGGATACATACCAGCATATGAATTGCCAAAATCCCCATGACCAAGAAAACTTCACCCACAATTTGCTGCGGATGTCAACATCCTTGTCCGCGGACAGGTTTGTAAATACTTCACCTCCGATATTGTGAATGAAAGCCCTGTTAATACACAGAGGTGTTTCAGAGGCTTGTAAATAAACAGCCCTGGAGGTGTATCTCATTATGAGCCACAAGGAAACATTGGCTGCTTTTATAAGGAGCGAGGTTGTGGGTGAGGGGAGGGGGAATTTCCGATAAGCAGGCAGACCCACCGCTACCAGCAACCAAACCTCCCACACAGCTATGGGTCACCTGAAACCACACAGACCCCCCACCTCCATAACCACAGTGCCAGGCTGAGCAGGAAACAGAAAAACTAAAACTTAGCCTGGACATTTTTTGCAACCATTCCAGAGAGAAGCTCGCTCAATCACACCACATGCACTGAAGAGGAGGTTCGCTACAAATCTTGTTTTAGTTTTGGCATGGTTAGAGGTTAAGATGTATGAAGGATAATAAAGCCATCTCTGTCATGTTTAGTTGAATACAAAATTTACTATCTAGCAGGTCTAATCAGAAGTTAATATTACAGGGAAATAACTGGCTATATGCAAGACACCAGTCATCTTTAAATCCCTGATCACTGGTTTGCAGGGAGGCAAAAGGAAACCCCAAACAGCAACAACAACCAAGGGAGGAAATGCGTCACAGAACCAGCTCAGCCCATAATACTTAAAGATGATTATTGATATTTTATCAAAACTTAAATAAAACAGCATGAAAGTGCCATAGCATGCCAAATAGCAACCAAAAAATAAGTTTATCCACTAAAGGAAACTAGTTCACAGCTAATACCAATTATGCTGCACATAGTTGGACAGCAAGAGTAGAAGTTATCAGCCAACAGCCAACTAACTGTTAACCTACAAACAGCAACTAAACAGAGACAAGACACCAACTCAAAACATGCACATTAACACAAGCACTTAGCACTTAGTTTACCTTGGTTTAGTGAAGCAGAGGTCCCTGGCATTGGGAGGAGTGTCCTGGTACCAAGCTGCTACATCATGGACAGAAAAACAATGACTTCCGGGTTAAAGTGCACCTGTGTGGCCTGCAGCTGATGTGAATGAAGGTGGCGGGATATCTCTGAATCCAAGCAGCAGCAGCAGCAGGGTGTCAAAAACATGAGTATTTGCTCCACAAAGTTGTCTTGAAGTGACATTATCAGACTGCTGGCGGCTAACTCACTAATGAAATGCTACATCAGCTAGCTACAAGCTGCCATGCAGCATCAAAATGAAGTGGGCGGAGCCTTAAAGGTGTGTCATGTATGGCTGTAGCAGCTAAGTGTCAGGCCTCAATTAAAGGGTCAGTTCATATTTTATATTTTCTCATTTACTTCTACTGGCGTCCAGCCATGTGGATAGTTTCGGTCTCATTTACAAATGGTTTCAGGATATCTGTGTCTGACATTTCTTCCTCCACCAGATACAGTGGAATGGGATTTCATTTGTGGTGCTCACACCATTGAATGGGAAATAGGGACTATTTGTTCAGCGGAAAACAGTTGTGAAAACTGATTCTCTGGTTGCTGTTGAATTTCACTTTACCATAAATTAAATTTTTCAAAGCTTTGTGCACCACAAATGATATTCCAATTGTTAGGGTGGAGAAAAATATATAGACGATACATATATATATCCACGAGGAGCATGAGTGCAGGCAGGCAAAACACTATATACATATATATATATGGACTTCTCCACGGTGCCAAAACTGACTTTAAGGTTTTTCTCCTAACCCAACAGAAGTACTGGTTCTGCTAGCACACTTAATGTCAGTTTGTTTCATGAAACCTAACCATATTCACGCCCTTTAAAGGCAGTATTCTTAAAAAAAAAAAAATCTTTAATTTGAGTGTGTAATAAAAACAAAACAAAAGGAACGCGAATCAAGGAAATAAAAGTCAGGCACAAGAGGTTTTGGTAAAATATATACTTTTTTATTTATTTCTTCATACAAAGAAATATTATGAATGTTCAGTATTTAATCATCTAGAAACATCTGTTCCATTTTGCTTTTGCATTGTGTAAAATTAATTCCTTTGATGTACATACCACAAAATACTTGATTTACATGTCTTTTTCATTTTTGTACATACAGATTTTGCTAGTCTAAATACATATTATATGTGGGTAAGACAAACATTTCTAACATTTTTAGATCTCAAAACAGGTTGAATAAAACTCAACCATAACCGACGCAGCAACATGGGGTAAACCCATGAGTGCCAGTTTTTTAGTTTTTTCAGATATTCCCTTAGTTACATTAACTTGACCAGAATTCAAATGCAGGACTCCATCAATTACAGGGGAAATGTCAGACTTTCCTTCCAGAGTGTGACAGCTTGCCAAGAGAGGTCATCATAAATGCTTTTTTTATTATCAAACATTGCACTAAGGAGAGAAGGGGGGATGAAGGCTTCCTCCACATGAATTCTCACTAGAGTATCATTGCTCAGGTAGAGGGAAAGTAAAGAATAACACAGTGTAACAAGCCTTCATCTCCCCTGCTACCAACCATTGGTTTGAGGCTGAACCAGGCAGCTGGTTTCAGGTGGAAAATAAAAGAAAGAGCTGAATTAGGGTCATTATCTGTTTTAATGACAGGAGCAGGCTAACTGTGTTGGCTTGGATAGTTAAAGAGGCACAACATTTTCTTACCTTCAAAAAGGAGGGGGACAGTCAAATTGAACTTTTAACTGAAACCGAGTGACAATCTGACCTTTAAAATTGATTTGAGGGACTTTTTGTATGAGGGTAGGTTGTGTACATTCAGTCTGGGCCCTGCTTAAACACACGAGGCACTCCTCTGGACGCTGATAATCCCTTCCCATTATCCCTGCATTTTCATAATGTCCACCACATTGAGCATGCATAGCATAGCGTAGCACAGCATAACGTCGCATAGCACGGCCACCTCCCTGTGCCCTTATAATAGTGCACCACCCGCTGCAAAGAGATGGGGCAGCACATCAAAGATCGCGTTTTCTCCCTCTTGCATATCAAGAATTCAAGTAGAAAGACAAAAACAAAGAAGCAATGCAGGGGAAAAGCAGAGATAGCGGCTCAGGCTGTGTGAAACATGATATCAACCCAAAGGGTTTTTTTTTTTTTTTGGCAACAAGTAGAGAGTTGAGATCTGTTGTGGAGAGATGAGATGTGTGACGATGACGAGGAGAGTGAATAAGGCATAAAGTATATAGGCCATGGACGATGGCACATGAGGTTGTCTGACGATACTAGAGAGGTTAGACACTGAACCCCACCTGAGGCAATTCTTGCTGTGCTGAGAGTGCTTCACAAAAACCTTTCCTCTTCCTTTGATCTCTTTAGGATCTGAGATGGGGCCCGGTGGACTTCTGTTTGAAGAAGTGCAATTTCAGTGAGGCGAAGCCTCGTCCTTGTTTGTCTGTCATCTCTTCTATCTTTATGCTCGATTTCTGACAGATATGCCTCTGCTACCTCGCGCAACAAAAACAAGGCACTGCCCCCGACCCGCAGTGCTCCAGCTCCTCTTCCCTCAACAAATCAAATGCCTCTCGAGGAAATTTGATTGAGACTTTGCGTGACCTTTGAACTGAGTGGATAGGGCAAGAGCCTGGCTCTCAGCCAACGCTGCTTCTAATGGGGCGTTAGAGAGCGGAGGCACAATCGATCTGCCAGTTACCTTTACCCGATTAGCATAATGTTAACATGGGCCCTTACGTGGTCCGGGATAGGATTTAATGTTTGATGGATGGGCCATTCATTAGAGCAGGCAGCAGGAGCACTGAGAATGAAAGGGCAGCTGTATACTTTAAGCATGAGTGACACAATGAGGATCAATTAGGCTTATTGATCTACTTGTTATTGAGTGGAAAGGGACATGAAATCTGCAGTTCAGGCCGATGCCAGTGCAGGAAAATTGGATTGTAGAAAACTTAACTGGAAGGTCTGTGTAGCAGTGAAACATGTTATAGAAAGAATCACACTCAGAATGACGGGGTTTGAAACAGATGAAGGTACAGTTATGATGAGGATGTACATGGATAGGTGTTCTCCACTTCTCTGTGAGCACTCTGTACCCGTAATATGGTGCATTTCTACTTCAGTCATTGCTGATTATCTGCATTATGAAGCACCAATAAATCCACTGAGTTTACAGGACCACGAGGGAGGAGCGACAGAGTTCAAAATTAAAATGAGGAATGTTAAAAACAACATGTGGGCCAGATGTTATGTACAAATATGGTTAGGCAGCTTAGTGAATTAATTGCTTAGAAATAAAAATAAATTATTATAAAATAGATTTCTGTACATTTTACATATATATAGCAATATCTCCACATCTTGCCATTGAATTACAGAAGAAAAAAAATAACTTCTCAACAAATTAACAAAAAAAAAAATGTCTTTCATGATTTTCACATCAATCCCAACCAAAGTTGTGTCCTGTCATCTGGTAGAACTTCATGTTGAAGGGCCTGTAGAAGTCCCGTAGCCTCTGCACCACCTCAGGGTCAATGTTCGGATGGGTCCGCCCTTTGGTTTTGCCCAGGCAGTGGGGCTTGCTGCTGCCCTCGGCCTTCTTGAGGCACGGGAAACCCTTGGTCTGGTTGAAGTAAAAGTGTTTGTCAGTGATGATCCTCTTGAGCCCCAGGAAGTCCTGCACCCGGCCCAGCTCTCCGGCCGGGTCGCTGATCAGACGCTCGCCGCTCACAAACAGGATCTGGTCCATGGGGAAGTACTGCAGCCAGTTGTCCAGGTGCTTGGCGTAGATGCCGATCTGGATGGCGCTCCACGAGGTGTCGATGAGCCCCGTAGTCCTGTTTTTGAAGGTGAGACTCTCGAAAGAGGGAATGTCAGGCTTCTTAGACAGTGTCTGTGTGTAGTCCGAGATAGCCCTGGTGACGGGGTCCCTCACTACCACGATCAGCTTGGTGTCCCGGGACATGGCGGATATCCTGGCTGGAGCCTCTCTGGTCACAAAGTAGCTGGGGGTTTTCTCCATGGTGATCTGGCCCTCCAGGGTCTTGGGCATTAGCTCCCTGCAGAGAAAAATTACACAAAAAGGAGGTTAGGAGGAGGGTCAGGTGGAGCAAGGACTTGCATAATGTAATCAGGTTGATGGAGTGTACTGTGTTCTGTAATCAATGACTCACTGAGCCTGTTTAGCCTTATTATAGGGCTCGAAAACCTATTAGTGCAGGCAGCTCTCCAACATCAACATGCTCACTCACTCATAAGATATCTCACTTCTGACAGAAAACAGAAAACCCTTATTTACAGCATAATCACCCACAGGGAAACATTTACAGGAATTTCTAAACATGACCAACCCTGAATTTAACCATATTGGGGATTAGGATCTGGGTTTTTCCCACCTCTGCTCAGACTCCTTAATCCTCCCCTTCTATTTGCGGCTAACCTGCTCTGTTACCCCTTAATACTTTTCATTGTGAATAATTTTGCCTTACAATGCATTTTTCACAAATTTCATTGTCTGATGTGTCTTCCCTGAGCTCGTCTTTTCTCAAACCTCCCTGCTGGATGTAATGTTCCAAAGTGGTCAGATTTATTCAAAATTCACCCGCCCTCTTTTTACCATTCGAGCAAAAAAAACACACTCAATCGGCCTTGCTGACTCAGGCATAGCCCCGCCACAGTGCCCCGCCCCCTAAAAAAAAAAAAAATGCTACAGTGCTGAAAGATGATGAGGCTTGTTTCAGAAAGGGAATCTGTTTTTTGACAAGAGTGGGTTTGGTTTTGGGGGCTGGCTGATGGGCTTTACACATATATGTTACATGCAGACATATAATCAAGAGGTACTTGAGAACAACTGGTTTTGAAGGAAAAGTGAATGCGCTCCGCTCTCTCAGCATTAGGTTTCAGAATTGGTGGCCAACCGCAGAGTCTAGATTATGGTGGAGGCGATAAGAGCGGTTTGACTGACATTGGGACGTGGATCACCTTTCCCTCTTTGGCCCCCCGCCCCAGGAAGAAAACTAGCCCGTGTGATGTGCGTGGGATCAAATGTGTTTCTGGTGCTGGCTAGGTGCAGGGGGGGGGTTCAGATTATGGACTGGAAACTGCAACAGCTAGAACTGCTTACACAGTAACAGTCAAAAAGACAATCCCAGCCACTTAAGAAAATACACAGGAAATGCAGTTTAAAGCATTCAATGGGGGGGGGGGCAGAGGAAGGGCAAGATAACCGAGGGCACTGGTCTATCAGGGTGAACACACTCTCACAGATAACACTCCTGTTAGCTTGTTGTACCCTGAGCCTCGCCTTTGTTGTCAAGGCTGGGGCACTGACACACCATTGTGTAGATAGTACTATTGTAGTCGATCCCATTCAATTACGGTGTAATCCTACACAGAGTATTTACACACTGAGAAAAGTAAAAGACGTTGAAAATACAATGTTGGACCCGTTCTGTACACTCAGAAGTCTGTAATACTCGATTCTCCCCCAGAGCTTCAGCTACTCCTCAGAAATATACTGTGAATGCTGGAATCTAGTTCATGTCCATCTAGCTCATGGCTAATTCATGTAACATCAGCTCTCCATCTACGCACATATTTACGTGCAAGAAAGAGGGGATGGTGAGGGAGCACAGAAAACACCCAGGGTAACGTCAGGTAACCAATAAAATGCCTCATGGAAATGGTGTTGGCAGATTTGTGTAATCCTAATGCAGTGCCAGTGATCTAATTATGATAATATCTTCTTGATTGCTGACACATCAGAGGGGTGAATGGAGTCCGGGCCCGAGCTCATTAACAGGGTATTGAAATCAAAACAGATACAGCATGTGGTTTTATGCAAGAGCATGACAGATCTTTCCGCCAGCAAACCATTTCTGGAGATATAAACGCAAACAACACATTATCAGCACACGCACATTAATTCCCTGCCACAACTTAAAAACTGTTTATACAGCACCTCTCAAATGTCTTCAAGGGATACAAGCCAAACATGCTCGACTTAAACTGCACGCTATTCGTCATTCTCTCGATGCACAATGGTGATAGTGCCTGCGAGCTTTTTGTCATTCCTTGTGCTAACATACAAAAAGAGTCCAGAGCCGACACAGAAGCGGCAAATGGCTTCCCATTTAATCCGATTTCAAAATGACAATGCAGCATGGAGATAGGGAGGAGGCCTGAGTTACAATGTGCATAGTGATAGATTATGCTGATCCAAGCTCAGGGAATCTTTTTTTTTTAAATCAAGTATTGGGGGTTGGAGGAGCGTAAAACAAGGGGATGGTTGGATAGCGAGGGAGAAAGACAGTGGTGAGGAAACTCCTAAAAAGCGCCAAATCCGCAAGAAGAGACCCCCCTAATAAAAAATCTCCACCTCTGACTTTGCCCTCTCTCTCTGCCAAAGAAAAAAAAAAAAGCAGGAAGAGAGAAAAGGGAACAGAGGAGGGGAATTTTAGTGGGACAAGTAGCTCTTGGAGAAACAATGCCTATTATGCTCTTTTTTGATTTATGAGGTGCTGCTTTTAAAGATCCCGTCAGCAAACAGGCAATTCTGTGACACCGGGCTCCTCTTTTTTCCTGCTTTTCTTTGAAAGTGAGCCATTGTCCCTGAGCGGAGGGGTGAGCAGGGCAGTGGTCAGGGCAGAGGGGCGGGGATGGGGGCAGGGCAGAGAGGGGGCAGATAGAGGAGAAGGAGGGAGGGGGGTGTTGCTTATCGACGGCTGAGTGGAGCACTTCTCCGTCCTCCTCAACCTCGAGTGAGAGAAGGAGAGCTCTTAAGTGGAACGTGTGCCAAAATTGCTCTGCAAACATCACCCCGTCCCCCTTAGATACCGAGGCCTCCGCAGACCTGGACTGTCTAATATGGGAAAGAGTATAAAAACTGTAAATAACTAAAACTTTTTCCCTGCTTGCTTGTACTTTCACATGATATATATATGACTTTTTTTCCTCCATGCCTCTCTGCACCTTTGTCCATTGAGAATATTCCCAAGTTAAAAGACATGCCAAAAACAGCAACAAGACACAAAGCAGAAGCACTTTGTCACATGACAGCATCAAACAGGGGCCAGCGGAGTGGCCTTTTGGCCTGTGTTTTAAAGAGCCCTCATCCCGGTGGAGATAAACGGCAGGCAGGAAAAGGGTTATTTCTGTCTGATGCTTCTGCCTCCCTCCTGTCATGTTTGATTTGATGATAACAGGCTGCCACCAAGCTGTCTGTGTCACAGCATCCCTGAAAAAATGACTAGTTTGCTCATACACAAAAGGAAAAAGCTATTTGGTGTGTGCCTGTCGATTTTCCACTCGATACAAAAGGTTTTCAATTGTCTCACATGTCTGGATGTCGAAAGCATTTGAATCTCAAATTAGGGTTTGTTTATTTGAATACAGACAAATCAGATGGCATTTTGTATCCACCAACGGAGGGAGGGTGTGGCTTTTCTCTTATGGGCATTTAAAGCCAAAGATGTCTGGTTTCTATGGCTTGAAGACCCTGGAGCGAGTGTTATCTCCCCGTGGGAGGCAACACCACCACACAAAACAACGTACACTGAACAGTGCTCTAAGTAGCTCTAATCACAGGCTGAATGAACCCGTCTGAATTAACCAAGAAAATCAAACAAATCAGCTACCTTTGCTTACACTCATTCTCAACAATTCACTTTTGCGTGCTGAGATCCTGAGGTTTCTTAACATTAAAACACTCCACAGTCTCCACTCTTCACCCTGTTCTCTTTTCCATTGATTCCCAAGGTTCCCTCGACCCCTGACAATCAGGCCTCGAGGTCCGATAGCAAAGTGACACTTCACAAGTGGGAAGAAGGAGGGGGAGGAAATGAGGGAAGAAGTACTGAAAGGGTCCCTTTCTTTTCCGGGGGCCTCTTACCCGAGCCCTTCACTTGAACCAATGTGTTGAACGTACAAGCATTTTAAGGAAATACAAAGAAACATCTTTATTCCTCATTGGATGATAAAGATCTCGAGCGGCACTTGCTCGTTCACAGTAGAACGTGTTCAAAATTTGATCTTTTCCAACCCCGAAGACAACAAGCATTTGAGTATAACGTGCAAATCCGAACAAAATGCATATATAACGTGTGAAATCTGACACTGTAGAGAGAAAGGATGATAGATGGCACATGCAGATATCGAAAGCTCATTGCATGAATTCGGGGATGAGTCACTGGTAAATCAAAGCAGTGTTCATTACCAGCGTTCCCTTTTAAAGCTCTCAGCTCACAGCGGGAGAAGCCTACATGCTATGAAATGGAACTGAAGTGAGCAACATGTTTATGAAACACACATACCGACGCACACACACACACACACACACACACACACACATAGACACACACACTATGGCTACTACAAGGGAGGCAGGCATTGCACGCCTCGGCTGGCTCACTGAATATTTTCAAAGTAGCATTTAAGCACATACAGAAGCCAGACATTTTGAAATATACTCCACTGTGCCTGGAGTCTGACATTATGTTTAACCACAGAGCATGGCTTTGGCTGTAAATTAAAAGAATAGAGAATATGGTTTATGGCGCAGTCGGCCCGGGCCACTCCGATGCAGAGAGGGAGAGGAGCTCCGGCTGCAGTCACAGAAGCTTCATCTGGTCTCTCTTTCGAGCGCTTGGAGTGGAGTCCAGGTGTTAGTATGTGGCCACTTAGAGCTTTTTGACAGTTCATTTCCTGGCTGAGAAGAGCCAGAGATCCCTGCTTAAAACTGAGATCTTGCAGGTGTGCATGCATGAAGGGGGTTAGTGCGTATCTGTATCTTTTATGTGTTTGGATACAACAAAGTGTGCATATCTTCCCACCTGCTTGTAACCTAATACCTAAAACTCTCCACATGATGAACCCTAAGTGATGTTCCAGCTTCATCATCAACCTGATCAGAGTCAATTGTCAGGGCTCCTCCCGAGCCTGAGGTTTCAAATTAACAGGCTTCACTGAATAATGGTGTCACTGGAAACTCGGGAAGGTGGCTGAGTGGAAGCCCCTCTGAATCATCTGTCTGCTAAAATGATTAATAATGCAGGCTGGCCTAGTATCACACACTCAGACCTGGATGGCGGGGCCCTGCATGGGATGGTGCATATCATGCGGCTATAAGGAGGAAAGCTGTTTGAAAGCTAAATTCCTCCTCCAGATTACTGGGAATGCTGTTGTCAAAGAGGCCTGTCAGTATGAATGGACGATGTTCTACTATGTCTGTTGCTTGACTGAAGAAACAGTTTAGAGTCTGAAACTTTTTGGCCAGTGCTTGTAAATAAAACAGGTCGGGAAAGGGAGGAGTTTGGGGCCAGTGTCCTCTGGAGGTAGTGTTAGGGTTAGTTAGTTGAGTTGACTATTCCTTCTTGTGGTGCCACCATTATACTTTATGATACCAACTTATCTTTGACAAATTTCACAAAGAATTTGGTTTGGCTCGGTGGGTGTGGATCAAAGTAGACTACAAGCACACATACAGGCTCTGGTATCACAGTACTTAATTAGAACATTTCTACTAACACGAGGGAAAGAAGGGAGTCTAAGAGAAATGGCCGGATGCTGTACAACAGGATCTAAGGACAAAGTATAATGAAGCGGCTTCCATTTTAAGCTTTTCCGGAACAACATACACTGAGTGCAATGGCCAAACCGGTAGGAGCCCCGGTCTTGTTTCTTGCTCAGTGACACTTTGACACCCAACCTCTGCGCTGGAGTCCTAATCTGGTTGATAAATGCAGCTCCCAGACCCTTAACTCCATCAAGAAGTTGCACTGTGTCAGAGCAGCCTGGGAATCTACTGACCCTCCATGTAAACAAAGCCGTTAACCCGACCGATGCAGCCCGTCCATCCATCATTTTTCACTGGAATCAGGGAGTCATGCTTCGCCAGAGTGGAGCATTTTTTTATCGCAGTGTCTCGTACAGCCGTGTGAGTGAGTGTGTGTGTGTGTGTGTGTGTGTGTGTGTGTGTAAAAGAGTGTGTAGGAGAGGGAGAGTGAATGACAGAGAGAATGTGAGTCAATAAGGAAAAGACAGAAAGAGGGAGGGAAGAGGAGTCGGGCCTTGCGGTCACAGACCATCCAGACTGGTTTCGGGCTCATACCCAGCCTGGTTTTGGAGGCAACATCAGACACTAGTAAAGCAGAATAAATAAATAGAAAACTATCCACCACATATAATGTCATGGACTACATGTCAGACACCCCAACAGCATATTACCCCCCAGCCGCAGCTTCAGACACCCCCCTCTGTTATGTCCTGAAGATACTTAAGGCTTGAGGCTTAGACATTCTGCTCTTATACCATTGCGGTCGCCTTGTGATGGGCAGCATCGCAGAGGCGTGACAAGCACAAATTATTCAATTCAATAAGTAACTATCAGTTCTCCTACTCGGAAAATCTGTTTTTAAGTATATTTGTTGCTATTTGGCACCTTCGGAAAACAGCACAGGAATGTGTGGAGCCATAAGGGTTTTTCAGGCCTGGAACCACATCGGCCTGTGGCCATAGACGGCTGCCTGGAATTACCGAGTGTTAATAACCCTGCAGTGAAGCGAAGGAGCCCACCATGTGGTATAAATAAAACAGAGGAGTTGGTGAAAGGGATGGTGGAGCGTAGAAAGCAGAAATACCTCCTCCCTTCCTCTCATGAATGTGCAACTGCATGCTTACAGAAGTGTCGTGGCTTTTTTCTTCTTCTTCTTCTTCAGGCTTTCAAAGATGTTGCCAAAGATTCTTTTTTTTCTGGCTTAAAAGAGGTGAAAGATCCCATCGTTTTGGTAACACTTAGCACAACATCTCACCGCTTTGTTTGACATGCGATACAAGATGAGTCACCTGACACTGTCGCAGCAATCAGGCTACTCATTGTATGACGAGCCTCAACACCAAACACAAACTCCCGCCAGCAGACACACACACACACCCACACGCACACACTCTCTGAAATCCACCACTTGGCGATATTACCCAGAATTTGTTTAGCACGAGTAATCCTCACTAATCAGTGTGTTTGCTCTCTGAGTGTTTGCTGAAGGTGTTAGCCCGGAGCTGGCCACACATTCCACCGCTCCGTCAGTATCAGGGTGCGACTGACTGACAGCTCGGGCAAAATAAACCGATGAACCGTGAAAGGATGAAAAACAACAATGAAGGGGTGCAGGTGAAGACTCGGCTTGTGTATGTGTGTGTGTGTGTGTGTGTGTGTGTGTGTGTGTGTGTGAGCATTTCTGGGTGTTGTTGTGTGGCTGTGCAGGCAGAATCAGCCATTCTGACTGATTTCCTGACACTTGACATGCTCCAAGAGGCACATGACTCCTTGATCTAGCTACAGCAAAGATGAATAAAAGATGAAACAGACTCGGGAAGAACATACATGCCACCACCCCCTCTCCCTAGACGCACACACAGTCACACACACACACACACACACACACACACACACACACAGAGGGAGCGAGCGAGCTACTTTGCATCCTGTTTGAATTGGCTGTCATCCGTAACTGCCTGCACACCTTTTTGAAGACAGGTGAACTACAAAGTGTGTGTGCAAAAAAAAGAGGGGATTTCCTCTCTACTGTATGTCACTCAGTGAGCAGAAAACCATCTTCCTGTGTGTTTGGACTGTTATTTAGCTTCCATTACTCCCACTGCAGCTGTTGTTGCAGGTTAATGGTTTACAAATTCCAGAAGACAGCCTGCCTTCCCGAGCTAACGTATAATTAGCTAAATTGAGTAACGATAGCGCCAGTCGTGACAATTAACCTGCTCCTCTCAGAGATGGAAAGAGTGGCGGCAAGAAATCCTCAGGCAATCCTTCAGTTTTCTTTGGATTTGAGCCTAGATGTTGTCTCCTACAATATCTCGGAGCGCCCTGAAGACAAGATGATTACTGTTAAGAACAACAAGCACAGTTTTAACCAGTACTGCCAAAAACCAGACATCAAAACTAGATCAGGGTTTCGTTATTTCATTCAGGGTTTCATTTGTGGAGCATGATGACAAATATGTTCACCCCTCCGCTGTATCTCTATCAGTAAGCCTCTTGGCTAGAAGTGAAACAGGATATTCTCTAACTCGGTGCCAGGAAAGACAAGCTATTTTGTAAAGGGAGTAAAGACAAAAAAAATGGAGAGCAGGCGCAATAAAAAAAAAAAGTTATTTGAGAAATGCCAGCTTAGCACTCCCTTAGCCGGAAGACATAAGAGGTTTGTTTTCACCTAAATAAAGTTGGGTTTTTTTACTAGATACACACAACCTTTTGAAAAATCTCAATCAAATCTGTTCCCATGTTTTTGGATATCCTGCTCTTTGTGGTGTTTTTGTCAAATGAAAAGTCTCGCAGTTTGATAGCAGTGTATAAAGATGCAGAGTGCAGCCTTCTGATTCTGATCGGTTAAACAAGGGAGAGGAAAAACTACTCTTGGTGGAAAAATAATTGGAAGTGAGTTAAGTTTGGCCAGGTTGTCTTGGAGTTGAGCTGAAGTGTTCTTACAGCTCTTATGAGAGAGCCCAGCAGCTCTGGGAGTACATCTAAATGGAGAGAGTGACTAGTGTCGAGCAGCCATGGTGCAGAGAGACAACTCGGGGCTTCTAATGAGCTCTGCTCTTTTACTGCCAGGCTAATGGAAACCTCAGGAGACCTCAGTCGCTCTCTCGCTTTCTGTGTGTGTGTGTGTGTGTGTGTGTGTGTGTGTGTCCTCCTCTTTCCCAGAGGCAGGCACACTCTCCAGCACCCTAATGGCTACCTCTGGGACTTAATACCTGGGACAAGTGAAGCTTTACAGGTTTACTGTCATCACTTTCTCCTCTTCCTCCACCTTCCCCTCAACTGCATTTTCCTTTTCTTTTCTTTGGACAGCAGTAAGGAGTTCCCCGACTAACCTGCCTTTCACAAGAGCAACAGCGAATGATTAACAAAACCATATTAGAGTGTTTGTTTCTTCCAGCCTCCGGGGGAACCTTTTTAATGTGCTAAAGAGTGTTTATTTAACAGCAATGAATGACCATTAACTCTGGAGGGAGGATGTCTGGTTCTGTTCTGACTTGTGTAACAACATCCAAATTATCACCTTGTTAAAAAAAAAAAGGGCCTAATTCACACGTAGCACAGAGGGAGGGTTTGTACAGCGCTTTCTCCATCCTACGCTTCCTTCCTCCCGTGCTACTTCATTAGACTTCTTTATGAGTATTTTTCATTGTTGTTGACTTACACAGACTGGAGCAGCAGTCACGAGTCTTCTGCCGGAGTGAATGAGCACAAACAATAGTCAACACTTTTTGTGTTTTTCTGTTTGCATCAGCCGTGTGAATTTTGACAGCGAGTTCCTGTCAGGCTCTGTGGCTTTTATCCTCAGCTCCAGCAGGAGGTTCCTGTCTGTGGCGGCCATATTGTCTTCACTGGTGTGGGCAGTGCTCACTGGACACCATCAGGAGGTGGAGGGGGGGAGGCAGGCCACCACAGTGCAGCGCAGCCACTCCCCTCTCCACAGGTCCTCCCTTTCACAATTAACCGGTTGTAATTTGGGGATGAGAGCTGCCTTTTCTCTGTTTCCCCACCCCCCCTGGTCACTCTCCATTTTCGGATGAGCCATGCCAGCTTAGGCAGTGGGGAGAGAGGGCCTCCGTCCCTCCACACTGACCAAAGGCTTCTCTGGGAGACAGCCACTCGTGGTCAGCGAGGCCTGCAGCGAGCCCCGCCCAAGATTGGACGAACCGAGCATGACATGTGACACTATTCTTACACACCAGTGGCACAAGTGCACAGCTGGAGAATGGAGAAAAGCAGTTCATAAGGGAGGGATTTGAGGATGATGTTTGGGGGAGGAACTGGGAGGCACTGAGGGGAAACGAGGGTACCATTAACAAATAATCCACTCATTTGGGAACTCAAGGTGGAAGTTTAGCCAACACAGAGGCACCGTTTCAAACAGCCTGTTTTTATATTGGCCTCCGCGGCTGCGGATTTGAGCAGAGGATGTGAACCTGCTGTCAGCTGTACGGTTGGCTGGCCGGGCGCTCGTCCCTGAGGAGCCGTGGAGTTCCAGGAATCAGGAAACAATCAGAGTGCCAAAGTATCTAATCATCTGAATTCATCTTTGTCCTCTCAAGAACTGTAACTGGGTTGGAGCCACTTTAAGTTTCAGTGCTCATTGATTCTGCCAAATGCAGAGTTTTAAAGCAAAACAAAAATCACACTCGTTTATGTAACTCTTAAAAGGCTTAAAAACTGTGCTGTCATGCTATTGTTTTCTGCAGAGCTATAAACTCCCCAGTGGGGCTTGTAGGTTCCAGCAGCTTTCTGTAGATCTGCAGATGGTCAACACACAGACCCTGTCAGCAAGCAGACGTGGGTCTGACCCCAGTCAAAGGCCCTTAACCCATCTCTGCACATTACCTCCGATCAGGCCTGAACAATCAATACTGGCTGTCCCAGAGGAGCCGGGCCATGGTGACATTTGTGTTCACTGTCTGTTTCTTTCTTTTGTGACTGGAGATGAAAATGATTTGCAGCTTCACAGCTGAGCCTGTCACAGACACACGTTTCTTTACCCACTGGCTTTCTACATAACATCCCATGTATGCAAACATCAGCACTGGATGTTTTGTGGACAACGATGGTTTGATGCCTTTCACTGGAGCTCTATAGAACCAGGTGGCCTCTTTTGGGCCATTGAGAGGAAGGAAGGAGGGCGAGGTCAGGGGCAACAGAGAGTGGATGGGTCACCTACATGGAAATAGGAGCACCCCTGTGGTGAGCAGATAAAAGGACGTGCACCCATCCAGAACTGCCCCTGACATGGACAGGAGCTGCAGTCTGACTCCGTGGGGGGGGGGCTTTAGATAACGGCTTTCAAACAGTGCAGACTTCCGCAAGTGTCCCAAGTCTGATAGAGGAACGTGCTTTTCTTTTTTCCTTTTTTTTTTTTAGGGAGCCCCCTTTTCAACAATGCTGCACTTGTCCTTTTTTTGTGTGGCGCTATAAGTAGCTTTTACTGACGCTGCTGTGTCAGTCTGTTTACCTCCACAGAGTTTTATCACAGACTAGATACAAAGGTTGACCAGAGAGACATCCTGCTCAGGGAATGGCGCCGATTCAACCCCACCAGTCTCTCGACAGCGACTGAAGCCTAACCTTTGATCATTAACCACATCACACGAGGACTGAAGATTATATAGTTCGGTGTGTGAGCTCCAAGCTACATATTGCATTATTATGACAGAACAGTTCACTAAATTCACAACTGGAAGCAAACTTAACATTTCTTTCCTTCTGCAGAGATCAACAAATGACAATCTCTGATACATTCCTTCCAGAAAGTTAAAATAATCGCCACATTATCTCAACTACAAACATAACACCACCCTAATATAACTCCTACCAACCATATGCGCATGCAACATGTTCCGAGCTCCCTGTTCAATGCAAAAGCCACTCCGAGGGAGGAGCAACAGCGCCAACACTGCCGGGCCCTGACAGCGAGCTAAGACCAGAGCCCGCGACACGACAGCAAAACCACAGTACAGTAATTATATATCAAAGCCCCTTCATAGCCAATAGGGCTAAATGGAAGATGAAGAGAGCGACGTGCACCACAGACTGACAGGACGAGATGAGGGCTGCAGTCAACAAGAGTTAGGAGTAAATAAAAAACCTCTCGTTTAGGACTGGAGCAGTTTGTTAAAAGCGGCATAACCCTTCAGACTGTTAAATAAATAATAAGATTGACAATCTAACACACAACTGCTAAATTAAGCTAAAGGCAATTGTGCTTTTGCTGCTGTTGCTCCTCAACTTTGGGACAACCTCCCACAAAGTCCCAAAGAAGCAAATTACTGCAAACTTAAAAAAAATCCAACTTTATTTCTTTGGCTTTTTCCTGATTTTATCCCTTTATATTTTGTCCACTTTGCCTCCTTGTTTTGATAAATTGTCCCCCATTTCTCTCTTTATAAAAGCTCTTTATAACTTCTGTTTTGAAATGTTTAAAAAGTTTGCTTGCTACGTAACTTTTGATGCCACAAATTACACAGCAGCAAATAAAAAAAAAACACACACAAAGAAAACTTTGGCTGTTGCTTCACAAAATGCTCACACTGCTCTACTCTGAGCTCTATTATATGCTGTGTGTGGGTTATTAATCTTTTCAGGAATTAACTCGTTGAATTTGCCATTAATGTATGTGCTGAAGATAAGTACATTTTTTACTTATTGCCATCAGATAACACCCGTCGACTCTCACCACGCCGCTGAACAGGTGCAAATAGAAAATGAGAAATAATGAACCAACGTTCCTGCTCACATTCAGTCACACTGGCCTGTTGAGCTCTGACTCTCTTTCTATGTGTGTGTGTGTGTGTGTGTTCCTCGGGCCAGTTCATGCATGACCTCACTGTGAAAATGTGTACCTCCTGATACAAGGACCCCTCGGTCAAAAGCATGAATCATGTGTTTGTCTTTGGCACAAATAAAAACTGTCGAAGTACATCAGAAAGCCACAATAAGACTTGTTATCACCACCTCCTTTCATTTTGAAACTCTCTGCTGCCCCCCCCCCCCCCCCCGAGTCTTTTCTGCTGCCTCTATGGCTGCATTTATTTGGTGGAATTCCAGCTCTAAATGTGTGTCCATTGGGGGAGGCAAAGATGGTGCAAGCTAGTTACAATAGTGGATGGCAGAGAGATTGTGCAAATGAACAAATAAGGAGAGGTGAATTGCTCAACTCGCGCACACACACACACACACACACAACTGTCTATAACCGCCTCCATGAATGACCCTCACCCTGATCAGATCATATTCCCACAGAATATGTTTCAATGCCACGCAATTGTGCCTCCGTCTGGAACATTCCAGCGTTCTCTCCAAAGTCATCTCCAGTATCTGGTCCGAATGGGAAACTTTGCAATGAATGAAGTATGATTTCCTTCCTCGGTCCATCCTCGCTCGAGAAATAGAAGCACTAAAAGTTTTTTTTTTCTCCACTACAGGGACTGCTTACACCAGCTGTTTCACTGAAACATACATTTCTTACTGCAGTTCTTCCATAAAAAGTATACCAAGACAGATTGTACTGTTCCAAAACTCAGTCTGAGAGACAAACAAGCACAAACACCACTGTTCAGATATCCTGCTGCAGCATAAGACGCCTTATATCACAGAAATTATTTGGAATTGCACCCTGCTGAAGTGTTCAACGCTGAACGAAAAATACAATGAAAACTCCACAATTTGTTCTCTGTGCATTTCTGTATGTGTGCGAGTGAAACTGAGCATATGAGGTTATTTCTTTTGGCACCAACAGGAAAGAAAATGTGACTAAAAATGAAATTTAGCTCCAGACATTATGCTTCCATTCTATCTCAGCATAAAAACCTTGAGTCATGACTTCTTTACGTGGCTTGAAAAGTATTAGATTTCACGGACTAAAAAAGAACTAGCAGACAGCACTTTTCCACAATTCCCAAACCAGAAAAGTTGGAAATAAATAATAAATAACAGCCGTCCTCCAAACTCAAACCAAAAGACCTGCAGCAAATCTCTGTTTCTATCAAAGCAAGTACAGGCAACTTCACACAAATCAAGGAGCTGTTTCTTTATTCTGAACGCTGCCAACACTTGCTTCCCCATTCGGCTCTTCTTTTTTTTTTCATTATTAGGGAACATTGTTGGGGCCCCTTCGAGGTCCTGCATATTTAACGTGTAGAATAAAAGCAGGGAGCAAATCCGTTAATTCAAGCGGCCAGAAAGCATTTTTTTTTTTTTAAATCAGATGAGCTCTCCCCATTCTTGACTTCAGATAAAACTTTGTGAAACTTTAACTACACAAGAGGCAAAAAGACTTGACAATTTACAGCTTGTCCAATGTGAAGGTCCGCTGAAAATGATTAGCGAATTCTAAGTGGAATTCCAATCGCCAATCAATACATTGATTCGGCCATCGGCAGTTTATTAACCATAACCTCACCCTGTTTATTTGAGGATAAAATAAAGATATAAATGACCAGTCTGATGCAACACTGACATTTTTCAGAGACAAGCTGAAAAACTGATGGAGGATTTGAAAAAGTCAAGCAGCTGATTTATGTGAATAAGAAGCTGAGGGGTGTTCGAGGCTCTCACATGCACTCATTAAGCCCCGCTGGCCCTCAGCTCGTTATATTAACACTTTGTGATGTAAATGACAAGGATAATGTTAGTTTGTCGACCTCTGAGGACGTTAAACGGTTTTGTTGCGGCTCTTGTTCTAAGAAGGATCCTCACTTTGTCTTGCAGATCCCCCCTTTTTTACATGAGGCCCGTGGAGCCCGCTGACATAAGAATGGCCCAAACGACATAAAGCCTTTCAGGCCTGTAAACACTATTAGGTGAAATATTTTATTCGAGACTGACACACGTTAATATTCTCTCTTTTTCTTCAACTCTCAAAAATAGTCTAACAAGTGAAAAAAAAAAAAAAAAAAGTTGGAGAATTTCTTATATTGGGACATTAGGATCAGTCCGACTCGACGTGAAGTTTTATATCACAACGCATTAAAGTGTAAAACGTGTCTGTTGGGTCAGATTTGGTCTCACAGGCGCTCCTCCAAATGTAACAAGAGATTACAACTTGACTGCCAACACCTGCTCCAAATAAATCACATTTCATTTATAAACACGTATCGTGGTCGCAACAAAACATTAAAAAAAACAACCAGTCACGGACAGAGAAGCCGGGAGACGCTTCACCGTGAAGGTGCAATGTTGCACTGCGTCCAACAGAGATCACTGCACATCGCAGAAACAGGCCAGTCTGACTGCCATCAGCAAGCAGCCTCATGATGTGCCACAAGTCCATACTTTTTAAAACGAGGCCACACACGCGATCAAATAAGTCTGCAATCAAACCGAACAATTAACACGTTTCATTAATGAGGAATAATCAGCGCGAGCCGGCGGCCTGAGGCCTAAACGCACATAAAACCAGCGCGTGGTCACCGTGTTTATTCGGCTTAATATCTTCAGTTTGGAATAAACTCTAAACTTGTTGGATAATTACTATAATGAAAAAAATAATAATTTGTTAATTTTTTATGAAGTCAAAGTGAGCGTCCGGTTTGGAGTTAATCAGCTTGATAGATTGTGTTGAACGGTGCTAATGTTTCTGAGGGAGTGAATAAAGAAAGCCAGTAAATTCTCGGTAACGACGAAACATTTACAAACATTTATAAAACGCACATTTGACCCGAAGTACTGAATATCTGCTCAGCTGCTCTGACAACCCCCCTTTAAATCGACTGCGTGGAGCAGACTGATACAACCATCTGAAATCACCCAAATACACACATTTTCTTTTCTGCTCGTATTCAATCATCATCCAAAAGTAGCAGAGCCCAGTGGACTAGTTTACCTGTACCACTCCAGTCCGTTCTCATAGTTGCGGTCGAAGAAGTGCGGCTCCGCTCCCACGGCTCTGATGTCTGGATGAACCCGGAGAAACTCCAGCAGAGCCCGGGTCCCTCCTTTCTTCACCCCGATGATGATCGCCTGCGGTAGCTTCTTGCTCCCGGAGCCGTTGGAGAAGCTGGACATGGCGCTGGGCTCCGGGGCTCTCTGCTGCTCGCCCCGCATCTCGTCCCAGTCGTCGGTTCTGTCCGTCTCCAGCTCGTTATTGAGCAGGTCTCTGGACGCAGCGGTCCTGATGGACGGCTCCTCGTAGTCGCTCTCTATATCCTCCCACGGCTGCGGCTTGGCCAGCAGTCTGGACACCAGGTCCGTCCTGCTGATATCTGTCCTCTTGCCCACCGCCGAACCAGTCTCCTTGCCCCGGTAACTGTCCACCACCAAACTTGGCATGGTGGAGCAGTAGCCCACGCAGGAGTACAGCATGTATACCCAGATTAAAAACATGATGCTGAGCAGTATTAGTTTCTTCTTCACGGGGCTAGACCAGAGGGCATACAGGCTGTGACAAACCAGGCTATATTCCATAAGCCTTTCGGTTGAAACTCATATCCCAGCGGCGCATATTGCCTCAACTCAGTCCCGGTGGCACCTCAGCAATCCTCGCAAAATTACGCACATGCTCACCTGAAACTAAAAATAAATAAAACTTACAAATAACAACAAAAAGAGGACTAATCTAAATAGAATCGAAGAGGATGATATATCCAGGAATGAAGAGGCATTGAGGGGTTTTTCATCATAGTTGAGGCTAAAATGTGGAGAGTTGCTGAGCTGCGACGGGCGCACCGCGGAGCTGCTGCAGGCTCATCTCACGTCTGTTCAAACTGCTGCTGGAGCACCAGACCTTATAGAGAGACACGCGGGAGAGTGACAGCGGCGGCGGCCAATAGCTGCACGGGACATAAATACGCTGCCGTTTGTTGATAGAAGCGGACCAATCAGAGGGAGGCGCGGGCGGTCCCGGCCGTGGGAGTCTCAGTGCGGAGATGAAGCGTGCAGTGCGGGACTCTGCTGAGAGTTTGGAAAACTTTCTTATTGGGCACAGAGTCCAATTAACTCAGGGCGCGCACACAATGTTCAGATGAGTTCAGACGACTTCAGATGTCTCCTGCAGGTTGATTCTGACACGCTTTACACGTCGCAACCCTTTCTGCCTGCTTTCTTATTATCCAACATTAAAAACAGCTTCGTTAGGAGCTTTAAAAAGAAGGAAAAGCGTTAGGAAAGATAAAACCAAGAGGCCGAAAATATCAATGAAAGCCTCAACACAGACTGAGAGAGTCTGACCAGGTCACACTCTTACACTCTTTTATATTCATAACATTACACAGAAAACCAAACTGAAACAGATCCTAAATTACAAATTGCCATTGTTTTAATTATATCATTAATTATAATAATTGATAACAACATAATTAAATTTTGTGCACGTGGTAATTGTTATTCTAAAATATGAGGAGAGAAACTATAATAATAATTAGGGTTAGCCTATAAACACACGATACCGACGAGAACTGCTTACAATGTTTGTTTGTTTGGGGTTTTTTAAAATTGTTTCTTTCCCCTAACATGTGTCTTTATGCATCATGCTAACTTTCTTTACGTCTCCGGCCTGTTTTAACACGAGAATATTACGCTGCACACAGCATGTAAAATAAAAGGCAGCTTATTGTAAAGCTGAAATAACGTATTCAACAGGTTAAATTTCTACTTCCTTTGATATTATTATTATTATTATTATTATTATTATTATTATTATTATTATTAATGAAAGTAATGCCCATGTCTTTGTTGTTTCCTTATTGCCTTATTTACACATAAAGTACTCATTCTAAACTTTGAAGTCTCTCTGAGGAGCAGAAATGAGCAGAAAAGGGCGATTAATTAACAGCCTATATTTATTATTACCTTTATTTTTATTCTTCTGAGAAATACTGTGGGTATTTTTACTTCGAAAGATGTGACCTTAACCATAGCAGAGAGTCTGCACAATAATGAAAAACTCTACCCCACATGTGGCCCAAAATGAATCTAAATCCCTTATATATCTTTTTATATATTTATATCTTCCAGAGCACTTGAAGAAGCCAGCAGTCAACACCGGGAATGTGCACTTAATTTCCAATTTAGAGAGAGAAGAAGAAAAAGAAACTTGCAGCGAGTATTTTTCATCTGAGCCTGGAGATGAGTCAGAACAGGCCAGTAATTTAAACCCCGGGAACTTCAGCCGCGTATGAAACAGACACACTCACTCATATTTTCATGCTTTAAAACGAACAGATACGAACTAAATGTGCGCAGAATCTACTGAGATATGTTTTTTTATTTGATATGAACTTGGAGGCTTTTCTTTTCTAGTTTTTGGCTGCAGTGAGCGGCTCAAAGTCACGCCGAAATAACGGCCTGAGTCACTGGGAAAACACTAAAGGACGAGTTCATCTGATCGAGACCGCAGCCAGACTCTCATGTTAAAACTAGCATTTTTTAAGAAGAGATTTGTCTTTTTATGGCATTTAATAATGTCTATGCTGCTCGTGAATGTGTTCAATAATAGTTAAATTTAAGGTATTTTTTGGACTCAAAGTCATTCTTTTCTCTAATATTCCTACAGGGACCTGCAGGGATAGTTTTACAGTGCTGGTTGTATAGTTTCAGTCTAAATATTGCTTTAGGATCACTGCAGCTCTTTGGATTTTATTTTGCAACAACCAACCTTTGAAGAGAGGCCAGAGGTCATCCGTCATCCTGAGATTTCATTGCTGGTTTTGAAGAATCCTGGAATCCGAGCTGTTGTACAGTATTTCGCCCTCTGATGTGAGACTCAGTGTGGATATTAAAGTTGCAGCACTGGGGTCGACTGCAGATTGTTGTTTGGGGGGCTCTCCTGTTTACAGATGCATATTTTGCTCTTCAGTTTGTTGACTCTGGCACTAAAGCTCAGACTCACACTGAACGGCAAATAACACGGATGATTTAATGACTCATATCAGCAGCGGGACAGAGAGAAACCTCCATGTTTTTATGCTTCGAAAGAAGTGAAATAAGAGAGAAGAGTGTGAAATATTGTTGGCTTAAGAAACTGTAATACAGAACTTTTTGAAGTTCTTCTACAAATTCACATGAGAGTGAATGTGATAAATCTAAAGTACAAAAATGTAAGGTGATATATGGTACCCACCAGGACCTTACGATCTCCCTGCATGATTTACTAAGTTGCCAAGTCACTAAAATCCTTAAAAATCACCTCTAGACCGCTTTGAAAATATATAAAAATACTCTGCTGTGAAAAATAATTTATGACTGATATGTTTATCCCAGAAAGTCTACTTACCTCATTAAAAAGGGGTAATAATAATTTAGATAATCTATGAATATGCAAATATTGTTCATTTCAAAAGTTTAACTACAAGACGAAAGCTGTCTCCTACGTCACTGAGAAGTGAAAGAAGAGAAATTCTCAGTTCATGAGCACTGGAGGTTTCAAGTTTCCACGTCACAATTTTGTGAGTTGCATATCGGCCTATGTGCGCCATCCAAACTAGTTGTGATGTCACAAAATCCTGATCGTACACGCCGTACGCTCAGCTTTCGGGTGACACTTTCAGCCTTCAGCAGCAAAACGCTGCACGTACGTCATTCTGCACAAGGAAGCTCAAGAAAAAGCAAAATGTATTTTTGAGCAGGGAGGGGCTTTAAAATCCCCACTTGTTGGTTTAAGTAAAGTTCATCAAGTTCAACTCCCATGTCTAAATCTGAGGATGAACTTGCCAAAGACTTTTTTGAATAGTGATCATTTCAAAGGATGGATTTACCTTTCATCAGAACAGCAGCTCAGAGACGTCTCTCTTGTATAATCTGAGGAGGAAGGCCTCTGTGGGCTGTGGCTTAATAAATCAGGCAACAGTTGAAAGCTCAGCTATAGGCCTAATGCTGAATACTAAATATAATTCGCATGCTCAACCATCCAGTAGAAGGAACACCAAAAGCGAATAACTCCAGAAATGTACAAACACGAGAGAGCAGAGCTGCTCTCCGGGCTGACGGGACAAGACAGAGTCACCACTCCACCTCTATAGGAGCGGATGTTGTAAACCACGACAGGCCATCACGCCGAGCCCTGGAGGTTGGCTACGACATTCAATCTCCACACAGGTTGGTTGGTTGGGTGTGTGTGTGTGTGTGTATACATGTGTGTGTGTGTTTTCTTTCCCCACTTTTCTCCCAACTGTAACAGCTGGCTCCATCGCTCCCCTTTCACCCTCTGATATGAAACTCTGTATCCGGTCAGACACTTTACGAGGATGTCGAGCCGTTTCAGGTCTCCCGGCCTTGGCTAAATCCCACAGTCCCCCCTTTTATGGAGGGAGGATGGCAGCGAGGGGAAGGAGGCCGCTTGTTTCTCCGAGCGCGGTGATGG